>NC_048595.1:371955173-372659720 GCF_003668045.3 Cricetulus griseus | reverse complement strand
CATCACCATCACCACCACCACCACCATCACCACCACCACCAAAATCACCATCACCACCACCACCACCATCACATCATCACCACCATCACTCCCAATCACCATCACCATCACCATCATCACCATCATCACCATCACCATCATCACCATCACCATCACCATCATCACCATCACCACCACTACACAGGTGCAATGCTAAGTGGTTAGAACTCCGGAGACCAATTAAACTACAATGACGTTTTCAGTAGAAGCTGCATAAAAGAAAAAAAAAAGGGATCAGATTTCTGGAAATGTCACCCTCCCCATTGAGGCAGAAGAAAGCTTCCAAAGGTGGCAGATAGGTAGATCATAGCAACATCACCAGAATGAATCAAAGCCAGAAGTCATGAAAAACTAGGTCCTTTTATTTGTGTTAGGGTCTCACTTTGTAGCCAAGGCTAGCCCTTGAATTCATAGCAATTCTCCTGTCTCAGTCTCTTAAGGAATGAGATTCCAGGTGCTAGCACCACACCCAGAGAAATCTTGATACACGGAATAGAGTCATTGGAGACTGGTGGGACTCTCACACTATTCCTGGACTAGGCGCACTGTGACAGTTAACTTCCAGCTAATTATCCCCATCACATTGGTTAGGTCGGGAAATGAGGCACACACCTGACTAACATGGCCATCATCATGCTTGAATAAGTGCCGGGGCTCAAGTCCAAGTGTTTAGGAGTCTGAAGGTCGAGATCTTAGCTAACACTTGATATTGACTCATGCTAGGCAAAGCTTGTAATATACTCCTCCATTCCTTTACCACTGTTAGTCAGAAAAGCCAACACGACTGACTCCATCTTTACCATGCCACCAGTCATATCATCCCTATTACCACCGGCATCACTACCACCATCACTGTTCCCACCACCATCACCACCATCGGCAATCACCTCCAATATTACTACCACCAACACAACTCCAAATACCACTATTACCACCATCACCATCATCACCATTACTACTCCCCCCCCACACCACAACTACCACCACCATTACCATTACTCCATCATCACTAACCATGAATAGTGTTATCACTTCTTCTGGGCAAAGAGCAAAGCCCAGCACTCCACAGAGTTGTTGACAAAGAAAATGAGTTAATTTATGTAAGACACTTACATGCACAACATTTGTGGCCACCTCTAAGCTGAGGTGGGTTCTCTACTTGGAGTTCCTTCCATTTCTTTCCAAGCAGCCAAAATGATTCATCCTTTGTAGTATTAAAACCTTGTTCTAGGAAGGTGACAGATTGAAAAGCAGCAGAAACCTATCTTCATTCCTAAATGACACTTGCACAACTGTCTGATGTGACTGGGTGCTGTGGTCTAGCACAGGCTGGCCAGTTCCACGCTCACTTAGATGGATGATTTTGGTCCATTTCAGGTCTTGGCACAGTAGCAACTACTTATGTCCTGGGGCAGACAGTCAGTCATATGAACTGAAAGCAGCTTGTGCACAGCTTTGTGGGGTCTGGAAGAGGCAACAGGACTCTGTTCTCCAAAACTTGGGGGTCTGTCTTCTCATAGGAGATTGCATCTTCTCATCTTGGACCCGAAGACCACCAGTCAGCCTCTCACTGAAGGGTGCCTCTAGGTGGCTCTTTTATTCCTGTCTCCTTTACTCACTTTTCATTTGTCTCTTCTGTTTCTCTTTTTGAGCCAGGCACCTAAAGTCTTGGACATTTCAAAGTAACCACATAAACAGGATGGTTAGAAAGTCACCACATCCAATCCAAGAGTAAACACTTAAGAAGTTGAGGGAGCAGTTGGGCAATGGCTAATGTGCTTATCTGCAAGCAGAGGCCTTGAGTTTGGATGCTCAGCTCCCATGTAAAAAGCCAGATTCAGTGGCGTGATCTATAGTCTTAGCTCAGGCTGTGGGGCATGGAAGTGGAGACAAGCATATATATATATATAAAGAGAGAGAGAGAGAGAGAGAGAGAGAGAGAGAGAGAGAGAGAGTTTGCTGAGCAAGCATTCTAACCTATCCATGAATTCCAGGTTCAGTGACACACTGCCTCAGCAAGAAAAGTAGGGAGAGTGATTGAGGGGGACTCTCAGAATCACCACACGGTTGGACTCAAATGTTCCATTTTCAATTCAAAGGATCATAAGGTTTATAAAGAAACATAAACATGGCCCATTCGAAGACCCAATACCAAAAAATTAACAGAAAATTCACTTGAGAATGACCAGAGGCAGATGCTAAAATGACTATCCTAAAAATGCCCAGAAAACTGAAGATGTGGGAACAGCCCAGAAAGGACACAAGAAGACACTCTGAAGCTGAGAAGTAAAACTTGTGAAATAGACAACTGATGTAGGAGCCAAAGGCAGATCTGAGGGAAATCAAAACTCCAGTGACTGAGCCAAGAGTAGAACTATGGATTAGTAGACTGAGCAGAGCCTGAGATCCAAGGTTGCCACCAGACAGACCAAAGGATACACTGTAGGATCCAGGAAGCAGAAGAATGAGAGAAAGGGCTAGAGGGATTGTTGGGAGTCCCAGTTTGATAAAAGAATGAATACCAACAGCCAAGAAGTTCAGTGGATCCTAAGATGGCCACATAGAGACCACACTGAGACATTACAACCCAATATCCGAAAGCTGAAGACAAAGACAATTTCAAAGTAGCATGTGAAAAAGAACTCTTCACATACAAGGGTCCTTAGGAAGGCTGTCCACACATTTCCCACAGACCCTTTGGAGGCAGAAGGTCACAGTGGGTTACAGATTGCTAAAGTGTTGAAAGGGGGAAAAAAACCTCTCAAATCCAACTCCTAAATTCAGCATCTTGTTCTTTAGGAATATGAGAGAAGTTAAGGCATTCCTAGACAGGCATTAGCTGGGGGAGGTTGTCACTGCTGGGCCTGCCCTGCAGGCAGCACTCAAGGGAGTCTTGTAATGAAAGAGCTTTGCATGGCAGCCAAAAGCCATAGGAAGAATCAAGATCTCAGTAAAGGGAAGTGTGTGGACAATTAGGAAATAACATGAATGGCGGGATGTGACTCCAGTTTCCCTACAAGATTCATGAGACTATGGGGCCTGAAGGAAATTATTCTAAAATTGCCATTGTTAGGGTCTAAAAGCCATGAAAGATGGGCTTTGAGTAAGCCAAAAATTTACTTAGGAAAACTAGTATCAGGGAAGTGGCAGGGTTCAGGCTCCAAACTGTGTCCCTGAGCCAGGGGTAACAGCCGGTTTTAATGGGGGAAACCACAAAGAGGCAGCTCCAGAGTCCCATCCAATCATAATGTAATATGGGAGAAGCAGTTGGGACTTTCCATGGTGACACACTTTCAGCCTATCAGGGCGTTCTGTGATTTGGTGGTTCGGACCAGCTCTGGGCCAACAATCAGATGGGGATGGAATGTTTGTGGTTTATACTTGTGCGAGGGTCTGGGGAGGGGGCTGCAGCCTGCCTCAGGAAATTGTGGGTAGCAGCTCAGGGCAAAACAGCAAAACTGGGACAAAATGGAGTTTCCGATGCTAACACCATTGCTGTAATTTGGTTTGGAAACCCACATTTTGTATTCTACACACTGCAGAGATTAGTGAATTGAAACAATGGTTAATTTATGGTTTGGGATGCATGGTTGGATATAATGTAATGTCAGGATGCCAATAACTAGACCGGGCTGAGGATAGACCCCTAAAGGACAGCGGTTTTACATGCTGTTGAAGTTGTGTGTGTACAATATTGGTGCAGAGTGTTACTTTATGGTGTTTGATGTAACCGCAAAGAATTGCTACACCATGTGCTTATATGAGTGTCACTGTGAAAATCAACTAAACAGAAAGACTCTGTAATCAGGATACATGGAACAAAATGAGAAGATATTTAGAAAGCAAATAGCAAAATGAAACAAAAAACCTCATTATCAATAGATGCCATACTAAGTGAGTCCCTGCTACCCTATTAAAGACAATCAGCCAATCAGTGGAGACTGGGCTGGTGAAGTGGATCACAGGACAATGCTCTGGTCTTACAGGTGTGAAGAGCTGAGTTTGGATCTCCAGAGCTGTGGAGTGGGTGTGGCAGTCCAGTGGTAATCCCAGCATTCCAAAGGTAGAGATGGGGGATCCCTGGAGTGAGCTCTGGGTTAGGTTGAGAGGCCCTGCCTCAATAAATAAGGTGGAGACTGACGGAGACAAACTATTGATGTCAGCCTCAGGCATCCACATGTGTGCACACACCAGCTCACACACATGTGAGTAAACACACATACAACATGCATACTACATTTACATACAAAAAAGAGATGGAGGCTGTCAGAATTTGCTTTAAAAAATGATTCAACTATGCACTGTCTGTGAGAGACTCACCTTATCTGTCTGTCTGTCTCTTGCAGAGGTTCTCAATCTGTGGGGCATGACCTCTGTCAAATCTCTATCTTCAAAAATATTTGCATTATAATTCATAACATTAACAAAATTGCAGCTATGAAATAGTAAAATATAATTTTATGGTCAGAGGTCACCACAACTTGAGGACCTGTATTAAGGGGTGGCATCATACAGAAGGTTGGGAGCCACTGATCTATCATCGATACCAATCTATCTATCTATCTATCTATCTATCTATCTATCTATCTATCTATCTATCTATCTGTGCTGGGGCAAAATCCTGGGCCTTGTGCATGCTAGACAAGTTTTTACTACTGAGCCACACTCCCCTGGCTCAAAATTCTCTTGAGATACAGAAATATAAACAGGTTGAAAGTGAATAGAATGCAGAAAATTTTAGGCAGAAGGGAGCCAAATGGCAACTTTGGCAGATAGAAACAAGCCAGAAGGATTGACTCTAGGCAAAGAAGGTGCACATTAAAGCCATAGCACAGCAAGAAGATGCATCAATGACAAATACTTGAGAGCCTGGTAACACACCCTCAGAATAGATGTGAACACAGGACTTGCTACATGATGAACCAGGAGGGAATAAAACAAACCAGGTTGCAAAAAGACAAAAGCTGAACTGGGATTTGGCTCAGTTGGTAGAGTTCATGCCTAGCATGCACTAAGGTGTACATTTGATCAGTTCTGCATAAAATGGCAATGATGGTGTCTTCCTGTAATCCCAACACTGGGGAGGTAGAGGCAGGAGGATCAGACATTCAAGACCACACTCTCAGCTACATACTGGGTTCAAGGTTGGCTTGATACCTGAAACACTTGAGAGGTCCCTGGAGGAGTCAAATCCATAGAGATAGAAAGTGTGATGGTGGGTCCCAGGGTCTTGAAAGGATGGTGGGTTTCAGTGTTTAATAGGGGCAATTTCTGTCTGGAGAGATGAAAGCATTTTGTGGATTAATGGATGGTGATGGTGGTTCCACATTAGTGATGAATGGATGATGGTGGTGGCTCAACATTAATGTGCTCACTGCCACTCAACTGTTTAATTAGCAACAAAGGCTTGTGTGTGTTTTTTTATCACCATAATAAAAACCAACTCACCACACTGTGGGGCAGTACACATTTGTGCTATCAGCTCTTTGGAGGCGGAGAGAGGAAGACCAATAATTGAAGTCCAGCCTGGACTACGAGAAACAGAAACAAAAACAAAAACAAAAACAAAAGCACTTCCAGAAAACAGACAGACACACCTTGTTTTAGTGCTACATCCTTGGTGAAGGCTGCATCAGGTCACAGTGACCTGGAGTCTCAGAGACTATACGTCCAGTAGGGATGGACCTGGACCAGTCTGTGAGGTGTGTGGGGTGACTGCTGACCATTATGGGCCACTCACATCCATACACTGCTTGCTGTGTATTGGGAAAGTCCAATGCTGGCATGGGGCCTTCAGAAGTGGGGATGGAAGCTAGAAGGCCTCTGTCATCCATTCTGTGGCAGAGCTGAACTCCTTGAGGAGCCCCCGTGCTTGCCATTTCATCATCAGCTGAATCCCCTCAAGACAGAAGCTCAGACCTGGGTCCACATCTTATTGGTCCACTTAGCCAAGTGGACAACCGATGGTTTAGCCACTTGTGGTGGCTAAGACCACAAATCCAACAGCCAGAAATAATGTTATACACTTATTCCTTACACTTCTGAGGTAAGGGCATGGTCCTCTGGGGCAAAATCACCTAAGCAGAGCTGCACACTCCTGCTTCTGGAGGGCAGCATCATTGCCCATCCTTCCAGCTTCTAGAAGCTTGTTCGATATATGCCCCCTTCTTGCTTCTGTCCTCAGATACCATGCAATGTTTTATGACCTTCCAGCCTCACCTGTGTGTGTGTGTGTGTGTGTGTGTGTGTGTGTTCATGTGGTACTCATACACATGTATGCACATGAACAGAGGTCAAAGTCAGTTGTAGGTCCTGTACATCTCTCTCTTTCTCTCTCTTATTGGTCCACTTAGCCAAGTGGACAACTGATGGTTTAGCCACTTGTGGTGGCTAAGACCACAAACCCAACAGCCTGAAATAATGCTATACACTTATTCCTTATACTTCTCTCCCTCCCCCTCTCCCTCTCCCTCTCCCTCTCCCTCTCCCTCTCTCTCTCTCTCTCTCTCCATCTGTCTCTGCCTGTCTGTTTATCTGTTTGTCTTTTTGAGACTCTGTCTCTCACTGGCCTGGAGATCACTAAGTAGGCTAGACTGACTGCCCCCCAAGCCTCAGAGATCCATCTATCTCCACTTCTCTAATGTTGGGATTATAAACACATACCACCACACAAACCCAGATTTTTCTTGTGGGTTCTGGAGATCAAACTCAGGACCTCATGCTTGCAAAGCAAACACTCTGCTGACTGAGCCATCTCCCTGCCCTCTGTTTCACCCCTATGAAGGTTCCATAATGACATTTAGGGCTTTCAGTGTCATCTCTCCTGCCTAAATCTTTAGTTTATTTCCATCTAGTCAATCACTTTTGGGTGAGGCAGTGCACCTACACTTCCTAGGCTTGGCATGTGGATGGTTCTGGGTGGGATGCAGACCTGCTGACTTTCTACTGTTCTGTGTAGGTTGTCTAGAGGACCAAGACAACAAACAGGCCTTGTAGGCTGGCAGTTATGACGGGTCAAGGTGTTGTCTAAGTCCCTTATCACAAATGTGTGTCTCAAAGGGCTAACCCCTGAGCCTTGTTAACCCAGAGGAGGTAATTATGACAGCAGAGTGGCTGAGGTCACACAGCCTTTAACCTTAGATAATTTTCCTGGGAAGTGCTATCAAGTCAGCCACTTCCCTGAGTGCATGGCCATGTGTAAAAGGCTCTCATTGCACAGCTGGCTCAGGAGCTGGAGGCCACTGTGCCTGGCTGCTGGCCAAGGTCTGGGTGGGATATTGATCCTGTCACTGGGGTTTCCTGAGTCCTGGCCTATGACAGGGTATGGTCACTAACATGTCTAAATATGGCTGGGACCCCAGGAGGGGAGCCAGACATAAGCTTTTGGCACAGCGGAATACTTTCCTTGTCCTGGGAGCCTCGAGTCTGTTGGGAAAATTCTCAGCAATGGGCAGATGCAGCTTCCAGGGGGAAGAAAGCCGTAACTCACAGCGCAGCATAGCTGGTTCCTTCTCCCTTTGGACGTTTCATTTCATTGCCATAAAATGGGAACAAAAATTTACATCCAGAATCCTGGAAGTTGGAAAGGAAGACCAATTTTTACACTTGGCATCACTGAATATAGAGCTGAGAACTGCTCAGCCTATGAACAGTCAATGGACACTAACCTGCTTCCAGAGCCCCGTGGCTCAGCATCTCCAGCCTTCTACTTCTAATATCCCCAGCCTATTGATGCCCAGCATCCCCAGTCCACTGACACCCAGCATCCCCAGTCCACTGACCCCCAGCATCCCCAGTCCACTGACCCCCAGCATCCCCAGTCCACTGACACCCAGCATCCCCAGTCCACTGACCCCAGCATCCCCAGTCCACTGGCCCCCAGCATCCCCAGTCCACTGACACCCAGCATCCCCAGTCCATTGGCCCCCAGCATCCCCAGTCCACTGACACCCAGCATCCCCAGTCCACTGACACCCAGCATCCCCAGTCCACTGGCCCCCAGCATCCCCAGTCCACTGACACCCAGCATCCCCAGTCCATTGGCCCCCAGCATCCCCAGTCCACTGACACCCAGCATCCCCAGTCCACTGACACCCAGCATCCCCAGTCCACTGGCCCCCAGCATCCCCAGCCTACTGGCCCCCAGCATCCCTAGCCAACAGTTCCCTAGCATCCCCAGTCCACTGGCCCCCAGCATCCCCAGATCAGTGTTCTCCATTGTGTGTCTTTTAGTTTTTCTGCATATGGTGTGAATGTTACTATGGATTCTTCTTCTGTCGTATGGCAGGCCATGTTGGGTACCCTCCCTGGACTTATTGGAGGATCTGAAGGGTTTGGAGGGGCTCTGAGGAGGTAGGTTTCATACCTTTCTGCCTCTTTCCCATTTTGTAATTGTGGACAGGGTCTGGTCCATGTAGAAACTTGTGGAGGAAAAGGTTTACTTTGGTTACACTTCCATACCACAGTCCATCTTCGAAGGCAATCAGGGAAGAAACTCAAATGGGGCAGGAAACAGAGGCAGGAACTGATGCAGGGGTCACTGAAGGGTGCTGGAGGAGTGCTGCTTACTGGTTTGCTCAGCCTGCTTTTTTTTTTTTTTTCAAGACAGGGTTTCTCAGTAGCTATGGAGCCAGTTCTGGAACTCGCTCTGTAGACCAGGCTGACCTCCAGCTCACAGAGATCCAACTGCCTTTGCTCCCAAGTGTCGGAATTAAAGGTGTGCACTACTACTGCCCAGCTCCAGCCTGCTTTCTTGTGAACCCAGGACTACCATCCCAGGGATGTCCCCATCCACAGTGGGCTGAGCCCTTCTCCAGCAGTCACTAATTAAGAAAATGACCTACAGGCTTGCTTACAGCCCTATTTTATGGAGGCATTTTCTCAACTGAGGCTCTCCCTCTCAGATGAGTCTAGCTTGTGGCAAGTTGACATAAAACTAGCCAGCATATGAACTGAATTCTATCCCCACAAATCCGTATGTTGAGGCCCCTAGCTCTCAGCTCCTCAGGTTAAGACTCTTGGAAACTGTCCTCTAAGAAGTACAGGGAAGTTACTTTGGTGGCCCAATCCCATCTCACAGGTTTCTGAAGAGGTTAGGAGTGACACTTGAGAACATGAGGGGAAAATGCCACCTATATAACAATGAGTGGAACTTTGAGAGGATGTCACCTATGGGTACTGTGACCTGGGGCTCCTTCCTCCTGCACCATGAGAAGACACTTTTCCAGTGTTTCAGTCCTGCCTGAAACATTTCCCAAGATGGACAAGGGACAGACAATAGTTCTTGGATGATGGCCTGGCTGGAATCAGGGCTACACAGCTGGCTGAGGTTTGGGTGGGAGCTTTGTAGGGAGCAGGAGAAAGAGAGGATGGGCATTGGGAAGAGGGTTTGGAGTGCTGGACAAAGCAATCTTGGAGGTATTGACCTTCCAACCACACCCCTAGAGGTGACACATGTATGTAGTCAGGGGAGAGAGACAGACTGAGGCCCCACCCACCACAGCAGAAGGGACTATAAAGACACTGGTTTAGTGCTAGCCGGGTACAGACACAAGCTCTGCTTGTCACCATTGCCCAAGATGAGGACTTGCCTGCTATGGTTGTTGCCCTTGATTCTTCTGGGCTCCTCAGGTGAGCCAGGAAGTAGGTACCTCTGTCCTAGGTCACCAGAACCCATTAGGACTGTGGCTTACATCCTGACCTGGCTGGACCTACCTACCCCCAGATGATGTGGTCCTGCTGTTCAGAGGAGGTGCTGGCTTTGGGGACAGGACTTGCTGGAGGTCTCACAGCCAGGCTGCCTGATCTGGGAATGTGACTATAGTCTAGCCATGGAACCCTTTTGTGGTACCTTTACTCACCTTAAAATTCTTTTAGTACATTAATATTCTCTCTCTCTCTCTCTCTCTCTCTCTCTCTCTGTGTGTGTGTGTGTGTGTGTGTGTGTGTGTGTGTATGCACTGCACATGTTCATACATGTGATCATGCCAAAGTGTGCACGTGGATGGAGGTCAGGGGACAACTTGTAGGACTTGATTCTCTTCTACAGGTGAGACTGAGCTCAGGTCTTCGGGCATGGCAGCAAGTGTCTCTACCCACTGAGCTATCTCACTAGTTTCACCTTTCCTAGTAAGTCTAGGTGTTCTGCTGGACTTGCTGTCTCTTTTGCAAAGTCTTGTAGAATTAGCATCATTTGGCTGGTGACCTTCTCCTGTAGCAGGCATATGACCACCAGCATGGACTGCTGGTTGCTTAGAGCTCTGGTTTCCTGGACTAGAGACAGGGCTCTATGTCCTGTGTCTCAGTGTGGCTGCCAAGAGGCTGTCCAAGTGCGTGACTGGAGAACAGAATGGGTTGCTTGGTGGTCGGTGCTTTCCACAGAACTGTCCATGCATCCTGTACTGTCTGGTGTGGCTATGGAGTGCTTCTGTCTCTGACCCCAGTTATGTCCTTCCAGCTCAGGCGCTGCGGTGTCACGAGTGTAATGCCATAGGGAACTGCTACAGCCCTTCATCTTGCAATAGCATGAGCCGCTACTGTTTGACCTCCTGGTATAGTAAGTACCTTGATCCTAGGTGGGTGGGTCAGGGTGGAACCTTCTATCTGGCACCTGGGAATGTCAGGATAAGACAAAGCTTTCTGGTAGAATTGGGGTACTGGGACAATATGGCTCTGAGAGTCCCCTCAATTGTTGAGGGATTTTGAGTGCTCTGCCCTCCCTTCAAAATGGAATCAACCATACTGTCTTAGAGTGGGTGGGATATTCCAAGTTAGCAACTGTATGTAGTGCAGCCATGTGAAATGTACAATTCTACCTGTTCCCAAGAGTGCTGGCTGTTCAGAAAGGAAAGCAGAGAAATACAGTGAGTGGGTAACCCTAGTCACATTCCTGAGCCTCTGACCTTGGGTCCCACATTGAGTCCTGATTCTGGTCATATTCTGAACCTTAACCTTGGTCACACTCAGAGCCTTGGTCTTCACTTTGAGCCCTGACCCTGGGTTACATACTAATCCTTAATCTTGGCCACATACTGAGCCCTGTTCCTGGTAACAACCTGAGTTTGACCCTCCTGACCTCTTGCTGTGTTTCCCTTTGAACTGGAGGTTGTAGGTGGCCTGGGTTGCTCATAGGGTCAGGAGTGGGTCTTATAGGTTTCAGTAAATGGCCCTCTGTCCTCTGTTTCCAGCACCCCCAGGTCAGCAAACGACCGTGACAAAAACATGTGCATTTACCTGTCCTGATATCCATCAGATCCAGAATAACTCCAAGGACTCCTGCTGCAACACAGACCTCTGCAACAGTACAGTGAGCCTCCATGCCAGCTGGGTGATGCTGACTCTCAGCATCTGCTTCATCTATCTCAGCCGATAGGCACAGATTTCCCTTGAACAAGGTGCAGGTCAGCCCTGGCATCAGCGTGCAATGCCCGCCATGTAACTTACAGCCCCGGGATACCTTGCCCTGGGATGGACCCTGCGGATTCTATCTTGGGACAACACGAACCCATCAGGACTTCAGGAGCTTTGTGAAATCCAGTCTATTCTGGAGCAAACAACATCCAGAACTAGGAGGTTGAGGGCAGGCTTTGTCCAGCTGTGGGTGAAGCCTGAAGCATTTCTGTTGTGGAATAACCCTTCTGTACATTGTGAAAAAGTGTTGCTCTCGTTATTATAAAAACCAGATTACCGATAGCTAGGTAAGATTTGGGGGCAGAGAGAATGCTGGGAAGAAGAAGGGCAGGGTTTGAGGAGTCTTGAGTCAGATGTGAAAGAAGCAACATGGGAAGTTCATAGATGAGGTAAACAAACCTCAGGGCAGCACACAGATTAATAGACATGGATTGATTTCAGTTGTAAGAGCTGACTGGAGATAAGCCTAAGCTATTGGCCGGGCATTTATAATTAATATTAAATCTCTATGTGGTTATTTGGAAGCAGCTGCTGGGACACAGAGAAACTCTGCCTACACATTTCCTCCCTTGTCTGCCTGTGGTCCAGCTTCAGGACTCTGTTGGTCAGCTCTAGTGATTGATTGTACGTCCTTCATCAAAGAGAAGCTGCCTCCTTCCAGTGTGTGTCTGCCTCATGTCTGAAAGCCTGGTCAACACCATGCCCCGATGAGGAGAATGGACTTGGGAACTGAATTCTAGGCTGGAAGCAGTTTGGGTGGGTAGCCCCATGGCTGGATTCTCCCTAACTTTCCAGACCTGTGTAGAACAGAGAATGAATTCATGCTTGTCGTTTACTTCACATCCTTGTTCCATTTCACTACTTTTACTATGGTGTTTCCCATAGATTGTCCTAATCTAAACCTGATCAAAAGGCACCCATGTGGTGATGCTCCCACCTTATTGTACAAGACTGCTGCTGCAAGACACCAGACCAGTGTACTGGAAATGACAGAGAGCTGAACTCAGGTGACCTCCCACTGGTCACCTCATCAGGGGCCAAAGAGCAATTCTAGTTCATGGACGCAGATGGGCTGTTCCTGGACAGATGGTTGTTCAGGAAGGGCAGAGCTAGCCAAGAGCTCAGTCATACTTGGTGCTGATCACAGGGTCCTAGAAAACGGCAGACCTCTGCTGGAAAGTGGGGTGTGGAGCTGAACTTTTGTAGGCTATGGTTTCTTGAAACCACAGGACTCCAACAGAAGGGAGGTCATCAGGTGAGAGCAGGGCATGCAAGATGGTGTGCGGAGCTGCGTGAGGGGCCTTGTTGTTCCTGAAATGAGGATTTCCACAAATGCCCTGTCTGGCTTCTAAGCTCATTAGGTCAATGGGCTGCTTGTGCCCAGCATCCTGTGACTGGGGCTTCCTTAGCCATACTCTTCCTAGAATCCAGGCATTCCTCGGCTTTTTTGGCAAAGTGGACATGTGCTGGGGACCAACTGGCACTGAGCCACCCACACCTGAGGCTGATGCCACAGAAATGTGGAGACTGGGTCAGGGGGCTGGTATTCCATAGGCTCCAGAGGCCCACAAAATTTACTTAACTGCAGTGTCCGTCCTTCAAGCATCACTAAAGGATGGTTTTCCATGCTGTTGCCACTCACATCCACTACCCACTGGCAGGATCAACCCAACCTGGGAGGGGCCACCCCATGCTGCCATTCACTCCCATGTCCTTAGGCACAGGCCCTAATTTCTCTGGGCTCCTACTTGCTTATCCATAAAATGAGAACATGAGACTTTGTGGCAAAAAATAAAAAATAAAAACAACAAATTAAGGCCTGAGGATGCAGTTCAGATGGTAGAGTACTTGCTTTGTAATGTGTGACTCCCCAGGTTCCATCCTCAGAGCTTTGTCAACAGAACCTTGCAGTGACCTTCTGTAACTCCAGCACTTGGGAGATGGAAGCAGAAAGACCAGAAGGTCAAGGTTATCTTTGGCCTCACAGCAAGCTTGAAGTCACATGAGGCTGATTTAGTCGACATGAGACTTTGTCTCTAAATAAATAAAAAAATGAAAAAACCCAACTGTGCTGCCATATAGTCTCATTATATGTCACTTATATAACTGTAACAATCTGTTATCTGTTGTTGTGACAGTGTTTCCTAACTACCGGCAAGATCTTTACAGTACCACTTTTTGGATTTATGGGGATGATGAAGACAATGGAGGTTGAACCACAGACAGGGTCAGGCTACATGGCTGCTCCTAGAGCTGGAGCTGAACATCTCCTAGGCAGGACACACCACTGAGCATCTCTGCTAGGTGCTCACTCACCAGCCTGGGTATGCATGGTGCTCAGAGCTATGACTTAGACTAACACTCTGTCTGGGGTTGTTGGCCAGACACTGAGGGTGGAAGGGGTTTCTCAGTGCAGATCGCTGATCGTCCAAGGAAAGGAGCCCGCCTGCGCTGCTGAAGTCACCCTAGCTAGTTGCAGCCAGCTACCTTAGCCTCTAAATCCAGAGTGTTCCTCTCTTGTCAGTTGGTATCTTTGTGAATCAGTGTAATTGATTTCTCAGTTCTCTAAATTCCCTGTTCCTTATCTTATCTATGATCATTTTTCTTTTCTTCTCTTCTTTAAAGCAACTTCCGAAGGTTCTTGGGATAAAGGTCGTCTGATTGCCAAACTGATTTCGTTGTCTGTTTGAAATGTTTCATCCTGTCCTCTTGAACAGACACTGAGCTGGACACAAACTGCCTCTGTGTGCTGACATTTAATGGTGCCCCAAGGTATCTTCTAGGTCATTTGTCTTTGCTTCCTATGGGCTTTTAATACATTTCTGTCATTATTGACCTTCTATGAAGAAACTGAGAATGCTGGCCTTGGGTAAAATTGCTTAATCCATGGCCCACTTGATATTGACATGTAGGATTGCTCATGTCAGCACACAGTGAGGAAGAGAACAGAATGTGGGGATGCTCACACTGTCACAAAATCAAGACTGTAGGCCCAATTATTATAAGTCAGGGGCATCTGGGCATTGTGTCTGTAGGGTGTATTTAAAAAACAAGATAGGCAGGACCCTTACACACTCCTATGTCACTCTGTTTACTGCACTATGAGCAATAATCCCACTGAGTGTTTGTACATAGAGTCAACCTTCCTGACGTCTGGCCTACACAACGGGTGGTGCTGCACCTCAATGTGTCCTTGTCTTATCATAAGCAATTACATCACATCTATATTTGACAATCCCCCCAAAACCAGGCTCATCATGCTAGCACATCTTTCTGTAGCTTAGATTTGCAGTGGAGTTACCCTGAGAGCGAAGACTCCCCTTTCACTGACACATGGTTTAGTGCCTGGCACAGAGTGTTTTCAGCAAATATGTATTTGCTGGGCACATAAACAAGCGGGGCTTCACTACTTTCAGTTTTATAGGCAATGACACTGCTGACCAATATTCTACATAGAATAAAAGGCCAATGAGCGTCCGTTCTTAAAATGTGGTCATATTTCTGCAAGGAAAGCTTGGAGGATGTATAGAGCAAGGCGACTCCACTCCAGCTTTGAGGCAAATGCTACCATGGATACTACAGAAGTTGTCCTTAGGGCCCTCGTGAAGCAGGTACTCTGGAAGTGCTGACAATCTTCCTACATCCAACCGTTTCAAATATTCAAAATCATGTCAAAGTGCATCTCTGGGATGCAGAAAATACACAGCATCTTCTGGAGCCTGTAAGGAGGAGGAACCTGGAGAAGGCATCTGCCAGGACAGAAACCCAGTTAGCAGGCCCTGGTGTGGACACACTTGCCACTTGTGAGTGTTCAGTGGCCTGATATCTAAGGTGAAAGATAAGTGCTTGGGGATAGAGAGCTGGCTCAGTGCTCGTCTAGAGGACCTGAGTTCAGTTCCCAGCACCTACATGACAGCTCACACTTGCCTGTAACTCCAAGATCTGACACTCTCACACAGACATACATGCAGGCAAAACACCAATGCAAATAAAAAAATAAATTATGCTTTTTAAAAAAGATAAGGGGATGAGTCTGGTTAGGAATTGGAATGGAAACCCCACAGAGGGCCTCACTCCCCAGGACTATGAATTCCCAAGAAGGTACAGCAGCACCTGTCCACTCACAGGAGCAGAAGGAAGTCTCTTCCTTTTTAAATATACAATAAATTTTATTAGGATACACTTAGGCATGTGTGGGAACTCCATCTGCTTTATTGTCCTGAAACTGCTCCTAAATGCAGAGAAACAAACCCATTAAAGCAAAATCATATCCCATATCCCATATCCTATATCCCAGGTAACAAAGCAAGTCCAACTCAAGGTATCAGGAGTGGTCAAGGATAGTTAAGACCCTGTACACTGTTAGATGCAAGCTGATTTGTCTGTGGACACTCTGCTGTTTGTCCTGGCAGAGATGATGGGAGAAGGGACTTCTGAAGATTAATGACCTGTTACTTTGTTTGTTTGTTTTGTTTTGTTTTTTAAGCCATTGTCAGGAATACAGAAGGTTTCTCTTTTCTTCTTCTAAGCCCTTTGTGTCAAAATAAAACCTTGTTGTTATCTTGGGTGGCCTACTTGGGAGTAGCATAGTGTCTCTGGCACAGCTCCTGTCTGTGGTGACAGTTATTTCTGTCATCATCTTCTTATTCCTTTGAACACAATCAGGGCGTTGCATGTCATCTTTTCTATCCCCGGGGAAAGAAAGGTCATCATCTGGGAAATATCTCTGACCCAGGTCTGGCCCGCGTGAAACTTGAAGTGAGTGTGGCCTGTCATATCTGCAGAAAGCTGTCTGCCATGGACAGTGTACCCCCTGGCACTAGAGGCTTGTAGCACAAGGCTTCCTCAGAAATGAGAAGGGGAGAATGATTCATAGTCCCAGGCTGAATGGCTCTTGCACAATTCTTCCCCAAGCTCCAAACATGGACTTCTAAGCTAAAGAAACAACTTCAACCCTCAGGTGCCCCTCTCTTACACTTTTTGCAGCTGCCTTGAAGTCTTGGTCCCTCCCTCCCTCCTTTCCTGAAGCCTGAATTCAATGCCTCAGGCAATGCATTAAGAATATCATATTTTTGTTGAGGAAATGCATGTCTCTGGAGTCTCAGATAAACCCCTATTAAACTGTTGACAGCAGCCCCTTCACAGAGCCATTGACAGGAGCAGGGCAGCCATAGGGGAAGGGCTGGTCGCTTATAAATGATTTCTTTGAGAGAGTTTTATTTGCTCACAAGTTGGCAGAGGGGGGAAATTGATTATTTGAGATTTCTGGTTGAAGAAATGTTTGAGTTCATTGGATGTTACACGGCAGGATCCTCAGTAACTGGGGCAAGCGTTAAAATCACACTTGCCTCATCCATTTCCTCCTCTGGGTTGTCCGTGTCTTGACTGGAGTCCTACATTTTTAGGTGGACCTGAGAGAAGACCAAGGCAGCAAGGATGAGGATGTCTGCAGCTCACTGCTATTAACTAGGGAGTTTTCAACACTCCCTTCTTTATACCTTGGGTAGAGAAGCAGTCCCTGCAGAGAAGTAGGTGAATGCCCTTACACGGGATTAAGGCTTATTTATTTCCTTATTGAGGGTTTTTTAGGGGACAGGGTCTCAGATTGACCAGGAGTTTATGACATAGCCCAAGATGGCTGGGAGCAGGAGCATGCAGGAATCCTGTCTCAGTCTTTTGAGTGCTGAAATTACAGCCATGAGCCATCCCCTAGTCAAACAGTCCATATATAATATAGCCCCTGAAGAAATACTCTTTGGAAAAGTGGAAGACAGTCCCCAGCCCATCTACATAACACAGATAACAGATGTTGGAGTCTAGAGAATCCAGGGGCTGCAGAACCCAGTGTCAAGTGTTTGATGGAGACTCTGGACACCTGCAGTTCCCTCAAAAGACCCAACTTTTCAGTCTCCTTGTGGGTGAGCTGAGAAGGGTCATGGGACCCAAATTAGAAACTCCCAGGATTAGCCAGGGATTGTGCAAAAGGATGGGGTTGGGGAGAATATTTGGAAACAGCAAGAGCTGACTGCTCTGCCGCCCCAAGGACATGCAAAGAACCCAGGCTGCATGGTTCACCTCATGTAGGCCGAGGCACACAGTAGACACGCCATCTATTACAGCTTGCAAAAGATCCATGGCAGTTCTGATACACCGCCCTCCTCCCCCACAGCCATCCTGCAGGGAAATATGGGGAGTGGGAAACTGGTTAAATTAAATTGAAATGAGAACAGCAAAATCATGACTATCCCCTGCTTACACACCCACACAACCTCTACTGGCCTCAGCACTGTGCCTGGGGTCCCCTCACCCATGCCTTGCTCCCTTGCTATGTACTCCTAGCACGGAGAATCCAGCTGTCCTCTCTGCCCAAAGGCTTTTTCCATCCCAACTCACTGGCAGCTCCGTTTTCTTCCTTCTCATCTGGGTGGGATTTACCTCTTCTGCACTTTCCCTTTTAGCTCCAGGGGTCCTTGGGGCCTTACTGCAGCAGCAGCAGCAGCAGCAGCAGCAGCAGCAGCAGCAGCAGCAGCAGCAGCAAGAAACACACAGGTAGGAGCCCACATGCTTGGGTATCCTGAGCCCTGTGCCATTTGGGAAATGTCTCAGCTTGAGTTTAGACATTCCTAAGGGATGCAGATGCAGATTCCCTGACCTCATAGGGAATGTTTTCTGATTATAGCCATAGTGATCCATGAAGAGTGCAGCCTGAGTCCCCCACCTTCCAGATAGAGATGGGGTAGTGTCCCTCCTAAGCTTGCGTTGGAGTGCTAGTTCTCGGAGCAGAATGGAGCCTTAGGAGCCGCTATGCTGTCAGGACTGGTGGAGGAGTTGCCTAGTAGTTTTTGAAGAACCGAGGGGCCAATGGGATGAAGCCAGACTGTTCCCTCTGAGAAATACGTAGAATCAAAATGGAGTCATGTTTGCCAAGGACTAATCTACCCAGTCCTAGTTAGTTTCAGCTGTCAATTTAATACAACCTAGAATCAGCTAAGAAAGTCTCAAATGAGAAACTGCCCAAATCAGATTGTTCTGTGGTTTTGCCTGCAAGGTATTGTCTTGACTGATGATTGATGTGGGAGTCTTTAAGCCACTGTGGGTTGCAAATAGTGAGCCAGTAAGCAACACTCTCAAATTTCCTGTCTTGACTTCCCTCAATGATGGGTTGTGAGTTGGAAGTCTAAGTAGAAGTAAATCTTTTTCTCCCCTAAGTTGCTTTTGGTCAGAGTGTTTTATCACACAGCAACAGAACGATAATTTGAACACATCCCTTAAAAAACAGATCAATAAGACCAAAGGTCATGAAGGAGTAGCATATTTTAAAATTTTTTCCCCTTTCTTTCTTTCTTTCTTTCTTTCTTTCTTTCTTTCTTTCTTCCTTCCTTCCTTCCTTCCTTCCTTCCTTTCTTTCTTTCTTTCTTTCTTTTTCTTTCTTCCTTTCTTATTTTTTTGCAGATTTTTTATTTGAATTAGAAACAAGATTGTTTTACATGACAATCCCAGTTCCCTTCTCCCTCCCCTCCTCCCCTGTCACCCCCCCCCAACTAAAACCCTACCTATCACATCACATATCCTTTCTGCTAAGGAGTCGCATTTATGATAATAAAAGTTGTCAGGATAAACTTTCTAGAGCCCCCATGGAGGGGATGGGGTGGGGGGACTAGTGGAGGTTGGGAGAGGGGAGGCAGAGGGAGAGGGAGAAGGGATTGACATGTGAAGTAAGCTTGTTCCTAATTTGAACTAATAAAAAATAAAAAAAAATGAAAAAAAAAACCCACAAAAAACTTTCTACAGCCATGGCAGTGCATAACAAATGGAAACAAAACCAGGACAAAGCTCACTCTGTAGTTTTAGAGAGCTTTCTAAATATACATACATATATACATACATATATAAAAAGAGGTAAATGGAGTTACCCTATAATAGAAGCATAATACTCCAACTAGACAGCACATGCTTCTACATGAAAATCTCTGAACCAGAAATGGGCTACCACTTTTTGAGTTTTTAACGAGTAGGGTCCCATAGACCCCCCTGCAAAAACATTACAGACTATTGCCACTGCTATTTGTTTCACTCCAGAACTTTGCAGTAAGATCCTACTGCTGAAGACATCACATACTTGAGTCTTAGAATATGAAGAAACCAAGTTGGCACTCAACTGAAAGCTTCATTTCTACTAGCCAGTTTTCATGGTGCTAGAAGGTGCTATGCATGCTAACAAAGGAGAAAAGTAATCATCAATATCACTCAGTTGTGAACCTAGTGAGCTATACTAATGGCTTGCCTCGCAGATATACTCACTGGTGCAATAGTGGTATGAATGTTATAGAAATAACCCACCACTTTATTGGATTTAAGGCATGCTCCATGAGATGGTATCTATACCTAACACTGTTGACGAGGCCAAGACCTATGGTCATGGCATCTAAGAAAAAACTGCAACTATTATTTTGTTAAATAGACATAACATTTAAAATGACTACTTATGACTTATTGTTATGCCTATAGATCAGTGTATCTTTCAACCCTTATTAGAGAAACTTCTTACAGTAGAGGACAATTAACACAGAGACCCTCAACTGGTCAATATGCAGAGATTGTGGAGTACTCAATCTTAGATGAGACATCCATATCATACCCTCTCCTTAGGTCTCAGGGATCTTTGTGGAAGTGAAGGCACAGAGGTTGTAAAAGTCAGAGCTTGTGGATAACTTCAAGGAAATGATTTCCAGACATAACAGGGCAGATGTACATATGAACTCCTCACAGCAATTGTGACAGCATGTATTAGACCTACACAAGCTCAAGCCAGACAAATTCCCAGCATGGAGGAGGGGAGGTAGGCACACAGTCCCATCCGTGGCTGAGGAGATATTTTACTCATGTTCTAGAGGGATAGAAACAATGTCTTTAAAGTGATGACAGCCAAATCATACCTGCTTTAGGAAGCACAGCTTAGAGTAAGCATTGGAGAAATCAGGGTTGTCAATCACACAGGCCTAGCTTCTTCAATGGAAGGAAATGAATGACACCTGGTCACCTGAAACACCAGAGTGAAAGTAGTTAAATGACCTGGTCATCCTTTGCTATTCTATTAGCATCTTAATCCCCTCAATATCTGGAGAATTGTTTAGACCCTAATCCTCAGCTTTGTCTCTCAGTGAATAGAACCACCCCCATGAAAGAGGCCCTGTGTACTTTGCATCCATCTCCAATAGAATCTATCCTGATGCTGATTACAGATCCTTCCTCTAGGCCCCAGCTCTGAGCTTGGCTTATCAGCCAATAAAACGCCTTTTTATTGTAAAGTCACAGGTGCTCTACTATGTTGCTTGGGGCTTTAGATGTAGCTCTGCCTAAAGCTTTGTTGTGATGACTGCCACATAGAAACATTATTCAAAGGTTTTCCTATGCTTAAAGTGCAATGCATGGTGTAGTGATGTATGTTCACGGGGTCCCTGGGCTAGCTATCTGCATGAAATGCTAGTGGATGGATCTCACTGGAAGATGGGAGGTGGGATCAGCATAATGTCAGGATATCAACCATCAACATCAACATCATCATCACCACCACCACCACCGCCATCATCATCATTAACCATCAACATCATCACCACCATCATCATCAGCACCACCACCATCATCATTAACCATCAACATCATCATCACCACCATCATCAGTACCACCAGCAGCAGCAGCAGCAGCAGCAGCAGCAGCAACAGGGAAGTCAATGGTAAGCTAAAGTACAATTCTTCCAATGTTCACCCCTGGGGAAGAAATGAGTTTTTTAGTTTTACTTACAGAGCAATGGATAAGCGCATTTGGGGCAGAAGATTAGTGACCTTAAAGAAGCTGTGTTGGAGGGTCTACACCCAGCTGGAATGATGGCTACTCCCATGGCTGTATAGATGGAGTCCTTGCCCTAATTATTCCCATCATATACACTCTAGCCTCTCTCAGATATTCCAAGGCCACATTAGGCTACAATGACTACGGTGGGTTTGGAGGAGTGATGGAATACTTAGATGAGGGCTCTTTTATGAGGGAGTGTAATTAGTCAACAAATGCAGACTAGAGGACCTTCTGTGATCAGGCCCAGCAGAAGTGAAGAAGGTGAAAATTTGGTTTGGAGGCTAGTCCTGTATAACACTGTTGTACCAAGAAAGCAGACAGCTTGCAGTTTAGAGGCCTTCACAAGTGTTAGAAGGGGAGAAAAAGCTGAGGGTGAGACTTGTCCGAACAGACCACGGACTGTGCAGAAGACAGTCCTGGCCCATGAGCAGAGCTACCCTTAGAATCTCATGTGCCAGTGTGACATCACCACCAGGATGCCACCAGTGTCATACTTGTTTCACATGTAGCAACAATGAAAAGTTTTCTTCCATTTTTTTTTTTAAAGAAACTGAATTCAAACTTGAAAAATATAATGCTTTCACACACTTTCTGGTTCTTAGATTTATTTTTACTAAAGTCACTAAAAAATGACAAAGTCTATTAAAAGAAACCAAGGTCTTCTATTATATCTTCAAAAGATAAAGGATCCATCCATCTTCTTTTTTCCATCTATAGGGAGAAGAGATTTCTGCCCCCCCTCTACCTCAGGCAACATAGTCCCCCAGGTAGGCACTATAGCTGTTTCCAGTCTCCACCCACCAGCAAGCTTTGGAGCGATGATGTTAGGGAGTTGGTCATACACTTCTACTAATAGGTGAGCCCCAGCTATGATTAGAGCCTGGATCTCTCAGGGGAAGTCCAGGGACAGTTTCTTCCATGACGTGATTAGTCGAACAGTACAGTACACAGGCAGGATAAAAAGCCTGTGGGCTGAAGAAGAGAGTAGGAAGCAATGGCAATGGCTCTCAGGCCAAAGGCAGATGTGTGGCTGGCAAGACCTTGGCAGTGTCTTCTCAGGACGAGGGCACTGGGCACCACAGCAGCACTGACTCCCAACACACTGCGGCCCTTTGAAGCCATACCACAGTACTCCAGAAACAGGTGGCTGAAGATGATACAGATCCTGAGGGAGCAGGGCCAGGAGAACCTGCACCTGGAGATGCATCAGGCCTTCCAGGAACTGGGGCCCATTTTCAGGTAAGGGTCTTCTGGGCATGTAGCTGAGCATGGACAGAGCTTCCTGGCCCCATGTTGCTGATCCTCTTCAGGGATGAGGTGCTGCTGCACTCCCCAGGAGGCACCAGGCGCTCCCTCCTTAGGAAGACAGGGAGGGAACACAGGAGGTTATGAGCCTGACTCGTGGAGACCATGGTTCTCCACATGGACAGAGAAAGGCACAGCTCATCACTGAGAGGACAGAGTGCCAGGAGGGCTGAAGTGGAGAGGAGTCAGGCAGACAGTGGGAGAGCCCTCCAGGAGGGAGAGCAAGGGCTAGGAGAGGATGGGGTGAGAGGAGAGAACACACAGACAGGGCTGTTTGCAGGGTGCTCAGGTGGAGGGCATTCCATCCACAGGAGGGCTCTGTTCTTCACCCCATAGGTACAGCATAGGAAGCACACAGATTGTGTCTGTGATGTTGCCCGAGGATGCTGAGAAGCTGCACCAGGTGGAGAGTATGCACCCTCGTCGGATGCACTTAGAGCCCTGGGTAGCCCACAGAGAACACCGTGGCCTGAGACGTGGAGTGTTCTTGCTGTGAGTGGTCATTGAGAATGAGCAGGGAGGTGAGATTGGTGGCCCAGACACAGGTTGCAGATCCTGCTTGAGTTGGGGCGTGGGGGCCAATCATTGCCAAGCATGGGTTGGTACCATGCCATGTAGATCCTGGACCTTAGGAGAAGGGGTGGCAGGGGAATGCCTTCTGCCTCAAATTCCTGCTCTGAATAGGCCTTAATAGGGTGTAATTCTCCTTCTTACCAGTTTCAAAGTTGCCCCAGGAAGGGGTGTCACTGTTCAGGGCCATAACTAGCTTCTGCCACAGCCTGATGTTCATCAATACAGTCTACCTTTTGTAGGGGCAATTTCACTTACAGAGATTTGAGGTAGACAGTTCTGGGGATGAAGGAGTTCTGGGGATGAAGGAAACTGGAGCTCCTGTGGGCTCAAAATCAAATACCACTCAGGTAAGAGAGGGGAAAGTTCCCTCTTGTAGCTGGGTACATAGCTGGAGAGCTAAGCAGGAGTTCTGGTGCTTGGAGTGGATAGGCTGCCAAGAGGTCACTAGTGGGTGTGGAGAAGCCTACACAGGGAAGTCAGGCTGCACACAGACACACCAATGCCTGCCAGAGTGTATCCTTTGTTCATAAAATAGTTTTGGGAAATGGGCATGTTGGTTATGAACTTAACTGAGGGAAACTGGCAGGGAGGCCAAATGCAAATGGTAGCTGTGGGCAAAGTGTGAGCACACGCCTCTGAGGGAGCAGGAAGCCCGTGTGTGTGCATGCATACACCAGCGTATATTCTTACATGTGTGTAAATGTGTGACCAATGTATTTTTGTTTACATGTGAAACTGTGTTTTCTGCATCTGTGACTCTCTGTGGGTCTTTCCACCTTTGTGCTTGGCTGTTGGCTTAGTTTTGTGCACACAGGGACTTGGGAGCTCACACATGTTTTTGAGGTCCTGTGTGAATACATGTGTGTATATACATGTGCTTGTGGCCACTGTCAATTGTTGCAGGTTTTAGCACACTGAAGGACAGGCTAATGTATCTCTCTCTCTCTCTCTCTCTCTCTCTCTCTCTCTCTCTCTCTCTCTCTCTGTGTGTGTGTGTGTGTAAACTCCTGCTGTCAATCACTGGAGAATCTCCGTGGGAGCCCTGTACCCTGGGCTGTGTGTGTGTGTGTGTGTGTGTGTGTGTGTGTGTGTGTGTGTGTGTGTGTGAACTCCTGATGTGAATCACTGGAGAATCTCCATGGGAGCCCTGTACCCTGGGCTGTGGTCTGTGCATGTTGACTCCTGCTGTCAATCACTGGAGAGTCTCCCTGGGAGCCCTGTGCCCTGGGCTGTGGTCTGTGCATGTTGTAAGATGTCCTCTGCTGTGGCTCCTGCCCTAGGGAGGACGAGATCCCTTAGCTGAGACAGGCAGGTGCTGGTGACTCAGAGACCACACATTGTACAGCACTGACAGGCTTGATGAGCTCAGCTGGGGATTCTCCTCTGTGGGGAGGTGGCATAGGCCAGGTGGGCAGAGCTTGACCCATAGCTGTGGATGCACCAAGTCCACCTTAGACTTAGTGAGCTCTGTCCAACACATGCATGCTGTGTTTATAGAAAGAAGTGGGGACAGGACCAGCAGAGTCTGCTTCTGAGCCTACACATCTTTGCCCAATTTCTTTGAGGGGGCGAAAGATGGGCACAGGCCTGGGCCAGGCCTATAAGGGGAGGTGTCTGTAGCTCTGTTCTGTGCCCTGCAGAAATGGGCCTGAATGGCGCTTAAACCGACTGAGGCTCAACCCACATGTGCTGTCACCAAAGGCTGTTCAGAAGTTTGTCCCCATGGTGGACATGGTAGCACGGGACTTCCTGGAGGCCCTGAAGAAGAAGGTGTTTCAGAATGCTCGTGGGAGCCTCACCATGGATGTGCAGCAAAGCCTTTTCAACTACAGTATAGAAGGTATGTGCCAGGGTAAGATACCAAATGAAGGCTATCGGGGGGGACCTGTGGGGAGGGAGACATGAGGCAGTCTGGAGGCCAGGGACTGCTTTGTCCCAGGGATACCATTTTTTTCTCTTCAGCAAGCAACTTTGCTCTTTTTGGGGAGCGACTGGGCCTCCTTGGCCATGACCTGAGTCCTGACAGCCTGAAGTTCATCCATGCCTTGCATTCCGTGTTCAAGACCACCCCACAGCTCATGTTCTTGCCCAGGAGCTTGACTCGCTGGACAAGCACCCGGGTGTGGAAAGAACATTTTGAGGCCTGGGATGTCATCTCTGAGTATGGTGAGGGTCGCTGACCTGGGCAGTGCCATGGGGCAGGGGACAACAGTCAGCTCATTACCATTCACCTTTACTTATGGCTACACCAGGGTTATCTCAAATGACAGTGACTGCTGCTTCCTGATCTTTTAACATATTCCCACCAATTCTATGGCTGAACTGACCCAGAGATAGTGGGAGAAGAGCAGGAATTGTCATTGAGCATGAGAGTGGGGTACATAACAGGACAGGGGTGGCTGCCTCGTCTCAAGTTCCCACCTCACATCTCCAGCCAACAGATGTATCCGGAAGGTGCACCAGGAGCTCAGACTTGGCAATCCTCATTCCTACAGTGGCATCGTGGCAGAACTAATATCCCAGGGAGCTTTGCCTCTCGACGCCATCAAAGCCAACTCTATTGAGCTCACCGCTGGGAGTGTAGACACGGTCAGGCCATCGGGGTGGAATCCCCTGTGACTCCCTGTTTGTATCCTCCAAAGCATTTTCTATGACCTGCATTCCCAGGTTGTTTCTGCTTAGAGCCTGTTGGCCTTCACTGAAGGCTCTAACCAGAGGTGATGAAAGTGGGAGATCTGCAAGTGAAGGTGCAGGAGCAGTGCGAGCTCATGACAGGGGACAGGGTGGAGCCATTTGCAAGCAGCAACGCAAAGCTTATGGGGGTGGCTGGCTGTCAAAGGCAAGAGACAGGGAGACAGATGACACCAGGAGGGGTTTGGATCCCTCAGGAAGGGTCCTGCATCAAGCCATGGGTCAGATAAATACAAAGTCAGCATGCCCAAGTAGAGCATGGGGGCAATCTGGTGACATCAGCAAGAATCTTAAGAGGCTGTTTCTGTAGGATGAGCCATAATGAGTAATTCTGAACACAGGGGCTCCGGGCTCACTCTGGGGATTCTCACTGATGTAGGGAGGAGGCTGTGAGGGGACTTAAATCCATTTCAGGCTTGAGCAGTGAGGTCAGTGCCGGGGAACCAGTAGATGACAATCAGGCTTTGGAAAACGTAGATGTGAGAGGCAGTGTCCCTAAGTGACAATGAGGCCCACCCCAGTGAGTACCAGAGCAGGCTCTATCATCAGACTCTTCAGGTGCTGAGATTGTGGCCAGGACTGGAATGGATTTAGGGTCATGCTTCCCATAGTCCTATCATGCTCTGGATATACACTTCTCCCAGAGAGGAGCATTTTTTTTGTAGTAGGGTTTCCCTTTGTGGAGGACGAGGGACAGTGTCTGAAACTTCTCTGGCTCCTGCAGACAACCTTCCCTCTGGTAATGACCCTCTTTGAGCTGGCTCGAAACCCAGATGTTCAGCAGGCACTTCGGCAAGAGAGCCTGGCAGCTGAGGCCAGCATTGCAGCAAATCCTCAGAGAGCTCTAACAGATCTGCCCCTGTTGCGGGCTACCTTAAAAGAGACCTTGAGGTGGGTGCTGGCTACCCTTTCCCTGCTGTTTTGTCCTCTTTACTGGGGCAGAGGAAAGCCATGTCTGCTTTTCTCCCTATGGCTGGACGCTATTGTTCCTTCTGAGGTTGGCTGAGGTGATCATACCCAGGAACCACGACCCTGAAAGACCTGAGGGAAAAAGGAACAGATTTGGATAGGGGATGCCCTTCATAGCTGGGGACGCTTCTATTCTTGCCCACCTCCAGGCTCTATCCTGTTGGTGGCTTTTTGGAGAGAATTCTAAGCTCTGACTTAATGCTTCAGAACTACCATGTTCCTGCTGGGGTGAGTACCCTCATATGCCCACCAATTGCCCTGTTCTGCATCACCTCAAAGCTGACCTTGCCCTTGGCATTTGCCCACAGACATTAGTCCTACTTTATCTCTACTCCATGGGCCGAAACCCTGCAGTATTTCCAAGGCCAGAGCGCTACACGCCCCAGCGCTGGCTGGAGAGGAAAAGGAGTTTCCAGCACCTGGCCTTCGGCTTTGGGCTACGCCAGTGCCTGGGGAAGCGCTTGGCACAGGTGGAGATGCTTCTCCTGCTGCACCATGTGAGCAGCTCTGGAAGAGAGCAGTGGGATAGGGTGTGGACTGGATGGGTAGAGGTGGGCAACTAAGACAGACCTGC
Source organism: Cricetulus griseus (assembly GCF_003668045.3). Lineage (NCBI taxonomy): Eukaryota > Metazoa > Chordata > Mammalia > Rodentia > Cricetidae > Cricetulus > Cricetulus griseus. The sequence continues at coordinate 372,632,307 of NC_048595.1, read as the reverse complement.
AGAGTTTATGTCAGCCTGGGGTGTCCTGCTCACCAGAACAGGCACCCAGAGATGGAAGGGCCTCAAGAATAAGGTGCAGCAGGATGGGATGAGCAAAGCAGTGTGGCCAAACAGAGCCCAGATAGGGCCTTAATGGTGGCTTCGTGGGTGGGTATGGTCTCTAGAGCAGGGCTAGGCTCTCGGGGCCCCACAGGAGGTCGTCTTAGCAGCATGGTGGCAGCACTGAACAGCTTAGCAGGAGATGGGTCAGATGGAGATCCTCCCTTGTGTTCCAGGTGCTGAAATCCTTCAAGGTGGAGACACGAGAGCAAGAGGATGTGCAGATGGTCTACCGCTTTGTTTTGATGCCCAACTCCAGCCCCCTCCTCACTTTCCGGCCTGTAAGCTAGTCAGTTTTGCATCTAGGGTCCACTCAAGCTCCAGCCTACCTCTATCCTAACACCCAAGGTCATACATCTTTGCCAACAGGATGTTGTTTAGGGGCCACACTGTCATCCTTCAGCACTTGTAGAAGATTCCCACTAAAGACCTGCAGGGCCAGGGATTGCAAGGTCAGGGAAGGGGCTGGGATGATCTTGGAGACAACAACCAGTCCCTGCTGTGTGATTTCCCCCATCCTTTCAACACTCACTCCAGGCACCTATGGCCTCCAAGGGCCTCAGAATAAAGCCAGAAGACATTCCCTTTCATATGTTCTCCATCATTGTGACAAGGGCCACAAAATAATCCTACATTTACACATACGTGGGCTTGTGGGGGCAGACACATAGATAGGTTATGTATAGATATACATGTATAGGTAAAGATAGATAAACAGATATTGCTGTGTTTTGGTTCAGTAGCTTGAACATGGAGTTGGAACATATGAGCTGGTGACTCAGTAAAACATATAGAAGTGTGGGGACATACACACTGGCTAAGGACAGGGTAATGGTGAGATCAGAGATGCAGACAAGAGGACTTGCTAGAGCCCTGATAATGTGTAATGTCTCTACGGGGATGGCTGTCTTCTTCCAGGAGGTCAAGGTGCTGACTGACGTAGACCAGTGTCCTTTGGACAAAGGTTTCATCTCCTGAATTGTGAAGGTGGCTCAGAACACAAGCCTCTTAGAGGTTTCCTTTCAGATGTGAGAGTTTAGGGGGGGAAATTGTCCAAGAATAACTATTTCATAGGATCTCCTGTCCTCAGTACTAAAGTGTATCTCCCTGAGCTTTATGTGCCAAACTCCAAAGACCACAGCCTTTGGGTCACTGTAGAGACAGCACCTCTAATGAAATAATTCATTGGAAATGGGGCTACTGGGCTGTGCCTAATCCAATCCCCCTGAGAGTCTCACAAGAGAGGGAGGTCACAGACCCCCAGAGACAGCTTCCATACAGAAGACAAGAGACAAGAAGTAAGTCTTCTGCAAGTCATGGAAAGAAGTTGAGGAATTCCTTCTCTGTCAGCTCCTTCACTCAGTCTTCCACTTGGTTGTGAAAAGTAACTTCTGTTGTTGAAGTTTTTTGCCATGAAGGTCGGGGCCAAGTAGTAGCACCTGCTAAGCAGAGAGCACCTGTGGCAAATAGTCTCCTAACACCAGGAAAAGGGTCTAGCTCATGAGACTATTGTGGGGTGGTGGGATTTTACCAGGTATAGCTCAATGGAAGGAAGTCTAGGCTTTAGGGGTGTGTTCTTAAAGGGATTTTAGGATCTGGGGTTCTCTCTTCCATTTCCTTCAAATCACAAGGAGAGCTGCCTCCGCTGCCTGTCATCTGCTTGTGACATGCTGCTCATTGAAGACTCTAAGCAACTGGCCTGTGTATTGTAATGATGGTGGCACACATCTTTAATCCCAGCACTGGGGAGGCAGAGGCAGGTGGATCTCTGTGAGTTCGAGGCCAGCCTGGTCTACAGAGTGAGTTTCAAGACAGGCTCCAAGGCTACACAGAAAAACCTTGAATCAAAAAATCGAGGGGGAGGTGAGGAGTATTGTTTATCCATACTGAACTTACTCAGACAAACAAGATTTTTTAATTCACAGTCACTCAAAATACACCTCAGCAAGGAAGTTAAAAGTAACAACAATAAAAATTACAAAAACATTGAACAAGACCCAATATCACTGACCTGTGTTTAGAATTTCTCTCTGAGTGCCGATTTTGCTACTTACCGAGTGTTGCTGTGTTGTGTTTTAATTTCCTTTGGGTCAAGGCCCTTCCTGATTCCCTAACTCCTACTTAACTATTGGTGTTTACTGTGTGTTTACTATGTTGTTTGCATTTGAGAATTTCCACTTTTACTTGCAGCTTTTCCTCTAGCCTTGTTTGCCTTTGTGTCTATAAAAGAGGCCTTGTGAAGTATTGGAGTTCTTGATCTTGGACTGTGCAGCCTCTGGAGCTGTCATCCACAAATGTCTAGTTTAAGCCTCCTGGGCTGTGGATTTTGTGTGAGGCAGTTTATACAGGCTCCTGCACTGACTGGCATGTATGTCATGTTGTAGGGGAGCAAAAACCCCAATTAGTCATTACTCTTTTGTCATCTAGGTACTGATTCACCACTCCTTACACCATAGTCAGTCTCTAAGTAAAAGTCACTTCTCACACTTCTACATAGCAATTGGGTAATGACACAGCTTTGGGTTCACAAACAGAAATATAGCAAACTAAAAACATCTATAGGATCCCAAGGAAACAACCAATGGCAATAGACACAATCTAGAGACTGGAAGGGAAAAAAATCAAGCCACACATTTATAAGCCCTTCATCCTCATGTAAGACATATACCTCCCAAAGTGTCACCCTCCAAAGACAGCACCACCAACTGGGGAGTGTTCAATCAACTCAATTAGCAAGAAAACAAATGACAGGCCTAGCAAAGGGGCAAAGGATTTGAGCAGATATTCTTAAAAAGAAGACACACAAATGACAGTGGGAACATAAAAGATGCTCAACTCCACTTAGACAATCAAATTCAACCCACTGTGAGAGACACTTGATGTCTGTGAGAGTGCCAATTATAAAAAGAAAAAGAAAAAAGATCCTAAGCACAGGGAAGGGAGGAGGCAGAGGTCACCTCTGTACTCTGTTGGTGGGAAAGTAAATTGTCATAGTCACAGGGAAGAGCAGAGGCCCCTCAGAAGTCAAGACTAAAACTAAGTGCATGCAACAACCTCACAGTTTACACTCAAAGGAAACAGAATTTTTATGTCAAAGGGAGTTCTTCCTCCATTGAACTTGTAGCATTGTTCTCAACAGAGCACTCAAATTAGTGAGTAAAGGAAACAGTCCAAGCCAGGTGGTGGTGGTGCATGCTTTTAATCCCAGCAGAGCAGAGGGAGGCAGATCTCTGTCAGTTTGAGGCCAGCCTGGTCTACAGAGTGAGTTCCAGGACAGCCAGTTATATGACACAGAGAAACCTTGTCACAAATCAACAATAACAAAAAATAGAAAGAAAAAAGAAAGGAAGAAAGAAAAAGAAAAGGAAGAAAAAAGGAAGGAAAACTGTCCATAGATAAGGGAATACTTAAACAAAGAGTGAAGGAAGCATGGCATTTGCATCAACACACAACATAATCCAGAGGGTATTATGTTAAGAAAAGCAAATGAAGCCCAGGGACACTAAGAGTGAGCATATAAGTAGGTGAGCTGAGGAGAGCTATGCTCACAGAAATAAAAGGTAGGAAGACCGTAGTAACCATTGGTTGGGCATTGGAACAAGGCATGGTTGACCAAAGGCAAATAATGTCAGTTAGCAGAGAGAATAGGTTCTAGAGACTTACAGAACATCACAGTGGGACCATCCATTGTCAACATGTGTTGTATTGTGTTGTATGCTTACAAATTGCCAAAAGATCAGACTGACTTCTCATCACAAAGAAGTGCATGCGAACTAAGTATGAATATTAGCCACATTTCTTGTTCCTCTTTATCAGAAAATCTGATAAAAGCAACTTAAGGGAAGCAAAATTATTTCAGTTCATGATTTGAAAACTGTTTGAGCTTCATTCCTGTTGCTGTGATAAAACACCCTAAACAAAAACCACCCTCCTTCCCCCCCAAAAAAATGGGATAAAGGGATTTCTTTTAGTTTAGAATTCCAGGCTACAGTCCCATTATTGTGGAGAAGTCAAGGCAGGAATTTCAAACAGCTGGTCACATCACATGCACAGTGAAAGTAAGAGAGAAACAAATGTACACATGCTCACTTGCTTGCATTGGTGCTCATCTTGATTTCTCCACTCTTACACAGTGCCGGACTCCCTGCCTAGGCAATTAGCTGGGTCTTTCCACATCAATGAATTTCATTAAGACCTTCACTCATAGATATGCCCACAACCAAATTCAGACAGTTCACCATGGAGACCATTTTTCTAGGTGAGTATAGATTGTGTCAAACTGACAATTAAACACCACTATCAAAAGAGATACAGACATTGTGGAAGGGAAGGTGGGGAGATACATAACTCCATCGAGGCAGGAGCTCGAGGCTTGGACTTCTCACCTTTTTATATCTTGTTGGAACAGGAGACAGAAAACACAGGTAAGAAACTGGTGGTCCAGGCTATAAAACTTAATAATTTTCCTCCAGATATCCTCTTTTTCCAGGTAGGCATGACCTTCCCAACATTATAAAATTTCCAAATCCAGAGTCATCAGCTGGGAATCAACTGATCCAATGCATGACACTCTTGGGATACTTTCAGATAAACAATTGCACACTGTCCCTAAGCCCCAAAGCCCACAGCTATGGCACAAGCCAAAATTTTCCAGTTCACTTTAGTAGATGCAACATCGTGCAAAGTCTAAAGTCTATTCTGGGAACCAAGGCCATCTCTTAACTGTGAATCCTTATAAAACTAAAGCACCAAGTCATGCATTTCCCACCTACAAAGAAGCTGAGCAACTGTGTCCACTCTGAAAGGGAGAAAGAGGGGCTGTCTTAGTTTCATCTTTGTTGCTGTGATAAAAACAGCCCAACAACTTCAACTTAGGAGACCAAGGGTATGTTAGACTTACATATACTTTGTAATATACATTGTAATTCCAAGTGACAGCCTATCATTAAGGGGACAACAAGTCAGGAATTGCAAATGGCTAGGCACATCATATCCACAATCAAGAGCAGAATCATGTCCTCGATTTTCACATGCTTTCTCTCAGCTTGATTTCTTCACTTGTAATAGTTTAGGCTCTCCTACTAGGGAATGGTACTGCCCATAGTGGCCTGGGTCTTCCCAAATCAATGTGTTTAATCAACACCTATTTACCCACAGAGAAGTCGACAGCTTGACCAAATGTAGACAATCCCTCATTGAGACCCTCTTGTCAGATGTTCCTAGGTGTTGTAAAGTTAGTGTCCACAGTGGTCTCTGAACACCTCCATGTATGAAACTGGGGAACCATTTCCCTAGAAAAGAAGTTGTCCTAATCAGTTGCATTCTGCCCCAAGTTTCAAGAAAGACTGGATGTTTTAACTCCCTAAGTTTGGGTTCTTAGTTTCTAGATGCAGCCCCTCTTATTCAGTTGCAAGAGAAATGATTTTCCTTATTGTCAATCTCTCTAATGTCATACAACTGACCTTATTCCACTGTTTATAACATTAACTCCATTTATACCCTTTTCTTCTCTAAAATTCGAGTTTTCACATCTTTATGCTTACCTTTTTGTATTTTTAAGAATGGTGAGCAAACCGCCCCAACCCCAATGTTATGCTGTCTTCAAATTGTTTCAGCAGAATATGTAGTCTTATTTGATTTGGCTGCACTTAAATTTCCAAGGCATTGTTAGAATGCAGCCAGATGCTTCCTAGACTATCACACATAGTCTCTAATCCCATTCACAACAAAGTCCTTCCTGTCTCTAGAGGTTCTCAAGGCTGGACATTACTGTCCTAATACAAGAGAACATTAAACAGGTTTTATTTTAAGATCTTGCAGAAGTGAGATTCAGGGTAGAGAGAATGTGAAATGGTGGGGGAGGAACTGGGCTTCCTGTGTTCCCTAAACTAAAATGTTTTCCCACTATCTTTTCCCCGCTCAGGCTGGTCCTCCAGAGTTACCATCTTCCTATACTAGAACAGACTCCTTCCCAAAGTCCCTGTCTTCCTGGGGCTCAAGATTCTCCTCTCTCTCCTTTGAGGACACATGCATTCAGTCATGCAGCAGACTGTCTGATAATCTTCAATCCTGCAGTGAACCCAGAGCAACTACACAAGCAGGCTCCAGCTTCTAGCTAGAGAAAGACAGGAACTTAGTGCCTCCCAATTATTTGTGATCCCCTGATGGACTCTAAACATACTTCACCTTGAAAGCAGACCATAAGGATCCATTTCTTTTATTGTAAAGAGAACTTGGGTACCACAATGGTTATGATTGGGGGTTGAGGTGGGGGATTAATCAGGGAAGGGTTAGAAGATCAGGCCAGAAGGTGAGAGCTCACATGACCAGAGCCAAAAGGGAAATGCAGGCTTCCCTTCAGAAACCTGGAGATGGGTTCCATCAGAAGCTTAAGGTAGGTGAATAACAGAGACAGGGGAGACATCCAGACAGGCCAGGGTGAAGGCAGGTCTAAAGGAGAAAGAGAGCCTTCAGAGATGTCCCCTGAACAAAGGGACTATCTGACTTCCAAAGCTTTTCAGACAGGGAACGGGAAATTCCACTTGTGAACTCAGTGCCAAGAACCCAGATGCTGGCAATGATCACAAATTCATCTGGCAGCTCTGGGGGGGAGGGGCTGGGCTTGCTTCCATCCTCTATGGATCTCTCTGCTTTACAGCAGGGACCTCTCTGCTGCAAGGGCATAGCTTGATTTCTGGGAGCAAGACAAGTATAGCTCCTGAGATCTAGTGGAGCTTGGCAGCAAGCAGCTGTAAATCTGGAGGCAGGAGACTGGCACTTCATTTCCTTACAGATGTCCAATCAGGAAACACAGAGCAAATACAAAAAGAGTGGGGCCAAGTGAGAGACCCTACACCTGCCACAGAGGTCCATTTTCTTTAGATAAGCCCCTCTAGCCAAACATTGTGTAGTCTCTCCTAACACACCATCATAACACATAAGCTTATGGGGGGTCTTTCTCATGCAAACCATAAGTGTGTTATTTAGTCTGTTAGTCATTTTTAAAAATCTTCCTCTGTGCACACAACCCCCACCCATTAACACCTGCAGCAGGTAAAAGACCTGGCCCTTCGAGTGGGAGAACCAGCTCTGGTCCTCACAGGGTGTAGCACACAAGAGTCTGGGCTTGTACCCTGTCTGGGCAGCACACTGGAGCAGGGTTGCTCAGTGTGAGTAGGCCCAAAGGGCATGAGATAGGGGAAATGACCACACCCCACCCTCATCTACCATACTGTGGCTTGGGTGAGGGAAATATGCTCTCTCCCCTGCATCCCTTGCTATCTGCAGGTGAGAAAGCTGGCCCTGAAGTCACTAGAGTGAGAGAATTAGCCCTACCCATCACCAGCTCAGCACAGAAGAACTGAGTCTCTACACCCTTCCTGAGAAAAACACTAGAACTGACCCTGTTTTCGTGGATACAGGTGAGCCAGCCCTGGGGGTGTGAGAGCAGGTGAGCTGATCCCCTTCCCTTCCCCCAAGGGTCCCCTACAACAATTGGGAGAGAGGACCCCGTACCTTACCTGGGTGAAATAGTAGAGCTGGCCATGCTGGTGGGAGTGTGGGTGAGCCGGATATGAGGGCCTGAGAGGAGGAGAACTGGCCCCACTCCTTAATTCAGGTTGAATTTGGTGAGCTAACCAAGGCAGTGCTGGAGAGCTTGCTTTGTAGTGAGGAAGAGAGAAAACTGGCACCACCATCCAGGCCCTGAAACAGGGTTATGAGGTAGCCCACCTCACCGTCCTCCTCAACTTTGAACTGTTGGTGCATGTGTAGGGGATGAACCTAGAGCTCCCAAACAGCAGGAACTCCATGACACAGGACAATAACAGGATATTAAAGAGCAATCCCAGTGAGACCCCATCAACAGTCGTGTAGCAGAAGCCAGAGGCCTTCATGGCTCCAATGACTGGTGGCATGTGCAGTCCAATAGAAGATGAATACACTAAGAAAAATTAAATTGTGTGACTCAACAGCTCCCAGGATAGCTTCCCTGATGAGATTCTACTCCTCCATTGTTTCTTTTTGTTTATATTTTGGTCTTTGTTTATTTTTTTACAAAAGGTAAAAGGATTAAAAATCCTCTTCTGCATGAGAAATGTGTATATACATATATATGTATATATACATATCTATACATATATGTACACACATGTATACACGTATACACATATGCACATATGCACATACATCTGGGGGAGAGACATCTGGCTGAGTGTGTGTGTGTGTGTGTGTGTGTGTGTGTGTGTACAGGGTCTTGTACTAAACCTAGAATGCTGACATTTGTGTATAGAATATCTGTTTAGCAAGCTCTGACATCTGCCTGCTTCAGCGTCCTGAATGCTAGGTTTTACTTTCACACTAATTGGCCTAGCTTTTACATGGTTTGAGAGGTCTCTACTCTGGTTCTCATGCTTGACCTACTAAACCATCCCCCTACTGTATGATAAATATACTTTTTAGTTCTTAATTTGATGTAAAAGGAAATAAAATTTTTTGATGTATCTATTGGAACGACTTTATTTAAGTACATTGGGCCCCACCAGGCCATGTGGCTTTTTGAGGCTGTGCAAGAGACTGGCTTGTGCTAAGAGATGGTGAGATTGTTATGTGCACTGCAGCCAATGGGTTGCCACATTGATTTCACACACTGCAGCTTCAGCTTACATCTGGCAGGGGCTTTGGTTATAGGATAGGGGAGAGAGAATACTGTCTGGAATCTGGTACTGAGGTCAGACTGGGTATCACTGGTGAGAGTGCGGGTGAAGACAGGCTCACTCTAGCTTTGTACAGCTAGCATGGAGATGAAGAGAGTTGGAACGTCGAAGGTCTCGAAGAAAACTTCTGCAGCTCAGCTAGAGTGGTGAAAGGCAACCTGGTTAACTGTAACTTCCTTAGTTTTAAAGGATCTAGATCTCCAACACACCTCCCTCACAAGGGGCTTGAAAGAGTGATGCTATTTCCTGTTTTGGAAAATCTCAACACAACTAGCCTGGTGGTTCCAGGGCAGTGAGCAAGTGGAGGAAGGAGAAAAGAGGAGGCTGTCTGGGGTGCCTTGTGTGCAGCCTCCAATCCTGCAGGGTCCTGAGGCCTATGAATACTGTCAGCTTACCATCAGGAGGGGTGATGCCCTGGATGCTATGCAAAGCCTGGGTTCTGTAAACATTAGTGTAAGCAAGGTGACCAGTGGGCAAAGGACAGTGAGCCCTCTCCTCAGTCCCTTTACCGAACAAAAAGTTCCATAAATAAACTGAAGATGGCATTGAAATAAGGATGGATGTGAGTCAAATAACAGGCCCTGGAGCCCATAGGTCCTTATGGTCTCCCAAGACCCCTGGATGTGGCTGGGGCTGGCAAATTAACCCTGCAGCTATTGCCTGTCCTCCCAGGCCCAGTGTGGTCCTGGTTCCCAGGTAGACATGAGTGTACCCTGCTCTCTGCTGAGCCCAGTCTACAACTACTGCTGATTCTTCCTATGTGGTTAATGCTGTAAATTTGCTTAAGACGGCTGGAGTCATTAGATCCACTAGCAGGGTGGCATCTCTATTCCAAAAATTACAAGATTGTTTGCTAACCAGAAAAGCTCCCGTACACATTACACATATTAGGGCTCATTCAGGGCTTCCTGGCCCGATGAGCCTAGGAAATGATTTGACAGATAAAGCCACAAGACTAACTACTGCGGTGCTTGCCCCCCCCCCCCCCCCGCTACAAGCTGCTAAGGCTTTCCATGACAACTTTCATGTTACTGCTGAGACCCTACGCAAGCGCTTCTCGCTTACCAGAAAAGAGGCTCATGATATCGTTACTCAATGTCATAATTGTTGTCAGTTTCTCCCTGTACGCCATATTGGGGTAAATCCAAGAGGAATTCTACCATTACAAATATGGCAAATGGATGTCACTCATGTTTCTTCCTTTGGGAAACTCCAATATGTACATGTATCGATAGACACCTGCTCCGGTGTTCTCCATGCCACACCACTCACTGGAGAAAAAACCTCCCATGTCATTCAACACTGTCTTGAGGCATGGAATGCCCGGGGAAAGCCTAAATGCTTAAAAACTGATAATAGACCTACTTATATTTCTCAGAAATTTAAACAATTTTGTACACAAATACAAGTCACACATATTACGGGCTTGCCATATAATCCTCAAGGCCAGGGCATTATCGAGCGCGCCCATCGCACGCTCAAATCCAAATCCTACTTAATTAAACAAAAAGGGGGAATTATAAAGGATTCCCCCCCCCCCGTGCCACGAGTTGCCATAGTGATGGCACTCTTCACCATAAATTTTTTAAATTCAGATGAGCATGATCAGGCTGCGGCAGAATGACATTGCTCAGACCCACATCAACCTAAGGAAATGGTGAAATGGAAGGATGTGTTAACTAATATATGGAAAGGCCCGGATCCCATTCTAATAAGATCCAGGGGAGCCGTTTGTGTTTTCCCACAGAATGAAGAAAATCCCTTCTGGGTCCCTGAAAGACTTACCAGGACAATCCTGGAGCAGAAGGATGCTGCAGACCAGACACATGAAAAGGGGGAGCAAGCCGCTCCTCTGGATGCTACTAATGATCAAGACCCCAGCTGACCGGGGGGAACCACGTTGGGGAATCATGTCAACGTTCCCACTTCCGATGCCGGTGATGTATAATGCACAGGTTTTTCCCCAATTTTTTGCCACCAATAAAGATCTGGGACTGGCTTTCCTGCCTAAGGATGAACAGATTCAGGAGCTTTGCGAAAATAGGACTATTTCCCTTAAAGAAAGTCTCTGTTTTTCAGTAGCTGACCAAGCCGCTGCTAATGTGCCTTGCATTCTCTTAAGTAATCAATCCTCGGCATGGCTCAAGGAGGCCGCCTGGGGAGATGGAGGTAAGGTTGTGACTAATGCCTCTGTAATTTATGGGTGGTGGCCACGTTTTCCAGTTGTAAACACCTCTATTGCTCCTCCTCGACAGCCAAAATTAGCCCCCTTCTGTAGAGGGGAGCAAACTGAAGAATTGATTTTACCATGGACTGGATGTCAGTCTAGGGGCTCTGGCTGGGCCGACGAGGGTTTGTTCCCTTTTTCTCCCAATATGGGCATGGGAACTAATTTCACATCCTTAGACCCCATGCGTTCCAACCTTAACCCTTTTGACCAATGACTGCTCTGTGGCATTAATGGAAGCTGCACTGATCTTACGCCTATGGCAATGTTAAAAGGAGGCAAAAGTGAGAAAGGACGGTTGGAGTTTGATTGGAAAGGGTCTTTGTGGAGCAGCCTCAAGTCAGGCCAAAGCTCTGGGTCATTTAGTTGGACTGCCTCTGATATAAAGTATCAATCCTTCAAACATATAGACTGATGCCACACCAGTATGTGTCTGGCCTCCTTTTATTTGGATTGTGAGCAATATTAGTATTAACAATACTGAGTTCGGTCTAGATTGCAAGTCCGGGGGCTGTTATTATACCCTGTGCTGGGATGCTGATAAATTCCCCTTAGCTGTAGTAACCCGCATGCCATGCTTTGTACCCGTCCCGGTGGAAACACCTAGCAGTATGACCCTTTTTAGAGAAAAAAGAGATTTTGGGATCTCTGAAATCATTGTTGCCGTTGTGGCTACCACCACGGTCGCTGCATCGGTTACAGCCTCTGCCCTTGCACTGTCAACCTCCGTACAAACTGCACAGACCATTAACGGGTTGTTGGCCACTGTTTCCGAGGCTTTGGACAGACAGGCCTCTGCAAACACTCAGATACAGGGAGGCCTGATGCTGGTAAACCAGCACATTGATCTAGTGTAGGAACAATTGGACATTTTATGGCAGATGGCCCAACTAGGCTGCGAGCAGAAGCTCCCCAGCCTATGTGTCACCTCCATTCAATATGAGAATTTTACCAAAGCAGCTAATTTGTCTAAAAGCCTTTCTCAGTTCATGTTGCAGAATTGGACCTCCGAATTTGAGCAAACACTTCGGGAGTTGAGAGCTGCTATTATCCAGATTAACTCCACACGCCTCGACCTGTCCTTGACGGAGGGACTGTCATCATGGATTGCATCAGCTGTCTCCTACTTTAAGGAATGGGTGGGGGTGGGATTGTTTGGTGCAGCCGTTTGCTGTGGATTGGTGTTGCTTCTCTGGCTGGTCTGTAGGCTCAGGGATCAAACTAAGAGAGACAAGGTGGTTATCGCCCAAGCGCTTGTAGCTTTGGAACAAGGGGCTTCCACTGATATTTGGCTAACTATGCTTAAGCAATAGGCCGCCAGCCAGACAGCTCTTGCACACCCGGAGCCTAGGCTCATTGCACAGGGTAGAGTGTCTGGCTTGAGCAGCCCATGAGGGATGCCGAGCAAGGCATCGCACAGAGAGTTGCCCAGTATGCAGGCTTCTCTGGGAGGCATGTTGTCCTGCATAAGGGTTGCCTGCCCTAGTCTCCCTTTCCCAGAAAAATGGCAGAGGACAGGTCGAGAGCGCTACGGGTCAAGCTGACAGCCTAGTAGCGACTCTCGTACACAGTCTTAATGTTTTATTGGGGAGGTACAACCTCTGCCTCTATCCCTCAGTATATGGGTGACCTACCTGCTTGTAAATTAGGAAGCCTTATTATTAATTTGTCTTGTACCCTATAGGCCAGGATGCGAGCTTGAGGGCTGATTTGGCAGTCTGAGGCCGATGCTTAATTAATAAAAAAGGGGGAGATGTGGGGAGCCGTTACAAGATGGAGCCTGCATCTGGCAGGCACCGAATGATAAACAAGTTAGTGCACAGGCGCTGGGTAACTTTCCATCCCTTGGTCTCTGCCTCTCCCGTGGCGTCATATGGTCCGATGAGCTGCAGCCAGTCAGGAGGTGACACGTCCAAGGCGGTGGTTGCAAGCCTATATAAGGGTTGGGTTTTGGGTGTTCAGGGTTCTCCGCTCTGTAAGTTTATGCTCTCCCTCTCAAGATGGATTAAAGCTTTACTGCAGAAGGATCCTGAGTGTGCCGCGTCGTTCTTGCTGGCGAGACGGTAGCACGGGACACCACACAGCCAGACAAAGATCTAGCTAAGAAAGGAGTGGGCCTCTGCTAAGGATCTTCCCTGGAAGGGGCCAGTGAGTAGTGAACCCTAGGCCTCAGGTCATCACCACTGTGGGTAGTTCAATGTCCTTTCTGGGCCTAGGGATCCCTGCACACACTCGCCATGTGCACACACTCATAAGCACACACTCACACACACAGGCAGTTCCTCTCTAACACCCCAACTCAAGAAAATGAGTTTTCAAGTGGAGTTAACTTCAGAGAGAGGTGAAAGTGCTGTCTTAACATTAGAAGGTTTTCCTGAGGATGGACCGGGCACTGTCTTCTTCAATTCCTTCTTGGAGATCCACATCTTCTTAAAGCTGTCCAGGGAAGCAAGGATAGAACCTCCAATCCATGAGGAATACAGTCTCTCCTGGGGTGCAGATATCCTGATCTTCATGTCTTTTGAAGCTAGTTTCTCCACTTCACTCAGTAGCCTGTCACCAAAACCTTTGAATAGGGTAGAACCTCCTGAGAGGACAATGTTGGAAAAAAAAGTGTACATGGTAGGTCCATGTCAGACTTCTGGATGGCAAACACCAGGACCTCACGGATATCCTCATTCTCCTCACCAATCAAGTCTGGCCTGAACAGCAGCTCAGGGTCCCGGAACCTGGAAGGTCTGATCTCATGGTGCTGCCATCGGGTAGGTAGTACTGGCCCTTCTCCATCTCTAGTGTCTCATCCTTCTGGGGGTTTATGGACAGGTAGCAGGCTCTTTCCTGTATGGCCTTGACAATCTCAAACTTGGAGGAGGAGTGAAAATCATAGCTCTCCTTACAGAGGTAGAGGCGAAGGAAGCCAGAGACATCTCGGCCAGCAATGTCAATACCCATGATAGAATGCATCATGGTGAGCCTTCATAGATTGGGACGGCATGGATAACACTGTCCCCAGAGTCCAAAACCACAAAACTGAGGTGCCTAGTTACTCAGTGTGTTGCCTGCTGATGAGATGCAAAAGCGAGGGCTGGACCAGGGCACACAACAGGCAGAAGCAATTTTAAAGTGAGCAGTGATCTTTAGTGGAGGAGACAGGATAGACTGCAAAGAAGATGTAAAAATCCTCAGTCATGTACAGTGAGTTACACATGGTGACAATAACCACTGGACTCAGGAATGGGAAGGGCAAGGGACAGTATTTCTAAAAGGTAGGCAATCAAGCAGCTCAGAAGTTCCCATTCTAAGTGTCCCTTGCCATGGTGTCTAGATTGAACAGCACAAAGGCTACACTCATTATGGCTCTAGATCGAGGATGGAAGAACTTTGTCTGGGAAGGAACAGACAACAATGGTCTTAGTACTCCTGCCTGTGGCTGGGAGGAAGTAGCCATAAATAACACATTGCTGCTTTGTTCCAACAATAGTTTGTTTTCAGAGGCAGGGGAGGGACTGGACTTGGCCCCTATGCTTTACTTTGCCAACATCAACAACAGGCAACGTGATAACAAAAGGAAGTCACCAAGAGTCCAAGACAGAAATGGCCAAAGGCACACATTTTCCCAGATTCCCCGCTCAGGTTCATGGAATTAATAGAAGTGTGTGGTGTTGAACATTGGCAAGGTCGTCAGGAATGGAGCTATGTGGAGTGATTTCTTCATCACAGTGCAGTCAACCTGTGAGTTATTGTGAGGGAAGGGACTGCTGACTTCTTGACAGGGAGGATCCTTTCTAAGTAGGTGGGAAAACAGGGTGGCCACCCTGGAGTGAGGAAATATTGGGAGTTGGATGATTCATGAAGAGAAGACTTATCAAAACTGAGTAGAGATCTCTGACAGCTAAAGTTCAACTATGGAGTGACACAAAGTTATGTGGGCGAGGGGGCTGCTTGGTTCCTGGTCACGAGGGCCTTCTGATGTTGGGCAGCAAACAGGTCTCAGGGATGTGGATGCTAAAGTAATCAGGGTGATTTCCACAGCAGAGGAACTAAATAATGGCTGTAGATTCCCAGGGGAACAAGCAGCAGGAAGGACTCAAGACTTCAGCTCAAGGCTTCCGGTAGGGTGGTGCCAGTGGGGCTCACTTCTGTGGTTGGCTGAAAGCAGTGGCGATGGTGGTTTGGTCTCTATGGAGCCTTGCTCGGAATGGGCCATCTAAACTGTGCTGGATAACATGTCATCAAGGGCCCCTGTGGTTTGGACATAGATGGAAAGGCTTGGATAGCTAGTTAAGGGTTGGGAAGGACTTCATTCTGCAGTTGTGAATGTGGGCTGTCCTGTGTGTCTTGATCATCTCTGGAGTGTATAAGAGCATAGCTTCGGGTCACTGTTTCATTCTAGACCCTGGTAACAAACACTTAGGATAATATTAGAACCAGATTTTTCATTAGCATTGTGTGTGTCCTGAGACTAAATTGTCAACTGGGTAGGGACAGTGACAGACATAAAGATGGGAGCAATGCATAGACAGGTAAGTGTAGAATTTGGTTCTGGAGCAGTCAGGCTCTCTTTTTACCTGCATCTTTTTCTGTTAAGCATTCTTGACAATGTCTTGTTGTGGGATAATATTTTTGGCTGCTGTGAAGCAATGCCACTCCTTGTGGTTCAATAAAATGCTGAACAGCCAATACCTAGGCAGGATTTTAAGGGTAGAGGGAGTGCTGAGATGAAGGGTGGAGTCACTAGCTAGGCCAGGTGGAAGCATGGGATGTAGGATATGATTTTACAAGCCAAGAGTCATGGGGCTAGTTGTGGTTGCCTGTGGCTCTTGGTTTACAATGAAAATGAAGGTGGTTATTCTCCTGATGGCATCCTTTCTAGGTATGAACTCTTGGGAGCTCTTAGTCTACAAAAACTGCATGGAAAACTGCAGGTTTGTGCTCATTCAGCTTCTACCAACGGTTTTAGAAAGACGGCTTCCAACCACCAATAGCTACTACTATTCCAACTGTTGCTCGGGCATTCGTTGCAATGATGGAGGACCTACTAATGTAGAAAGGGACTTTTTACCTCCTCTTGTGGTTCAGGAAGATGTGATTGCCAGAGCTGTGTATCTGGGGGTGTCCAACCTTCTCCTGAGCCTTGCCTTAAACCTCTCCAGCAGCATACAGACCTGAGAAACCCTCTGTGGGTTGTAATCATCTTCCCACAGTTGTAAGCAATGTTGTTCTTTGATGTTTCCTTGTCAAACACAGTGTTTGTGGCATTTGTTGGGCCTGTTCATAGCTTGTTGTAAGAAAGAAATAAAGGCATCATTTGCTGAAAATGCCCCCGGCCGTTTTCTTGCTGTGTGGGAGCATTCAGCCTGAGCTCTGTACTCAGATCGGCTCCTTCCTCTTCTGTATCCTTAAGAGTTCCTATGTGGGATCATGATTTGAGCTGCTTGGCACTCTTTAAACACTGTAGGTTAAATAATGGTCTCACTTGGCAGGTCCAAAGCATTGGGCATTCTTGGTATATGGGTCTTTTGAACAAAAGACAGAAGTGTTCTGATGCCAGTCAGTACGTAGTCTGGTAAAACAGGTCTCAGCTTGTTTGAAGGTTCTAACAGCAGAGAACAGCTACTCGTATACCCTTGACTGAAGACCGGCCATCCTCTGTTCAGGGAAGCTCACCCTGTTTGACCAAGTGCCAAAATTCAGGATGGATGTACATGGAGCAGCGAGGGAGGAAGGGACACCTGCCTAGCCAGCCAGATCAGCCCAATCAACCCTGTTGACCAATGGGGTGACAGATGTGGCAGCCAGTTTGCCCTCACTGACATGAACAAGGGGGAGCTCATGGACCCCAGACTGATAGCTGGGAAACCAGCATAGGACCAATCCAGACCCCCTGAATGTGGCTGTCAGTTAGGAGGCATAGGCAATCTATGGGGCCTCTGATAGTAAATCAGTATTTATCCCTTGTATATGAATGGACTTTGGGAGCCCACTCCACATAGAGGGATACTCTCTCAGCCTAGACACACGGGCAAGGGCCTAGGCCCTGTTCCAAATGATATGTCAGACTCTGAAGATCTCCAATGGAAGGACTCACCCTCTCTGGGGAGCAGAAAGGGGATGGGAAGAGGGTTGGTATAGGCTGTGGAGGAGAGGATGGGGAGGGAACTGGGATTGACATGTAAAACAAGCTTGTTTCTAACTTAAATGAAAAAAAAAAAGAAAAAAGAAAAAAAGGGACAGGTCTCAGCTAAGCTCCCATGACCAGAGAACTTGCTAGATCCTTTCAGTCCTCAGGTCATGGGAGAAAGGAACCTGGACGGTGCCAGAGAAGGAGTGGCGCATTAACTGCCGTGACAGTCACATCTGCTTTTTTCCCTATGCTGTGGGACAAATTCTTCAGCAACTACCTTGTCTCTCCCACAGTCTCTGCTTTCATCAAGGTGACAGGATCTTACCCATGGCTTAGCCCTCCACCAAATTTCAAATTTTTACTACATTTATTCTTTCTGTGTATGTGTGCATGCATGTGACCCTATTTGGGTGTGGGTTCCCTTCACTTCTAAAATGCTCAGGAATGTGCACAGGCACGCACACTAACACAGCTACAGCGTGTGGCAGAGAGAGGCAGATAATCAGTGAGATAGATGGAGACATGTACCTGAAAGAATTGCCTCTGAATGTGGTGGTGGCACACACTTTTAATCCCCGCACTTGAAGATAGAGGCAGAGGATCTCTGTGAGTAGGAAGTCAACCTGGTCTACAGAGGAAGTTCTGGGAGAGCCAGAGCTACACAGAGGAACCGATGTTTTGAAATACAGAAACCAAAAAAAAAAAAAAAAAAAAAAAAAAAAAAAAAAAAAAAAAAGAAAAAGAAAAGAAAGAATAAAAGCAAAAAGAATTGTCTCTGATAGTTCTAGCTCATTCTAAATTTGTGAGCAAGGGAATCAGGCTTGGGTTTATCTAGGTCTTTTTCGAGCAACAGGCTAGAAGCCAGCGAGTCTAGGTGACAGTGTGCAGAGGAAAATCCCATTTGAAGTCCCACCCACCTTCTTTTGCTCACAACAGAATGGGCTGAGGCTACCCACATTCAGGCAGACCTCTGTGAGTTCGAGGCCTGGAACTCGCTCTGGAGGCCAGAGCGAGTTCCAGGATAGGCTCCAAAGCTACACAGAGAAACCCTGTCTCAAACCCCCCCCCCCCAAAAAAAAAGAATTTCTGTAGTGAATCATGGCAGACTGAGCCAGTGTGCAAACACCAAAGCATGGGCCACTTCTCAAGAATATACATAAAGCTGTAACTGTCCCTCATATTAGAGTTTCATTTTTTAGAGAAAAATAAAGGTAAATCTTATTAGTGTCCCAGCACGCTAACCCTACTGCCCAACTGCTACTGTTGCATGCTTTCCTGCCTGGCTTGTGCTTCCCAGCACTGAGGCCTGCACCTGCATCCCATGGCTTTTCCTCTTCAGTGTTTTTCTTTGGTTGGTTTGGGTTTTTGTTTTTGTTATTGTTGTTACTGTAGTTTAGTTTTCTTTCTTTGTGTTTGTAAAGGTCACTATTGATGGACAGATCCTATTCCTGACAGCTTTGCTGTCCTGCCCACAGCACCCTAGGAAGCACCAGAAGGAAGTAACACTTACGAATGGCAGCCATCACACAGAACTGTTTGTCAGAAGGACACTCCGTTGGGTTCGTGCAGTTAAAGCTGTTCTCTAACTCACAGACATGACAGGAGAATTTTTCTGAAGTAGGGATTGGAAAAGAGAGAAAATGGGGCCTTTGTTCCTCCTGCAGGTACAAACCTGTCATCCAAGTGTCCTCTACCAAGTCCAGTGAGGCCCCATTCTCCCATGCCTGCGTTCTGTACATGACACCTAAGTACTCAGTTTCTGTCTGGAGGCTCCCTCTCCTGTCTGCTGGGGATTGCATTTGGTCCTTCACATCTGGACACACTGCATGAACCCATATTCTCAATCGGACACTGTGGCGTCCAGAAATTCTGAAGGACATCCATTTTCCCTGCCACCCTGTCCCTTTACTTTCAACACCAGAGTTCCACAAACACCGTTTGTCCTTGCGCACCCTCCTTGTTTCCAGGTCCCATCCTAGATGGGCAATATAAACACTTCTGGGTCAGGATAGGGCAGCTCCACTTTGAGGAAGACAATGGAGGCCCCCTCTCCCACAAATTCCCCATCCTCAGACAGGGCTGAAGCTCAGAGGTCAGGGTGGCCTTGGTTTTTTTTTTTTCTAGGACTTCTTTACAAGAAGGAAGAGTGACTGGAGAGACTGACCAGGGCGCCCAGGAGAATGAGTTACCCAAGCTAACCCTAGAGGGAGCTGAAAACCCAAAGCACATCCCCCACTCCCTCCATCCCCAAACCTCCACCCTTCCATCTCCGGTACCCCCACTCCTGCCAGTGCCCCACCTCCCACCCCCAACCCCACTGTAGCCTTCTTGATCTCGGGTCTCACATTCCTTGACTTCAGTGTACCCTACCACAGTGGACTCTCTCTGGAGTCACTGACCTTCATCATCCTGTACCTTCTAGGGACACAGGGATGCAGCACTTACCTTCTCGCTTGGTCCTGTCCTTGGTCTGTGCCAGTGGTAAGCCCATGGTGGTGAGCAAGGCCAGCAGGACCAACATCTCCAGAGGGTGCCTACACCTGTGGAGGAGAGGCGTGGCTAGCTCTGCTCAC
Organism: Cricetulus griseus; assembly: GCF_003668045.3. NCBI lineage: Eukaryota > Metazoa > Chordata > Mammalia > Rodentia > Cricetidae > Cricetulus > Cricetulus griseus. Next base: position 372,612,570 of record NC_048595.1, on the reverse strand, counting down.
TGATGTCCCAGGTCTCCCTGGAACAGAACTCTCTCCTCTCCTGGTCCCGAATCCACTCCCCGGCCCCACCCCATCCCCACCATGACACCCTCACTCCTTGTTCTGCAGCTCCCCATGCACTCACACCTCAGAACCTTTCTCACACTTTTTGACCCACATAGTCTATGCTCTGGGCCACTTGCTGACCCGAGGGATGAGCGGTTAATTTGCCTACACCCCTCAACCACACTCACTTCCTCAGCAGTCCTTGCCTCAGCGGGTCCATGAGTCCTGGCATCTGAGTTGAGGTCTGAGAAAAAGCTGGTTTGGGGTCGCTTTCCTCACACTGCCCCCTACAGGGTGTCCCTGGTGCTCCTTCTGGAACATTCCAGCTCCACCATGCCAGTCTCATTGAGGTCCATCCAGAGGGGGCGACTCAGGGTCGGTTTCACACTCCACAAACAGCGCCCTCTGCCTGACCGCACTGCAATTATTCTTCACTCGATAGGCCCCTTCTCTGCTGGGAGCTGGACACCAGACGACAGCCCCACTCTGGCTTTCTTATGCCTCCTGGGCCGATGTGGCGCAGAAGTCTGTATTCAGGTTAGTTCCATGAACCAACTGATGCATCTGTTAGTGGGTCACTTTTGCCTCATGTCAAAATAAATGAATGTGTGAGGCCATGCACTTTTTTAGAAAAAATGAAAAGGGCATTCTTATCCATCCTTTGTATTCTATCTTATTAATGCACACAGGATCCTGGTTTAACTTTTAGTCTCAATTTTTTTAATGAACTGGACTGAACATGTATCTTTATTTCTAGGTGATATGCTATGAACCAGTGTCCTTATTTCCAGCTGATAGCAGCATCTATCTATGTATCTCTATCTCATCTATCTACCCATTCATGTCTGTGTGTATGTATGTATGTATGTTTGTATGTATGTATGTATGTATGTATTTTGTATGTTTGTATGTATGTATGTATGTATCTATCTATCTATCTATCTATCTATCTATCTATCTATCTCCCACGACCTCTACATGTATGTCTGTGTTCCATTTTCCTATTGGTTTCTTTATAGTGAGATACTTTGTTGTTTTCAATGATAGAAATTCACATCTTTGCCTCTTCCCATTTGTTGCCAGTACTTTAAGCAAGGAGATGTTTTCATTTGAAAGCATTTGTCAGTCTCCTTTTAAATGCAGAAGCATGAGGGTACAAACAAGTTAGATTTATTTATGCCTCACAGCTGTAAAGGCAAGCAGCCTCAAGTTCAAGGTGCCAGGATTCTCTATGTTTGCTCAGGGCTCATTTTTAGATGGCACTGCATATAGATACAGGGTAGAAGGGGGGAATGGTTGATCTTATGTCCAGCAGCCCTTTTAAAAGTAGAGCAAGCCCATGCCTGAGAGGACCCCTCATGGCCTAACCAGTCTCCAAGTTAATAACCTCAATACCACCACAAATGCAGTGTGTGTGTGTGTGTGTGTGTGTGTGTGTGTGTGTGTGTGTGTGTCTGGGCAATGCGTGAGTGTCTCTGTGTGAAAATTTTTTACACATTTTAATTCTATTGACATGTTTTTACATACCAATCCCAGTTCCAGCTCCCTGAGTCTATTTCATCAATCTACCTAAGTTTTATGCAACCTGATCCATACATCCTTTGTCCTGGTCCAAACTGTTCTGCCATATCAGAGACAGAAATAACAAAAGAAGCCTCCATGTCCAAATTTCATAGAGAAAATGTAGACAATATGAGAAATCAAGGCAGTAATATACACCAGTTCTATGGAAATGGATACCAATGAGAATTACCTAAATGAAGTCTAGGACACAGAATTTGAAAGGAAAATCATAAGCTTCTTCAAAGAATTGAATGGGTTTAAGAGACATCAAAAGACCTCTGCTGAGATGAGTGTCCCCTCTCCATATCTCTTCAATATTGTACTTGAAGTTCTACCTAGAGCAATAAGACAAGAAAAGGAGATCAAGAGGATACAAATTGGAAAGGTAGAAGTCAAACTTTCACTATTTGCAGATGATATGATCATCTACATAAGTGACCCGAAAAACTTTACCAGGGAACTCCTACAGCTGATAAACACTTTGAGCAAAGGAGCATGATACAAAATTAACTCAAAAAATCAGTAGCCCAACTATATACAGATGATAAATGCAATGAGAAAGAAATTAGAGAAATATCACACTTCACAATATCCACAAACAACATAAATTATCTTGGAGTAACACTAACCAAGACAGTGAAAGACCTGTACATTAAGAGCTTTGATCTTTAAAGAAAGAAATTAAAGAACATGCCAGAAAACTGAAAGATCTCCCATGCTTTTGGATAGGTAGGATAAACATAGTAAAAATGGCAGTCTTGCCAAAAGCAATCTACAGATTCAACACAATCCCCATCAAAATCCCAAAACAGTTCTTCACAGACCTTGAAAGAACAATACTTAACTTTATATGGAAAAACAAAAAACCCAGTAGCCAAAAATAACATGTACAAAAGGAACTTCTGGAGGCATCACCATCCCTAACTTGAAGCTCTATTGTAGAATCATAGTCCTGAAAACAGCTTGGTATTGGCACAAAAATAGACACTAGACCAATGGAATCGAATTGAAAACCCCGATATTAACCCACACGCCTAGGAACATCTGATTTTTACAAAGAAGCTAAATCTATACAATGGAATAAAGAAAGCATCTTGAACAAATACAGTTGGTACAACTGTATTCTGACATGCAGACTATGGCAGATAGATCCATACCTATCACCATGCATAAAAATTAAGTCTAATTGAATCAAAGCCCTCAACATAAATCAAGCCACACTGAACCTTCTAGAAGAGAAAGTGAGAGATACCCTTGAATGAATTGGTACAGGAGACTGCTTCCTGAACACAACACCAGTAGCACAGACTTTGAGATCGACAATTTATAAATGGGACCTCCTGAAACTGAGAAGCTTCTGTAAGGCAAAGGACACAGTCAGTAAGACACAATGACAACCCACGGAATGGGAAAAGATCTTCACCAACTCCACATCTGACAGAGGGCTGATTTCCAAAATATACAATGAATTCAAGAAGCTAGACACCAAAACAACAATCAATGAAATTAAAAAGTGGGGTGCAGAACAAGATAGACAATTCTCAACAGAGGAATCTAAAATGGCCGAAAGACACTTAAGAAAGTGCTCACAATCCGTAGCCATCAGGGAAATGCAACTCAAAACAACTCTGAGATACCATCTTATGCTGGCCAGAATTGCTAAAAACAAAAACACCAATGACAGTCTATGCTGGAGAGGATGTGGAGAAAAAGGACAGTCTATGCTTGTATGACCACTTTGGAAATCAGTATGATGGTTTCTCAGGAAAATGGGAATCAGTCTAATCCAGCTATTCCTCTCTTGGGCATATACCCAAAGAATGCACATTCATACAACAAGGACATATGTTCAACTATGTTCATAGCAGCATTGTTTGTAATAGCTAGAACCTGGAAGCAACCTAGATGCTCCTCAATTGAAGAATGGATAGAGAAAATGTGGTACTACTGAGCTGAAAAAAGCAATGGAATCTTGAATTTCCAAGGCAAATGGATGGATCTAAAAGAAACCATCCTGAGTGAGGTAACCCAGTCAGAAAAAGACAAACATGGTATGTACTCACTCATATATGAATTTTAGACATAGAGTAAAGGATTTCCAGGCTACAATCCACATCACCAAAGGAACTAGGAAACATGAAGGACTCTAAGAGAAAAATGCATAGACCCTGGAGAATGGGAAGGGGCAGGATCTCCTGAGCTAATTGGAAGCATGAGGTTAGGGGAGAAGGAGCTGGCAAAATGAGAGGGGGTATTACATGACTCCAGAGACAATCTATAATCTGTAAGGTCAAGATATCTTTATTGAGATAAATACCAGCCAAACACAAGCCAGAGCATGCCCAGGGAAGTCAAGCAGGGAGGCCCGGGAGAAGGGGAAGGAGTAGGGGCTTCCATGTGCTCGTTGTTCCTTAAGAACCTATCCCGTGTCATTCTGACCTCCGTGACAGGCATGGTCAGGCACACCTGTAGCCAGCCTCTAACAGGCGTGGCTTCTTGTCCCCTACAAGGGGGAGAAGAGCAGGGGAGAGGAGGAAATGGAGGAGCAGAAAGGTTGAGTCAGGAGAAGAATAGAGGAGAGCAGGATAAGAGATATCATAACAGAGTGAGCCATTATAGGTCCAAGGAGAGATCTGGCACTAGGGAGTTTTCCAGAGATCTACAAGGATGACACCAACCAACAATCTAGGAATGGTGGAGAGGCTACCCTAAATGCCCTTCCCCTATAATGAGACTGATGACTGTCTTATATGCTATCCTAGAGACCTCATCCAGTGGCTGATGGAATCAGAGGCAGACACCCACAGCTATAAACTGAACTGACCTCTGTAACCCAGTTTCAGAAAGGGAGGAATGAAGAACAAAGGGGTTGGGACCAGGCTGGTGAAACACTCAGAAACAGTTGACCTGAACAAGGAGGAACACATGGACCCCACACTGCTGTCTGTGAGGCCAGCACGGGACTGATCCAGACCCCTGAACATGGATGTCAATGAGGAGGCCTTGGCACTCTATGGGGCTGCAGGTAGTGGATCAGTATTTATCCCTGTTGTAAGAAGGGACTTTGAGAGCCCATCCCACATGAAGGGATACTCTCTCAGCTTGGACACATGAGAGAGGGCCTAGGTCCTGCCCAGGATGATATGACAGACTTTGGGGAACCCCCATGGAGGGCCTGGGGAGCAGAGGGGAAATGAGGTGGAGGGCTGGTGGGATTGGGGGAGGGGAGAGGGAAGGAGAAGGGATTGATATGTGAAGCAAGCTTGTTTCTAATTTGACTTCAAAAGAAAAAAGACATCAAAAGAAACAGATAATGAAGTTAAAGAGAATAAACACCTGAGTGAATCCGAAGAAAATATGAACATAAGACTGATGGAAATGGCAAAGAGAGTCCAAGAATTAAAAACAAAATTTAATAAAGAGAAACACTGAAGAGAGCTCAAACTGAAATGAACATGTGATCAAAGCTCCCAATAACCCAACTAGAAAACTCAAGCGACAGCCTTACAAGTAGAATAAATCAATCAATCAGAGGATGGAATAGCAGGTCTTGAAGTTGAAGTAGAGGATCTGGATGAAATAGGCAAAGAATATGAGAAAAGAAGGAAAAGGAAAAGGAACAGACAGGAATTATGGGACCCCATGAAAAGATGAAACCTTCAAAGTACAGGGATATATGAGGGATAAGAATCCCAAGTCCAAGGCATAGGCAGGTCTTCAACATGATCATAGAAAAAATATTCCCAAACAGAGGAAAGACACATATAAAGCTATCAAGAAGCACCAAGAAACCCACTAGACAAGACCTGAAAAGAAAACCGTATCATAGTTCAAACACTATGTACAGATCATAGGAGTATTGAAAGCTGAAAGCATAAGTCACATACAAAGGAAAACCCTTCAAATAACAGCTGATTTCTCATCGAATTTTGAAATAGGCTGTAGCAGTGCATTCCAAGTCCTAATAGACCATGACTGGAAGCCTATACTAATGCACTCAGCAAACTATCTGCCATAATTGAAGTAGAGAGAAAAACTTTGCATGATATAAATAGTCTAAAATGTTATATACAAGATCCACCCTAAGCAAAACATGGGAAGCAATATTACAAATTGAAGAGTGAAGTGAGCATAACCAAGAGATTGTAGAAAGATAACAAAGGTTTAATTACTGAAACACAAAATAGCAATGACAACACAAACAACACCACTAAAAGTCAACAACACAATGACTGCAATCACTGCTCACATTCAATACTAATTTTAAATATCGATAACCTGAGTTTCCAAGCAAATGATACAGGGTTGTACTTGGATTTTCCCTGTCACATGAGCCAGCTCCCAAATAACTACACTGAGACTTACGAAAGCTTGGCCAATAAGTTAGGCTCATTTACAGATAGATCTTATAACTTAAATTAACCAATTTCTATTAATTTACATGCTGCTCTGAGGCTAGTTTCCCTGGTCTACATAATTCCATCATGGTCACTCTACTTTACACATCCAGACATTGTGACTAAAGCAGCCAAACAGGCATGACACTCTCCTATGTGTAACGACATGGATGGCCCCACTTAAAAAAAAAAATCCAGACATAGGCCCACATTACTCAGTGTGAAAGGTGACACTGCTCTTTCTTGTCCACTTGGGTGTGGTATTAAGCATGGGAGGTACCTCAGGCTACATGCTCTTTCAGTGCTAACTTTCAAATGTGATTGACCTTTACATGGGTAGACTTCCTGAATGTAGGTAGCCTTAGCCCATTCTGTAGAGGGCCTTGTGAGCAAGACACAGGAGTTCTTGATGTGGGATTTTCCTCTGCACACTAAAACCTAGATGCCTTGTGCTTCTAGGCTGTGGGTCAAAGAACTTGGAATCACAGCTGCAGTATCAGACCAGACCTAACTAAAACCAAGCCTGCTGCCCTGGCCCACAAATTTAGAACAAGACAGACCTATCAGAGCCAATCCTTCTCCTCTTCCTCCTCCTCTTCCTCCTCCTCCTCTTCTTTTTCTTCTTTTTGACACATGGTTTCTCTGTGTATCTCCAGCTGTGCATGAAGTCACTGTGTACACCACCCACTCACAGACCCACCAAACCCTATCTTTAAGTTCTGGGATTAAAAGCTTGTGCCAACCACATTCAGAATCAATTTTCTTGATGTAAATCTCTCCAGCTATTCCACTGATTCTTTGCCTTTCTGTGTCACACTCTGTAGATGAGCTGGTGTGTATGCACATACACCTTTCCTGAGCATTTTAGATATGAAGAAAACCCACACCCAAGTAGGGCCACATACCTGCACAGACATACAGGAAATATAAATGTAATAAAAAATTTGAAATTATGGTCCTGGGAGATGGCTCAGAGGTTAAGAGCATTGGCTGTTCTTCCAGAGGATCTGAATTCAATTCCCAGCAACCACATGGTGACTAGCAACCATCTGATGCCCTCTCTGGCATGCAGGTATACATACAGAGCACTCATACATAAAATATAATAAATAAAAATTTTAAAAGACACTGTGGAATCATTCTCAACTCCTTAAATTTTTTTGAAAATTAGCAGTAACTGTCTGGGCTAAGCCATGGGTATGATCATGTCACCTCAGTGAAAGCAGGGCATGTGGGAGAGAGAAGCCAATTGCTGACGAATTTTTCAGTTACATCTTTTCCGTGTCCTTACCTAGGAGTTCTGAACCCCTATTGTAACCCTTGATATCTCCAGCAGTCTTTTGGTTCATTTCTGTAGAACAGACCCTGTCTTGGTGCTTGCAATTTCCTCAGGATTCTGTCTTGGAGATTTTCGTTTATGGTTCTGACACCTCAGTACTCAGTCTCTCTTGCTCCTCTTCGTCCCACAGCACTCCATCCCTCTCTTGGTGTTCTTCTCTCAAGTCTCAAATCGAGTGTTGGTGTCCTTCTATCAGAGTTCAGAATCTCTTGGTGAACTTTCGCTCGGGGTTGGACCTTCTCTTGACTCTCTTGACATGCTGCCCGCTGGGCTCTGACTCTCTCTTGTACTTCCTTCAGGGTTCTAACCCACTTCCGGGGCTCCACATTGATGCGATCCTTTTCTTGGCCCATCCCTCGGGATTATGATGCTCATCAGGCACTTCTCTCTTGAGGTTTGGAATATACCTCTGTGCCCATATTCCAGAGATTCACCTGTCTTGACAGTCACCCTTTGTTCTCTCTGGGCACCCTCTCCTCAGAGGATTGGAACCTTGTGGATAGAAAACAAAGAGAGTATCGGAACAGTGAAGGAAGGGCACCAAGACAGGGTCAGAGCTCCACGGAAGTGAATCAAAAGACCGTTGACGATTTGACCGGTTAGGGGAGGGGATCAGGACTGTTGAAAAGGCCACGAAGAGAGTTGGAAATCTGAAGAAGAGGTGCCAACAGAGTACAGCCAGGCCACAAGATAAAGTTAGAGCCATGAGGTAGGAGCATCAAGAAAGGGAGAGAGAGAGAGCGAGAGAGAGAGCGAGAGAGAGAGAGAGAGAGAGAGAGAGAGAGAGAGAGAGAGAGAGAGAGAGAGAGAGAGGCTAGAGGGGGGAGAGAGAGGGGAAGAGAGGGGGGTACAGAGACAGAGAGACAGAGACTTAAATAAGGGTATACAGAGGTGGTTGGAACCCAGAGGCAAGGTTGACAAAGGAGGATCTGAGCCCTGAGGTGAAGGAGACAGGTAGCCTGAAGGAGAGGCACAAGGAGAGGGTTAGAATCCAGAGACCGGTGGTGCCAATGGGCTTGAGTGGTGGTGAGGAAAGCGGTGACAAGACACAGTTGGATCCTAGAGGGATAGGCTCCAGGAAAATTCTTAGATACTCACAGTGACAGCCAGAAGATTTGCAGTCCTAAGTGAGGGGCGCCAAAACGGTTTGGAGGCCTGAGGAAGGGCATTAAGAGAGGTTGAGAGAGACTTGTAGCTTTTAAGGAAGTGCACCAAGACATGGTAAGAGCCCTGAGTGAGAAAGTGAGAGGGTCAGAAGATCAGATCCTGAGAGAGGGTACAAAATTACAGAGTTCTGAGAGGGTTAGAAGAGAGGGTCAGAACCCTGAAGGAAGTGTATCAAAATCAAGAGTGTTCATCCTTCAAGAAAGGACTCGAAAGACTGTTGGAGCCTCAAGAGTGGGTCAAAGCCTTCAGAGAAGGGTGAGAAGAGATCCTCAGTGCCATGAGGGAGCAGGAGCTGTGTTAAGAAAGTGAGTGCCCTGAAGGTGGGACACCAAGTGAGTCAGATCTCTGAGGGAGGAGCTTCAAGAAAGGATCAGAGCCTTGAGAGAAGATTGCCAAGAGATTTACAGAGCCCCAAGGAGAGGAGCAAAGAAAGGACCCAGAGGTGGTGATAAGAAGTTGCCAAAACACAAGGGAAGGGTAGAGAGAGAGAGAGAGAGAGAGAGAGAGAGAGAGAGAGAGAGAGAGAGATTCTTAAAGGAAATGTTTGGAACCCCCCCCCACGAACACACACACACTAAAAAAGAAAGATGAGGGTGGGAGGGGTCTGAACCCCAGGGAAGCTCACAAAGAAGGTTGAGGCAAAAAACAAGGGTTACTAAGAGAAGTTTAGAACCTTGAGAGAGGTACTCAGAGACAGTGGCTGCACTGAGGGCAAGGTGTCACAAGAAAGTTGGAGCCTTGAAGTTGGGTCCTCAGAAATTCTGAGCTCTGAAGAAAAGACCCAAGAGAGGCTTGGAGTCCCGAGGAAGGGCACTAAGAGTGTAAAGCTTCTTTAAAAGGACACCTAGTGAGGTTGAAAGAGACAGGAGGAACCTTGAGTCCACCATGAAATGGTTGGAGCCCTGAAGCAGAGACCTTAAGGGAGGCAGGAGCACTGAGGAAATGGTACCAAGGCGCAGCACCTAGAAAAGTCAGATTGAGTGAGGCATGAGTGAGAAGAACAAAGGAGTCCCAGAACACTGAGGGCAGGGGATCTAAGGTTGGAGCTCTGAAGTCAGTGCACAAAAAGGGATCTACAACCCGGAATGGAGGGAGATGGAAGTTTGGAGGGAGGGGCCTCAGGTGGGGATTAGAACTCTGAGAGAAGGCTGCCAAGAGAGGGCCAGAGCCCTCACAGAAGTAGTCCTAGAGGTTCTGAGCACTGAGGGATGGGTGCCAAGGGAAGGATGGAGCCCCAATAGAGTCTCGAGAGAAGTGTATGCTGAGAAGGTTCATTAAAAGAGAAGGTCAGAATCCATGGAAGTGTCCTAAGACAGAAGAGGAATTCTGAATAGAATTTAAGAGCCTGAGAGGAGAGTTCCAAGAGAGTTTTAGATCACTGAATGTGGGTTCTAAGATACTTGGAGCACTGAGGGAAAGAATGACCTGACCCTCAGGAGACATTTGGGGCACTGAGAAGAGATGGGAGCTCTGAAGGAAGGACCTAAAGTGAGTGTGAGAGAAGGGTCTCAAGAGAGGGTGGGAGATGACCTGGATAGGAGCCCTGTGAAGTTCATAACCCTGGAGGAGGATCACAAAGAGAGATGTCAGTGGAAGAAGGGGGTCAAGAAAGGCTCAGAGCCCAGACGATGCTAATAGGCTGGGTACTTAGACGGAAACTGGCCAATAGATGTTCTAAAATCGGAGGGAGAGTTATCAAGAGGAGGAGGCCGGTGGGAAGGCACAGGAGCTGCTTAGAGCCCTAAAGAAAGGGCTCCTAGAGAAGGTCCCAGTCCAGGGTAAATGGAGCCAACAGGACTGGATTCCTGAAAGAAGGGAACAAAGAAAGGGTCAGAATCCAAGGGAATGGTGCTAAGAGAGATACACAGAGAGAGACAGAGACAGAGAGAGCAACCCAGCTGGAGTCGTGTGGGAAAGGCACCGAGAGAGAATTGGGGTCTGAGGGAGTGGTGCAAAGAGTTGGTCAGAGGCTTGACGGAAGGACACCACTATGTTTAAAGACCTGAGGAACAGGCACCAAGTGACGTTCAGAGAGGATCAAAGATGATCAGAGCCTAAATGAACAACTCCAATAGAAGGTGATTTCAAAGCTGAGCCATCCGGATAGAGGTCCTGAGGGAGAAGCACCAAGAGAGTGCCAGGGTCTGAGGAGTGACAACAATACAGTTTCAGAGCCCTGCAGGAGGAATGCCAGGTGAGGGGTTCAGTCTTGAGTGAATCACTCTGAGTGATGGTCAGAGATGTGTGTGGGAAGGAAAGGGCACTCCTGAGCTTGAAGCCTGAAGGAAGGAGTGGAGGAACAGAGTCCCTTGTGTGTGGACAGTCCTTAGGAGGGTCTCCAGAAAGAGGATGTGGCTCAACTTCCTCAGGCAGGGCCGTCTAGAACATTCCACTGAGGACAAACAAATCCAGTGGGGCCAGCAGCTAAGAGGTACTTGCAGAGCTTGAGTAACTAAGCTGGAATGTTCGAGAAGGGAAATCATATTTCAATGAAGCACCAAGTTCCAGATATGAGATGATAAGATCCAGCCCAGTTGGACAGTTCCATAAGCAGAGACAGGGGATTCAGCAGGATTATTCTAGAATGCACAAGAAGAAAATGACCAAAATTTCCAACAAGAGTAGGGTAAACTTAAATCCAATAATAGGGTAGAGAGGACAGTTTAGGAGGGCACGATATGGATTATATCCATGGGAGGGAGAATGTCTAGAAGGGGTGATGGCAGAGCCATCAGGACAGTTTCACAAGTGGGAAGCAAGACCCATGTCGGGAGCAGAATAGGATGGAGTAGGCAAGGATCTGAAGCTCCCATGGTAGGACCACTAGGTTAGGCTTCTGAGGCTGAGGCCATGGCCATGGATGTCTCCTCTGTGCACTGATGCTGAGGATATGGTCCTGGATCAAGAGCCTTGCCCTTACACTTGCTCATGGTTCTCTTCACTTTCAGGTTCACTGGTGTGTTTGACACGATGCTCCCCTTCTTCTGGCTAATTCTCCTGGTTCTCCCATGGGTAGACACCAGTGTCAACAGTACCAGTGTGGGGGACAACAGTACCAGTAGGTTGGAAAAAAGTACCAGTGGGTTGGACATTGCCATCCAACCTAGGCAAGGCAAGTATGGTCTCAAGACTCCCAGTGTGTTGGATGGAAGGAGACTCCACCTAGAGCTGACTAGGGTCTTAACAAGGCTTGTTTGGAATTGGGCTCACCAGAACCAGATAACAAGAGACTTTACTCACTGAGCCATCTCATTGACCACTTTGTTGTTTTGAGACAAGGTTTCTGTAGTTCAAAGTCTCAGAGATTGCCCTGCCTCAGTCACCCATGCCCTGAGGTTATGGGTGACCCAAGACAATGAGCTGCTGCCACTGTTCCTAATTTTAACAAAGGGCTGCAGCCAAATTACTAAGAAAGAACTCAAGAGCCTGTGCATCATTCTTGTGCACTGGGTGAATTGTCTTTCTGAAGACATTGGAGTTGCTGGACATTGGTGGTGAAAACCTTTAATCCAAGCCAGCATTCAGGAGGCAGAGGCAGGTAGCCTGATGTACAGAGTGATTTCCAGGCTAGCCATGGCTACATAGAAAAACCATGTCTCAGAAAATCTAAAAGAGAAGGAGGCTAGTGTCTACACCAGGCAGCTCTGTTCACTAGCCATGTATCATGAGGTCACAATGACACTTTTCCATTTCTAGTAGCCAAAGCAAGGAGGAGAATTATTTATTTCTTATTTTGCCTCATAATAACTTTCTTTCATCAATTTTAGACATGGTTTTAGCACGTAAACATGCTTAGAGAGGTACTCCTGAGATTCATCATGGTTGAGTAGACTGAAGGCTCCCACAGAGAGCCCTGATCAGGAGACCTGAGGGAGTATGTGTCCATATAACTTCCCTGCAGGGACAGCAGGTGCTGAGCCCAGAGAAGCCCTGGAGGATTGTAATGTCCTGGGTGGCTACTGTCCCACAGAGGGATGGACATCTTTGAGGAGTTCAGCTGTTTTCCATGTGATCAGCCTTTAGAAAAAGCAAAGTTTCTTCGCGGGTCCACGGCTGTCCTGGGACCTGGTCAGGCTCAGCATTAGCCTATTGCAGGACCTGAGCTCTGCAGGTCTTTGGGTGGCTTGAGTAGAGAACTGCATGGGGAAGCAGCTGTGAGAGGAGGGTGATGGGGTTCAATGGAGGAAAGGCTGCTTAGGGAGACAACCAGCAGGAATTTTTCTTTCTTCAGAACATGTTATGGAATGCCATTTTTGCACAACAATAAACACTTTTGATTGCCAAAGGATTCAGGAATGCCAAAGTAACATGAGACGCTGTGGGACAATTGCAGTACGTAAGTATCTGTATTTTGGTAATAGAATAAATAAGCCTACCTGCACAAGTTTGGGGGGCAGGGTCTGCCTGTTCTCTCTGCAGCCAGATGCACCAAAATTCTGGCAGCTCCTTGGACTGAGAGTTTCTTCACAGTAGCTGGGTTCAGCCCACTGGTACAGCACTGAGCATCTGCTCATGGAGTCAAGGGCTTGTGTCTGATAGTGAGCTGACAGTCTACACACCCTGCGTATCCAGGGCAGGAGAACCCTGTGGCCCCCAGACCTTAGCCTGAGCATCTCTGTGTTCGTATGGGCACACACACTGCTTCAGCTCTGCTGAACCCTTGCAGGCATATTCGTTCTGATCTTTTGCATTCACATCCTGCATTAGTGACTTTTCTATTGCTCTGATAAAACAGCCTGACCAAGATACTTCTAAAATAAGGCGTTTGATTGCGCTTATGTCTTCCGAGATTGGAGTCCATGATGGGGGAGGAAAGGCATGTTGGCAGGAACAGCTGAGAGCTCACACCTGGATCTGAAAGCCGGAGACAGAGAGAGCTAACTGGGAAAGGTGCTAGGGTTTTGCAATCTCAAAGCCTGCCCCACACTGACACTCCTCCACGTGGCCACACCCTCTACTCCTTCCCAAATGCTTCCACCAACAGGCTAGCAAGTATTTATACATTTGAGCCCATGGGGGTCATTCTCATTCACACCACCACACACCTGACCAGTGAGATTCAAGCACTGAGGTGCCCAGTTACTCAGCATGATGCCTGCTGATGAGTTGCAAGAACTAGGGGCTGGACCAGGGCACACAACAGGCAGAAGCAATTTTAAAGTGAGCAGTGATCTTTTGTGGAGGAGACAGGATAGACTGCAAAGATGTAAAAATCCTCAGTCATGTACAGTGAATTACACATGGTGACAATAACCACTGGACTCAGGAATGGGAATGGCAAGGGACAGTATTTCTAAAAGGTAGGCAATCAGGCAGCTCTGAAGTTCCCATTTTAAGTGTCCCCTACCATGGTGTCTAGATTGAACAGCACAAAGGCTACACTCATTATGGCTCTAGATCGAGGATGGAAGAACTTTGTCTGGGAAGGAACAGACAACAATGGTCTTAGTTCTCCTGCCTGTGGCTGGGAGGAAGTAGCCATAAATAACACGTTGCTGCTTTGTTCCAACAGTAGTGTGTTTCCAGATGCAGGGGAGGGACTGGACTTGGCCTCTAGGCTTTACTTTGCCAACATCAACCACAGGCAACTTGATAATACCATTAACAAACGGAAATCACCAGGAGACCAAGACAGAAATGGCTAAAGGCACACATTTTCCCAGATTCCCCACTCAGGTTCATGGAATTAATAGACGTGTGTGGTGTTGAGCATTGGCAAGGTCGTCAGGAATGGAGCTATGTGGAGTGATTTCTTCATCACAGTGCAGTCAACCTGTGAGTTATTGTGAGGGAAGGGACTGCAGGCTTCTTGACAGGAAGGAAGCTTTCTAAGTAGGTGGGAAAAAAGGGTGGCCACCCTGGAGTGAGGAAATATTGGGAGTAGAATGATTCATGAAGAGAAGACTTATCAAAACTTAGTAGAGATCTCTGATGGCCGAAGTTCAACTATGGAGTGACACAAAGTTATGTGGGCGAGGGGGCTGCTTGGTTCCTGGTCACGAGGGCCTTCTGATGTTGGGCAGCAAACAGGTCTCAGGGATGTGGATGCTAAAGTAATCAGGGTGATTTCCACAGCAGATTAACTAAATAATGGCTGCTGTAGATTCCCAGGGGAACAAGCAGCAGGAAGGACTCAAGACTTCAGCTCAAGGCTTCCAGTAGGGTGGTGCCAGTGGGGCTCACTTCACACAACTGTAGTTGGCTGAAAGCAGTGGCGATGGTGGTCTTGGTCTCTATGGAGCCTTGCTCGGAATGGGCCATCTAATCTGTGCTGGATAACATGTCATCAAGGGTCCCTGCGTTTTGGACATAGATGGAAAGGCTTGGATAGCTAGTTAAGGGTTGGGAAGGACTTCATTCTGCAGTTGTGAATGTGGGCTGTCCTCTGTGTCTTGATCATCTCTGGAGTGTCTAAGAGCATAGCTTCGGTTCACTGTTTCATTCTAGACCTTGGTAACAAACACATAAGATAATATTAGAACCAGACATTTCATTAGCATTGCTGTGTGCCCTGAGACTAAATTGTCAACTGGGTAGGGACAGTGACAGACATAAAGATGGGAGCAATGCATAGACAGGTAAGTGTAGAATTTAGTACTGGAGCAGTCAGGCTCTCTTTCATACCTGCATCTTTTCTGTCAAGCATTCTTGACAATGTCTTGTTGTGGGATAATAGCTTTGGCTGCTGTGAAGCAATGCCACTCCTTGTGGTTCAATAAAATGCTGAACAGCCCATACCTAGGTAGGATTTTCAGGGCAGAGGGAGTGCTGAGATGAAGGGTGGAGTCACTAGCTAGGCCAGGTGGAAGCATGGGATGTAGGATATAATTTTACAAGCCAAGAGTCATGGGGCTAGTTGTGGTTGCCTGTGGCTCTTGGTTTACAATGAAAATGAAGGTGGTTATTCTCCTGATGGCATCCTTTCTAGGTATGAACTCTCGGGAGCTCTTAGTCTACAAAAACTGCATGGAAAACTGCACGTTTGTGCTCATTCAGCCTCCACCAACTGTTTTAGAAAGACGGCTTCCAACCACCAATAGTTACTACTATTCCAACTGTTGCTCGGGCATTCGTTGCAATGATGGAGGACCTACTAATGTAGAAAGGGACTTGTTACCTCCTCTTGTGATTGAAGAACAAGTGATTGCCAGAGCTGTGTATCTGGGGGAGTCCAACCTTCTCCTGAGCCTTGCGTTAGTCCTCTCCAGCAACATACTGACCTGAGAAACCTTCTGTGGGTTGTAATCATCTTCCCACAGTTGTAACCAAATTTGTTCTTTGATGTTTCCTTGTTAAGCACAGACAGTGTTTGGGGCATTTGTTGAGCCTGTTCATAGCTTGTTGTAAAAAGAAAAAATAAAGGTGTCATTTGTTGAAAATGCCTCTGGCTGTTGTTTTCTTGCTTTGTGGAAACATTCAGTCTGGACTCTCTACCAGACTAGCTCCTTCCTCTTCTATATCCTTAAGGGTTCCTTTGTGGCATCATGGTTTGAGCTTCTTGGCACCCTTCAAACCCTCTAAATACTCATCTCACTAGGTGTTATGATAAAGCTCAATGGTGATCTTGCTTGGGAGACCTTGGCAGATTCTGTGGCAGGCAAGGTTGACTGAGGCAGGGAGGGAGGCTTCAAACATGCTAAGCAGACAGAGCTTAAGAGGAAATTTTTATTAGAAACAGGAGGGAAGGAACGAGGAAAGAGGTAAAGAGACTCAGAGACAGAGGGAAAGAGATGGAGAGAGGGGGGAGGGAGAGAGGACAGAAGAGAAGAAGGAGTCAGGAGAAGTCCTGTCTGCCCCAGGGGAACAGTGGAAGAGAGAGAGAGAGAGAGGATGAGATAGGGAAAGAGAGCAGGGAAGAGAGATCAGAGAGAGAAAACATAAGTGGACAGAGGTCTTTTTTTGAAATGGGTCCTTTGCACCTGGGTTGACTAAGGTACTGTCTGAGTGCATTCTGCCAGGTGATAGGGACCGGCCAGCATAATGCCTGTATCCTTAAAATCCCACCTTTATTTATTATTAAAAGCTGAGGAGTTAGGTGTGTCAGGTTAGGGAATAAGGGCGTTGAGTTCTCAAGGCTTCTTCCTGGCGATCTGGTGGGCATCGACCATCCTTGGGGGACCTGAGAAAGCTGGGATGCTGCCACACATTGGGGTAGCTGGTTGGTTCATCACAGTCCAGGCTGTATGGAGCTCCCTGGTGCCTCTTAGACCTGGCAAGATGTTGGCAGAGCAGAGGACACTGTTAAATTTAGGTAAAAAAAATTATCTTAAGTCCTGGCACTTGAGGGGAGGAGGATGGTAAAATGAAGGAGGGGTTCCTGAGGAGTCCCAAGATGAGGGAAGGGAGTCCAAACCAGGAAAAGGTTGAATAGCATTTATCTGGAGTGAATCTGACCTGTTTGGATGGGTCCAATTCGTTTCCCTGGAACTTACAAGAATCCTTTGAGTTTGTGAAAACATAAGTTTTAGACACATTAGCATTTCCATTCTTTATGATCTGTACTGAGATTGCACTGTAGAAATGGCAGGTACTCATGTCAGAAATGATTTGGTTGAAAGCATTAACAAATTCCATCTGGAAAACTGACATATTTTTGCACAATGAAAGGCTTGCAGTTATTGTATAGTGGCATAGTTTGGTGTTTTATAATCTTTCAGAGTTGGATTAGTAGCTTAGTTAAGCTTATTTGATTAATGCTGAGACTGTGAAGAGTAGCATAATGAGATAAATAAATCTGATAACTTGCATTTGTACATCTTTAGTTACTTTGTTATACCTTAAAACATTTTTAATTTATTTTTTATTTAAATTAGAAACAAGCTTGCTTTTCATGTCAATCTCAGCTCCCTCTCCCTCACCTCCTCCCCCACCCCCACCATCCTCACAAGCCCCCACCCCATCACCCCTCCGCTCCCCAGGGAGGGTGAGGTCCTCCATAGGGGGGAATCTCCAAAGTCTGTCATATCATCCCAGGCAGGGCTTAGGCCCTCCCCAATGTGTCCAGACTGAGACAGCATCCCCCCATGTTGAATGGGCTACCAAAGTCCATTTGTACACCAGGGATAAATACTGATCTATTACCCGAGGCCCCATAGATTGCTGAGGCCTCCTGACTGACACCTACGTTCAGGGATTCTGGAACAGTCCTATGATGGTCTCTCAGCCATCAGTCTGGGGCCCATGAGCTCTCCCTTGTTCAGGTCAGCTGTTTCTGTGGGTTTCACCAGCCTGGTCTTGACCCCTTTGCTCATCAGTCCTACCTCTGCAACTGGTTTCCAGTTCAGTTCAGTGTTTAGCTGTGGGTGTCTGCTTCTGCTTCCATCAACTACTGGATGAAGGCTCTAGCATGGGATATAAGGTAGTCATCAATCTCATTATTGGGGAAGGACATTTAAGGTAGCTCTCAACTATTGCTTAGATTGCCAGTTGGTATCAAGATCTTTACATCTTAAAGCTTTTATGGTCTATAAGTTTTATACCTTAAAACACCTTTTTTAAACAAAGGAATGCTAAGAAGTTTTACTGAAACTTTACATCAGAGTTCTTGAGAAGGATAAAATTTTAGCTGTATTAATGATTACAGAATGACAGAGACTTACCAGCTGGCTACATGGACAGCCACTCCCAAGGTCCTCCATAGTTGTTGAGGGCAGAGGCTTTAAGGATGCCTGCCTTCTGCTGTTAGCTCAGGGCCTGCGGATTAGGAGCTTTAGGAAGACTTACCTACAGTTGACCTTAGCAATGTGGAAAAAGTCGATTCCACTGTCCTCTTGTCCACAGTCCACAGAGTCCTTTGCAGCAGTTGAGGTGAAAAGCAGGTTTTCTCATTGGCTAGCATTACCATGGGTCTGAGAAATGAATGCACCAGTCAGTATGGATGGTGCTAGGGTACAAAACCCAAAAACCTCATCCATGGGGAAAAAGTAAAAATAAAAATAGAAAACTCTCAGAGTGCAGCTGGGTGGAAAAGAGGAACCCTCCATCCCAGGCTGAATGGCTTGGCAGAGATCAGACAAACAGGAGAGAGAGACATTTTGAACAGGAGCATAAAATGTCTAGCAAAACTGAGTGTTCCCAGGCAGAGGGAGGATCCTGCCCTGAGACAGGCTTAGCCATGGTGGGGGGTGGCGGGATGCCACTGGGGCAGCTGGAAGAGAGTTTAGCATGCCAGGAACAGGAGGGAAACAGGCAAGTGAAAAAGAGCAGAGGCCGCACTTCCAACTATGGATCACTGGTAGAATGTAGGGTGCCAATAAGTGGGCACATGGATTGATATGGGGGGCCCAGCTTCCATGAGTGAGGTAGAGAAGATCCAAAGCCTATAATCTCCATTGTCCCAGAGACAAAGTAGGATCAGATATGAGAGGCACTGGTTGATTTTGGGGTCCATCAAGCACAAATCAGGGGACAGAGCTCCCAGGGCCTGTGGTCACCCAGTACTGGGGTGTTTTACAAGGCCAAAAAGGTAAGATACCACAGTCTCACTACAAGTCCTAATTCATGGAAGCATGGGCAGAGGTAGAGAGGAAAGGATGGGCTTACCAGACATGGCTGTGGAAGATGGAAGAATCCAGATATCCTTACTTGGAAAAGTGACCAAGTTGAAGGTTACAGGGTCCCAGCATATCTCAGACTGCCATTGTCAGGAGGAAATGCTAGGAAAACCTGCCAAGTCACAAGCACCAATGTTATGATGAGGCTTGAGGGGGACCTTGGTAGATACCATTGTGGGAAGCTGTCTTTGGGGTCTTTCTTTGAAAGCAGTCTTTCAGAGCCAGCAGACTTGCTGGATTTGTACCTGAGAAGGGGGAGTGTGGATTGAGAAAGGGTAGGTAAAAACATTAAGAGAAAGACAGAGACACAGGATAGAGTCAGGAGGGCAGTCCAGTGAATACTGAGCACCTTGAGTTTATTCTTCAACATCCTTAAGTACCCAACCGAAAGGGGGGACATGGCAGAAGACTTCTATTATCATGTACAAGGAGGAAACAGACTTACTTCCCTTAATACTCCAGGTATTTGGTAGCCACACCTATTATCCGGTCTTCAGGGTCAAGAGTAAACACACCTGAGCACAAATCTGTTGTTATTTAAAGACATCAACTACCAGGCTGACCAAGCTTTAGACCTTTAGATCTTTAGACTTAACTAAAGACAGTTTTGAACTCTCTGACCTTGAGGCAAGATAAAGTGGACCCATCTTTATAGACCCCAACATTCCATGGCAGGTGAGGGTGACTGAGGTAGGGGACAACATGTCAGGCAGACAGAGCTTAGTGAGAAGTTTTATTAGAAATGGTCGGGAAGGAAAGAGAAAAGAGGTAAAGACACAGAGAGGACGGGGAACAGCAGGAGAGAAAGAGATTAGGAAAGTAAAAACAGAAAGAGAGCATTAGTGGGTTAAGGTCTTTCTTTTAAAGGGCCTTTTGTACCAGGGCTGACCAGGGTATAGCCTGAGTGCATTCTGCTAGGTAACAGGGCAGGTCACCATAATGCCTGAGTCCTTACACTACATAGGTCCAAAGCATTGGGCAATCTTGGTATATGGGTGTTTTGAACACAAGACAGAAATGTTCTGATGCCAGTCAGTGTTTAGGTTGATAAGACAGGTCCCAGATAAGCTCCCAGGACCAGAGAACTTGCAGATCCTTTCAGTCCTCCGGTCATGGGAGGAAGGAACCTGGATGGTGCCAGAGAAGGAGTGGCGCATTAACTGCTGTGAGTGTCACATCTGCTTTTTTCCCTATGCTGTGGGACAAATTCCTCAGCAACTACCTTGTCTCTCCCACAGTCTCTGCTTTCATCAAGGTGACAGGATCTTACCCATGGCTTAGCCCTGGCAGTCTCCACCAAATTTCAAATTTTTACTACATTTATTCTTTCTGTGTATGTGTGCATGCATGTGACCCTATTCGGGTGTGGGTTCCCTTCACTTCTAAAATGCTCAGGAATGTGTACAGGCACGCACACTAACACAGCTACAGCGTGTGGCAGAGAGAGGCAGAGAATCAGTGAGATAGATGGAGAGATGTACCTGAAAGAATTGCCTCTGAATGTAGTGGTGGCACACACTTTTAATCCCAGCACTTGAGGATCTCTGTGAGTTGGAAGCCAGTTTGGTCTACAGAGTGAGTTCTGGGAGGGCCAGAGCTACACAGAGGAACCCATGTCTTGAAACCAAAAAAAGAAAAAAGAATTGTCTTAGATAGGTCTGGGGAATTCTAAATTTGTGAGCCAGGGCATCAGGCTTGGGTTTAGTTAGGTAAGGCCGAACAAAATGTGGAGTTAGATCTAGGTTGGTAACAGGTAGTTTATTAAGTAATAGTACTCATGCAAACCTACTCAGTCAGGCGGCAGGGAGCAAGAGAAGGTGGCAGCATGCATGCCCCTAAACTACTTAAACCTTTTCCACATCACTCTGACTTGGTGACTTGGTCAGCGGGCTTGGTCAGTGACACGTGTGGCCAGCCCCAAGCGGGCATGGTCAGCATTACCTCTAAAAAGGATTTCCCCTGCAGTTAGATCTGGTCTTCGACCGACCCACAGGTTGGAAGCACAGAGTGTCTAAGTGACAGTATGCAGAGGAAAGTCCCATTTGAAGGCTTCTCCTTTGCTCACAACAGAAGGGCTAAGGCTACCCACATTCAGGAAGTCTACCCAAATAAAGGTCAATCACATATGCAAGTTAGCATTGCAAGAGCATTTAGACTGAGGTGCCTCCCATGCTTAGTACCACAACCAAGTGGACAAGAATGAGCAGGTTTTGACTTCGGAGGAATGACAGACTCAGTGAGTTGGTTTTGAGTATCTATGATTTACTTCACACTTACGTCAAAGTAACACATACAAGCATGAGCAAACAATCCAATAAACTACAGAGAATAGGCTCACAGCAGGGGGTACCTCTCCTGCAGCAACCTGCAGGTTCTGCTCCTCTGAATTCAGGCTGTCCAGTCTCCTGAGGGCCCCATGTCCCCGGTATCAGAATTCAGAATGGGTGGCACTCAGCTTGATGGACTGGTTGTTTCAGATTAGTGGAGGACAGCTCCAGGACATAGAGTCTTGGTACCCTCTAAAGTTCTCTGTTCTCCAGGACCCTTAAATAGATCCCTAAATCTTGCTAATCACACTTTGCCACACTCCACACATTCTCACTCTTATCTACAATGGCCAGGTAGGGGACCTATACTCCCTTTCTTTTAATCTTTCTTCAGCCAGGCCTTTGCCTGCCTGGTTGTAAGCTTTTGTCTTAATCTCCCTCCAGTCAGGCCTTTGCCTGCCTATTTACAAGCTCCTTACAGCAGTGTCACTTTCATGCTGGGTATTGCAGGTTTAAGTCTGGATTTCTTTTTGACTGGTGCCATCCATGTCATAACACATAGGAGGGCCCCATGCCTGTTTTCTGCTGCTTTAGTCACAATGTCTGGATGTGTAAAGTAGAGTGAACACGATGGAATTATGTAGACCAGGGAAACTAGCCTCAGAGCAGCATGTAAATTAATAGAAATTGGTTAATTTAAGTTATAAGAGTTACCTATATATGAGCCTAACCTATTGGCTAAGCTTTTGTAAGTCTCAGTGTAGTTATTTGGTAACTGGCTCATGTGACAGGGAAAGTCTAAGTACAACCCTGTATCATTTGCTTGGAAAGCCAGGTTATTGATATTTAAAATTAGCATTGAATGTGAGTAGTGATTGCAGTCATTGTATTGTTGACTTTTAGTGATGTTGTTTGTGTTGTCAGTGCTATTTTGTGTTTCAGTAATTAAAGCTTTATTGTCTTTCTACAATCTTTTGGTTATGCTCACTTCTCTCTTCAATTTGCAGTATTGCTTCCCATGTTTTGCTTAGGGTTGATCTTGTATATAACATTTTAGACTGTTTATATCATAGAAAGTTTTTCTCTCTACTTCAATTATGGCAGGTAATTTGTTGAATGCATTAATATAGGTTGCCAGTCATGGTCTATTAGGACTTGGAATGCATTGCTCCAGCCTATTCTGACTCTCAAAATTCCATGAGAAATCAGCTGTTATTTAAAGGGTTTTCCTTTGTATGTGACATGTGCTTTCAGCTTTCAATACTCCTATGATCTGTACTCCTATGATCTTAGTGTTTGAACTATGATATGGTTTTCTTTTCAGGTCTTTTGTCTAGTGGGTTTCTTGGTGCTTCTTGTTATCTGTATGTGTGTCTTTCCTCTGTTTGGGACTATTTTTTTCTGTGATCATGTTGAAGACCTGCCTATGCCTTGGACTTGGGATTTTTCCCCTCATTTAATCCTGTACTTTGAAGGTTTCATCTTTTCATGGGGCCCCATAATTCCTGTCTGTTCCTTTTCCTTCTTTTCTCATATTCTTTGCCTATTTCATCCAGATCCTCTACTTCAACTTCAAGACCTGCTATTCCATCCTCTGATTTATTTATTCTACTTGTAAGGCTGTCACTTGAGTTTTCTAGTTGGGTTATTGGGAGTTTTGATCACATGTTCATTTCAGTTTGAGCCCTCTTCAGTGTTTCTCTTTATTAAATTTTGTTTTCAATTCTTGGACACTTTTTGTCATTTCCATCAGTCTTATGATTGTATTTTCTTGAGATTCACTCAGGTGTTTATTCTCTTTAATTTCATTATCTGTTTCTTTTGATCTGTTTTAAACTCATTGAATTCTTAGAAAAAGTTTATGATTTTTCTTTCAAATTCTGTGTCCTATGCTCAATCTAGGTAATTCTCATTGGTAACCATTTCCATAGAACTTGTGTATTTTACAGGGAAGATTCTGCCTCGATTTCTCATATTTTCTACATTTTTACATGAGATTTGGACATGGAAACTTCTTTTGTTATTTCCACGTCTGATATGGACAGAACAGGTTGGGCCAGAACAAAGGATGTGTGGATGAGGTTGGTTAAAACTTAGGTAGAATGAGATGAAATAGACTCAGGGAGCTGGAACTGGGATTGGTATGTAAAAACATAAAAACAGAATTAAAATGTGTAAAATATCTTGACACACAGACACTCAGGCATTGCCCAGGCACACACTCAAACACACACACACACACACACACACACACACACACACACACACACACACTGCATTGTGGTGGTATTGAGAGGTGGAGAACTTGGAGACTGGTTAGACCTTGAGGAGTCCTCTCAGGCATGGGCTTGCTGTACTTTTAAAAGGGCTTCTGGACACAAAATTAATCCTTCCTCCCTTCTACCCTGTAGCTATATGCAGTGCCATCTAAAAATGAGCCCTGAGCAAACATAGAGACTCTTGGCACCTTGACCTTGGGACTTCTTGCCTCCAGATGTGAGACATAAATAAGTCTCTCTTGTTTGTACCCCTATTCTAGTTTCCCAAGGAGGATGACAGATGCTTTCAAATGAACACATCTCTTTGCTTAAAGTATTGGCAATAAATGGGAAGAGGAGGAGATGGGAATTTCTATCGCTGACAACAACAAAGTAATCTCACCATAAAGAAACCAATAGGAAAAAGGACCAGAGACACACCACATGGAGGGGTTAAGATAGGTAGATACAGGGATGGATGGATGAATGAATACATAGATGATAGATAGATAGATAGATGCTAATATCCCCAAGAAATAAAGATACTTGCTCATAGCATCTCCCCTAGAAATAATAATACTTGTTCAGCACAATTCATTTAAAAAAAATGAGACAAAAATCCACAATAATCCTGTATAAGTTGATAAGATAGAATACAAAGGATGGATAAGAATGCTCTTTTCTTAAAAAAAGAAAAAAAATCATGGCCACACATTCATTTATTATAACATGAGGCAAAAGTTACCCACTAACGGATGCAGCAGTTGGGGAATACTGGTCCACATTGCAGATGCACCTAGCCCTTTGTCTTTCTACCTCATTGCTGAAATCCTGCCTTTGTGGAGACTGCCACACACTGAGAGTGACATTCTAGATAACTCAGTACTGCATATACCATGTAAACTACAGCCCCAAACGTCACTGTTATGTTAAAGGACATGCTGTATTAAATTTCGGCTACAGGAGTCATGCAACTGTGGAAAACTGCGAGAAACATTGTCACTGGATCGTGGAGAGAAAGCCAGGTGAAAAGGAAGCAAGAGACACTGCAATGACTTTGGCTGGAGTTCCATATGGGACAGCTTGATGACAAATCCGCAGTAGCGCTTCTTGTGCGAGGTGGAAGGAGCTGTGATCCTTAACCCCATCACTCCTGTAGTGTGTGCGTGCTTATTCATTCATGGAACTAACCTGAACACAGACTTCTGCGCCACATCGGCCCAGGAGGCATAAGAAAGCCAGAGTGGGGCTGTCATCTGGTGTCCAGCTCCCAGCAGAGAAGGGGCCTATCGAGTGAAGAATAATTGCAGTGCGGTCAGGCAGAGGGCGCTGTTTGTGGAGTGTGAAGCCGAACCTGAGTCGCCCCCTCTGGATGGACCTCAATGAGACTGGCATGGTGGAGCTGGAATGTTCCAGAAGGAGCACCAGGGGCACCCTGTAGGGGGCAGTGTGAGGAAAGCGACCCCAAACCAGCTTTTTCTCAGACCTCAACTCAGATGCCAGGACTCATGGACCCGCTGAGGCAAGGACTGCTGAGGAAGTGAGTGTGGTTGAGGGATGTAGGCAAATTAACTGCTCATCCCTCGGGTCAGCAAGTGGCCCAGAGCATAGACTATGTGGGTCAAAAAGTGTGAGAAAGGTTCTGAGGTGTGAGTGCATGGGGAGCTGCAGAACAAGGAGTGAGGGTGTCATGGTGGGGATGGGGTGGGGCCGAGGAGTGGATTCGGGACCAGGAGAGGAGAGAGTTCTGTTCCAGGGAGACCTGGGACATCAGTGAGCAGAGCTAGCCACGCCTCTCCTCCACAGGTGTAGGCACCCTCTGGAGATGTTGGTCCTGCTGGCCTTGCTCACCACCATGGGCTTACCATTGGCACAGACCAAGGACAGGACCAAGCGAGAAGGTAAGTGCTGCATCCCTGTGTCCCTAGAAGGTACAGGATGATGAAGGTTAGTGGCTCCAGAGAGAGTCCACTGTGGTAGGGTACACTGAAGTCCAGGAATGTGAGACCCGAGATCAAGAAGGCTACAGTGGGGTTGGGGGTGGGAGGTGGGGCACTGGCACGAGTGGGGGTACGGCAGATGGAAGGGTGGAGGTTTGGGGATGGAGGGAGTGGGGGATGTGCTTTGGGTTTTCAGCTCCCTCTAGGGCAAGCTTGGGTAACTCATTCTCCTGGGCGCCCTGGTCAGTCTCTCCAGTCACTCTTCCTTCTTGTAAAGAAGTCCTAGAAAAAAAAACCAAGGCCACCCTGATCTCTGAGCTTCAGCCCTGTCTGAGGATGGGGAATTTGTGGGAGAGGGGGCCTCCATTGTCCTATCCAAAGTGGAGCTGCCCTATCCTGACCCAGGAGTGTTTATATTGCCCATCTAGGATGGGACCTGGAAACAAGGAGGGTGCGCAAGGACAAACGGTGTTTGTGGAACTCTGGTGTTGAAAGTAAAGGGACAGGGTGGCAGGGAAAATGGATGTCCTTCAGAATTTCTGGACGCTCTAGTGTCTGACTGAGAATATGGGTTCATGCAGTGTGCCCAGATGTGAAGGACCAAATGCAATCCCCAGCAGACAGGAGAAGGAGCCTCCAGACAGAGGCTGAGTACTTAGGTGTCATGTACAGACTGCGGGCATGGGAGAATGGGGCCTCACTGGACTTGGCAGAGGACACTTGGATGACAGGTTTGGACCTGCAGGAGGAACAAAGGTCCCATTTTCTCTCTTTTCCAATCCCTACTTCAGAAAAATTCTCCTGTCATGTCTGTGAGTTAGAGAACAGCTTTAACTGCACGAACCCAACGGAGTGTCCTTCTGACAAACAGTTCTGTGTGATGGCTGCCATTCGTAAGTGTTACTTCCTTCTGGGTGCTTCCTAGGGTGCTGTGGGCAGGACAGCAAAGCTGTCCGGAATAGGATCTGTCAATAAAAAGGGAACTTTACAAACACAAAGAAAGAAAACTAAACTAAACTACAGTA
Organism: Cricetulus griseus; assembly: GCF_003668045.3. Lineage (NCBI taxonomy): Eukaryota > Metazoa > Chordata > Mammalia > Rodentia > Cricetidae > Cricetulus > Cricetulus griseus. The sequence continues at coordinate 372,586,016 of NC_048595.1, read as the reverse complement.
ACAACAATAACAAAAACAAAAGCCCAAACCAACCAAAGAAAAACACTGAAGAGGAAAAGCCATGGGATGCAGGTGCAGGCCTCAGTGCTGGGAAGCACAAGCCAGGCAGGAAAGCATGCAACAGTAGCAGTTGGGCAGTAGGGTTAGCGTGCTGGGACACTAATAAGATTTACCTTTATTTTTCTCTAAAAAATGAAACTCTAATATGAGGGACAGTTACAGCTTTATGTATATTCTTGGAGAAGTGGCCCATGCTTTGGTGTTTGCACACTGGCTCAGTCTGCCATGATTCACTACAGAAATTCTTTTTTTTTTTTTTTTTTTTTGGTTTTTTTGAGACAGGGTTTCTCTGTGTAGCTTTGGAGCCTATCCTGGAACTCACTCTGGAGGCCAGGCTGGCCTCGAACTCACAGAGATCTGCCTGCCTCTGCCTCCCGAGTGCTGGGATATAAGGCGTGTGCCACTAACATCTGGCTCAGAAGTTCTTGATACAAGAAGGTTTTCCCAAAATGGATCCATGGAATCTGTACCATCCTACCTACAGTGAGGGTTTTCAGCACCTGAGAATTCAAATTCAGTCCCTCTAGCACTACCACACACATCCCTGTGTGCCTGTCTGTGTTCTGGGAGTTTGTAGGATGGTGGAGCAGCTAACAAGAACTTTATTCCTTAATATGAAAAACAAAACAAAACAAAACAAAAAACAAAAAAAAACCGAAACAACTATCTGGTGCAATGCAAGATGATGTCCAAAGACCAGCCTCTCATTTGGATCTAAGTCAGAATGGACAGAGTTCCTCTGATATGTGCCTGTCCGTTTCAGTCTTGAGTCACTTCTGTGTTTAAAAAAGGTGAGGATCACGCATCCGCATCCTGTGTTTCCAATAGAGGCTCCAATCCCCATAGCATGTGTAGGACCACATTGTCCCCCCTAGGGCAGTGCGGCCTTCTTCCACTGAGTAGTGGCTCCTACACTCTGACCTGATGCTCTCAATGAGTACGAATCTCTGACAGGTTCTCAAGGGGTACAGATAATGCAGAGAGGCTCTGCTATCAGATCCTTGAACTCATAACATCCTTTTCTTTCTCTCCTATTAGGATTATTTGAACGTTTCTACCTTACTTCAAAACAGTGCTCCAAATCCTGTCCAGTCCCTCCATATGTCAGACAAGAGAAGTTTGTACCTCCTGAGCCTAAGCCCTTCCTGCCCCAAAAACCCTTGCCCTTCATGTACACAAGGTGCTGCAAATGGAACTTGTGTAATGAGGGTGGGCCAAGCATATCTGTTTTCAAGGAGCAACCTGGAAAAGCCAGTGAGAGAAGACACAGATACACTGAGCTGTTCCTCACTGGCTTCATAGTCCTTACTGTTTCTGCTGTCACAGACCTCAGCCTGTTCTAAGCTGCAGAGGGACCTGGAGCATGCCTTGTGGGATATGAATTCCCGGTACCCTGCTGAACCCTTCTAATTAAAATTTTTTCCTTGTAAACCTCTTGTCTTGACTCCTGTGGTCTCTGGATTGGCTGCTGGGAAGTCAGGCTCCATGGCTGTCAGCCCAGATGGTCTTTGGCTTCCATAAGAGCCAGTGGCAGGTCTTGCCACAGTTTTGCTGGCCAGTGCCTCTGAAATTAAGCCTTGCCCCTCCCTTTTATGTTCCAGTGCCTGAGGGCCTCTGAGTTGGTGCAGAGGGAGCCCATTCTCCTCCACACACACAACACACAGAGAGACCCAGGACCAAAGGGGAAGATGAATTTTCTGGTGGTTAACATCCTGAAGGAAAAACTCCTCTTGACCATCTAGCCCAGCACCTGACACATGTGTTTCCATTTGTAAATGTCCACCATGGTTTTTTCTGGCATCATAAGCTTGGGCCAGACAGATTGTAGCAGGTATATGTCGTCCATGTTTCTGGTGACTGCAGCCATCCATATGAGCTGCCCTCTACCAAAGAAGAACTTCCTGCCATTGAATTTACCTAATGTCAGGGCAGAGTGTACCTATACATCTCTATCTCTTGGCCTGGAGAATCTTCTAGGAAAATCTGTGTACTGTCATAAGAGTCAAAATCTAATGTGTACAGGGATCAGGACTGGAAGGGACCTCTAATAGCATCTGTCCATCACAGGCTGAGTTCACACCCCACTGTTTATCCACCGGGGTAACATCAACCAGGTTATTGCTACACTCCTGGGGTGAAGTTAAGGCATACTACTGTTGTTAGGGTAGACAAAAATTGAGTAACCTGAAGAAACAGGTTGGGGTAGGGTTGGTGAACATGTAAGAGAATTAATATGATGGCCTGATAAATCCCATTCCAGAGACATTAGCTGGGGACTAAGTACTCAGACACATGAGCCTGTTGGGGACATTTCTCAGACAAACCATAGCAAGCTGTCCCTGACCCCACTGAGCCCACAGCTACCTCAAATTCCAAGGTTTTAGCAGTTTACTTTAAAAGTCCCCATGCCTTAGCAGTTGCACCACTGTTCCAAAGTCTCTTCTGCGACCCAAGGCCATCTCTTAACTGTGTTACCTTATAAAAATAAAGCACCAAGTCATGCATTTCCCCCCTACAAAGATTCTGAGCATCTGTGTCCACTCTGAGAGAATGAGGGGCTGTGTTTGTTTCATCTCTTTCTCCTTTAGACCTGCCTTCACCCTGGCCTGTCTGGATGTCTCCCCTGTCTCTGTTATTCACCTACCTTAAGCTTCTGATGGAACCCATCTCCAGGTTTCTGAAGGGAAGCCTGCATTTCCCTTTTGGTTCCGGTCATGTCAGCTCTCACCTTCTGACCTGATCTTCTAACCCTTCCCTAATTAATCCCCCACCTCAACTCCCAATCTTGGCCATTGTGGTACCCAAGTTTGTAGGGAGTGACCCTGGTCACATGTACAGCTGACCAAGCTTGCTTGGGTGTGGTCACAGTTAAGTAACAGGGGTTTAAGAATCAGGGAGAGGAGCATGCTGTTGTCTTGATAGGCTGAGACAACTGGGAAATACTTCTGGATCTGTCCTTGCTTGAGTATTTTCCCCTAATAAACTACCGATTATTAACTTAACTCTGACTATACCTTGTATTCATGGATATGTGGTGTCAGTAGAAGGTTTCACCCCCAGGCCCTCTGGCCTTTTCCTGATCAGAGCCCCTCTGCGGATCACCTGCCATACTGCCCCTCCTCCCCCCCCCCCCCCCGTTCCCATCTCTTGCTGTTTTCTATGGTCTGTTGCCCTCCTCCCTTTTGGGACCCTGCTGAGTGCTTTTACTTCAGGTCTCCCAACTTGAGGTTCCCAGAGGAAGCAAGGACACTAGCGAGTGCTGCCTGCCACCTGTGCAGCTGCCTCTGGGGAGCTCCATCTCTACACCTTGCCTGGATTAGCCACCATCCTCCCTGGGTCTGTCTCCCAGCCTGAGTGTGGTGCCCGCTGGCTGCCTTTCCACAGGTTTTCCCAACCCAAGGCCCCTCCATGTCCATTCTGCCACTGTCGCCACTGCCCAGGGAACAGCCCATGACACCGGATACTGCCTCGGTGCCTGGAACTGGCTACTGGCCTGGTTTCCATAGCCTTTCCTTTTAACAAAGTCCATCCCTTCAGTCCGTTCTAACTTGGTCCGAAAGTCATTCAGATATTTTCCAGAATGTTTTGAGAACAACTTAACCATCTAAAGCTAAACTCCGTTTCGAGGTACACCTCGTTATCAAACTCTTAATGACCTGCAGAAATTGCTAGGGGAAATTTCTCAACTACAGACAATAATTGGAGCAGAAGGACATGACTTAAATCATTTAAAAATGGCCCTAAAAGGGAACAAGGACTCAAACAGTCCATGAATATTATCAGCAGAAGCTGAAAAAAAAATACAATGAGTAGAAAACAGAATACTGAATGCACATGTAGACCTTGTGGACCCTAATTTAGACTGTATTATGGTTATTTTACCACCTAGAGAATACCCTTCCGGGATTCTGGTACAGAGGGAAGATATATTACAATGGATATTTCTGCCACATAAACAGAATAAAAAGCTAAAGATGTACATAGAAAAGATTTCTGATTTGATTCTAAAAGGAAAATTAAGACTTCATCAACTGACTGGAAGGGACCCAGCAAAAATTATAGTGCCTTTAACTAATGAGGAATATTTCCTCTTTATGGAAGGACAATGGATACTGGCAGACAGCTTGTACTAACTTTTTGGGAAAAATTAGCAACAATTATCCCAAAACTGACATAATGAAATTCATAAAAAGACAATTTGGATCCTTCCACGTATTGTAAGAAAAACACCTGTCTCTGGAATCCCTCCCTTCTACACTGATGTGAACAAATCAGGTAAGGCAGGATATAAATCAGGAGATATAAATAAAGTAGTTCAAAGTCTGTATAACTGTATAGAAAGCAGAATTATACACAATTCTTATAGCACTAATGGATTTTACAGAGCCTCTCAATATAGTCACTGACTTTCAATATGCTGAGAAAGTCGTTTTACACATCAAGACTGCTGAATTCCTTCCTGACGATACAGAATTAACTTCACTGTTTATATAATCACAAGAAACAATCAGGAATAGGACCCATCCAATATACATAACACACATCAGATACCATATGCATCTGCCAGGCCCACTAGCACAAGGCAATGACAAGATTGATCATTTATTATTAGGAAATGTTCTAGAAGCCTCAGAATTTCATAAGAAACATCATGTAAATAGCAAAAGTTTAAAAAAGGATTTCTCCATCACTTGGTAATAAGCCATGGAGACAGTGAAAAACTGTCCTACCTGTTCGTTCTATAATCAAGCTTAACTGCCAGCAGGGGCAATTCAAAGGGAATTCGGAGAAATGAGGTCTGGCAGATGAATGTCTTTCACTTTCCAGAACTGGAAAATTTAAAATATGTACATTATACTATAGACACATTTTCAGGGTTTAAATGGGCTACTGCTCTTAGCTCTGAAAAGGCCAACCCTGTATAACACACCTGTTAGAGGTAATGGCCATTATGGGTATACCTGCACAAATAAAAACTGACAATGCTCCAGCATTTGTCTCCACCAAATTGGAACAGTTTTTCAAATATTATAACATGAAGCATGTAACCGGTATACCACACAATCCCATAGGACAAGTAGTGGTAGAGATATGTAATCACACACTAAGGGAAATGCTCCATAAACAGGCAGGGGAAACAAAAAACCCCAAACATAGGTTACATAATGCTTTATTAACACTAAACTTTCTTAATGCTAATGAGAAAGGACAAACAGATGCAGAAAGACACTGGACTACAGAAAAAAAAACTGCTGAACTGAATCAGCCGGTATGCTCCAAAGATGTATTGAACTCTGTATGGAAACCAGGGCATGTGTTACGTTGGGGAAGGGGTTTTGCCTTTGTTTCCACAGGAGAAGAAAAGCTTTGGATACCATCAAGTTAATCAAGATTCGAGTCGAACAAGAAAAACCTCTTGATGAGGAAAAATGACAGGTCACACACCAAACTGTATAGAAACCTCACAAAGGAAAGGGAAGTGTTTTGTTTTTATCTTCATAGGAAAACTCATCTCCAGAAAGCAAAAAGACACTGCATGGGTGGATACTAAAAGAACAGAAGATAGCTATCCCAAAAGAACCATCAAACAAAAGGAATTTGCCATGTGGTAAACACTACAGCTGTATCTTGGTAAAATCCATTTCTCTTTACTTCCTAGTCCCTATTCAAGTGAACCAACTCTGGCATTAAAGTTGGATTTGGCTTTCCTCCTCTAAATCCAAACATGTTGCTAAAATAAACTTCAGAGATTCTGAACTATATCAAGAAGCCGATTGATGTTATACAGAATAAGAAAAAAATTGTGGACTGTCATTTGTTTATTCTTGGGCTCTTTCTCTGAAAGTATAAATTCCCTCATAATTATTATTTTCCTTATTGTTGTCCATCCTGGTATACATACAATAAAAGTTAAAATTTCTCAGCTGACATTAATGCTTAATGTCAGCAAATAAAGAACTTCCTAATAGCAATCCCTGAACTCTCCAAAAAGAAAATAGGCCCAACCTCATTGAGTCTACTAGATCCAACAGGATGTGTTTGGACTGACAATCACCACTCTAAACTCAGATTGGACTACAACAGCTCCAAAATAGCGAGCTTAGATAGTGCATGTTCTATTACACTCTGGCCAGAGCCTCAGGTGATAACTTCAATCAACATAAGATCTTCAACCTAGACCTTCAATCAAGCATCTCCCGCCAAACACAGACTGGATACATGTGTTGCTGATAATCCACTCAAGACTTTCACTACTCTAACATTTTCTTCCTACAGGACCCCATGAGGCTATCGTCCCATTTCAGCAGGAAGTAAATTGGAGAATACTATGCCCCCCTTTTCTCTCTTTTCCCACTGTTGACACTAAGGATAATGTACACCTAGTTAGGGCTAGTTTCCTATTGTTTAGGGTTGGGTTTGGAAGGAGGTGCTCAGGCTTGGACATCTCTTTTCAGATGACTTTAGAGTTTAGATGAAATAGATATAGTTAGAATGTGATATAAGTAGGTTATATCTTCTTGTAATTCACCTTTCTGATTGCTAATTACAGATAACTTACACTGTTATAGATCCTTGTATGATGTAACTTATGTATAATTTGTTTGTCACACATGGTCTTCCTCTGTATTCTCTCTACTTAAGAGGATGTATGCTCTTAAATATGTTAAGACATTTTGTATACAATTTAGTTTTGTCTCAAGTTTAAATCCTCTTTAGATTAAAAGGGGAATTGTGGGTGGTGACCCTGGTCACAGGTATGACACAGGAGGTGGTGGTGTTTCAGAAGCAGGGAGACAAGCACACAGCTCCTTCGCTAGGCTGAGCCAACAGGGAAGTATTTCTGGATCTGTCCTTGCATGAGTATTTTCCCCTGATAAACTACCGATTATTAAATTGTCTGTGACTACATCTTGTATTGATTGATACAAGTTCTTTTTACAATAAAAGAAATGGATCCTTATAGTCTGCTTTCAAGGTGAAGTATGTTTAGAGTCCATCAGGGGATCACAAATAATTGGGAGGCACTAGGTTCCTGTCTTTCTCTAGCTAGAAGCTGGAGCCTGCTTGTCTAGTCTCTGTGGGATCACTGCAGGATTGAAGATTATCGGACAGTCTGCTCCATGACTGAATGCATGTGTCCTCAAAGGAGAGAGAGGAGAATCTTGAGCCCCAGGAAGACAGGGACTTTGGGAAGGAGTCTGTTCTAGTTCCGTATAGGAAGATGGTAACTCTGGAGGACCAGCCTGAGCGGGGAAAAGATAGTAGGAAAACATTTTAGTTTAGGGACCACAGGAAGCCCAGTTCCTCCCCCACCATTTCACATTCTCTCTACCCTGAATCTCACTTCTGCAAGATCTTAAAATAAAACCTGTTTAATGTTCTCTTGTATTAGGACAGTAATGTCCAGCCTTGAGAACCTCTAGAGGACAGGAAGGACTTTGTTGTGAATGGGATTAGAGACTATGTGTGATAGTCTAGGAAGCATCTGGCTGCATTCTAACAATGCCTTGGAAATTTAAGTGCAGCCAAATCAAATAAGACTACATATTCTGCTGAAACAATTTGAAGACAGCACAACATTGAGGTTGGGGCGGTTTGCTCACCATTCTTAGAAATACAAAAATATAAGCATAAAGATGTAAAAACTCGAAGTTTAGAGAAGAAAAGGAAATAAATGGAGTTAATGTTGTAAACAGTGGAATAAGGTCAGTTGTATGACATTAGAGAGATTGACAATAAGGAAAATCATTTCTCTTGCAATTGAATAAGAGGGGCTGCATCTAGAAACTAAGAACCCAAACTTAGGGAGTTAAAACATCCAGTCTTTCTTGAAACTTGGGGCAGAATGCAACTGATTAGGACAACTTCTTTTCTAGGGAAATGGTTCCCCAGTTTCATACATGGAGGTGTTCAGAGACCACTGTGGACACTAACTTTACAACACCTAGGATCATCTGACAAGAGGGTCTCAATGAGGGATTGTGTACATTTGGTCAAGCTGTTGACTTGGGTGAATAGGTGTTGATTAAGCACATTGATATGGGAAGACCCAGGCCACTATGGGCAGTACCATTCCCTAGTAGGAGAGCCTAAACTATTACAGGTGAAGAAATCAAGCTGAGAGAAAGCATGTGAAAATCGAGGACATGATTCTGCTCTTGATTGTGGATATGATGTGCCTAGCCATTTGCAATTCCTGACTTGTTGTCCCCTTAATGATAGGCTGTCACTTGGAATTACAATGTATATTACAAAGTATATGTAAGTCTAACATACCCTTGGTCTCCTAAGTTGAAGTTGTTGGGCTGTTTTTATCACAGCAACAAAGATGAAACTAAGACAGCCCCTCTTTCTCCCTTTCAGAGTGGACACAGTTGCTCAGCTTCTTTGTAGGTGGGAAATGCATGACTTGGTGCTTTAGTTTCATAAGGATTCACAGTTAAGAGATGGCCTTGGTTCCCAGAATAGACTTTAGACTTTGCACGGTGTTGCATCTACTAAAGGAAAATTTTGGCTTGTGCCATAGCTGTGGGCTTTGGGGCTTAGGGACAGTGTGCAATTGTTTATCTGAAAATATCCCAAGAGCGTCATGCATTGGATCAGTTGATTCCCAGCTGATGACTCTGGATTTGGAAATTTTATAATGTTGGGAAGGTCATGCCTACCTGGAAAAAGAGGATATCTGGAGGAAAATTATTAAGTTTTATAGCCTGGACCACCGGTTTCTTACCTGTGTTTTCTGTCTCCTGTTCCGTCAAGATATAAAAAGGTGAGAAGTCCAAGCCTCGAGCTCCTGCCTCCATGGAGTCATTTATCTCCCCACCTTCCCTTCCACAATGTCTGTATCTCTTTTGATAGTAGTGTTTAATTGTCAATTTGACACAATCTATACTCACCTAGAAAGATGGTCTCCATGGTGAATTGTCTGAATTTGGTTGTGGGCATATCTATGAGTGAAGGTCTTAATGAAATTCATTGATGTGGAAAGACCCAGCTAATTGCCTAGGCAGGGAGTCTGGCACTGTATAAGAGTGGAGAAATCAAGATGAGCACCAATGCAAGCAAGTGAGCATGTGTACATTTGTTTCTCCCTTACTTTCACTGTGCATGTGATGTGACCAGCTGTTTGAAATTCCTGCCTTGACTTCTCCACAATAATGGGACTGTAGCCTGGAATTCTAAACTAAAAGAAATCCCTTTAACCCCTTTGGTTTGGGGGGAGGGGGTTGGTTTTTGTTTAGGGTGTTTTATCACAGCAACAGGAATGAAGCTCAACAGTTTTCAAATCATGAACTGAAATAATTTTTCTTGCCTCAAGTTGCATTTATCAGATTTTCTGATAAAGAGGAACAAGAAATGTGGCTAATATTCATACTTAGTTCGCATGCACTTCTTTGTGGTGAGAAGTTAGTCTGATCTTTTGGCAATTTGTAAGCATACAACACAAGACAACACAATACAACACATATTGACAATGGATGGTCTCACTGTGATGTTCTGTAAATCTCTAGAACCTATTCTCTCTGCTGACTGACATTATTTGCCTTTGGTCAACCATTGCCTTGTTCCAACGCCCAACCAATGGTTACTACTGTCTTTCTACCTTTTGTTTCTGTGAGCATAGCTCTCCTCAGCTCACCTACTTATATGCTCACTCTTAGTGTCCCTGGGCTTCATTTGCTTTTCTTAACATAATACCCCCTGGATCCTTCTGTGTTGATGCAAATGCCATGCTTCCTTCCCCTCTTTGCTCAGTTTAAGAATTCCCTTACCTATGGACAGTTTTCCTTCCTTTTTTCTTCCTTTTCTTTTTCTTTCTTCCTTTCTTTTTTCTTTCTATTTTTTGTTATTGTTGATTTGCAACAGGGTTTCTCTGTGTCATATATCTGGCTGTCCTGGAACTCACTCTGTAGACCAGGCTGGCCTCAAACTGACAGAGATCTTCCTCCCTCTGCTCTGCTGGGATTAAAAGCATGCACCACCACCACCACCACCTGGCTTGGACTGTTTCCTTTACTCACTAATTTGAGTGCTCTGTTGAGAACAATGCTACAAGTTCAATGGAGGAAGAACTCCCTTTGACATAAAAATTCTGTTTCCTTTGAGTGTAAACTGTGAGGTTGTTGCATGTGTGAGGGTTTTGGTCTTGACTTCTGAGGTGCCTCTGCTCTTCCCTGTGACTATGACAATTTACTTTCCCACCAACAGAGTACAGAGGTGCCCTTTGCCTCCTCCCTTCCCTGTGCTTAGGATCTTTTTCTTTTTCTTTTTATAATTGGCACTCTCACAGATAAATCAAGTGTCTCTCACAGTGGGTTGAATTTGATTGTCTAAGTGGAGTTGAGCATCTTTTATGTTCCCACTGTCATTTGTGTGTCTTCTTTTTAAGAATATCTGCTCAAATCCTTTGCCCCTTTGCTAGGCCTGTCATTTGTTCTCTTGTTAATTGAGTTGATTGAACACTCCCCAGTTGGTGGTGCTGTCTTTGGAGGGTGACACTTTGGGAGGTATATGTCTTACATGAGGATGAAGGGCTTATAAATGTGTGGCTTGATTTTTTTCCCTTCCAGTCTCTAGATTGTGTCTATTGCCATTGGTTGTTTCCTTGGGATCCTATAGATGCTTTTAGTTTGCTATATTTCTGTTTGTGAACCCAAAGCTGTGTCATTACCCAATTACTATGTAGAAGTGTGAGAAGTGACTGTTACTTAGAGACTGACTATGGTGTAAGGAGTGGTGAATCAGTACCTAGATGACAAAAGAGTAATGACTGATTGGGGTTTTTGCTCCCCTACAACATGACATACATGCCAGTCAGTGCAGTAGCCTGTATAAACTGCCTCACACAAAATCCACAGCCCAGGAGGCTTAAACTAGACATTTGTGGATGACAGCTCCAGAGGCTGCACAGTCCAAGATCAAGAACTCCAATACCTCATAAGGCCTCTTTTATAGACACAAAGGCAAACAAGGCTAGAGGAAAAGCTGCAAGTAAAAGTAGAAATTCTCAAATGCAAACAACATAGTAAACACACACTGAACACCAATAATGAAGTAGGAGTTAGGGAATCAGGAAGGGCCTTGACCCAAAGGAAATTAAAACACAACACAGCAGCACTCGGTAAGTAGCAAAATTGGCACTCAGAGAGAAATTCTAAACACAGGTCAGTGATATTGGGTCTTGTTCAATGTTTTTGTAATTTTTATTGTTGTCATTTTTAACTTCCTTTATATTGTTAAGGTGTATTTTGAGCGACTGAGAATGAAAAATCTTGTTTGTCTGAGTAAGTTCAGTATGGATAAACAATACCCCTCACCCTCACCCTCGATTTCTTGAGACAAGGTTTCTCTGTGTAGCCTTGGAGCCTGTCTTGAAACTCACTCTGTAGACCAGGCTGGCCTCGAACCCACAGAGATCCACCTGCCTCTGCCTCTCCAGTGCTGGGATTAAAGGCATGTGCCACCATCGCCCGGCTTCTGTCACTCTCTTAAATGTAGCTTTTAAATGTCAGAGCTCGATATAGTCCCCTCATGGCGGTGGTAGGGACGTGGGCCCGGTGCAGCGGTGACTGAGCTGCCAGCCTGGTGGTCATGCCACGTGCCCCCACCCCTGGGCTCTTCACCCTGATGCTGCACCGGTGCTGAGCCTTCCCGGGTCGGGACCATGGTGAAGTATTTCCTCGGCCAGAGCAAGGTCCACAGTTTCTGGGACCAAGTGTTCGCTGCCTTCGGCAACGGTACCCGAATCCCTACAGCAAACATGTCTTAACCTAAGACATCCTGCACCGCACCGGGAGGTGACCCCTGACCAGAAGCTTCTGTCCTGGAGACTCCTGACCAAGACCAACAGGATGCCATGTTGGGCAGAGCGACTGTTTCCTGCCAACCTCGCCCACTCGGTGTACATCCTGGAGGAGTCGATTGTGGACCCACAGAACCAGACCGTGACCACTTTCACCTGGAACATCAACCACGCCCGGCTGATGGTGGTGGAGGAACGATGTGTTTACTGTGTGAACTCTGACAACAGAAGCTGGACCGAAATCGTCGGGAAGCCTGGGTCTCCTCTAGCTTATTTGGCGTCTCTAGAGCTGTCCAGAAATTTGGTCTTGCCCGGTTCAAAAGCAATGTGACCAAGACAAAGAAGGGCTTTGAGTACAACTTGGCCAAGCTACAAGGTGAAGCCTCTTCCAAAACACTTGTTGAGACAGCCAGATAGGCCAAAGAAAAGGCAAAGGAGACAGCGCTGGCAGCTACAGAGAAGGTCAGGGACCTGGCCAACAAGGCCAGCAGCAGCAGCAGCAGCAGCAGCTTGGGAACCCCCCCCATTGTACTTGATTATTAAAAATCCAGCCCTCTCTGCTGTCTGGTGGTGGTGGGTCAGGTCCGCATCTGCAGTATGCCTGCTCAGTAGCTACTGAGCCCAGCTTTCTTTTACCCCATTGGGCAGAAAGATGCAGTGACTTGCCCAGAGTCACAAGCAGTGGGAAGGTGAAGAGGTCATACGTGACAGCCTGTATGCTCCTCGAGGGCAGGCCTCCTTGTTTTATTCTCTGATGTGTCCCCAGTACCCTGAACAATATTTAGCACATAACAGGCACTCAATAAACACTTAATTTGACTGCCCCCCCAAAAGATAAATAAATCTCAGAGCTCTGTGAATCCCAGATGTGGAGCCATATCTATAAGTGGAAATCAAGACTGGCCATCATCAAGAGCACATGTATGAGACCATCACAATGGAACCAACATTTTGTGTACTAATTTAAAAAATATCATTATTAAAGAATTAATCATTACAACACACAGGCCAGTTGCTTAGAGCCTGTGATGAGCAGCATGTCACAAGCAGAGGACAGGCAGCGGAGGCAGCTCTCCTTGTGATTTGAAGGAAATGGAAGAGAGAACCCCAGATCCTAAAATCCCTTTAAGAACACACCCCTAAAGCCTAGACTTCCTTCCATTGAGCTATACCTGGTAAAATCCCACCACCCCACAATAGTCTCATGAGCTAGACCCTTTTCCTGGTGTTAGGAGACTATTTGCCACAGGTGCTCTCTGCTTAGCAGGTGCTACTACTTGGCCCCGACCTTCATGGCAAAAAACTTCAACAACAGAAGTTACTTTTCACAACCAAGTGGAAGACTGAGTGAAGGAGCTGACAGAGAAGGAATTCCTCAACTTCTTTCCATGACTTGCAGAAGACTTACTTCTTGTCTCTTGTCTTCTGTATGGAAGCTGTCTCTGGGGGTCTGTGACCTCCCTCTCTTGTGAGACTCTCAGGGGGATTGGATTAGGCACAGCCCAGTAGCCCCATTTCCAATGAATTATTTCATTAGAGGTGCTGTCTCTACAGTGACCCAAAGGCTGTGGTCTTTGGAGTTTGGCACATAAAGCTCAGGGAGATACACTTTAGTACTGAGGACAGGAGATCCTATGAAATAGTTATTCTTGGACAATTTCCCCCCCTAAACTCTCACATCTGAAAGGAAACCTCTAAGAGGCTTGTGTTCTGAGCCACCTTCACAATTCAGGAGATGAAACCTTTGTCCAAAGGACACTGGTCTACGTCAGTCAGCACCTTGACCTCCTGGGAGAAGACAGCCATCCCCGTAGAGACATTACACATTATCAGGGCTCTAGCAAGTCCTCTTGTCTGCATCTCTGATCTCACCATTACCCTGTCCTTAGCCAGTGTGTATGTCCCCACACTTCTATATGCTTTACTGAGTCACTAGCTCATATGTTCCAACTCCATGTTCAAGCTACTGAACCAAAACACAGCGATATCTGTTTATCTATCTTTACCTATACATCTTTATCTATACATAACCTATCTATGTGTCTGCCCCCACAAGCCCACGTATGTGTAAATGTAGGATGTATTTTGTGGCCCTTGTCACAATGATGGAGAACATATGAAAGGGAATGTCTTCTGGCTTTATTCTGAGGCCCTTGGAGGCCATAGGTGCCTGGAGTGAGTGTTGAAAGGATGGGGGAAATCACACAGCAGGGACTGGTTGTTGTCTCCAAGATCATCCCAGCCCCTTCCCTGACCTTGCAATCCCTGGCCCTGCAGGTCTTTAGTGGGAATCTTCTACAAGTGCTGAAGGATGACAGTGTGGCCCCTAAACAACATCCTGTTGGCAAAGATGTATGACCTTGGGTGTTAGGATAGAGGTAGGCTGGAGCTTGAGTGGACCCTAGATGCAAAACTGACTAGCTTACAGGCCGGAAAGTGAGGAGGGGGCTGGAGTTGGGCATCAAAACAAAGCGGTAGACCATCTGCACATCCTCTTGCTCTCGTGTCTCCACCTTGAAGGATTTCAGCACCTGGAACACAAGGGAGGATCTCCATCTGACCCATCTCCTGTTAAACTGCTCAGTGCTGCCACCATGCTGCTAAGACGACCTCCTGTGGGGCCCCGAGAGCCTAGCCCTGCTCTAGAGACTATACCCACCCACGAAGCCACCATTAAGGCCCTATCTGGTCTCTGTTTGGCCACACTGCTTTGCTCATCCCATCCTGCTGCACTTTATTTTTGAGGCCCTTCCATCTCTGGGTGCCTGTTCTGGTGAGCAGGACACCCCAGGCTGACATAAACTCTGCAGGTCTGTCTTAGTTGCCCACCTCTACCCATCCAGTCCACACCCTATCCCACTGCTCTCTTCCAGAGCTGCTCACATGGTGCAGCAGGAGAAGCATCTCCACCTGTGCCAAGCGCTTCCCCAGGCACTGGCGTAGCCCAAAGCCGAAGGCCAGGTGCTGGAAACTCCTTTTCCTCTCCAGCCAGCGCTGGGGCGTGTAGCGCTCCGGCCTTGGAAATACTGCAGGGTTTCGGCCCATGGAGTAGACACTCATGTGGAGGACCGTCTGTGGGCAAATGCCAAGGGCAAGGTGAGCTGCCTCTTTGAGGTGATGCAGAACAGGGCAATTGGTGGGTATATGAGGGTACTCACCCCAGCAGGGACATGGTAGTTCTGAAGAACTAAGTCTGAGCATATAATTCTCTCCAAAAAGGCAGCAACAGGATAGAGCCTGGAGGTGGGCAAGAACAGAAGTGTCCCTAGCTATGTTCCTTTTTCCCTCAGGTCTCCCAAGGGCGTGGTTCCTAGGTATGATCACCTCAGCCAACCTCCAGAGGAACAATAGCGTCTAGCCATAGGGAGAAGAGCAGACATGGCTTTCCTCAGCCCCAGAAAAGAGAGGAACAGAACAGCAGGGAAAGGGTACCCAGCACCCACCTCAAGGTCTCTTTAATGGCAGCCTGCAACAGGGGCAGATCTGTTAGAGCTCTCTGAGGATTTGCTGCAATTCTGGCCTCAGCTGCCAGGCTCTCTTGCCGAAGTGCCTGCTGAACATCTGGGTTTCGAGCCAGCTCAAAGCAGGTCATTACCAACGGCACTGATGTCTGCAGGAGCCATAGAGCAATCTTAGACACCAAGCTTGACCCTCCCAATGGCATCCCAATAATAAAGATTCCCATCCCTGGGAAAAGTGTATAGCCAAGTGGGACCCTGAGAGCTCTAACCTTCTCCTCAAAGGTTCCCTTTACCTTCATGCCCTACATCATGAGGGAAAATCCATGACACCTCACTCTTGGCCAACACCTCAGCATCTCCAGAGTTGGGTACTCACAACCTGATCTGGTGTCCATTTAGATGGACTGTGTGTCACTAAAGGAAACTGGGCAACCCACATCTACCTTCCCAATCACCTGATCTGCATAGGCTGTCCACATGCCCCTCCCCATTGTCCTTATTGTCCAACCCTCTAATGGGTCAGCTCTTTAACATTAACTCCTCCTGACTGGTGTGAGCCATGAGCCTCTTGATCCAAAATCCCTCTTTCAGTGCTGTAGTCCATAAAAGCCGTCTCTTAGGTGTCTCCCTGAAGTCACTAGTTGGCTTCCATGTTCCACATTGGCCATATCAAGCTGGTTTTATGCTGACTTAATGGTCCTTTCTTTTCTTTTCTGTTTTTTTTTTTTTTTTTTTTTTTGGGCAGGTTTCGAGACAGGGTTTCTCTGTGACTTTGGAGGCTGTCCTGGAACTAGCTCTTGTAGACCAGGCTGGTCTCGAACTCACAGAGATCTTCCTGCCTCTACCTCTAGAGTGCTGGGATTAAAGGCGTGAGCCACCAAAGCCCAGCTCATTGGGCTTTTCTAATGGGGACCAGATCCTTGTTGGCCTGATCTGGCCCTGTGTCCCCTGCTTGGGTACCTTGCTGCTTCCCCAAGCCTTGGCATGTGTGCATACAACTCTGGCTTTTCAGACCCCCTTTGATGGGCTCTCTGATCTCTGTCTGCACCTTTTCTGCAGCTCTGGCTTCTCATTCCCATAAGCCCTGTGCTGATCCTCATTCCCTCCCAAATACTGTTGCCTGGTGTGAGCATTGGGAACTCTGTTCTTGGTCTTTCTGCACTAGAACGTGCGGCCTCTGATCCTAATCAAGATGCCTAGGCCAGAGCAGTTGCTTGGAAAAGGGTCATTTGACAGCCAGGAAATTTGTACCTGGACCCACATTTCCAATGAGACTGCACTACAATCTTTTTTTCCCTTGTGCATCAGTAAGCAACTTTGGTGTTTGTTGCTTCCTCAGCCTTGTTTTTCTTGCATCTGTCTCAAGTTACCACTGACAAGGGTGCCTGCTCCACAGTCCAGCAAGAGGACTCTGTGCCGCTCACTAACCTCCTATGCCCAGAGCATGCTCATGCCTTGTAGTGAGGGGTAGACTGCTGCTGTGTGGTTTTCTAACCTGACTTGTGCCTGGACTTGGAAGTGTAGGCCCTGTCTACAAACTCTTCAGCTGCCATCCCCTTTCCTTTTCTCAGACATTTCACTGGCTTCTCAGAGAATGGCTATGATGACCCAGGTGAGCAGGGAACTGTGCTTTGGGGGGACGCCAGGGGCTGTCAGGGTGGCAGTTATGGTCCTTGGGGTCCTGACCGTGTCCACACTTCCAGCAGTGAGTTCCAGAGAATTGGCCTGGATGGCATCCATTGGCAGAGCACCCTCTGCTATCAGCTCTGATATGACACTCCAGAACTTTGGGCGACCCCTCTTCATCTCTTGATACACATCACTGACATATTTTGTGACTGTAGAAGAAGAGTAAATATGGAGTCATTATGCTTGGTGAGGCCTCTCCTACATCGTCCTAGCTTGTCATGTCCCTAGCACCCCAGTCTTCCTGCTTGAGTGCCACCAATGCTGGCTCACACAATCCTGAACTCACTGTGGAATCACAAGAGAAGGGCCTTGGCAGCCACATCTCTTTGACGGAAATGAATGTGGACGGGACTCATGTGACCATTGTCCCCTGCCCCATGGTGCTTGCCAGGATAGCAGCCCTCACCATACTCAGAGATGATATCCCAGGACTCAAAGTTCTCTTTCCACACCAGGGGGGTTGTCAAGCGAGTCAGTATACTGGGCAAAAACATGAGCTGTGGGGTGGTCTTCATTATGGAATGCAAGGCATGGATGAACTTCAGGCTGCCAGGGTTCAGGTCATAGCCAAGGAGGCCCAGCCGCTTCCCAAAAAGAACAAAATGGCTGGCTGCAGAGAGAATATTATCACTGAACATATAACACAGGAACATAGGCAGTTCCTGGTCTCAATGCTGTCCCCCTTTTCTATTTCTTGGCCTATGCCTTTCCGGTCCCCCTCAAGCTGGAACCTTCCCAGGCCACACACCTTCTATGGTATAGTTGAACACACAGGATTGAAAGTCCATTGACAAGCTCCCATGGGCATTCACCAGCACCTTCTTCTTCAGGGCCTCCAAGAAGTCCCGTGCTACCATGTCCACCATGGGGACAAACTTCTGAACAGCCTTTGGTGACAGCACATATGGGTTGAGCCTCAGTCGGTTTAAGCGCCATTCAGGCCCATTTCTGCAGGGTACAGAACAGAGCTACAGACACCTCCCCTTATAGGCCTGGCCCAGGCCTGTGCCCATCTTTCGGCCCCTCAAAGAAATTGGGCAAAGATGTGTAGGCTCAGAAGCAGACTCTGCTGGTCCTGTCCCCACTTCTTTCTATAAACACAGCATGCATGTGTGGGACAGAGCTCACTAAGTCTAAGGTGGACTTGGTGCATCCACAGCCATGGGTCAAGCTCTGCCCACCTGGCCTATGCCCACCTCCCCACAGAGGAGAATCCCCAGCTGAGCTCATCAAGCCTGTCAGTGCTGTACAATGTGTGGTCACTGAGTCACCAGCACCTGCCTGTCTCAGCGAAGGGATCTCGTCCTCCCTAGGGCAGGAGCCACAGCAGAGGACATCTTACAACATGTACAGACCACAGCCCAGGGCACAGGGCTCCCAGGGAGACTCTCCAGTGATTGACAGCAGGAGTCAGCATGCACGACCACAGCCCAGGGCACAGGACTCCCAGGGAGACTCTCCAGTGATTGACAGCAGGAGTCAACATGCACAGACCACAGCCGGGGGCACAGGGCTCCCATGGAGATTCTCCAGTGATTGACAGCAGGAGTTCAAACACACACACACACACACACACACACACACACACACACACACACAGAGAGAGAGAGAGAGAGAGAGAGAGAGAGAGAGAGAGAGAGAGAGAGAGAGAGACAGAGACAGAGAGACAGAGAGGGAGGGAGGGAGAGAGAGAGAGAGAGAGAGAGAGAGAGAGAGAGAGAGAGAGAGAGAGAGAGAGAATTACATTAGTCTGTCCTTCAGTGTGCTAAAACCTGCAACAATTGGCAGTGGCCACAAGCACATGTATATACACACATGTACTCACACAGGACCTCAAAAACTTGCGTGACACCTATGTCCCTATGTGCATAAACCTAAGAGAACAGCCCTACACACACAGGGAAATACACATTCCTTCAGAGAGTAAAGTCCTGTATCTGGACACTTCACATAGTCACACTTTCAAATGAATAGTAACAAGTTAAATACCACAAATATTCACACACAAGACATACGAACATGCACGTACACATACATGGCTCTGCCCCCGCCTGTTGGGCATTTCCTTGCTTCCAGATGGTTCAGTCAAGATTTGAAGGAACTCATTTCTCTAAATCACTACTAAGAAAATACTGTCTTATGTGCTCTCAGGTATTTGTCCACAACCTGACTTCCTATTTCCTGCCACTAGTAATAAGCCCTTTGCTGCTCATAAAGCCTAAGCCGCCAGGAGCCCCCAATTGCATCTCCATTTGTGCACCCAGCTGCAGCAGGCCACTCACCCCTCTGTCACCACACCATTCAATGTTTTTGGTGTGCCAATAAGAGCCACCACCTTCCTCCTCTCCACCCCCTCATCCCAGGACTGTCTATGGCACATCTCTGTGAGTGAAGGTGCTCCTAGGGAAACGAGACTGCCTCGTGAGACATCAGGCTGTGGCAGAAGATGCCTATGGCCCTGAGCCAATGGATCTGCCCACCCTAACCTTCTTGGAGTGTGCTATATGCTATTGCAAAGAGAGCCATACTCGGGGAAGACATGCTCAGAGCAAGCATTGGATGGAGAAGCCTAGTTTTTCTTACGTCTATTTGACCATCTCCCTCCTCCCCAGACCCACAAACACCATCACGTGGTACCAATCAATGCTTGGCTTGGCAGTGATGGGTCTTCACAATAACCCTAGCCAGTTCACCACCCTGTGTTCATGACTATAGTCTCAGCTCCCTCCTCATTCCCAATGGCAACTCACAGCAAGAACACTCCACGTCCCAGGCCACGGTGTTCTCTGTGGGCTATCCAAGGTTCTAAGGGCATGCGGCAGGGCTGTGTATTGTCTACCTGGAATATCTTCTCAGCATCCTGTGGCAACATCACAGACACAATCTGTGTGCTTCCTATGCTGTACCTATGGGGTGAAGAACAGAGCCCTCCTGTGGATGGAATGCCCTCCACCTGAGCACCCTGCAAACAGCCCTGTCTGTGTGTTCTCTCCTCTCACCCCATCCTCTCCTAGCCCTTGCTCTCCCTCCTGGAGGGCTCTCCCACTGTCTGCCTGACTCCTCTCCACTTCAGCCCTCCTGGCACTCTGTCCTCTCAGTGATGAGCTGTGCCTTTCTCTGTCCATGTGGAGAACCATGGTCTCCACGAGTCAGGCTCATAACCTCCTGTGTTCCCTCCCTGTCTTCCTAAGGAGGGAGCGCCTGGTGCCTCCTGGGGAGTGCAGCAGCACCTCATCCCTGAAGAGGATCAGCAACATGGGGCCAGGAAGCTCTGTCCATGCTCAGCTACATGTCCAGAAGACCCTTACCTGAAAATGGGCCCCAGTTCCTGGAAGGCCTGATGCATCTCCAGGTGCAGGTTCTCCTGGCCCTGCTCCCTCAGGATCTGTATCATCTTCAGCCACCTGTTTCTGGAGTACTGTGGTATGGATTCAAAGGGCCCCAGTGTGTTGGGGGGCAGTGCTGCTGTTGTGCCCAGTGACCTCGTCTTGTGCAGGCACTGCCAGGGTCTTGCCAGCCACACATCTGTCTTTGCCCTGAGTGCCATTGCAATTCCTTCCTGCTCTGTCCAGGTCACAGGCTTTTATCTTGTCTTGAGGACAGGAACTGCTGACTGATGGTGTCAATGCTGGATATGTCCTTGTACTTGTCCTAGAATTCATTCAGAGCTCATGGCGCTGCTGGAGGTAGAGGAAGGAGATGGCCTTCTGCATGGACCTGTCTCTGCAATACCTACTGCAGTGTGGAAATTGAGGTCAAGTGCAGAGTCTACATGGACACCTGCAGAATTTCTTCTGGAGGGCACAGCCCTCTTTCTCTTCCCAGGTTGACAGCTGTCAGAGGGACATTCTGCCTTGCTGTGGAGCCTTGAATGCATGACCCTACCTTGTTGATCTGCCAGATAAGGAGGATGAGTTTTACTCAATATCCTGAGTCACATTTAAGTGTATGCTCTTAAAATTTCCCCTTTCTCGTCAAATTGAGAACTAACAATTAAGTATATTTTTCATATAGTAGGGGGATGGCTTAGTAGGTCAAACATGAGAACCTGAGTAGAGACGCCTCAGAACCATGTAAAAGCTAGGCCAATTAGTGGGAAAGTAAAACCTAGCATTCAGGACACTGAAGCAGGCAGATGTCAGAGCTTGCTAAACAGATATTCTATATACAAATTTCAGCATTCTAGGTTTAGTACAAGACCCTGTGTACACACATACACACACACACACACACACACACACACACACACACACTCAGCCAGATGTCTCTCCCCCAGATGTATGTGCATATTTGCATATGTGTATACATGTATACATGTGTGTACATATATGTATAGATATGTATATATATATATGTTTATATATATATATACATACACATTTCTCATGCAGAAGAGGATTTTTAATCCTTTTACCTTTTGTAAAAAAATAAAGACCAAAATATAAACAAAAAGAAACAATGGAGGAGTAGAATCTCATCAGGGAAGCTATCCTGGGAGCTGTTGAGTCACACAATTTAATTTTTCTTAGTGTATTCATCTTCTATTGGACTGCACATGCCACCAGTCATTGGAGCCATGGGTCTGGCTGAAGGCCTCTGGCTTCTGCTACACGACTGTTGATGGGGTCTCACTGGGATTGCTCTTTAATATCCTGTTATTGTCCTGTGTCATGGAGTTCCTGCTGTTTGGGAGCTCTAGGTTCATCCCCTACACATGCACCAACAGTTCAAAGTTGAGGAGGACGGTGAGGTGGGCTACCTCATAACCCTGTTTCAGGGCCTGGATGGTGGTGCCAGTTTTCTCTCTTCCTCACTACAAAGCAAGCTCTCCAGCACTGCCTTGGTTAGCTCACCAAATTCAACCTGAATTAAGGAGTGGGGCCAGTTCTCCTCCTCTCAGGCCCTCATATCCGGCTCACCCACACTCCCACCAGCAAGGCCAGCTCTACTATTTCACCCAGGTAAGGTACGGGGTCCTCTCTCCCAATTGTTGTAGGGGACCCTTGGGGGAAGGGAAGGGGATCAGCTCACCTGCTCTCACACCCCCAGGGCTGGCTCACCTGTATCCACAAAAACAGGGTCAGTTCTAGTGTTCTTCTCAGGAAGGGTGTAAAGACTCAGTTCTTCCGTGCTGAGCTGGTGATGGGTAGGGCTAATTCTCTCACTCTAGTGACTTCAGGGCCAGCTTTCTCACCTGCAGATAGCAAGGGATGCAGGGGAGAGAGCATATTTCCCTCACCCAAGCCACAGTATGGCAGATGAGGGTGGGGTGTGGTCATTTCCCCTATCTCATGCCCTTTGGGCCTACTCACCTGAGTCCCTGGACAATGGAGTCTGCTCCAGTGTGCTGCCCAGACAGGGTGCAGAGCCCAGACTCTTGTGTGCTACACCCTGTGAGGACCAGAGCTGGTTCTCCCACTCGAAGGGCCAGGTCTTTTACCTGCTGCAGGTGTTAATGGGTGGGGGTTGTGTGCACAGAGGAAGATTTTTAAAAATGACTAACAGACTAAATAACACACTTATGGTTTGCATGAGAAAGTCCCCCATAGGCTTATGTGTCTGGACATTTAGCCCCAAGATGGTATGTTAGGAGAGACTACACAATGTTTGACTAGAGGGGCTTATCTAAAGAAAATGGACCTCTGTGGTGGGTGTAGGGTCTCTCACTTGGCCCCACTCTTCTTGTATCTGCTCTGTGTTTCCTGTTTGGACATCTGTAAGGAAATGAAGTGCTAGTCTCCTGCCTCCCGATTTACAGCTGCTTGCTGCCAAGCTCCACTAGATCTCAGGTGCTATACTTGTCTTGCTCCCAGAAATCAAGCTATGCCCCTGCAGCAGACAGGTCCCTGCTGTAAAGCAGAGAGATCCATAGAGGATGGAAGCAAGCCCAGCCCCTCCCCCCCAGAGCTGCCAGATGAATTTGTGATCATTGCCAGCATCTGGGTTCTTGGCACTGAGTTCACAAGTGGAATTTCCCGTTCCCTGTCTGAAAAGCTTTGGAAGTCAGATAGTCCCTTTGTTCAGGGGACATCTCTGAAGGCTCTCTTTCTCCTTTAGACCTGCCTTCACCCTGGCCTGTCTGGATGTCTCCCCTGTCTCTGTTATTCACCTACCTTAAGCTTCTGATGGAACCCGTCTCCAGGTTTCTGAAGGGAAGCCTGCATTTCCCTTTTGGTTCCGGTCATGTGAGCTCTCACCTTCTGGCCTGATCTTCTAACCCTTCCCTGATTAATCCCCCACCTCAACACCCAATCTTAACCATTGTGGTACCCAAGTTCTCTTTACAATAAAAGAAATGGATCCTTATGGTCTGCTTTCAAGGTGAAGTATGTTTAGAGTCCATCAGGGGATCACAAATAATTGGGAGGCACTAAGTTCCTGTCTTTCTCTAGCTAGAAGCTGGAGCCTGCTTGTGTAGTTGCTCTGGGTTCACTGCAGGATTGAAGATTATCAGACAGTCTGCTGCATGACTGAATGCATGTGTCCTCAAAGGAGAGAGAGGAGAATCTTGAGCCCCATGAAGACAGGGACTTTGGGAAGGAGTCTGTTCTAGTATAGGAAGATGGTAACTCTGGAGGACCAGCCTGAGCGGGGAAAAGATGGCAGGAAAACATTTTAGTTTAGGGACCACAGGAAGCCCATTTCCTCCCCCACCATTTCACATTCTCTCTACCCTGAATCTCACTTCTGCAAAATCTTAAAATAAATTCTATCTCATGTTCTCTCCTTATGAGCAGTGAGGTCTAGGCTTGTGTGGCTCTAGAGGACAGCAAGGATTTCTTTTTGGCTGGGTTTCTGTTCCCCTGCTCCTGCAGCTGTTTAGTCCCATATAAAACACACAGAGGCTTATATTAATTATAAACTGTTTGGCAGATGGCTTATGTCTCTTAATGCTAACTCTTTCTTAATTATTAGCCTATTTATATTAATCTGTATGTCTCCATGAGCTCCTGATTTAGCCCATGATGCCAGGACCTCTTGCTTTACCAGCAGCTAAATGGTATCTCCCTGGTGGCTCATGTCTCTTTCCTCTTCTAAGTATTTTCCTAGTCTAGGAAACCTGACTATACTTCCTTCTAGGCTACATCCTGCCTGCCCATGGGCTGAAACAGCTTTATTCATCAACCAGTAAGTGAAGCATATATTCTCAACATACAGAAGGACATCCCCCACAAGGTTTAGAGACTATTTGTGATAGTCTGGGAAGCATCTGACTGCATTCTAACCATGCCTTAAAATTTTGAGTACAGCCAAATCAAGTATAATTGACTAAGTTTTCTGCTGAAACAATTTCAATATAGCACAACATTGATGTTGTGCCTGTTTGCTCACTCTTCTTAGATTTACTGCAAGGAAAGCAGAAAGAAGTGAAAACTTGTAAGGTTTGGTTAAGAAAGCGGCATAAATGCAGCTAATGTGGTAAAGAGAAGAGTCAAATTCAGTTGTATGACATTAGAGAGATTGACAATAAGGAAAACCCTTTCCCTTGCACCTGAATAAGAGGAAAGGCATCTAGAAACTAAGAACCCAAGCTTGGGGAGCTTAAACATCCAGTCTTTCTTGAGACTAAGGGCAGAATTCATCTGATTAGGACAACTTGTATTCTAGGGAAATGTTTCCCCAGTTTCATACAGTGAGGTGTTCAGAGACCACTGTGGATCACCGTGGCTGTGGTAGAAGGAGCCCTTGGATATACCTTCTGCTGGCAGCAGAACTCTGGCATCATCCACATGATGATGATTTTGGAGAGATGCAGGGTGTAGCAGTGAGGGCATGAAAGAGGCTTTTCCTTGAGTATCCAGAAAGCTGCTGAGGATGGGCAACATGAAACTCTTGAATGGGCTGTTCAGGAAGCAGTGAGGAGGAACCCTAATCTGCAATGGAAACCTCAGGATAGTGGAGATGCTGGAAATGTGGGTGTCTGCCAAGGAGAACTACAGGTGATGAGTAGAACTTGTCTGATAGAGATATCATCAAGCAATCAACAACACTAGAGAAGTAGCGTTTACCAAGCAAACCGAACCCTGATGATGCCATCTTGATCTCCAGATGACAACCAAACATGGAACTTAACCATTTGATGTTTGCCTCTCTGAGGCCAGGCTTGCTTTGGTCTCACCATCATTCACTGTGTCTCTGTGATGTTAGCCTCAATTGTCAACTTGACAATACCTAGGATCATTGAGAAGAGGGTCTCAGTGAGGGAATGTCTACATCTGGTCGTCCTGTGGACATGTCTGTGATTGAATAGGTCTTGATTAAGCTCATTGATATGGGAAGATCCAGGCCACTGTGGGCAGTGCCATTCCCTAGTTAGGGAGCCAAAACTATCTACAAGTGAAAAATCAAGCTGAGAGAAAGCATGTGAACATTGAAGACAAGATTCTGCTCTTGATTGTGGATATGATGTGCCTAGCCATTTAAACTTCCTGACTTGTTGTCCTCTTAATGATAGGCTGTCACTTGGGATTGTAAGCCAAGCAAACCCTTGGTCTCCTAAGTTGAAGTTGCTGGGCTTTTTTTTTTAAATCACAGCAACAGAGATGAAACTAGACAGCCCCTCTAACTCCCTTTCAGAGTAGACACAGTTGCTCAGCTTCTTTGTAGATGGGAAACACATGACTTGGTGCTTTATTTTTATAAGGACTCACAGTTAAGAGATGGCCTTGGGTCCTAAAAGAGACGTTAGAAATTGGAACAGTACTGAAACTGCTAAGACATGAGGACTTTTAATGTGAACTGCCAAAAATTTGTAATATTAGGTAACTATGGGCTCATTGGGGTCAGGGACAGCTTGCTATGGTTTGTCTGAGAAATGTCCTCAAGAGGCACATGTATTTGAGTACTTGGTCATCAGATGATGGCTATTAATTTTCTTGTGTGTGCACCACCCCATACCACAAACTGTTTCTTCGGGGTACACAACTTTTCTCTGCCCTACACTTTACCTTCACCCCGGGAGTGTAGGAATGACCTGGCTGATGTTACTGCTTGGATCATGGGTGAGGTGTGAAGTCATAGGCTGTGATGGACAGATGATATTAAAGGATCAAGATATAGTAAGCAAGGAATATGAAAAATGAAAAGGGAAAGGAACAGACTTGAAATATGGGACACCATGAAAAGACCAAACTTCCAAATTATAGGAATAAAGAGGGAGAAGAATCCCAAGTCAAAGGCATAGGCAGGTCTTCAACATAATCATAGAAAAAATTCCCAAACAGAGGAAAGACACACATACAGATAACAAGAAGCACCAAGAAACCCACTAGACAAGACCTGAAAAGAAAACCATATCATAGTTCAAACATGAAGTGTGTAGATCATAGGAGTATTGAAAGCTGAAAGCACAAGTCACATACAAAGGAAAACCCTTCAAATAACAGCTGATATCTCATGGAATTTGAGAGTCAGAATAGGCTGGAGCAATGCATTGGAAGTCCTAATAGACTGTGACTGGCAACCTATACTAATGTACTCAGCCAACTATCTGCCATAATTGAAGTAGAGAAAAAACTTTGCATGATATAAACAGTCTAAAATGTATATACAAGATCAATTCTAAGAAAAACATGGGAAGCAATATTGCAAGCTGAAGAGAGAAGTGAGCATAACCAAGAGATTGTAGAAAGGCAACAAAGCTATAATTACTGAAACACAAAATAGCACTGGCAACACAACTCCACTAAAAGTCAACAACACAATGAATGCAATCAATACACACTTTCAATACTAATTTTAAATATTAATGACCTCAGTTTGCAAGCAAAAGACAGGCTTATAGTTGTACTTGTTTTGTTCCTCCAGATAGATACCAAATAACCCCATTAAGATTTATTATTAATTATGAAAGCTTGTTTATAGCTACTTCTTATAACTTAAATTAACCTACTTTTATTAATTTAAGTGCTGCCCTGAGACTCATTTACCTCATCTACATACTTCCCATCCTATCCATTCAACATCTCATGGCATCTATTGAAACTGTGTCCTTCTCTTCCTTCCTAATCTGGTACTCCCACTCAGTCTGTTCTTGCCCAGATATAGGCCATTCAGTTCTTTATTAACCAGTGAGAGTAATACATATTTAAAGTGAACAAGAGTGCTCCTTTTTGTCATAACAACCCAATAATTCTGTTGTAGTTCCAAAGTTGCGATACAACCAAATACAGAAAACTAGGTCCATGGAATTATACATAACTATTTAAAAAGGAAGGTTTTAATTTTAACATAGTCAAACTATATATAACTAAAACAGTTGTTGAGTAAGAATTACAGTTACAATATCCAGTCCAAAGGCAAAATTAAAGAAAATATTTTATTATCTATTTTTGTGGGTCTTTAGGTTTATACCTAATGTACTTTATCATAACTAAGGAAATTTCTAAGTCTAACTATTTAGAATTAGATTCCATGAAGGTGTAATTTTACCTAACAACAGGAACATCTGTCTGCCTGGACAGTCACCTAAAGTTCTTCTCTAAAACTGAGGCATCAGGCCTATAGGCATAGTATATCTGAGATACATTTTTGAGAAGCAGGAAATTTTAAAGGAGTGTCCTACCTTGTCTTGGCAAAGTTGGCAGATTTTTTGTGTCCTGCTGGTCCAATTTGGACACTATACTGTCAACTATTGAGGCAAGGCATTTTTTTGCTCAAATGGCTACCCTTTGCCATAAATAATGCCAACTCCATCCAGAGGTTCTTTGATGTTGATGGGGAATGTACTTCTTATTGATTGTCGAATAAAGTAGTGTTTGGCCAATGAGGCAGCAAGGTAGGCAGGACTAGGAGTCGAGGAGGATTCTGGAGAATGTAGTAAAGAAGTCTTGCAATCCAGGCAGGAAGTGACATAGCAGGGAGACTCATATATAAGCAAGGACAAGAAAGAAGTCACCCTTTTCTCTTGGTCTTCCTCCTCGTCTCTGCTCTGGAGTTGCCATGTGATCTGCTGGCAAGAGAGGGCGCCAGCAGGAGGTGTCCTCGATAAGTGTTATAAAATATATAGATTTATGATAATTAAGACTGAGCTAGCAGATGAGAAATCCTAGTCATTGGCCAAGAAGCATTTTACCTAATATAAATCTCTCTGTGTTACTTGGGACCTTAACGTGGCAGTGGGCAGAACTTGGGTGGCTTAGAAGAAAGCGCCCATGTGGCTACAGGGCTCGGGTAACTTGGTGGAAAGACTTATTATTACAGATGTCCTTCATCTTATTTTTTTAAAAGTAAGTTGCTGATGTCAGGGCAGATGTGTCTCAATGTCTTGAAAAGCCTTAGGGTATTAAACAAATAAATGCCATATTGTGTTGGTCTTTGAAGGGTTTGAAGACCACCTGTATATCAAAATACAATCTGTTTAATCTTGTAAACATACCTAGTATGACTTCAAGTTTGATTATTATAGATGATTACTGACCTGTATTTTTCAAATATACAGTACATTTTAAATGACTTGCATATGCACATTGTCCCAAACAAGAGTAGAATCATACATATAACATAATGCAAATAACTTAAATTTTTTTTTGTATCCATGAACCAATATCCAAAGCAATGTAAAATATTTTAAGATTTATAACTGTTTTTTGGATGAAAATAGAGTTAATAGGCTACCCTTTTTTTTCTATCATTCCTATGTCATATGCCCTCTTTTTCCTTTAGAATGAGATATTTTAATTGAACTCTTTTTTAAGCTTTTCTCTTGACTATGACCAACAACAACTTGTAACCAACAACCTTTAACCATAACAAACATTCATAAGCCCTCTTTTGGGAATGTGGGTGCTGTTTCTTCTAGACTGCTTCCTGTTTTCTTGAGGCACTAACATCTGTAACATGAATAATAAATTACCCAGAGATAGATATTGGGGTTAAAATTGATGGTCAGATAAGCAAAAGAGCCAGCAACTAGATCTTATCTCTACCTCATTCTGAAAGGGCGATCCTTTCTCCATGAGCTCTTTACGAAATCTCTGACTGCTGCCTCTCTTCAATGTGGCTAGAGACTAAGTCTCAGTCTACACATGAGAACCTTTGCTTCTTCCATTTATACCCTCCATAGTGCTGGGGTTAATGGTGTGTGATTGCAAATGCTGAGGTCACCTTTGTGTGAACTGTCTCTCTTTAGGACTAGATCAATTTCATGTAGCTCAGTGTGGTGTTGAACTAACAGATATCCATCTGCCTGTCTTCTGAGTCCTGGGATTAAAAGTGTGTGCAACTACTGCCTAGTTCTATGGCTAGCTAACATGGCTGCTAGGATTAAAGGTGTGTATCACCACTACCTGACCTCTATGTCTTGTGGCTAGTTTGCTTTCTGTACCTCAGGCAAGCTTTATTAAATCATAAATAGCATATCACCAGAGGCATCTTTGGGGGAACCTTGAGAAAATCAGGATAGTTGGTAAGTCCTGGCTGGAGTAGTCTGTGAGGCTGGACCATCTCACCAGCAGCCTTGATGCTGTTCTGGATGCAGAACTCTGACAAACCTGCAAAAGAAGTGTTTTTGGTATGTTGGGTCATCTGGGCCACCCAATTTTATTAGTGTATGGTCCCCTTGCTCTGAAAATACATAAACTTTTAAAAGTAACATACAGATCTATACTAATACAAGTATAGACTATGTATTGTACACAAATTAGCCATGGATGACTTTTTTGTTTTATGTTTGAGCAGTTAAAATATACACTACATGCCTTGCAGTATTTCTGGGTTTATTTTTTACATCTATAGCCAGGATATTCAGTGGGTGTTCCCTGATCAAAGCTGATCCATACCTATATGGAATGAATCTTTAAACTCTTCTTTCCTGTAGATATAAAAGCATAACTTCTTCTCCAAAGAAATACAGCATTTCACTTTGATTTTGAAGTCAAAATATCCTTAAAATATATAGGTTGGTTTAGTCTATCACCTTTCATAGTACAAAGTCTCTTAGCAGCTTTTGCTCCTTCATCAAGAGCCAAAAATTTCAAAGACAACACAAAAGCATACAGGATCCAGACTTCTTTTTTACTTCTTTACATGGCTCATTGTGTTTTTAAATTACTTTGGTCCCTTTTCAAGGACTTTTCTTTATTATTTTAAACTATACCAGCTGAAAGGATTGAAACACAAAATTAATCTATCTGTTGTCTACAAAACACCTTCATTTTAAAGGGAAGTGTGACCTTAGAGTGAAAAGATGGATAAAAGTACTCCAATCAAATGGGATCAGAAAGCAAGCAGATACTGTTATCCTAATACCTGACAAAACACATTTGAAACTCAAACTAATCAGAAGAGATAAAAAAGGATACTTCATTATAGCCATATAAGTTACACTTAAAAAAGAAGACATTGCTATCCTAATATATATGAACCACACTAATGCATCCAATTTTATAAAAAGTGTACAACTGGAATTAAAGACACAGATTAACATCATATAATAATAAGAGGTAATTTCAGTAAGCCATTCCCTTCAATAGACAGATCATCTGAACAAAAACTAGACAGAAACATCAGAATTAAATGGCATTATACATCAATTGGATCTAACAGATATCTACAGAATATTCCACTCAAAAACATAAAAGTGTGACACTAGAGTCTAGCTGCTTCTGAGCTCACAAGTGCACACCCAGAGGAGCCCTTCCCCTCTCTCAGCTATGACAGGCAGACTACAGACACACTGTTTATGCCTATCTAACTGACTTCAAGGTGTCAGTGTTTATCCCCTGTGGAAGTGAGTTAACAAGACAGCAGACACAGGCAGCTACAGCATCAAGTGGTATTATGCCACTTCAACGAAATTATATGTATTATACATATATAAAAACACAAATACTATTTATAACTATAAAATTAATATTATATAGATATGTTAAGTTATCAAAGACCAAGATTCCTGCAAGTCCAATCTTAGATAATGTCGAGAATATAAGAATCTATATATAGACAGGGAGTGCAGCAGTACAAGCTGGTTATTCGGTAAGTACAGCCTGGATAACACAAGACAGGGGTTGTGAATATCTTTGAAGTTTATTTTGAGGAAGAAGCATTTGAACATTGACAGCGGTGATGATGATGACTATGGCTAGCAAAAAACACTTGTATTTTACATATTAAATAGGTGACTGGAACATTATGTGATTTGTCACTTACAAAGTCTTCAAACATAATGATTAAAGTAGCAAAGAACAAACATGGAGCCCTCATCTGTGTTATGACATGGAAGACACCACACACACACAAAAAAAAACAGACTTAGACCCACAGATACTCAGTGTGAAACATGACAATACTTGCTCATGTCTGCTTAGTTGTGGTACTAAGCATGGGAGGCACCAGGTGTAGATGTCCCTGCAGTGGAAACTTGTAAGTATACTTGACCTTTACATGGGTAGACTTCCTGAATGTGGGTAGCCTCAGCTCATTCTCTTGAGGGCCTTGTAAGCAATGACTGAAACAGAATTTCCTTCAAACACTGCCATCTAGACACTCTGTGTTTCTAGCCTGAGGATTGAAGAATTTGGACTAACAGCAGCCGTGTCAGACCAGACCTAACTAAACCCAAGCCTGATGCCCTGGCTCACAAAATTAGAATGAGCCAGACCTATCAGAGACAATTCTTTCTTGTTGATTGGTTTCTGGATTTAAAGACATGGTTTCTCTGTGTAACACTGGGTGTACCGGAACTCACTCTGTAGATCAGGATGGATTCCAACTCACAGAGATCCTCTGTCTCTATCTTCAAGTTCTGGGATAAAAAGTGTGTGCCACCACCACATTCAGAGGCAATTCTTTCAGGTACATGTCTCCATCTATTTCACTGATTCTCTGCCTCTCACTGCCACACGCTGTAGCTGTGTTAGTGCAGTGTACTTGCCTGTGCACATTCCTGAGCATTTTAGAAGTGAAGGGAACCCACACCCGAATAGGGTCACATGCATGCACACATACACAGAAAGAATAAATGTAGTAAAAATTTGAAATTTGTTGGAGACTGCCAGGGCTAAGCCATGGGTAAGATCCTGTCACCTTGATGAAAGCAGAGGCTGTGGGAGAGACAAGGTAGTTGCTGAGGAATTTGTCCCACAGCATAGGGAAAAAAGCAGATGTGACTGTCACGGCAGTTAATGCACCACTCTTTCTCTGGCACCGTCCAGGTTCCTTTTTCCCATGACCTGAGGACTGAAAGGATCTAGCAAGTTCTCTGGTCATGGGAGCTTAGCTGAGACCTGTCCTTTTTTTCCTTTTTTTCTTTTTTCTTTTTCTTTTTCGTTTAAGTTAGAAACAAGCTTGTTTTACATATCCCCATCCCCTCCTCCACAGCCAATACCAACTCCCATCCCATCCCCTTTCTGCTCCCCAGAGAAGGTGAGTCCTTCCATTGAAGATCTTCAGAGTCTGACATATCATTTGGAGCAGGGCCTAGGCCCTTGCCCGTGTGTCTAGGCTGAGAGAGTATCCCTCTATGTGGAGTGGGCTCCCAAAGTCCATTCATATACAAGGGATAAATACTGATTTACTATCAGAGGCCCCATAGATTGCCTATGCCTCCTAACTGACAGCCACATTCAGGGGGTCTGGATTGGTCCTATGCTGGTTTCCCAGCTATCAGTCTGGGGTCCATGAGCTCCCCCTTGTTCATGTCAGTGAAGGTAAACTGGCTGCCACATCTGTCACCCCATTGGTCAACAGGGTTGATTGGGCTGATCTGGCTGGCTAGTCAGGTGTCCCTTCCTCCCTCACGGCTCCATGTACACCCATCCTGAAGTTGGGCACTTGGTCAAACAGGGTGAGCTTCCCTGAACAGAGGATGGCCGGTCTTCAGTCAAGGGTATACGAGTAGCTGTTCTCCGCTGTTAGAACCTTCAAAAAAGCTGAGACCTGTCTTATCAGACTACATACTGACTGGCATCAGAACACTTCTGTCTTTTGTTCAAAAGACCCATATACCAAGAATGCCCAATGCTTTGGACCTGCCAAGTGAAATCATTATTTAGCCTACAGTGTTTAAAGGGTGCCAAGCAGCTCAAATCATGATCCCACAAAGGAACTCTTAAGGATATAGACGAGGAAGGAGCCGGTCTGAGTAAAGAGCTCAGGCTGAATGCTCCCACACAGCAAGAAAACGGCCGGGGGCATTTTCAGCAAATGATGCCTTTATTTCTTTCTTACAACAAGCTATGAACAGGCCCAGCAAATGCCACAAACACTGTGCTTGACAAGGAAACATCAAAGAACAACATTGCTTACAACTGTGGGAAGATGATTACAACCCACAGAGGGTTTCTCAGGTCTGTATGCTGCTGGAGAGGATTAAGGCAAGGCTCAGGAGAAGGTTGGACACCCCCAGATACACAGCTCTGGCAATCACATCTTCGTGAACCACAAGAGGAGGTAAAAAGTCCCTTTGTACATTAGTAGGTCCTCCATCATTGCAAAGAATGCCCGAGCAACAGTTGGAATAGAAGTAGCTATTGGTGGTGGGAAGCCATCTTTCTAAAACCGTTGGTAGAAGCTGAGTGAGCACAAACATGCAGTTTTCCATGCAGTTTTTGTAGACTAAGAGCTCCCAAGAGTTCATACCTAAAAGGATACCATCAGGAGAATAACCACCTTCATTTTCATTGTAAACAAAGAGCCACAGGCAACTACAACTAGCCCCATGGCTAGTGGCTTGTAAAATCATATCTACATCCCATGCTTCCACCTGGTCTAGCTGGTGACTCCACCCTTCTCAGCACTCCCTCTACCCTTAAAATCCTGCCTAGGTATTGGCTGTTCAGCATTTTATTGAACCACAAGGAGTGGCATTGCTTCACAGCAGCCAAAAATATTATCCCACAACAAGACATTGTCAAGAATGCTTAACAGAAAAAGATGCAGGTAAAAAGAGAGCCTGACTGCTCCAGAACCAAATTCTACACTTACCTGTCTATGCATTGCTCCCATCTTTATGTCTGTCACTGTCCCTACCCAGTTGACAATTTAGTCTCAGGACACACAGCAATGCTAATGAAAAGTCTGGTTCTAATATTATCCTAAGTGTTTGTTACCAAGGTCTAGAATGAAACAGTGACCTGAAGCTATGCTCTTAGACACTCCAGAGATGATCAAGACACACAGGACAGCCCACATTCACAACTGCAGAATGAAGTCCTTCCCAACCCTTATCTAGCTATCCAAGCCTTACCATCTATGTCCAAACCACAGGGTTCCTTGATGTCATGTTATCCAGTACAGATTAGATGGCCCATTCCGAGCAAGGCTCCATAGAGACCAAGACCACCATCGCCACTGCTTTCAGCCAACTACAGTTGTGTGAAGTGAGCCCCACTGGCACCACCCTACTGGAAGCCTTGAGCTGAAGTCTTGAGTCCTTCCTGCTGCTTGTTCCCCTGGGAGTCTACAGACATTATTTAGTTCCTCTGCTGTGGAAATCACCCTGATTACTTTAGCATCCACATCCCTGAGACCTGTTTGCTTCCCAACATCAGAAGGCCCTCGTGACCAGGAACCAAGCAGCCCCCTCGCCCACATAACTTTGTGTTACTCCATAGTTGAACTTTGGCTGTCAGGGATCTCTACTAAGTTTTGATAAGTCTTCTCTTCATGAATCATCAAACTCCCAATATTTCCTCATTCCAGGGTGGCCACCCTGTTTTCCCACCTACTTAGAAAGGATCCTCTCTGTCAAGAAGCCTGCAGTCCCTTCCCTCACAATAACTCACAGGTTGACTGCACTGTGATGAAGAAATAACTCCACATAGCTCCATTCCTGACGACCTTGCCAATGCTCAACACCACACACTTCTATTAATTCCATGAACCTGAGCGGGGAATCTGGGAAAATGTGTGCCTTTGGCCATTTCTGTCTTGGTCTCCTGGTGATTTCCGTTTGTTAATGGTATTATCAAGTTGCCTGTGGTTGATGTTGGCAAAGTAAAGCCTAGAGGCCAAGTCCAGTCCCTCCCCTGCATCTGGAAACACACTACTGTTGGAACAAAGCAGCAACGTGTTATTTATGGCTACTTTCTCCCAGCCACAGGCAGGAGTACTAAGACCATTGTTGTCTGTTCCTTCCCAGACAAAGTTCTTCCATCCTCGATCTAGAGCCATAATGAGTGTAGCCTTTGTGCTGTTCAATCTAGACACCATGGTAGGGGACACTTAAAATGGGAACTTCAGAGCTGCCTGATTGCCTACCTTTTAGAAATACTGTCCCTTGCCCTGCCCTGCCCATTCCTGAGTCCAGTGGTTATTGTCACCATGTGTAATTCACTGTACATGACTGAGGATTTTTACATGTTCTTTGCAGTCTATCCTGTCTCCTCCACAAAAGATCACTGCTCACTTTAAAATTGCTTCTGCCTGTTGTGTGCCCTGGTCCAGCCCCTAGTTCTTGCAACTCATCAGCAGGCATCATGCTGAGTAACTGGGCACCTCAGTGCTTGAATCTCACTGGTCAGGTGTGTGGTGGTGTGAATGAGAATGACCCCCATGGGCTCAAATGTATAAATACTTGCTAGCCTGTTGGTGGAAGCATTTGGGAAGGAGTAGAGGGTGTGGCCACATGGAGGAGTGTCAGTGTGGGGCAGGCTTTGAGATTGCAAAACCCTAGCAGCTTTCCCAGTTAGCTCTCTCTGTCTCCGGCTTGCAGATCCAGGTGTGAGCTCTCAGCTGTTCCTGCCAACATGCCTTTCCTCCCCCATCATGGACTCCAATCTCGGAAGACATAAGCGCAATCAAACGCCTTATTTTAGAAGTATCTTGGTCAGGCTGTTTTATCAGAGCAATAGAAAAGTCACTAATGCAGGATGTGAATGCAAAAGATCAGAACGAATATGCCTGCAAGGGTTCAGCAGAGCTGAAGCAGTGTGTGTGCCCATACGAACACAGAGATGCTCAGGCTAAGGTCTGGGGGCCACAGGGTTCTCATGCCCTGGATACTCAGGGTGTGTAGACTGTCAGCTCCCTATCAGACACAAGCCCTTGACTCCATGAGCAGATGCTCAGTGCTGTACCAGTGGGCTGAACCCAGCTATTGTGAAGAAACTCTCAGTCCAAGGAGCTGCCAGAATTTTGGTGCATCTGGCTGCAGAGAGAACAGGCAGACCCTGCCCCCCAACTTGTGCAGGTAGGCTTATTTATTCTATTACCAAAATACAGATACTTACGTACTGCAATTGTCCCACAGCTTCTCATGTGACGTTGGCATTTCTTAATCTTTTGGCAATCAAAAGTGTTTATTGTTGTACAAAAATGGCATTCCATAACATGTTCTGAAGAAAGAAAAATTCCTGCTGGTTGTCTCCCTAAGCAGCCTTTCCTCCATTGAACCCCATCACCCTCCTCTCACAGCTGCTTCCCCATGCAGTTCTCTACTCAAGCCACCCAAAGACCTGCAGAGCTCAGGTCCTGCAATAGTCTAATGCTGAGCCTGACCAGGTCCCAGGAAAGCCATGGACCCACGAAGAAACCTTCCTTTTTCTAAAGGCTGATCACATGGAAAACAGCTGAACACCTCAAAGATGTGCATCCCTCTGTGGGACAGTAGCCACCTAAGACATTACAATCCTCCAGGGCTTCTCTGGGCTCAGCACCTGCTGTCCCTGCAGGGAAGTGCTGTGGACACATACTCCCTCAGGTCTCCTGATCAGGGCTCTCTGTGGGATCCTTCAGTCTACTCAACCATGATGAATCTCAGGAGTACCTCTCTAAGCATGTTTACGTGCTAAAACCATGTCTAAAATTGATGAAAGAAAGTTATTATGAGGCAAAATAAGAAATAAATAATTCCCCTCCTTGTTTTGGCTACTAGAAATGGAAAAGTGTCATTGTGACCTCATGATACATGGCTAGTGAACAGAGCTGCCTGGTGTAGACACTAGCCTCCTTCTCTTTTAGATTTTCTGAGACATGGTTTTTCTATGTAGCCATGGCTAGCCTGGAAATCACTCTGTACATCAGGCTACCTGCCTCTGCCTCCTGAATGCTGGCTTGGATTAAAGGTTTTCACCACCAATGTCCAGCAACTCCAATGTCTTCAGAAAGACAATTCACCCAGTGCACAAGAATGACGCACAGGCTCTTGAGTTCTTTCTTAGTAATTTGGCTGCAGCCCTTTGTTAAAATTAGGAACAGTGGCAGCAGCTCATTGTCTTGGGTCACCCATAACCTCAGGGCATGGGTGACTGAGGCAGGGCAATCTCTGAGACTTTGAACTACAGAAAGAAACCTTGTCTCAAAACAACAAAGGGGTCAATGAGATGGCTCAGTGAGTAAAGTCTCTTGTTATCTGGTTCTGGTGAGCCAATTCCAAACAAGCCTTGTTAAGACCCTAGTCAGCTCTAGGTGGAGTCTCCTTCCATCCAACACACTGGGAGTCTTGAGACAATACTTGCCTTGCCTAGGTTGGATGGCAATGTCCAACCCAGTGGTACTGTTTTCCACCCTACTGGTACTATTGTCCCCCACACTGGTACTGTTGATACTGGTGTCTACCCATGGGAGAACCAGGAGAATTAGCCAGAAGAAGGGGAGCATCGTGTCAAACACACCAGTGAACCTGAAAGTGAAGAGAACCATGAGCAAGTGTAAGGGCAAGGCTCTTGATCCAGGACCATATCCTCAGCATCAGTGCACAGAGGAGACATCCATGGCCATGGCCTCAGCCTCAGAAGCCTAACCTAGTGGTCCTACCATGGGAGCTTCAGATCCTTGCCTACTCCATCCTATTCTGCTCCCTACGTGGGTCTTGCTTCCCACTTGTGAAACTGTCCTAATGGCTCTGCCATCACCCCTTCTAGACATTCTTCCTCCCATGGATATAATCCATATCGTGCCCTCCTAAACTGTCCTCTCTACCCTATTATTGGATTTAAGTTTACCCTACTCTTGTTGGAAAATTTGTTCATTTTCTTCTTGTGCATTCTAGAATAATCCTGCTGAATCCCCTGTCTCTGCTTATGGAACTGTCCCACTGGGCTGGATCTTATCATCTCATATCTGGAACTTGGTGCTTCATTGAAATATGATTTCCCTTCTCGAACATTCCAGCTTAGTTATTCAAGCTCTGCAAGTACCTCTCAGCTGCTGGCCCCACTGGATTTGTTTGTCCTCAGTGGAATGTTCTAGACGGCCCTGTCTGCGGAAGTTGAGCCACATCCTCTTTCTGGAGACCATCCTAAGGACTGTCCACCTACAAGGGACTCTGTTCCTCTACTCCTTCCTTCAGGCTTCAAGCTCAGGAGTGCCCTTTCCTCCCCACACACATCTCCGACCATCACTCAGAGTGATTCACTCAAGACTGAACCCCTCACCTGGCATTCCTCCTGCAGGGCTCTGAAACTGTATTGTTGTCACTCCTCAGACCCTGGCACTCTCTTGGTGCTTCTCCCTCAGGACCTCTATCCGGATGGCTCAGCTTTGAAATCACCTTCTATTGGAGTTGTTCATTTAGGCTCTGATCATCTTTGATCCTCTCTGAACGTCACTTGGTGCCTGTTCCACAGGTCTTTAAACATAGTGGTGTCCTTCCTTCAAGCCTCTGACCAACTCTTTGCACCACTCCCTCAGACCCCAATTCTCTCTCGGTGCCTTTCCCACACGACTCCAGCTGGGTTGCTCTCTCTGTCTCTGTCTCTCTCTGTGTGTATCTCTTAGCACCATTCCCCATTCCCTTGGATTCTGACCCTTTCTTTGTTCCCTTCTTTCAGGAATCCAGTCCTGTTGGCTCCATTTACCCTGGACTGGGACCTTCTCTAGGAGCCCTTTCTTTAGGGGCTCTAAGCAGCTCCTGTGCCTTCCCACCGGCCTCCTCCTCTTGATAACTCTCCCTCCGATTTTTGGAACATCTATTGGCCAGTTTCCGTCTAAGTACCCAGCCTATTAGCATTGTCTGGGCTCTGAGCCTTTCTTGACTCCCTTCTTCCACTGACATCTCTCTTTGTGATCCTCCTCCAGGGTTCTGAACTTCACAGGGCTCCTATCCAGGGCATCTCCCACCCTCTCTTGAGACCCTTCTCTCAAAACTCTCACACTCACTTTAGGTCCTTCCTTCAGAGCTCCCATCTCTTCTCAGTGCCCCAAATGTCTCCTGAGGGTCAGGTCATTCTTTTCCTCAGTGCTCCAAGTATCTTAGAACCCACATTCAGTGATCTAAACCTCTCTTGGAACTCTCCTCTCAGGCTCTTAAATTCTATTCAGAATTCCTCTTCTGTCTTAGGACACTTCCATGGATTCTGACCTTCTCTTCTAATGAACCTTCTCAGCATACACTTCTCTCGAGACTCTACTGGGGCGCCATCCTTCTCTTGGCACCCATCCCTCAGTGCTTAGAACTCTAGGACTACTTCTGTGAGGGCTCTGGCCCTCTCTTGGCAGCCTTCTCACAGAGTTCTAATCCCCACCTGAGGCCCCTCCCTCCAAACTTCCATCTCCCTCCATTCCGGGTAGTAGATCCCTTTTTGTGCACTGACTTCAGAGCTCCAACCTTAGATCCCCTGCCCTCAATGATCTGGGACTCCTTTGTACTTCCTACTCATGCCTCACTCAATCTGACTTTTCTGGGTGCTGCGCCTTGGTACCATTTCCTCAGTGCCCCTGCCTCCCTTAACGTCTCTGCTTCAGGGCTCCAACCATTTCATGGTGGACTCAAGGTTCCTCCTGTCTCTTTCAATCTCACTAGGTGTCCTTTTAAAGAAGCTCTAACACTCTTAGTGCCCTTCCTCGGGACTCCAAGCCTCTCTTGGGTCTTTTCTTCAGAGCTCAGAATTTCTGAGGACCCAACTTCAAGGCTTCAACTTTCTTGTGACACCTTGCCCTCACTGTAGCCAATGTCTCTGAGTACCTCTCTCAAGGTTCTAAACTTCTCTTAGTAACCCTTGTTTTTTGCCTCAACCTTCTTTGTGAGCTTCCCTGGGGTTCAGACCCCTCCCACCCTCATCTTTCTTTTTTAGTGTGTGTGTGTTCGTGGGGGGGGTTCCAAACATCTCTTTGTACATTGCCTTTAAGGATCTCTCTCTCTCTCTCTCTCTCTCTCTCTCTCTCTCTCTCTCTCTCTCTCTCCTCTCTCTCTCTCTCTGTCTCTCTGTCTCTCTCTCTCTCTCTCTGTACTCTTCCCTTGTGTTTTGGCAACTTCTTATCACCACCTCTGGGTCCTTTCTTTGCTCCTCTCCTTGGGGCTCTGTAAATCTCTTGGCAATCTTCTCTCAAGGCTCTGATCCTTTCTTGAAGCTCCTCCCTCAGAGATCTGACTCACTTGGTGTCCCACCTTCAGGGCACTCACTTTCTTAACACAGCTCCTGCTCCCTCATGGCACTGAGGATCTCTTCTCACCCTTCTCTGAAGGCTTTGACCCACTCTTGAGGCTCCAACAGTCTTTCGAGTCCTTTCTTGAAGGATGAACACTCTTGATTTTGATACACTTCCTTCAGGGTTCTGACCCTCTCTTCTAACCCTCTCAGAACTCTGTAATTTTGTACCCTCTCTCAGGATCTGACCTTCTGACCCTCTCACTTTCTCACTCAGGGCTCTTACCATGTCTTGGTGCACTTCCTTAAAAGCTACAAGTCTCTCTCAACCTCTCTTAATGCCCTTCCTCAGGCCTCCAAACCGTTTTGGCGCCCCTCACTTAGGACTGCAAATCTTCTGGCTGGCACTGTGAGTATCTAAGAATTTTCCTGGAGCCTATCCCTCTAGGATCCAACTGTGTCTTGTCACCGCTTTCCTCACCACCACTCAAGCCCATTGGCACCACCGGTCTCTGGATTCTAACCCTCTCCTGTGCCTCTCCTTCAGGCTACCTGTCTCCTTCACCTCAGGGCTCAGATCCTCCTTTGTCAACCTTGCCTCTGGGTTCCAACCACCTCTGTATACCCTTATTTAAGTCTCTGTCTCTCTGTCTCTGTACTCCCCTCTCTCTCTCCCCCCTCTCTCCCCCCTCTAGCCTCTCTCTCTCTCTCTCTCTCTCTCTCGCTCTCGCTCTCGCTCTCTCTCCCCCTTTCTTGATGCTCCTACCTCATGGCTCTAACTTTATCTTGTGGCCTGGCTGTACTCTGTTGGCACCTCTTCTTCAGATTTCCAACTCTCTTCGTGGCCTTTTCAACAGTCCTGATCCCCTCCCCTAACCGGTCAAATCGTCAACGGTCTTTTGATTCACTTCCGTGGAGCTCTGACCCTGTCTTGGTGCCCTTCCTTCACTGTTCCGATACTCTCTTTGTTTTCTATCCACAAGGTTCCAATCCTCTGAGGAGAGGGTGCCCAGAGAGAACAAAGGGTGACTGTCAAGACAGCTGAATCTCTGGAATATGGGCACAGAGGTATATTCCAAACCTCAAGAGAGAAGTGCCTGATGAGCATCATAATCCCGAGGGATGGGCCAAGAAAAGGATCGCATCAATGTGGAGCCCCGGAAGTGGGTTAGAACCCTGAAGGAAGTACAAGAGAGAGTCAGAGCCCAGCGGGCAGCATGTCAAGAGAGTCAAGAGAAGGTCCAACCCCGAGCAAAAGTTCACCAAGAGATTCTGAACTCTGATAGAAGGACACCAACACTCGATTTG
Source organism: Cricetulus griseus (assembly GCF_003668045.3). Classification (NCBI taxonomy): domain Eukaryota; kingdom Metazoa; phylum Chordata; class Mammalia; order Rodentia; family Cricetidae; genus Cricetulus; species Cricetulus griseus. Next base: position 372,544,449 of record NC_048595.1, on the reverse strand, counting down.
AGACTTGAGAGAAGAACACCAAGAGAGGGATGGAGTGCTGTGGGACGAAGAGGAGCAAGAGAGACTGAGTACTGAGGTGTCAGAACCATAAACGAAAATCTCCAAGACAGAATCCTGAGGAAATTGCAAGCACCAAGACAGGGTCTGTTCTACAGAAATGAACCAAAAGACTGCTGGAGATATCAAGGGTTACAATAGGGGTTCAGAACTCCTAGGTAAGGACACGGAAAAGATGTAACTGAAAAATTCCTCAGCAATTGGCTTGTCTCTCCCACATGCCCTGCTTTCACTGAGGTGACATGATCTTACCCATGGCTTAGCCCAGACAGTCACTGCTAATTTTCAAAAAAATTTAAGAAGTTGAGAATGATTCCACAGTGTCTTTTAAATTTTTTATTTATTATATTTTATGTATGAGTGCTCTGTATGTATACCTGCATGCCAGAGAGGGCATTAGATGGTTGCTAGTCACCATGTGGTTGCTGGGAATTGAACTCAGATCCTCTGGAAGAATAGCCAATGCTCTTAACCTCTGAGCCATCTCCCCAGGACCATAATTTCAAATTTTTTATTACATTTATATTTCCTGTATGTCTGTGCAGGTATGTGGCCCTACTTGGGTGTGGGTTTTCTTCATATCTAAAATGCTCAGGAAAGGTGTATGTGCATACACACCAGCTCATCTACAGAGTGTGACACAGAAAGGCAGAGAATCAGTGGAATAGCTGGAGAGATTTACATGAAGAAAATTGATTCTGAATGTGGTTGGCACAAGCTTTTAATCCCAGAACTTAAAGATAGGGTTTGGTGGGTCTGTGAGTGGGTGGTGTACACAGTGACTTCATGCACAGCTGGAGATACACAGAGAAACCATGTGTCAAAAAGAAGAAAAAGAAGAGGAGGAAGAGGAGGAGGAAGAGGAGAAGGATTGGCTCTGATAGGTCTGTCTTGTTCTAAATTTGTGGGCCAGGGCAGCAGGCTTGGTTTTAGTTAGGTCTGGTCTGATACTGCAGCTGTGATTCCAAGTTCTTTGACCCACAGCCTAGAAGCACAAGGCATCTAGGTTTTAGTGTGCAGAGGAAAATCCCACATCAAGAACTCCTGTGTCTTGCTCACAAGGCCCTCTACAGAATGGGCTAAGGCTACCTACATTCAGGAAGTCTACCCATGTAAAGGTCAATCACATTTGAAAGTTAGCACTGAAAGAGCATGTAGACTGAGGTACCTCCCATGCTTAATACCACACCCAAGTGGACAAGAAAGAGCAGTGTCACCTTTCACACTGAGTAATGTGGGCCTATGTCTGGATTATTTTTTTTTAAGTGGGGCCATCCATGTCGTTACACATAGGAGAGTGTCATGCCTGTTTGGCTGCTTTAGTCACAATGTCTGGATGTGTAAAGTAGAGTGACCATGATGGAATTATGTAGACCAGGGAAACTAGCCTCAGAGCAGCATGTAAATTAATAGAAATTGGTTAATTTAAGTTATAAGATCTATCTGTAAATGAGCCTAACTTATTGGTCAAGCTTTCGTAAGTCTCAGTGTAGTTATTTGGGAGCTGGCTCATGTGACAGGGAAAATCCAAGTACAACCCTGTATCATTTGCTTGGAAACTCAGGTTATCGATATTTAAAATTAGTATTGAATGTGAGCAGTGATTGCAGTCATTGTATTGTTGACTTTTAGTGGTATTCTTTGTGTTGTCATTGCTATTTTGTGTTTCAGTAATTAAACCTTTGTTATCTTTCTACAATCTCTTGGTTATGCTCACTTCACTCTTCAATTTGTAATATTGCTTCCCATGTTTTGCTTAGGGTGGATCTTGTATATAACATTTTAGACTGTTTATATCATGCAAAGTTTTTCTCTCTACTTCAATTATGGCAGATAGTTTGCTGAGTGCATTAGTATAGGCTTCCAGTCATGGTCTATTAGGACTTGGAATGCACTGCTCCAGCCTATTTCAAATTCGATGAGAAATCAGCTGTTATTTGAAGGGTTTTCCTTTGTATGTGACTTATGCTTTCAGCTTTCAATACTCCTATGATCTGTACATAGTGTTTGAACTATGATACGGTTTTCTTTTCAGGTCTTGTCTAGTGGGTTTCTTGGTGCTTCTTGATAGCTTTATATGTGTCTTTCCTCTGTTTGGGAATATTTTTTCTATGATCATGTTGAAGACCTGCCTATGCCTTGGACTTGGGATTCTTATCCCTCATATATCCCTGTACTTTGAAGGTTTCATCTTTTCATGGGGTCCCATAATTCCTGTCTGTTCCTTTTCCTTTTCTTTCTTTTCTCATATTCTTTGCCTATTTCATCCAGATCCTCTACTTCAACTTCAAGACCTGCTATTCCATCCTCTGATTGATTGATTTATTCTACTTGTAAGGCTGTCGCTTGAGTTTTCTAGTTGGGTTATTGGGAGCTTTGATCACATGTTCATTTCAGTTTGAGCTCTCTTCAGTGTTTCTCTTTATTAAATTTTGTTTTTAATTCTTGGACTCTCTTTGCCATTTCCATCAGTCTTATGTTCATATTTTCTTCGGATTCACTCAGGTGTTTATTCTCTTTAACTTCATTATCTGTTTCTTTTGATGTCTTTTTTCTTTTGAAGTCAAATTAGAAACAAGCTTGCTTCACATATCAATCCCTTCTCCTTCCCTCTCCCCTCCCCCAATCCCACCAGCCCTCCACCTCATTTCCCCTCTGCTCCCCAGGCCCTCCATGGGGGTTCCCCAAAGTCTGTCATATCATCCTGGGCAGGACCTAGGCCCTCCCTCATGTGTCCAAGCTGAGAGAGTATCCCTTCATGTGGGATGGGCTCTCAAAGTCCCTTCTTACAACAGGGATAAATACTGATCCACTACCTGCGGCCCCATAGAGTGCCAAGGCCTCCTCATTGACATCCATGTTCAGGGGTCTGGATCAGTCCCGTGCTGGCCTCACAGACAGCAGTGTGGGGTCCATGTGCTCCTCCTTGTTCAGGTCAACTGTTTCTTGAGTGTTTCACCAGCCTGGTCCCAACCCCTTTGTTCTTCATTCCTCCCTTTCTGAAACTGGGTTACAGAGGTCAGTTCAGTTTATAGCTGTGGGTGTCTGCCTCTGATTCCATCAGCCACTGGATGAGGTCTCTAGGATAGCATATAAGACAGTCATCAGTCTCATTATAGGGGAAGGGCATTTAGGGTAGCCTCTCCACCATTCCTAGATTGTTGGTTGGTGTCATCCTTGTAGATCTCTGGAAAACTCCCTAGTGCCAGATCTCTCCTTGGACCTATAATGGCTCACTCTGTTATGATATCTCTTATCCTGCTCTCCTCTATTCTTCTCCCGACTCAACCTTTCTGCTCCTCCATTTCCTCCTCTCCCCTGCTCTTCTCCCCCTTGTAGGGGACAAGAAGCCACGCCTGTTAGAGGCTGGCTACAGGTGTGCCTGACCATGCCTGTCTCGGCATGGTCAAGGTGAGGTCAGAATGACACGGGATAGGTTCTTAAGGAACAATGAGCACATGGAAGCCCCTACTCCTTCCCCTTCTCCCGGGCCTCCCTGCTTGACTTCCTTGGGCATGCTCTGGCTTGTGTTTGGCTGGTATTTATCTCAATAAAGATATCTTGACCTTACAGATTATAGATTGTCTCTGGAGTCATGTAATACCCCCTCTCATTTTGCCAGCTCCTTCTCCCCTAACCTCATGCTTCCAATTAGCTCAGGAGATCCTGCCCCTTCCCATTCTCCAGGGTCTATGCATTTTTCTCTTAGAGTCCTTCATGTTTCCTAGTTCCTTTGGTGATGTGGATTGTAGCCTGGAAATCCTTTACTCTATGTCTAAAATTCATATATGAGTGAGTACATACCATGTTTGTCTTTTTCTGACTGGGTTACCTCACTCAGGATGGTTTCTTTTAGATCCATCCATTTGCCTTGGAAATTCAAGATTCCATTGCTTTTTTCAGCTCAGTAGTACCACATTTTCTCTATCCATTCTTCAATTGAGGAGCATCTAGGTTGCTTCCAGGTTCTAGCTATTACAAACAATGCTGCTATGAACATAGTTGAACATATGTCCTTGTTGTATGAATGTGCATTCTTTGGGTATATGCCCAAGAGAGGAATAGCTGGATTAGACTGATTCCCATTTTCCTGAGAAACCATCATACTGATTTCCAAAGTGGTCATACAAGCATAGACTGTCCTTTTTCTCCACATCCTCTCCAGCATAGACTGTCATTGGTGTTTTTGTTTTTAGCAATTCTGGCCAGCATAAGATGGTATCTCAGAGTTGTTTTGAGTTGCATTTCCCTGATGGCTACGGATTGTGAGCACTTTCTTAAGTGTCTTTCGGCCATTTTAGATTCCTCTGTTGAGAATTGTCTATCTTGTTCTGCACCCCACTTTTTAATTTCATTGATTGTTGTTTTGGTGTCTAGCTTCTTGAGTTCATTGTATATTTTGGAAATCAGCCCTCTGTCAGATGTGGAGTTGGTGAAGATCTTTTCCCATTCCGTGGGTTGTCATTGTGTCTTACTGACTGTGTCCTTTGCCTTACAGAAGCTTCTCAGTTTCAGGAGGTCCCATTTATAAATTGTCGATCTCAAAGTCTGTGCTACTGGTGTTGTGTTCAGGAAGCGGTCTCCTGTACCAATTCATTCAAGGGTATCTCTCACTTTCTCTTCTAGAAGGTTCAGTGTGGCTTGATTTATGTTGAGGGCTTTGATTCAATTAGACTTAATTTTTATGCATGGTGATAGGTATGGATCTATCTGCCATAGTCTGCATGTCAGAATACAGTTGTACCAGCTGTATTTGTTCAAGATGCTTTCTTTATTCCATTGTATAGATTTAGCTTCTTTGTAAAAATCAGATGTTCCTAGGCGTGTGGGTTAATATCGGGGTTTTCAATTCGATTCCATTGGTCTACGTGTCTATTTTTGTGCCAATACCAAGCTGTTTTCAGGACTATGATTCTACAATAGAGCTTCAAGTTAGGGATGGTGATGCCTCCGGAAGTTCCTTTTGTACATGTAATTTTTGGCTACTGGGTTTTTTGTTTTTCCATATAAAGTTAAGTATTGTTCTTTCAAGGTCTGTGAAGAACTGTGTTGGGATTTTGATGGGGATTGTGTTGAATCTGTAGATTGCTTTTGGCAAGACTGCCATTTTTACTATGTTTATCCTACCTATCCAAAAGCATGGGAGATCTTTCAGTTTTCTGGCATGTTCTTTAATTTCTTTCTTTAAAGACTCAAAGCTCTTAATGTACAGGTCTTTCACTGTCTTGGTTAGTGTTACTCCAAGATAATTTATGTTGTTTGTGGATATTGTGAAGTGTGATATTTCTCTGATTTCTTTCTCATTGCATTTATCATCTGTATATAGTTGGGCTACTGATTTTTTGAGTTAATTTTGTATCATGCTCCTTTGCTCAAAGTGTTTATCAGCTGTAGGAGTTCCCTGGTAAAGTTTTTCGGGTCACTTATGTAGATGATCATATCATCTGCAAATAGTGAAAGTTTGACTTCTACCTTTCCAATTTGTATCCTCTTGATCTCCTTTTCTTGTCTTATTGCTCTAGGTAGAACTTCAAGTACAATATTGAAGAGATATGGAGAGGGGACACTCATCTCAGCAGAGGTCTTTTGATGTCTCTTAAACCCATTCAATTCTTTGAAGAAGCTTATGATTTTCCTTTCAAATTCTGTGTCCTAGACTTCATTTAGGTAATTCTCATTGGTATCCATTTCCATAGAACTGGTGTATATTACTGCCTTGATTTCTCATATTGTCTACATTTTCTCTATGAAATTTGGACATGGAGGCTTCTTTTGTTATTTCTGTCTCTGATATGGCAGAACAGTTTGGACCAGGACAAAGGATGTATGGATCAGGTTGGATAAAACTAGGTAGATTGATGAAATAGACTCAGGGAGCTGGAACTGGGATTGGTATATAAAAACAAGTCAATAGAATTAATATGTGTAAAAAATTTTCACACAGAGACACTCACGCATTGCCCAGACACACACACACACACACACACACACACTGCATTTGTGGTGGTATTAAGAGGTGCAGAACTTGGAGACTGGTTAGGCCATGAGGGGTCCTCTCAGGCATGGGCTTGCTCTACTTTTAAAAGGGATGCTGGACATAAGATCAACCCTTCCTCCCTTCTACCCTGTATCTTTATGCAGTGCCATCTAAAAATGAGCCCTGAGCAAACATAGAGAATCCTGGCACCTTGAACTTGAGGCTGCTTGCCTTTACAGCTGTGAGGCATAAATAAATCTAACTTGTTTGTACCCTCATGCTTCTGCATTTAAAAGGAGACTGACAAATGCTTTCAAATGAAAACATCTCCTTGCTTAAAGTACTGGCAACAAATGGGAAGAGGCAAAGATGTGAATTTCTATCATTGAAAACAACAAAGTATCTCACTATAAAGAAACCAATAGGAAGATGGAACACAGACACACATGGAGAGGTCGTGGGAGATAGATAGATAGATAGATAGATAGATAGATACATACATACATACATACATACAAACATACAAAATACATACATACATACATACATACATACATACATACAAACATACATACATACATACACACAGACATGAATGGGTAGATAGAAGAGATAGAGATACATAGATAGATGCTGCTATCAGCTGGAAATAAGGACACTGGTTCATAGCATATCACCTAGAAATAAAGATACATGTTCAGTCCAGTTCATTAAAAAAATTGAGACTAAAAGTTAAACCAGGATCCTGTGTGCATTAATAAGATAGAATACAAAGGATGGATAAGAATGCCCTTTTCATTTTTTCTAAAAAAGTGCATGGCCTCACACATTCATTTATTTTGACATGAGGCAAAAGTGACCCACTAACAGATGCATCAGTTGGTACATGGAACTAACCTGAATACAGACTTCTGCGCCACATCGGCCCAGGAGGCATAAGAAAGCCAGAGTGGGGCTGTCGTCTGGTGTCCAGCTCCCAGCAGAGAAGGGGCCTATCGAGTGAAGAATAATTGCAGTGCGGTCAGGCAGAGGGCGCTGTTTGTGGAGTGTGAAGCCGAACCTGAGTCGCCCCCTCTGGATGGACATCAATGAGACTGGCATGGTGGAGCTGGAATGTTCCAGAAGGAGCACCAGGGACACCCTGTAGGGGGCAGTGTGAGGAAAGCGACCCCAAACCAGCTTTTTCTCAGACCTCAACTCAGATGCCAGGACTCATGGACCCGCTGAGGCAAGGACTGCTGAGGAAGTGAGTGTGGTTGAGGGGTGTAGGCAAATTAACCGCTCATCCCTCGGGTCAGCAAGTGGCCCAGAGCATAGACTATGTGGGTCAAAAAGTGTGAGAAAGGTTCTGAGGTGTGAGTGCATGGGGAGCTGCAGAACAAGGAGTGAGGGTGTCATGGTGGGGATGGGGTGGGGCCGGGGAGTGGATTCGGGACCAGGAGAGGAGAGAGTTCTGTTCCAGGGAGACCTGGGACATCAGTGAGCAGAGCTAGCCACGCCTCTCCTCCACAGGTGTAGGCACCCTCTGGAGATGTTGGTCCTGCTGGCCTTGCTCACCACCATGGGCTTACCACTGGCACAGACCAAGGACAGGACCAAGCGAGAAGGTAAGTGCTGCATCCCTGTGTCCCTAGAAGGTACAGGATGATGAAGGTCAGTGACTCCAGAGAGAGTCCACTGTGGTAGGGTACACTGAAGTCAAGGAATGTGAGACCCGAGATCAAGAAGGCTACAGTGGGGTTGGGGGTGGGAGGTGGGGCACTGGCAGGAGTGGGGGTACCGGAGATGGAAGGGTGGAGGTTTGGGGATGGAGGGAGTGGGGGATGTGCTTTGGGTTTTCAGCTCCCTCTAGGGCTAGCTTGGGTAACTCATTCTCCTGGGCGCCCTGGTCAGTCTCTCCAGTCACTCTTCCTTCTTGTAAATAAGTCCTAGAAAAAAAAAAAAAAAACAAGGCCACCCTGACCTCTGAGCTTCAGCCCTGTCTGAGGATGGGGAATTTGTGGGAGAGGGGGCCTCCATTGTCTTCCTCAAAGTGGAGCTGCCCTATCCTGACCCAGAAGTGTTTATATTGCCCATCTAGGATGGGACCTGGAAACAAGGAGGGTGCGCAAGGACAAACGGTGTTTGTGGAACTCTGGTGTTGAAAGTAAAGGGACAGGGTGGCAGGGAAAATGGATGTCCTTCAGAATTTCTGGACGCCACAGTGTCCGATTGAGAATATGGGTTCATGCAGTGTGTCCAGATGTGAAGGACCAAATGCAATCCCCAGCAGACAGGAGAGGGAGCCTCCAGACAGAAACTGAGTACTTAGGTGTCATGTACAGAACGCAGGCATGGGAGAATGGGGCCTCACTGGACTTGGTAGAGGACACTTGGATGACAGGTTTGTACCTGCAGGAGGAACAAAGGCCCCATTTTCTCTCTTTTCCAATCCCTACTTCAGAAAAATTCTCCTGTCATGTCTGTGAGTTAGAGAACAGCTTTAACTGCACGAACCCCACAGAGTGTCCTTCTGACAAACAGTTCTGTGTGATGGCTGCCATTCGTAAGTGTTACTTCCTTCTGGTGCTTCCTAGGGTGCTGTGGGCAGGACAGCAAAGCTGTCAGGAATAGGATCTGTCCATCAAGAGTGACCTTTACAAACACAAAGAAAGAAAACTAAACTACAGTAACAACAATAACAAAAACAAAAACCCAAACCAACCAAAGAAAAACACTGAAGAGGAAAAGCCATGGGATGCAGGTGCAGGCCTCAGTGCTGGGAAGCACAAGCCAGGCAGGAAAGCATGCAACAGTAGCAGTTGGGCAGTAGGGTTAGCATGCTGGGACAATAATAAGATTTACCTTTATTTTTCTCTAAAAAATGAAACTCTAATATGAGGGACAGTTACAGCTTTATGTATATTCTTGAGAAGTGGCCCATGCTTTGGTGTTTGCACACTGGCTCAGTCTGCCATGATTCACTACAGAAATTCTTTTTTTTTTTTTTTTTTGGTTTTTTTGAGACAGTGTTTCTCTGTGTAGCTTTGGAGCCTATCCTGGAGCTCCCTCTGGAGGCCAGGCTGGCCTCGAACTCACAGAGATCTGTCTGTCTCTGCCTCCCGAGTGCTGGGATATAAGGCATGTGCCACCAACACCTGGTTCAAGAATTCTTGATACAAGAATGGCTTCCCAAAATGGATCCATGGAATCTGTACCATCCTACCTACAGTGAGGGTTTTCAGCAACTGAGAATCAAATTCAGTCCCTCCAGCACTACCACACACATCCCTGTGTGCCTCTCTGTGTCCTGGGAGTTTTAGGATGGTGGAGCAGCAGACAGGACTTGGCTCAGCTAACAGAAACTTTATTCCTTAATATGAAAAAACAAAACAATAAAAAAACAAAAACAAAACAAAACCGAAACAACTATCTGGTGCAATGCAAGATGATGTCCAAAGACTAGCCTCTCATTTGGATCTAAGTCAGAATGGACAGAGTTCCTCCTGATATGTGCCTGTCCTTTTCAGTCTTGAGTCACTTCTGTATTTAAAAAAGGTGAGGATCACACATCCGCATCCTGTGTTTCCAATAGAGGCACAAATCCCCATAGCATGTGGAGGACCACACTGTCCCCCCTAGGGCAGTGCGGCCTTATTCCCCTGAGTAGTGGCTCCTACACTCTGACCTGATGCTCTCATTGAGTAAGAATCTCTGACAGGTTCTCAAGGGGTACAGATAAGGCAGAGAGGCTCTGCTATCAGATCCTTGAACTCATAACATCCTTTTCTTTCTCTCCTACTAGGATTATTTGAACGTTTCTACCTTACTTCAAAACAGTGCTCCAAATCCTGTCCAGTCCCTCCATATGTCAGACAAGAGAAGTTTGTACCTCCTGAGCCTAAGCCCTTCCTGCCCCAAAAACCCTTGCCCTTCATGTACACAAGGTGCTGCAAATGGAACTTGTGTAATGAGGGTGGGCCAAGCATATCTGTTTTCAAGGAGCAACCTGGAAAAGCCAGTGAGAGAAGACACAGATACACTGAGCTGTTCCTCACTGGCTTCATGGTCCTTTCTGCTTCTGCTGTCACAGACCTCAGCCTGTTCTAAGCTGCTGAGGGACCTGGAGCATGCCTTGTGGGATATGAATTCCCGGTACCCTGCTGAACCCTTCTAATTAATTTTTTTTTCCATGTAAACCTCTTGTCTTGACTCCTGTGGTCTCTGGATTGGCTGCTGGGAAGCCAGGCTCCATGGCTGTCAGCCCAGATGGTCTTTGGCTTCCATAAGAGCCAGTGGCAGGTCTTGCCACAGTTTTGCTGGCCAGTGCCTCTGAAATTAAGCCTTGCCCCTCCCTTTTATGTTCCAGTGCCTGAGGGCCTCTGAGTTGGTGCAGAGGGAGCCCATTCTCCTCCACACACACAACACACAGAGAGACCCAGGACCAAAGGGGAAGATGAATTTTCTGGTGGTTAACATCCTGAAGGAAAAACTCCTCTTGACCATCTAGCCCAGCACCTGACACATGTGCTTCCAATTGTAAATGTCCACCATGGCCTTTTCTGGCATCAGAAGCTTGGGCCAGACAGATGGCAGCAGGAATATGTCGTCCATGTTTCTGGTGACTGCAGCCATCCATATGAGCTGACCTCTACCAAAGAAGAACTTCCTGCCATTGAATTTACCTAATGCCAGGGCAGGGTATAACTATACACTCCATCTCATTTCTGGTTTAGGTGGCTACTCAAGGGAGGCCTCGAGAACTTCCTAGGAAAATCTGTATAGTGTTTCTGAGGCATGTCTCTCATAGGAGTCAAAGTCTAATATGGACAGGGATCAGGACTGGAATGGACTTTTAATATCATCTGTCCATCACAGTCTATGAGTTCACACCCCACCATTGATCCACTAGCTAAAATCAGCCAGGTTTTACTACTTAACTACTCCTGTGGTGTAGTTAAGATATACTATTGTTGTTAGGGCAGATAAAAGTTGAGTAACCTGAAGAAAAATATTTGGGTAGTGTGTGGTGAACATGTAAGAGAATTAATATGATGTCCTGATAAATGCAGTTCCACAGACATTAACTGGGGACCAAGTACTCAGATGCATGAGCCTGTTGTGACATTTCTCAGACACCCCTTAGCAAACTGTTGCTGAATCCAATGAGTCTGTAGCTACCACAAATTCCAAGTTTTTTGCAGTTCACCTCAAAATACCGCATGCCTTAGTAGTTGCACCACTGTTCTGAATTCTAAAGTATCTTCTGGGACCCAAGGCCATCACTTAACTGTGAGTCCTCTAAAAAATAAAGCACCAAGTCATTCATTTCTTACCTACAAAGACTATGAGCAATTGTGTCCACTCTGAAAGTGAGAAAGAGGGGCTGTCTTAGTTTCATTTTTGTTGCTGTAAAAAGCAGCCCAACAACATCAATTTATGAGGGCAAGTATTTGTTTCGCTTACAATTCCAAGTGACAGCCTATCATTGATGGGACATCTAGTCAGGAATTTCAAATGACTAGGCACATCATATCCACAATCAAGAGCACAATCATGTACTCCATATTCTTATGTTTCTCTCAGCTTGATTTCTTCACGTGTAGATAGTTTAGGCTCCTTAACTAGGGAATGTCACTGCCCACAGTGGCCTGGGTCTTCCAATATCAATGAACACAAAAGACCTATTCACCCACAGACAAGTAGATAGGCTGACCAAATGTAGACAATCCCTCATTGAGACCCTCTTCTCAGATGATCCTAGGTATTCTCAAGTTCACAATTGAAGCTAATCATCACAGGGACACAGTGAATGAGGGTCAGTTCAAAGCAAACCTGGAACTTAAAGGGGCAAGAAACAAAAGGCTTAAGTTCCATGTTTGGTTGGCATCTAGAGATCAAGATCGCATCATCAGGGCTCAGTGTGCTTGGCAAACCCTACGTCTTTAGGGCTGTTGATTGTAGGCTGATGTCTCTATCAACCAAGTTCTACTCATGACTTGTAGTTCTCCTTGGTAGACACCCACATTTCCAGCATCTCTACTATCGTGAGGTTTTCACTGCAGCTTAGGGTTCCTCCTCACTTCTTCCTGAACAGCCCACTCAAGCGTTTCATGTTGCCCATCCTCAGCAGCTTTCTACACACACAAGGAAAAGCCTCTTTCATGCCCTCACTGGTACACCCTCCATCTCTCCAAAATCATCATCATGTGGATGATGCCAGAGTTCTGCTGCCAGCAGAAGGTATATCCAAGGGCTCCTTCTACCACAACCACAGTGATCCACAGTGGTCTCTGAACACCACTCTGTATGAAACAGGGGAAATGTTTCCCTAGAATAGAAGTTGTCTTAATCATGTGTATTTGACCCTGAGTCCTAAGAAAGACTGGATGTTTTATCTCCCCAAGCTTGGGTTCTTAGTTTCTATATGCCAGTCCTCTTATTCAGGTGCAAGGGAAAGTGTTTTCCTTATTTGTGAATCTCTCTAATATTATACCAATGACCTTGACTCTTCTCTTTACAATATTAACTCCATTTATACCCTTTTCTTCACCAAACTGCAAGTTTTCACGTCTTTCTGATTCCCTTGCTGTATATCTAAGAATAGTGAGTAACCAGCCACAACATTAATGTTTTGCTGTCCTGAAATTGTTTCAGCAGAAAACTTAGTTTATTATATTTGATTTGGCTACATTTCAATTTCCAAGGCATGTTTAGAATGCAGCCAAATGCTTCGTAGACTATCACAAATGCTCTCTAATCCTATTCACAACAAAGTCCTTCTTGTCTTCTAGATGCTCACAAGAGCCTCTAGACATTACTGCCCTAATATGAGAAATCATTATTTTAAGATTTTGCAGAAGTGAGTGTCAGGGTCAAGAGGATGTGAAATTGTAGGGAAGGAACTGTGCTTCCTGTGTTCCCTAATCTAAAATGTATTCCTACTATCTTTTCCTCATTCAGGCTGGTCCTCCAGAGAGTTACCATCTTCCCATACAGAACTAGCACAGCCTCCTTCCCAATGTCCCTGTCTTCCTGGGGCTCAAGATTCTCCTCTCTCTCCTTTGAGGACACATGCATTCAGTCATGCAGCAGACTGTCCGACAATCTTCAATCCTACATTGAACCCAGAGAGACTAGAGTGCAGGCTCCAGCTTCTAGCTAGAGAAAGACAGGAACCTACTGCCTCCCAATTATTTGTGATCCCTGATGGACTCTAAACATACTTCACCTTGAAAGCAGACCATAAGGATCCATTTCTTTTATTGTAAAGAGAACTTCGGTACCACAATGGTTAAGATTGGGGGTTAAAGTGGGGGATTAATCAGGGAAGGGTTAGAAGATCAGGACAGAAGGTTAGAGCTGACATGACCAGAGCCAAAAGGGAAATGCAGGCTTCCCTTCAGAAACCTGGAGATGGGTTCCATCAGAAGCTTAAGGTAGGTGAATAACAGAGACAGGGGAGACATCCAGACAGGCCAGGGTAAAGGCAGGTCTAAAGGAGAAAGAGAGCCTTCAGAGATGTCCCCTGAACAAAGGGACTATCTGACTTCCAAAGCTTTTCAGACAGGGAACGGGAAATTTCACTTGTGAACTCAGTGCCAAGAACCCAGATGCTGGCAATGATCACAAATTCATCTGGCAGCTCTGGGGGGAGAGAGGGGCTGGGGTTCCTTCCATCCTCTATGGATCTCTCTGCTTTACAGCAGGGACCTGTCTGCTGCAGGGGCATAGCTTGGTTTCTGGGAGCAAGTATAGCACCTGAGATCTAGTGGAGCTTGGCAGCAAGCAGCTGTAAATAGGGAGGCAGGAGACTGGCACTTCATTTCCTTACAGATGTCCAAACAGGAAACACAGAGCAGACACAAAGAGAGTAGGGCCAAGTGAGAGACCCTACACCCACCACAGAGGTCCATTTTCTTCAGATAAGCCCCCCCCCCAGCAAAACATTTTGTAGTCTCTCCAAACAGATCAGCTGATGTGTTTCCAAATTTGCCTCAAGCAATTGCCTCCAGCACTTCTACTCTTAGGCTTATACCCAAAAGATGCACATTCATACAACAAGGACATCTGTTTCACCATGTTCATAGCAGCGTTATTTGTAATAGCCAGAAACTTGAAGCAACCTAGATTCCCCTCAACTCAAGAATCGACAGAGAAAATGTGGTACATTTATACAATGGAGTACTACTCAGCAGGGTGGGGGAGGGAATGGAATCTTGAAATTCGCAGGCAAATGGATGGACCTAGAAGAAACCTTCCTGAGTGTGGTAACCCAGTTGCAAAAAGGCAAAAATGGTATGTACTCACTCATATATGGATTTTAGATCCAGAGCAAACAAGTAGCAGCCTACAATCCACACCGCCAAAGAAAAAAGGAAACAAGGAGGACCCTAAGAGAGACACACAACATCCCCCAGAGAAGGGGAAAGGGACAAGATCTCCTAAGCTAATGGGGATCATGGGAGAGGGGAGAGGGAGTTAGAAGAAAGATAAGTGGAGAAGATGAGGAGAGAGGAGGACAGGAGGGAGCAGGAAGATGTAGTCAGGGGTAGAATAGAGGAGAACAAGAAAAGAGATGCCATCATAGAGGGTACCTTTACAGGGTTAAAGAGTATTCTGGCCCTAGGGAAATGTCCAGAGACCTACAATGTTGACCCCAACTAGCAATCTAAGCAATAGTCAAGAGGCTACCTTAAAAGCCTGTAACGGTAAGGCTTTATCCATCTGTCTGAGCCCACCGCCACGTGGGTGCCCAGAATAACATGCAGAGCCTTATATTAGTTTACAATCTGGTGGCCAACTGACTGGGATTTCTTATATGCTAACTCAGTCTTAATGATCATAAATCTATATATTTGATAAGACTTATCTTATTGAGGACACCTCCAGTTGGCATCTTCTTCCCAGGATCATGTGGAGACTCCATAGAGAAGAGAGCAGGAGGAAGAAGGAGAGGATGATTTCCTGTTGTCCCTCTTATATTCTGAGTCAGCCTGCTATGTCACTTCCTGCCTGGATCACAAGACTTCTTTACTACATTTCCCAGAATCCTTCTCGACTCCTAGTCCCACCTATCCTGCTTTCCTATTGGCCAATAACACTTTATCAACCAATAAGACAAACATATACACAGAAGGATCTCCCCCATCATCTCCTCTTTTCTGTCTAAATAAAAAGAAGGGTTTTCATTACCATTTATAACCAATCCCATTTAAATGAAAACAAACATTTATAAACAATATTTGGCAATCTGGGCGTTGTTAATTCCAAACTGCTTTCTGCTGGCTGGGGGAGATGTCCATACCATGGGAATCATGATAAAAGACAGAAATCCCGGCTGTTGTCAACTATGACTGCATCATCTCAGCTGTTTTGGATGTAGGCTCAGCTGGGCCACTGCTTCAGAGGATCTTGCTTGATCAAACCATAGCAGTCTGGAAGGAATCCATAGCTTTTCATTTTCTGTGGAAACATAAGTAGAAATTCTTTTTCCAAGTAGCCTGTCCTTAGACTTAAATTTTGAAGTCAAAGAATTTTTTTAATGTGTAAGTTGGATTAATTTAGGAACATCAATAAAATACAATCAAATGTATTTTAGCAGCTTGTGCTCTTTCCTCAGCAATCAAACTATTTAAAGACAACAATATAACATATAGTATTCAGACTCTCTGTGTATTTTCCATCTTTACATTACTTTTTCTTTATCTTTTACTTTTTGTTTTCCTTTTATGAGACAGGGTTTCTCTGTGTAACTTTGACTGCCCTTGAATTCACTCTGTACAGCAGGCTGGCCTTGAAGTCACAGAAATGTGTTTGCCTCTGTCTCCCCAGTGCTGGGAGTAAAGGCATGTGCCATAACACCCAACTACTCTATTTCCTCCTGTTTCTTTTTCTCTTACAAGACTACATATATTTTTAAACACAGCATAAACCTTTAGAGGTTTTTCTTCATCTGAATCTGTATTTATTATAAATTTTTACCATTTTCTGGCCATGCAATCTTTTATCTGTTAAACAACACTGCTAAAATGAAAGCAACGGCTTTTTCTAGCCGCTGTCTTTCCAAGATGGTGGGGGTATTTTTACTAACTAGCTGTGCTCACTGCCTTGGTCTATGCTGCTATCAAGAAGCAGGCTGAGGGCTTGGAGATGTGGTCACTGCCACTGCCAGCTGCTGGTACGTGCCATACAGTTGTCAGCCAGGCGTCTTAATAGCCCAGTGGTTTTTGCCATTTATGCTGAGTTAGGAAACCTCCCTTAAAGGAGCTGTGAGCCTCTGCTTGTCTCTGCCTAACAGAGACCACCCAAGAAAATGCTGCTACCAAGAAGTTGTGCTTGTCTCTGTTCTTTTGCTTCTAAAATACTTTTTTAAGCTTTTGTGAAGTTTTTAAGTGGAAGTTTGTAAACCCACGTCCTGACACCATTATGTAATGATAACTCTTTACTCTATCTGCCCGAGCCCTGCCACCTCATGGGTACTCAGAATAACACAGAGAGTCTTGTATTAGTTTACAATGCTGCTGGCCAATTGACTAGGATTTCATGTATGCTAGCTCAATCTTAATCATCATAAATCCATATATTTTATAAGACTTACATTATTGAGGATGCTTTCCACTGGTGTCCTCTTCCTGGGTTCACATGGCAGCTCTGTAGATAAGAGAGCAAGAAGAAGAGGAAGCACCCTGCTTATATTCTGAGTCTACCTGCTATGTCACTTCCTGCCTGGATCACAAGACTTCTTACTACATTTCCCAGAATCCTCCTGGACTCCTAGTCCCACCTATCTTGCTTCCTCATTGGCTGAACAGTGCTTCATTCAACAACCAATAAGATAAACATACACAGAAGGACATGCCCCATCATCTCCTCTTTTCTGTCTAAATAAAAAGAAGGGTTTTACCACTAACATAATAAAATATATAACAAAACAGTTAAAAGTAAGAACTATAGTTATGATATACAGTCCATTAACATTTAGCAAGTTTTAAAGAAAATAATCTATCATCTATCTTATCATTGTGAGTCTAAGGTATGAAAGACCCCGAAGGGATACTTTCGTAGAGGGAGACCCACACACCCAGGAATCAGCGAGGCCACGAACTGGATGTAAAAAACAAGAGGCTTTATTGGAGACGCAGGTACCTGGGGCGACTTAGCTTCTGTGTGGCTAAGCGCGCCGAGCCAAGGGAAAAGGGGTCCTTATATAGGAAAAAAGGCGCAAGCTAGGAGCAAGGATTCTATTGGATAATTCTAATGAGGCATTATACAGAGCTATTCCCATTGGTCAATGTATATGAGGCGCTATACAGGGTTATTCAAATGAGGCAAAGTACAGAGTTATTCAAATGAGGTGAAACACAGAGTCTTTCAAATGAGGCGAAATACAGAATCATTTCCATTGGATGGTTCAAATGAGACACAGAGCCATTCCAGATCAGCATATTCTCAAGGTCTGGTGTCTGGTACAGCAGACTCAATTCCCCCCCCTTTCCTGATGGCTGACCTTGGGGGCGGAGACCTTGGGACGGAGTGTTTCTCTTCGGGCGGGGCGGGGGCTCAGGGGCAGAGCTCCAGGCCGGCTCACTCGGTGTTTGTTCTCGTGCTGACCCACCTGGTGCTCGCCCTCGTGCCAGCCCACCCGGTGCTCGTTCTCGGGCTGGCCCACCTGGTGCTCATTCTCGGGCCGGCCCCACCCGGTGCTTGTTCTCGGGCCGGCCCCACCCGGTGCTTGTTCTCGGGCCGGGCGGGGAAAGGCCACCGGGGGGTGGGGATCGGGGAAGCCGCCGACAGGAGGAAGAGGAGACAAACTTGAGAAAGAAAGGGCTAAGGGACAGGGGTCTTTCAGGTAGTATATGTAACTTATCTTTTATAATATGTAAAGAAAGCCATAAACATAACTATCTGTCTTCAACTCCATCAAAGACCATAGAAGGATAATATATAAACTCTAGAACTGACAGACACATCTCGCTACCTGGACAGTCACCCAAAATTCCTCTGTAATGTTGGGGTATCCGTCTTCAGCCTATAGGCCACAGTGTGTCTGGCAGACTTCTCCATTTCAGCAGGAACCCTTCAGGACTGTTGATCTTGCTTTGTAAGTTCAGCAGTCACTTTCTTGTGGGTCCTGCATGTCCAGTTTATACAGGAACAAACAGTCCAGGAAAGAGCAGTTTCTTGCCCAAATGGCAAATCTTGCCATGTTGAAGGCAAACTCCATACCGAGTTTCTTCAATGCCCATCTTCCTCTCAGGTGTAATTGGTGTGCCAGGAGCAGTTGTGTCTCACTGCCATGAAAAACACTAAACCATTTAAATGCCAAATATTCTGTAGGTCTTTGAAAGGTTTGAAGAATATGTATCCATCACAAATACATCCCTGTATATCTAGAAAACCTAACTAACCTAACTGTAAGTTTTGACTATAATAGGTGACTATATAATCTCTATTTAATTGTGCCTGACA
Source organism: Cricetulus griseus (assembly GCF_003668045.3). Taxonomy (NCBI): domain Eukaryota; kingdom Metazoa; phylum Chordata; class Mammalia; order Rodentia; family Cricetidae; genus Cricetulus; species Cricetulus griseus. The sequence continues at coordinate 372,525,965 of NC_048595.1, read as the reverse complement.
TTTTAAAAGATCTGTATGAACACAATCCCAAACAAGAGGAGAAATTTACATATAACAAAATTAACCTTAAATTTGTGTCAATAAATGAAAATCCATACCAATGTATTCATCACCATATCATATTCCCCCTTTTTTTCCTTTAAAAAGAGATTGACTATGATCATTACCATCCACTTCTGACACCATTGTGTAATAAGTCTTTACTCCATCTGCCCAAGCCCTGCCACCACATGGGCACCCAGAATAACACACAGAGTTTTATATTAGTTTACAATGCTGCTAACCAATTGTCTAGGATTTCTTATATGCTAGCTCAGTCTTAATTATCATAAATCTATGTAGTTTATTAGACTTGTTGCAGGGGACATTGTAACCAGGCCTACTAGGGGCTGGCTACAGGTATGACTGACCATGCCTCTGAGGGCATGGTCAGGGTGATAGAGAAGGTTTAAGAGTGAGGGGCATGCACGTGGAGCTCCTTCTTCCTTTTCATCTTCAGTTTGCTGTGTTTACTCCTGCACTTCTGGCTGGCTAGGTCTCTCTGTAAGTAAGGCTTCTCCCTAATAAATACCCTTATTTTTTACCTGACTCCATATTGGTAATTCCCACATTAACTTATCTTATCGAGGATGCCTTCCTCTGGTGTCCTGGTCCCAGAATTACATGGGGGCTCAATAGAGAAGAGAGCAGGAGAAAGAGGAAGATTTGGTGTTAGTCCCTGCTTATATTCTGAGTCTACTTCTTTACTACATTTCCCAGAATCCTCCTCCACTCCTAGCCCCACATATCTTGTTTTCCTATTGGCCAATAGTACTTTATTTATGAACCAATAAGACAAACATATACACAGAAGGACCTCCCCCATCAAAAGCCCTTCTCCGATAATGAGATGGATGATTGCCTTATATGCCATCCTAGAGCCTTCATCCAGTAGCTGATGGAAGCAGATGCAGAGACCCACAGCTAAACACTGAGATGAGTTCTGGAATCCAGTTGCAGAGAAGGAGGAGTAATGAGCAAAGGGGTCAACACCATAGAAACAACTGACCTGAACAAGGGGTTGCTCATGGACACAAGACTGATAGCTGGGAAATCAGCATAGGACTCTTCCAGACCCCATGAAGGAGGAAGTCACTTCGAAGGTCTGGAAAAATCTATAGGGCCATGGTAGTGGATCAGTATTTACCCCTAGTATACAAATGAACTTTGGGAGCCCTCTCCACATAGAGGGATACTCTTTCAGGCTAGACACACTGGAGAGGGTCTAAGCCTTGCTTGAAAAGATGGGACAGACTTTGTAGATACCCCCCATGGAAGGCCTCAGCCCCCTGGGGAGCAGAAAGGGGTTGGGATAGAGGGGTCAGTGGGCGGCAGGGGAGAAGCAGAGAGAGAGGTAACTGAGATTGACATGTAAACAAAGCTTGTTTCTAATTTAAAGAAAAAAGGAAAAAAGAGAATTATGGTTGGTTTGGCCACTCACTCATCCACCAAAGAATACCTCGCTCATTTCTAGTTTGGGGCAATTCCTGATGCAGCTCCATCTTAGGATATAGCTCTGACTGGCCTAGAACTCTTTGTGTAGACAAGGCTGGCTTCAAACCCACAGAGATCTGCCTCCTTCTGTGTCTTAGTTACTGCTCTATTGCTGTGAAGAAACACTATGATGAAGGCAACTTATAAAATAAAGCATTTAATTGGAGGTTTTATTACATTTTCAGAGGATGAGTCCATGGCCATCAGGGTGGGAATCATAGCAGCAGGCAGACAGGCAGGCATGGTGCTGGAGAAGTAGCAGAGAGCTTACATCTGATCCAACAAGTAGACAGAGAGTGAGACAGAATGGTGGGTGGGGTTTTTTTTGAAACCTACAGTGGGACACTTCTAACAAGGCCACACTTGATAATCCTTCCAAAATAGTTCCACCAAATAGGGATCAAGCATTCAAATACATTAGTCAATGAGTGTCATACTCATTCAAACCACCATAGGCTTCCTCTCTTGGAATCTGTAGCTGAAAACATATACCACCACATCCAGCCTAACAATAGTTCTCTTCCTTACATTCCTTTTATGAAAGATGTATGTATTTTTATTTTATGTTTGAGACTGTTTTGCCTGTATTTTTCTGTGCACCACATCCATGCAATGCCAGAAGAGGGTTCTAGATCCCCTAGAACTAGAGTTATAGAAAGTGGAGGAAGATGGATGCTGGTGCTTGGATTATCTTCTCCTTCTATGTAGTCCTGGACTCCAACGTATGGAACAGAGCTGCTTACATTTAAGGTAGTTCTTCTTATCTCAATGAACTTAATTTAGAAAATCTCTCACAGAGATATGTCTTCTAGATGATTAGGGATCCTGTCAAGTTGACCGAATTAGCTGTCACCCCTACACACCCAGTCCAGTTGACTACTCTTTTGAAACCAAGGGTTTTCTTACTCTGTGGCATTGTGGAGTGGCTCTCTCTCAGTTAAATATACATCAGCCACTTGCTTTCCCACTAGTGTACATGGACTGCTACCAGGAAAAGTCTGTACTCAATGACATTCCCCATGACTGCTCCATGCCTCCTACCCCATGACCTCCTTTCTCTCTTGCCCTGAAGGAATGCTCCAGTTTGCTATCATGATACTCAAAGGCCAGCCTCATTTTGAACTCTTGTTCTGAGACAAGCAGAGAGACGTGGCTGTCAGAAACGAACATGGTTTCCAGGTATGGTGGCTCACACCTGTATTCTAGCACTCAGGCAGCCTAGGAAATAGGGTCACAAGTTTGAAGCTACATTGGGCTACAAAACAAATTCCAAGCCAATCTTAAGAATAGAATGAGACCTTATCTCAAGGAGAAGGGGCATTCTTTCCCCTTTCCAGATATTTAGTTTAACAATGTCATTTACCGAACATTGACCACCCCAACCCTCATCTCAAAACTCACCCCAAACTCCACCCCAGTCCCCTCTGCTACCCCCACACCACACAGGTTTTGTGTGGTCCTGTTGCTATGCCAGGTTGATGGGATAATGTCCCTGGCCTTCTAGTGGTGTCTGGCCCAAGACTTGTCCCCTTTCCACCTGGTTTTCCTGGAGCCTGCCCCTGTACCAGTGGGGCTGTGTCTGCTTGCTCTTAGTGAGCTTGCTTATAAGGTAGTGCCCATCCAAATCCCAGAATTTCCTAAACACTAACCTCTGCATCTCCTTCCTTCTACAGAGACTTTTCTGGAAAGTGAATCTAACACTTGCAGACAGCATATCCTTATTTCATTCTAGCTCTTCATACCTATGTCAGTCTGGTACAATCATAACCACAATTAAGTTCATGAATACGGTTCTTCTAATGTGACTGAAGACCCACCAGTTCCAAACTGAAGACTATTGTGTGTATATTTCTACAGGCCTATTTTGTATTGAAGATCAGACCCATTTAAATAAACTCTGACAGTACTTTGCCTTGTGACCTAGTATGCTGTCTGTTGCTGTGGTAAAACACCATCACTTAAAGCAACTTGGGGAGGAAAAGGTTAGGTGGAGTTTATAGTTGTCCATCATGTAGCGAACATAGGGATTCAGGCAAGAACCAAGAGGAAGGAGCAGAAGCAGAAACCATTAGGAGGTCTGCATCATAGCCTGCAGCCTGTGGCTTGCCCACTTAGCTGATTCAATCCAGGACACCATGGATGGAACCACCCGCAAAGGGAAGGGCACTCCCACACCAGTCATTAATTAAGAAAAGGTCTCAACATATTCACTCATTGGCCAAACTGATGGAAGCATTTCACCATATATGTTCCACTTCCAAGGAGACGCACAGACAAAAAATACAACCAACTAAACAACAACAACAACAACAACAACAACAACAAACAACAACAACTTTAACAAGACATCATATTCTCTTACAAGTTCATCACTCCCTACCCCAACCTGTTTCTTCAAGATACTCAATGTTGTCTGCCCTAACAATAATAGTGCACCTCATCTTCAACCCAGGAGTGTAGCAATGGCCTGGCTGATGTCAGCTAGTGGATCAGTGGTGGGGTGTGAACTCATAGCCTGTGATGGACAGATGATATTAAAGGTCCATTCCAGTCCTGATCCCTGTCCATATTAGACTTTGACTCCTATGAGAGACATGCCTCAGAAACACTATACAGATTTTCCTAGGAAGTTCTCGAGGCCTCCCTCACCTAGCCACCTAAACCAGAAATGAGATGGAGTGTATAGTTATATCCTGCCCTGGCATTAGGTAAATTCAATGGCAGGAAGTTCTTCTTTGGTAGAGGTCAGCTCATATGGATGGCTGCAGTCACCAGAAACATGGACGACATATTCCTGCTGCCATCTGTCTGGCCCAAGCTTCTGATGCCAGAAAAGGCCATGGTGGACATTTACAAATGGAAGTACATGTGTCAGGTGCTGGGCTAGATGGTCAAGAGGAGTTTTTCCTTCAGGATATTAACCACCAGAAAATTCATCTTCCCCTTTGGTCTTGGGTCTCTCTGTGTGTTGTGTTTGTGGAGGAGAATGGGCTCCCTCTGCACCAACTCAGAGGCCCTCAGGCACTGGAACATAAAAGGGAGGGGCAAGGCTTAATTTCAGAGGCACTGGCCAGCAAAACTGTGGCAAGACCTGCCACTGGCTCTAATGGAAGCCAAAGAGCATCTGGGCTGACAGCCATGGAGCCTGACTTCCCAGCAGCCAATCCAGAGACCACAGGAGTCAAGACAAGAGGTTTACAAGGAAAAAAATTTAATTAGAAGGGTTCAGCAGGGTAGTGGGAATTCATATCCCACAAGGCATGCTCCAGGTCCCTCAGCAGTTTAGAACAGACTGAGGTCTGTGACAGCAGAAGCAGTAAGGACTATGAAGCCAGTGAGGAACAGCTCAGTGTATCTGTGTCTTCTCTCACTGGCTTTTCCAGGCTGCTCCTTGAAAACAGATATGCTTGGCCCACCCTCATTACACAAGTTCCATTTGCAGCACCTTGTGTACATGAAGGGCAAGGGTTTTGGGGGCATGAAGGGCTTAGGCTCAGGAGGTACAAACTTCTGTCGTCTGACATATGGAGGGACTGGACAGGATTTGGAGCACTGTTTTGAAGTAAGGTAGAAACGTTCAAATAATCCTAATAGGAGAGAAAGAAAAGGATGTTATGAGTTCAAGGATCTGATAGCAGAGCCTCTCTGCCTTATCTGTACCCCTTGAGAACCTGTCAGAGATTCTTACTCAATGAGAGCATCAGGTCAGAGTGTAGGAGCCACTACTCAGGGGAATAAGGCCGCACTGCCCTAGGGGGGACAGTGTGGTCCTCCACATGCTATGGGGATTTGTGCCTCTAATGGAAACACAGGATGCGATGCGTGATCCTCACCTTTTTTAAAACACAGAAGTGACTCAAGACTGAAAAGGACAGGCACATATCAGGAGGAACTCTGTCCATTCTGACTTAGATCCAAATGAGAGGCTAGTCTTTGGACATCATCTTGCATTGCACCAGATAGTTGTTTCGGTTTTGTTTTGTTTTGTTTTGTTTTGTTTTGTTGTTTTGTTTTTTTCATATTAAGGAATAAAGTTCCTGTTAGCTGAGCCAAGTCCTGTTTGCTGCTCCACCATCCTACAAACTCCCAGAACACAGAGAGGCACACAGGGATGTGTGTGGTAGTCCCGGAGGGACTGAATTTGATTCTCAGGTGCTGAAAACCCTCACTGTAGGTAGGATGGCACAGATTCCATGGAACCATTTTGGGAAGCCATTCTTGTATCAAGAATTCCTGAGCCAGGTGTTGGTGGCACATGCCTTATATCCCAGAACTCGGGAGGCAGAGACAGGCAGATCTCTGTGAGTTCGAGGCCAGCCTGGCCTCCAGAGCGAGTTCCAGGATAGGCTCCAAAGCTACACAGAGAAACCCTGTCTCAAAAAAACCAAAAAAAAAAAAGAATTTCTGTAGTGAATCATGGCAGACTGAGCCAGTGTGCAAACACCAAAGAATGGGCCACTTCTCCAAGAATATACATAAACCTGTAACTGTCCCTCATATTAGAGTTTCAATTTTTAGAGAAAAATAAAGGTAAATCTTATTATTGTCCCAGCATGCTAATCCTACTGCCCAACTGCTACTGTTGCATGCTTTCCTGCCTGGCTTGTGCTTCCCAGCACTGAGGCCTGCACCTGCATTCCATGGCTTTTCCTCTTCAGTGTTTTTCTTTGGTTGGTTGGGGCTTTAGTTTTTGTTATTGTTGTTATTGTAGTTTAGTTTTCTTTCTTTGTGTTTGTAAAGGTCCCTTTTTATTGACAGATCCTATTCCTGACAGCTTTGCTGTCCTGCCCACAGCACCCTAGGAAGCACCAGAAGGAAGTAACACGAATGGCAGCCATCACACAGAACTGTTTGTCAGAAGGACACTCCATTGGGTTTGTGCAGTTAAAGCTGTTCTCTAACTCACAGACATGGCAGGAGAATTTTTCTGAAGTAGGGATTGGAAAAGAGAGAAAATGGGACCTTTGTTCCTCCTGCAGGTCCAAACCTGTCATCCAAGTGTCCTCTACCAAGTCCAGTGAGACCCCATTCTCCCATGCCCGCAGTCTGTACATGACACCTAAGTACTCAGTTTCTGTCTGGAGGCTCCCTCTCCTGTCTGCTGGGGATTGCATTTGGTCCTTCACATCTGGGCACACTGCATGAACCCATATTCTCAATCAGACACTGTAGCTTCCAGAAATTCTGAAGGACATCCATTTTCCCTGCCACCCTTGTCCCTTTACTTTCAACACCAGAGTTCCACAAACACCGTTTGTCCTTGCGCACCCTCCTTGTTTCCAGGTCCCATCCTAGATGGGCAATATAAACACTCCAGGGTCAGGATAGGGCAGCTCCACTTTGAGGAAGACAATGGAGGCCCCCTCTCCCACAAATTCCCCATCCTCAGACAGGGCTGAAGCTCAGAGGTCAGGGTGGCCTTGGTTTTTTTTCTAGGACTTCTTTACAAGAAGGAAGAGTGACTGGAGAGACTGACCAGGGCGCCCAGGAGAATGAGTTACCCAAGCTTGCCCTAGAGGGAGCCGAAAACCCAAAGTACATCCCCCACTCCCTCCATCCCCAAACCTCCACCCTTCTGTCTGCGGTACCCCCACTCCTGCCAGTGCCCCACCTCCCACCCCCAACCCCACTGTAGCCTTCTTGATCTCGGGTCTTACATTCCTGGACTTCAGTGTACCCTACCACAGTGGACTCTCTCTGGAGTCACTGACCTTCATCATCCTGTACCTTCTAGGGACACAGGGATGCAGCACTTACCTTCTCGCTTGGTCCTGTCCTTGGTCTGTGCCAATGGTAAGCCCATGGTGGTGAGCAAGGCCAGCAGGACCAACATCTCCAGAGGGTGCCTACACCTGTGGAGGAGAGGCGTGGCTAGCTCTGCTCACTGATGTCCCAGGTCTCCCTGGAACAGAACTCTCTCCTCTCCTGGTCCCGAATCCACTCCCCGGCCCCACCCCATCCCCACCATGACACCCTCACTCCTTGTTCTGCAGCTCCCATGCACTCACACCTCAGAACCTTTCTCACACTTTTTGACCCACATAGTCTATGCTCTGGGCCACTTGCTGACCCGAGGGATGAGCGGTTAATTTGCCTACACCCCTCAACCACACTCACTTCCTCAGCAGTCTTTGCCTCAGCGGGTCCATGAGTCCTGGCATCTGAGTTGAGGTCTGAGAAAAAGCTGGTTTGGGGTCGCTTTCCTCACACTGCCCCCTACAGGGTGCCCCTGGTGCTCCTTCTGGAACATTCCAGCTCCACCATGCCAGTCTCATTGAAGTCCATCCAGAGGGGGCGACTCAGGTTCGGCTTCACACTCCACAAACAGCGCCCTCTGCCTGACCTCACTGTAATTATTCTTCACTCGATAGGCCCCTTCTCTGCTGGGAGCTGGACACCAGATGACAGACCCACTCTGGCTTTCTTATGCCTCCTGGGCCGATGTGGCACAGAAGTCTGTGTTCAGGTTAGTTCCATGAATGAATAAGCACGCACACACTACAGGAGTGACGGGGTTAAGGGTCACAGCTCCTTCCACCTCGCACAAGAAGCGCTACTGCGGATTGTCATCAAGCTGTCCCATATAGAACTCCAGCCAAAGTCATTGCAGTGTCTCTTGGTTCCTTATCATCTGGCTTTCTCTCCACGATCCAGTGACAATGTTTCTCGCGGTTTTCCACAGTTGCATGTCTCCTGTAGCCGAAATTTAATACAGCATGTCCTTTAACAAAGCAGTGACGTTTAGTTTACATGGTATATGCAGTACTGAGTTATCTAGAATGTCACTCTTAGTGTGTGGCAGTCTCCACAAAGGCAGGATTCCAGCAATGAGGTAGAAAGACAACGTGCTAGGTGCATCTTTTCCTCATGTTATAATAAATTAATGTGTAAGGCCGTGCTCTCTCTCTAGAAAAAAATAAAAATTGCATTCTTATCCATCCTTTGTATTCTATCTTATCAATACACACAGGATCTTGGTGTAAGTTTCAGTCTCATTTTTTTTTTTAATGAACTGGGCTTAACATGTATCTTTATTTCTAGGTGATATGTTATGAATGAGTGTTTTTATTTCTAGGTGATAACCGCATTTATCTATATATGTATATATCTATCATCTATCTACCCATTCATGTATGTATGTATGTATGTATGTATGTATGTATGTATCTAGCTATCTATCTGTCTATCTATCTATCTCTCATGACCTCTCCATGTGTGTCTGTGGTCCATTTTCCTATTGGTTTCTTTATGGTGAGATACTTTGTTGTTTTCAATGATAGAAATTCACATATTTCCCTCTTCCCATTTTGTTGCCAGTACTTTAAGCCAGGAAAGAAGGTAGCTATAACCATCAAACAAAAGGAAGGTGCCATTAGGTAAACTTTACAGCTGTCTCTCAAATAACTCTATTTCTCTTCATTTCCTAGTTCCTATTCAATTAAATCAACGCTAGATTTAGAGTTAGATTTGGCTTTCCTCCCCTAAAATCCAAGCAAGTTTTTAACTAAATTTTAAAGTTTCTGTGTTATATCAAGAAGCCAATTTATGTAATACAGAATAAATGTAGAATTTGAGGACTATCTTTTGTCTTTTTGGCTCTTTCTTTCAAGGCCTACACCCTCTCATTATTGTCGTTTTTCAATGGTTGCCTTTCCCAGTACACAGACATGTGCAAGCAAACATTTTTCTGCTGACACTTATGTTTGAATCCCATGCAGCCAATGAAGACCCCCCTGACGACAATCCCTGCATGCTCCGGAAAAAGAATTGGGCAATACCTCTCTGACTACACTGGATTCAACTTACTCTGTTTCTACTGACACTCCAACCACAGCCTGGAGTACTGACTTCAATTGAGTTGAGGATTTCAACCTAGATCTTCAATCAAGCAAATCCCATCTAACATGGACTAGAGATAACCCAATAGAGACTTTCCCTGTGCTAACATTTTTTTCCCCCACAGGATCTCACAAGGCTACCATTGTCCCATTTCAGCAGGAAGTAACTTAGAAGATGCTACGCCCCCACTCCCCATTATTGTTTATTAGGGCACTGTAAGCCTAGTTAGGAATAACTTTCTTATTGTTTAGAGTTGGGAATGGAAGGAGGTGTTCAAGTTAGACAGCCTTTCCACATGACTATAGGGCTTAGCTGGAATAGACATAGTCAATATGTACAATAGCAAATTATTGTATCCTCTTGTATTTCACCTTTATGATTGTTAATTTGGATGTTTTACCCTATTACTTTTAATACTCTTTTAGACTAAAAGGGGAATTGTAGGGAGACACTGTAGCCCCGCCTCCTAGTAGCCCGGAGAGGTGTGCTGGGACACGCCCGTGAGGGCGTGGTGAGGGGAAGTTTAAGGTGACTCGGGAATGGTTCTTAAGGGACCAAGCACATGTGAATAGCCCCTTCTTTCCGGCCCCTCTCTCTGGCCTGGCTGCCTTGCTGCCCTTGGCACACTCTGGCTTGCATTTGGGCTGGTGTTTATCTGAATAAACAAACCTTAGCCTTACAGACTGTGGATCAATCTCATTAGAGATGTTTTCATTTGAAAGCATTTGTCAGTCTCCTGGGGCAACTCTTTCAAATGCAGAAGCATGAGGGTACAAACATGACAGATTTATTTATGCCTCATAGCGGTGGAAGCAAGAAGCCCCAAGGACAAGGTGCCAGGAGTCTGTTTGCTCAGGGCTCATGGTAGAAGGGAGGAAGGATTGATCTTGTGTCCAGCAGCCCTTTTAATAGTAGAGCAAGCCCATGCCTGAGAGGACCCCTCATGGCCTAACCAGTCTCCAAGTTCTCCACCTCTCAATACCACCACAAATGCAGTGTGTGTGTGTGTGTGTGTGTGTGTGTGTGTGTGTGTGTGTGTGTGTGTGTGTGTGCCTGGGCAATGCCTGTGTGTCTCTGTGTTAAGATTTCTTACACATGTTAATTCTATTGACATGTTTTTACATACCAGTCCCAGTTCCAGCTCCCTGAGTCTATTTCATCAATCTACCTAAGTTTTATCCAACCTGACCCACACATTCTTTGTCTGACCCAACCTGTTCTGTCCACATCAGAGACAGAAATAACAAAAGAAGTCTCCATACCCAAATTGCATGGTAAAATGTAGAAAACATGAGAAATTGAGGCAGAATCTTCCATGTATTATATACCAGTTCTATGGAAATTGTTACCAATGAGAATTATCTAGATGAAGCCTAGGACACAGAATTTGAAAGGAAAATCATAAACTTCTTCAAAGAATCCAATGAAGTTTAAAGACATTAAAAGAAACAGATAATGAAATCAAGAGAATAAACACCTGAGTGAATCTGAAGAAAATACAAACATAAGACTGATGGAAATGGCAAAGAGAGTCCAAGAATTGAAAACAAAATTTAATAAAGAGAAACATTGAAGAGAGCTCTAACTGAAATAAATATGAAATCAAAACTCCCAATAACCCAACTAGAAAACTCAAGCGAGAGCCTTACAAGTAGAATAAATAAACCAATCAGAGGATGGAATAACAGGTCTTGAAGTTGAAGTAGAGGATCTAGATGAAATAGGCAAAGAATATGAGAAAAGAAAGAAGAGGAAAAGGAACAGAAGGAAATATGGGACCCCATGAAAAGATGAAACCTTCAAAGTACAGGAATAGATGAGGGAAAAAATTCCCAAGTCCAAGGCATAGGCAAGTCTTCAACATGATCATAGAAAAAAATCCCAAACAGGGGAAAGACACACATACAAATAACAAGAAGCACCAAGAAACCAACTAGACAAGACCTGAAAAGAATGACGGCTGAGAGTCAGAATAGGCTGGAGCAGTGCATTCCAAGTCCTAATAGACCATGACTGGAAGCCTATACTAATGCACTAAGCAAACTATCTGCTATAATTGAAGTAGAGAGAAAAACTTTCCATGATATAAAGAGTAAAAAACATCATGTACAAGAACAATCTTAAAGAAAACATGGGTTGCAATATTGCAAGTTGAAGGGAGAAGGGAGCATAACCAAGAGATTGTAGAAAGACAACAAAGCTATAATTACTGAAACACAAAATAGCACTGACAACACAAACAACACCACTAAAAGTCAACAACACAATGACTGCAATCACTACTCACATTCAATTCTAATTTTAAATATCGATGACCTGGCTTTCCAAGCAAATGATACAGGGTTGTACTTGGATTTTCCCTGTCACACGAGCCAGCTACCAAATAACTACATTGAGACTTACGAAAGCTTGGCCAATAAGTTAGGCTCATTTACAGATAGCTCTTATGACTTAAATTAACCAATTTCTATTAATTTACATGCTGCTCTGAGGCTAGTTTCCCTGGTCTACATAATTCCATCATGTTCACTCTACTTTACACATCCAGACATTGTGACTAAAGCAGCTGAACAGTCATGGAGCCCTCCTATGTGTTGTGACATGGATGGCACCACTCAAAAAAAATAATATTCCAGACATAGACCCACAATACTCAGTGTGAAAGGTGACACTGATCTTTCTTGTCCACTTGAGTGTAGTACTAAGAATGGGAGGCACCTCAGTCTACATGCTCTTGCAGTGCTAACTTTCAAATGTGATTGATCTTTACATGGGTAGACTTCCTGAATATAGGTAGCCTCAGCCCATTCTCTTGAGGGCCTTGTGAGCAAAGAAGGAGGATCCTTCAAATGGGATTTTCCTTTGCACCCTGCAACCTAGTCACTCTGTGCTTCTAGCCTATGGGTCAAAGAATTTGAACTCCCAGCTGCTGTATCAGAGCATCCCTAACTAAACCCAAGCCTGATGCACTGGTCTACAAATTTAGAACAAGTCACACCTATCATCACCAATCTTCCTCCTCCTCCTTCTCCTCCTTCTTTTTCTTCTTTTTGACACCTGTACACCAAGCTGACCACCCACTCACAGAGACCCACCAAACACCATCTTTAAGTTCTGGGATTAAAAGCTCATGCCAACCACATTCAGAAGCAATTTTTTCATGTAAATCTCTCCATATCACTGATTCTCTGCCTTTCTCTGTCACACTCTGTAGATGGTGTGTATGCATATGCAGGTTTACTCTGCATTTTTGATATGAAGAAAACCCACACCCAAGTAGGTCCACATACATGCACACACATACAGAAAAAATAAAGGTAATAAAATTTGAAAATAAGCAGCAATTGCCAGGGTTTAGCTATGGGTAAGATCCTGTCACCTCAGTGAAAGCAGGGTGTGTGGGAGAGACAAGCCAGTTGCTGAGTAACTTTTCAGTTACATCTTTTCAGTGTCCTTCCCTCGGGGTTCTGAATCCCTATTCTAAGCCTTCATAATTCCAACAGTCTTTTGGTGCAGTTCTGTAGAACTCTGTCCCCATCTTGGTGCTTGCTTTTTCCTCAGGACTCTGACTGTCTTGGAGATTTTCATTTATGGTTCTGACACCTCAGTACTCAGTCTCTCTTGCTCCTCTTCGTCTCACAGCCCTCCATCCCTCTCTTGGTGTTCTTCTCTCAAGTCTCAAATCGAGTGTTGGTGTCCTTCTATCAGAGTTCAGAATCTCTTGGTGAACTTTCGCTCGGGGTTGGACCTTCTCTTGACTCTCTTGACATGCTTCCCCCTGGGCTCTGACTCTCTCTTGTACTTCCTTCAGGGTTCTGACTCACTTCCGGGGCTCCATATTGATGTGATCCTTTACTTGGCCCATCCCTCGGGTCTATGATACTCATCAGACACTCCTCTCTTGAGGTTTGGAATATACGTCTGTGCCCATATTCCAGGGATTCATCTGTCTTAACAGTAGCCCTTAGTTCTCAGAGGCTTTCTGTGCATCCTCTCCTCAGAAGATTGGAGCCTTGTGGGTAGAACACGAAGAGAGTGTTGGAACAGTGAGGGTAAGGGCACCAAGACAGGGTAAGAACTCTACAGAAGTGAATCAAAAGACCATTGGTGATTTGAGGCTTTAGGGGAGGGGATCAGGACCGTTGAAATGTCCACAAAGAAAGTTGGAAGTCTGAAGAAGAGGAGCCAACAGAGCACAGCCAGGCCACAAGATAAAGTTAGAGCCATGAGGTAGGAGCATCAAGAAAGGGAGGAGAGAGAGAGAGAGAGAGAGAGAGAGAGAGAGAGAGAGAGAGAGAGAGAGAGGGTATACATAAGTGGTTGGAACCCAGAGGGAGGATCTGAACCCTGAGGGAAAGGAGACAGGTACCCCAAAGGAAGGGCACAAGGAGAGGGTTAGAGCACAGAGAGGTGTGGTGCCAATGGGTTTGAGTGGAGGTGAGGAAAGAGGTGCCAAGACACAGTTGGATGTAATGGGAAAATTAAAAGACTCCAACTAAGTGAGGGACCTCTAGGCTACATGACAGGAGGGCACAAGCAGTTCCCACAAGAAAAAGGGGTAACCACCAGCTGTGTCAACACAGGTCCCTACCCATTACCTTGACAAAACTGAGAACTAGATGGCCTCCTATCCTGATGATCATAAATCCCCCTGAACCAGATAGCCTCTTGACCTGTGGGTCATAAAACTTTTAGATAGCAGGATTTGCTCCAGTCATAAGCTCCTAGCCTATAGATGTGCCAATTAATCTTGCCTAACCAGGTGATAATTACTGTCTTCTTCAAGGCCCTTCATTTTGTGATAACCTTGTATGGAAATTTTGTGTACTAAGTAATATCTGTAACCATGGGAACTGAGACTTACAGTCTCACAGTTCCCCCTGTCCTTTTCCCCTTTAAAAGCATCTTGCATTTGGGGTTCTTGGTTTCAACTCTCCCGACCGAGTTGAGCCCCAGCTACTTGGTTTTCCTTCTAAATAAAAACTTTCTTGTAATTGCATTTGGGTTTCATCGGCTCCTTGATGCCTTGGGGTCCCTCTCTTGGTGGGCACAACATTGGATCCTTGAGGAATAGGCTCCAGAAAAAGTCTTAGGCACTCACAGGGACACCCAGGAGAGTTGTATTCCTAAGAGAAGGGCACCAAAAGAGTTTTGGAGGCCTGAGTAAGGGCATTAAGTGAGGTTGAGAGAGAATTGTAGCTTTTAAGGAATAAAGTGAGAGGGTCAGAGGGGTCAGAGCCTTGAAAGAGGGTACCAAATAACAGAGTTCTGACGGGTTAGAATAGAGGGTCAGGACCCTGAAGGAAGTGGATCAAGAGTGTTCATTCTTCAAGAAAGGACTACCAAGACCAGACCGTTGAAGCCCCGAGAGTGGGTCAAATCCTTGAGAGAGGTGTCAAGAGATCCTCAGTGCCATGAGGGAGCAGGAGCTGTGTCAAGAAAGTGAGTGCCCTGAAGGTGGGGCACCAAGTGAGTCAGAGCCTGGAGGGAGGAGTGTAGAGAGAAACCCTGGATACCTGTGCTGCTGACCATGCCTGTTTGGGTGTGGTCACAGCTATGTAGAATGAGCGGTGGGATAAAGAGTGAGGAGAGGTGCTCGGCCTCATTCGGGGTTCCGGTTGGGTCTCAAATGCCCCAGCCAGCAGGGCAGCAATGAGAACCCAAACCTCAAAGGATCTGGAATGAATAGGGACAAGAGACACGAGAAAACTACAGCAAGACAGGATTTCTGATCAAGTTGCGAAATTTTATTTTTCTCAGAGGCCTTATATAGCAGGTCAAGTGGGAAAACTTGGTGGGGCAGGGATTCGTCAGGAGAGAGGTCATTTGCCTGGTACGTGAGTCTTGCCAGGGAGAGGTTTTTGCCTGGTACGTGGGTCCTTGAAAGTAGACAGGATAACAGGGTGGACAAGCGGAGAGGTGCAAATAAAGCAGGTTGTTAGCAGGGTGAAGAGGTCACAGGAGGAAGGGTTGCTAAGTAACCTGACTGTGGAATGTTTGCTGTCAGCTATTCCTGTTAGCCCAGGTTCTGCTTGTTTGGGGAAGGGAGAGGTAAATTGGGACTGAAGTTAGCCATTCTCCCAGCATACTGTGTTACTCAGAAAATGCTGGCAATCTTTTACAAGAGGTCTCATACAACAATGACCGCTCCTGGCACTCAAAAGGCTGCTGAGACTAACCTGGGTTTTCGGTGTAAGTAATCCTCCACAATAAAATAACCACTATCATTCTTATTCAGTATCCTATTATAATTCTGTTACAGCTGGTTGTCAGAAGTGGAGGCTCCATCCACCCCGCCCCCGAGTCAGAGCTTGGCCGAACCCGACACACCTGTGGAGGTGCCAGGTCAATGGCAACAACAAAGCTTAGCGCAACTTTCCTCTGCCCTCCTCCCGCCACGCACTGTGCTGTGCCATGCCACATGGCCACGTGACTCAGAGAAACAGCAGTGAGCTTCACTACCACCATGTCTCTCCGCCAGAGACTGCAGCGCCCAGAGTTGTTTCCACACCCCTACCCCCCTTTAACAAAATCCTGCCTGTTCTAACTTTGTGTAAAAGCCACTTAGACAATTTCAGATTCCATTGTGGACAATCTGAATTGTGTTTTGCGGTACACTGCGCCACCTTCTGGCAAAACGTAGTTACTGCGAGCTGAAATCCACACCACAGCCCGAGTCCTAGAAAATTGCTGAAGGTAGTAAGCCTTATATTTTAAACTGGTAATAATAACTAAGGGTTTTTTGTTTTTTTTTTTTACTATGTAGCAATGGTGGATAATCTTATGATGCAGAATATTAGGGATCTCTTTGCTTCTTATATGAATGGAATTTTAGAAGAGGATTATGAACTGCCCAGAATTGTTCTATTCTTAATACTGGCTATTAGTTTCATGATCCTTAAAGTTACTATTTGATAATGGAGCAAAAAACAAAGAATTTGTACAAACTATTGATAAATTATGGAGGAAAATTCAGGATATGGAAGACAACAAGGAGGAGATGACCACTAAATTGGGAGACATAGAAGACTTACGAAAAAAGGTTGAGGATATTGAATCTGGCCATACTGAATTAGCGACAAAAAAAAGAACATAATCATGGCCAACTAGAAAACAGAATTTGTTCCATGTCTGCTGCCTTAATGACCAAAGTAGGGAAAATGCAAGACAGCATTAGCAGACTAGCAGAAACAACTGGTTCCATGACTAATGACTCTAGATTAATAAGAAAGA
The DNA here is from genome assembly GCF_003668045.3 of Cricetulus griseus. Taxonomy (NCBI): domain Eukaryota; kingdom Metazoa; phylum Chordata; class Mammalia; order Rodentia; family Cricetidae; genus Cricetulus; species Cricetulus griseus. The sequence continues at coordinate 372,509,360 of NC_048595.1, read as the reverse complement.
CTAGAACTTCAAATTGGAAAACTGACAGAGAGATTTTGTTCCATGTTGGAGGATAATCACCAGCTAGCAGATAAAACGCAGTTTCTGGAAGGCAATTTACATGCCATTCAGATACTATCTAATTATGAGAATATTTAAAGCTTAGAAGCATATATAAATGAGAAAAACAAAAAATTACTGATTCTATGAAATCCTTAGAAACTTATATGATCCAGGAAGTTCAAACGCTCAGAGAAACAAAGGTAAACTGATTACAGGCCTTAGAAGACCATCTGATACACCCAGAATTGGAAATACATATAACAGGTCATGAAAGAGGTTTAAAATTACCTAAACCTGTTAGACTACAGGAAGACCTTCCTAAGGTTTTCCTGCCCTCTCTAATGGTTTTTCCAGTGATAATGGCTTACAAACCAGCAACAAAAATAACACCTGCATAGCTACGTTGCATGTCGATGGGAGCCAATACATATGAAGGACCTTAAAGGTTTCAAAGAAACTGTTGTCACTTATGGACTACATAGCCGTTATGTCAGACAATTATTAAACTCATGGGAAAGTTCAAATAGAGTTATTCCAGCAGATTGGAATCAATTAATATCAGCTGTATTGGAAGATCTGTCTCAAATACAAAAGAGGGCTTTATGGAGGGAGGAAGAGAAAGCTCTCAAGCTTCAGGGCTTAAAGAAAGGTTACAAAGCTCCCCAAGATAAAATTCTCATGCTCACCCAGAAGTTGAAGCTGCATATGATGAAAATAATCTTGTCCTTATGCAATACAACAGCCTTGAATGCTTGGGGTAAGATTCATGAACAAGGGGACAGAATAGTACCCTATACCAAAGTGGTACAGGGACCAAGAGAACAGTTGACTGGATTTTTACAAAGATTGTCCAGGGCAGTAAAGTTACAGGTAATAGATTCAGAGTCTAGGCAAATATTCATAGAATCTCTAGCTTATTTGAGAATGCAAATCCACAATGCAAAATGGTGCTTCGGCCTTTAAAAATCAGATCAGCACCAATGGATGAATAGGTTCTGCACACAGCTAGAATTGAAAATAATGATCCCAACACAGAAACTTGGGTAGGAGAAGCAATCTCCAAAGGTCTAAAAAGACACCAAGAGGCCAGATTCCCTAACTATAGTGACACAGAAGCTTGGGTAGGAGGAGCAATCTCAAAAGGTTTAAAAAGACATCAAAATACCAGATGTTTTAATTGTGGCAGGATAGGTTATCTTAGAAGAAATTGTAGGCAAATCATTCTTAGGTATAATGCTTCTCCTAAACATGTCTCAAACAGAAAACCTCAGCCTTTTTGATTATGTAGAAGATGTGGTAAAGCTGACACTAGACCAATGAATGTAGACCGACCAGAGACATACAAGGAAACCCTTTACAATCAGGAAACTCCTTAGGGGGGATCTTGAAGGCCCCCATGTCACAAACGATCCATTCCCAGTTACTGTGGAGGACAATCAGAAATTCCACTGTCTATTGTAAAGAATGATACCACTCTGAATGGTAGTTTAGCTACTGAGGAGGAAGCAAATGGAACTGGAGAGAACAAAAAATTTATATTTTGACACACTTTTATAAAGGATCAGAGGCCTAAATTAAAAGTAAAAGTAAATAATAAAGTGATTATTGGCTTAGTAGACACTGGCACTGATGTAACTATTATAACTCAAAAATCTTGGCCTGCAAGATGGCCCCTACAAGAGGTAAATGTTCAATTCTTAGGGATTGTAACCCTATCTCAGGTAAAACAGAGCACGAGATGGGTTGAGTGCATAGGACCAGAGGGGCAAAGAGGAAGACTAAAGCCATATGTCAAAGACATCACAAAGTTCTAGGGTTGTGCTCTATTGCAGCAATGAAATACTCAGATTAACATTTCTCCAGTATCAGATACAAATCATAAACAAGCTCTAGATGGTAGAAAAAATATTCTAAGGTGTGGGGGACCGAATATCCCTGTTATGAAATATTTTGGGTCCCAGGTTCTGTCCACCATAAACAGCGGTGGCGCCAGGAAACTCCAGCCCACTATTGTATTGTTAATGTCAGCAGGGGTACTTTTGTTTATCAAGGCCTGATGGTAATATGCCTCTTATTTGCATCTGTATGTGCCTAAGCATCTGAATAGGCCCTCACCTGGGCGGAGGAGCCAGAGGTTTGTGAGTAACGTATGAGGACAGAAGGTTAGGAGCAAAGTGGGCCAACGGCGAGAGGAGAGAGGAGAACAAAGAGAGAAATGGTTGCCTCGTAGTATTAGCAGGGTGGTTAAGAGACACCAGAAAAGATGGCTAATAAAGAAATGGCTCTAGTTCCACAACATGGAACTGAGAGTTCTCTGAAGATGACAAGATGCCTGTGTTTGGTCTTTATTGCTGTTGGGTTGTTCAAAGCTTCCAGGTCCACACACCCCCACTCAGGTAGAACCTTATGGACTAGGGCTGAGACATGCTGGGTCACGACACTAAGGCACTACAGAAAACAGATATCAACCATCCAGGCTGTGCATAAACAGAATACAAATGCCAAACCTACAGAGGAACCAAAAGCCCTACCTTAAAATTGGTTACAGATGAACCTGCCTGAGTAGGGCAATGGCCTATGACCTCTGAGAAGCTAGATGCTTTAGAAAAGCTGGTTCAGGAACAGCTAAATTCTGGACATATTGAAGAATCTACCAGCCCTTGGCATTCTCCTGTATTTGTTCTAAAAAAGAAATCTAGTAAATGGAGAATGCTGACAGACCTGAGAGCCATCAATAAAGTAATTCAGCCAATGGGCTCTCTACAGTCTGGAATGCCCTTGCCTTCCTTGATACCTAAAGGATGGCTATCATAGTCATTGATCTAAAAGATTGCTTCTTTATCATACCTTTACAAGAAAAAGATAGGGAAAAATTTGCCTTCATGGTGCCTACTTACAACAATCCTCAGTCAGTTAAGAGATATCAATGGAAGGTCTTGCCAATATTTCATGCAAAAACCTTTGTAAATAATTCATAAGCAATTTCCACAATCTGTAATCTACCATTATATGGATGATATATTGTTGGCTGATTCTAAGAAAGGAACGTTGAAAAAGATGTTTCTGACAGTAAAATAAATTTAACCCCCCTGGGGATTACAGATTGCCCCCAAAAAGATACAAAGAGGAGATTCTATCAATTATTTAGGTTGTAAAATAGATCTACAAAAAATTAGACCACAAAAAGTACAGATCAGGAGAGCTTGTTACCAAACCCTCAGTGACCTGCAGAAATTGCTAGGGGGAAATTTCTCAACTACAGACAATTATTGGACTAGAAGGACATGATTTGAGACATTTAAAAGGGGTCCTAAAAGGGGACAAGGACTTAAATAGTCCATATCATCATCAGAAGTTGAAAAATAATTAGAATGGGCAGAAAAGAGAATACTAGAAGCACATATGAACCATGTGGATCCAGAACCAGACTGTATTCTGGTTATTTTACCATCTAGAGAACACCCCTCAGGGATTCTGATGCAGAGGGAAGATACCACATTAGAATGGATATTTCTGCTACATAAACAGAATAAATAACTAAAGACATATAGAAAAGATCTCAGATTTGATTTTAAAAGGCAAATTAAGACTTCGTCAACTGACTGGAAGGGACCCAGCAGAAATTATAGTACCTTTAACTAATGAGGAAATTTCCCCCTTATGGAAAGATAATGAATGAATATTAACAGAGAGCTTGTAGTAAATTTTTGGAAACGATTAGCAACAATTAACCCAAAACTGAGAGAATTAAATTCATAAAAAGACAATTTGGATCCTTCCACATATTGTAAGAAAAACACCTGTCTCTGGAGTTCTTACCTTCTACATTGATGCTAACAAATCAGGTAAGGCAGGATATAAATCAGGAGAGATGAGTAAAGTAGTTCAAAGTCTGTATAACTCTGTACGGAAGGCAGAATTATACACAATTCTTATGGTACCTAGGGATTTTACAGAGCCCCTCAATATAGTTACTGACTCTCAATATGCAGAGAGTCATTTTACACATTGAGACTGCTGAATTCATTCCTGATGATACGGAATTAACTTCATTGTTTCTACAATTACAAGAAACAATCAGTAATAGGACTCATTTGTTATATATAACATACATCAGATCCCATACGGGTCTGCCAGACCCTCGGGCACAAGACAATGATGAGATTGATCATTTATTAATAGGAAGTGTGCTAGAAGCCTCAGAATTTCATAAAAAAAAACCATGTGAATAGCAAAGGTTTAAAACAGGATTTTTTCATCACTTGGCAACAAGCCAAGGATACAGCAAGAAATTGCCCTACCTGTTCATTCTATAATCAAGCTCTGTTACCAGCAGGCAGTAATCCCAAAGGTATACATAGGAATGAAATTTGGCAAATGGATGTGTTTCAATTTCCAGAATTTGGAAATTTAAAATATATACACTATACTATAGATACATTTTCAGGGTTTCAATGGGCCACTGCTCTTAGCTCTGAAAAGGCCAATTCTATTATCACACATCTATTAGAGGTGATTTCCATTATGGGTATACCTGTACAAATAAAAACTGACAATGCTCTAGCATATGTCTCCAGAAAATTGGGACAGTTTTTCAAATATGGCATAAAGCACGTAACTGGTATACCACACAATCCCACAGGACAAGAAGTGTTGGAGAGATCTAACAGCAGTTTAAAAGAAATGCTCCATAAACAGACCTCCAAAAACAGATTACATAATGCTTTATTGACACTAAACTTTCTTAATGCTAATGAGAAAGGACAAACAGATGCAGAAAGACACTGGACTACAGAAAAAAAAAACTGCTGAACTAAATCAGCCGGTATACTCCAAAGATGTATTGACCTGGGTATGGAAACCAGGACATGTGTTACATTGGGGAAGGGGTTTCACCTTTGTTTCCACAGGAGAAGAAAAACTTTGGATACCATCAAAATTGATCAAGACTTGGGCCAAACAGGGGAAACCTCTGAAGGAGGAGAAATGACAGGTCATCCACCAAGTTATATTCCATGAATTGTATAGAAACCTCACAAAGGAAAGGCGAGTGTTTTGTTCTTGTCTTCACAGGAAGACCTGTCTCCAAAAAGCAAGAAGACACTGAACGGGTAGATATCTAAGTAAGAGAGGATAGCCACCAAAAGAGAACCATCAAACAAAGGAGAATCTATCATGTGGTAAACTTTAAAACTATTTCTATACAAGAATCTATTTCTCTGTACTTCCCAGTACCTAGTCCCAATTCATTTAAACCAATGCCGGCTTTAGAGTCAGATTTGGCTTTCCTCCTCTAAATCCAAACATGTTGTTAAAACAAAATTCAGAGTTTCTGCATTATATCAAGAAGGCAATTGATGTAAGACAGAAGAAAACAAAATCTAGGGACTGTCACTTGTCTATACTCAGTTCTTTCTCTAAAAGCCCAATCTCCCTCATATTCATTACCTTCCTTATTGTTGCTTTTCCCAGTATGCATACCTATAAAAGTTGAAATTTCTTTTTTGATATTAATGTTCAAATCCCCTACAGTGAGCAAAGAATTTCCTAACGGCAATCTTTGAACTCTCCTAAAAGAAAATGGGGCCCCACTTCATCGATTCCACTGGATCCAACTTGATGCATTTGAACTGACAATCACCACTCTAAAGCTGGTTTGGGACAGTGTTTGTGGCATCTGTTTGGCCTGTTCATAGCTTGTTGGAAGAAAGAAATAAAGATGTCATTTGTTGAAAATGCCCATGGCTCTTGTTTTCTTGCTGTGGAAGCATTCAGCCTGAGCTCTACTCATACCAGCTCCTTCCTCTTCTATATCCTTAAGAGTTCCTTTGTGGGATCATGGTTTGAACTTCCAGGCACCCTTTAAACCCTCTAAATACTCATCTCACTAGGTGTTAGGATAAAGCTCAAGGGGGACCTTGCTTGGGGGACCTTGGAAGATTCCATGGCAGGCAAGGGTGACTGAGGTGGAGGGTCAAACATGCCACACAGACAGAGCTTAAGTGAGTTTTATTAGAAATGGGAGGGAAGGAAAGAGAAAAGAGGTAAAGAGAGGGGGGGACAGAAGAGAAGAGGGAGACAGAAGTCCTATATGTCCCAGGGGCACAGTGGAAAAGAGAGAGAATGAGATTGGGAAAGAGAGCATAGAAAAAGAGCAGGAAAGAGAGATCAGACAAAGAGAACATAAGTGGACAGAGGTCTTTCTTTGAAATGGGTCCTTTGCACCTGGGCTGACTAAGGTTCTGCCTGAGTGCATTCTGCCAGGTGATAGGGACAGGCCAGCATAATGCCTGGATCCTTAAAATCCCACCTTTATTATTAAAAGCTGAAGAGTTTGGCGTGGCAGGTTAGAGAACAAGGGTGTCAAGTTCTCAAGGCTTCTTCCAGCTGACCTGGTGGGCATTGACCATCCTTGGGGGACCTGAGAAAGTTGGGATGCTGCCACATCCTTGGGTAGCTGGTTGTTTCATCGCAGTCCAGGCTGTATGGAACTCCCTGGCACCTCTTAGACCTGGCAAGATAGTAGCAGAGCAGAGGACAAGGTTAAGTTTAGGTTAAAATTTTTTTCTTAGGTCCTGGGACTTGAGGGGAGGAGGATGGTAAAATGAGGGAGGGTTCCTGAGGAGTCCTGAGATGAGGGAAGGGAGTCCAGCCTGTATCAGCCCCACACTACAGAGTCTATCTATTCTGGACTGATGTCTTTGGGGCTGTGATCAGAACCAGCTGAACAGCCCTTCTGTAGTATATACGCTGTTGCTTTAAACTAAGGATTTAACACTTTGGGAAAACGGCATAAGCTTCCCATTGTTTTGCACTGTTAATATAACATCTGTTGATGCTGTACCCTCTTTAGTTAACTGTCTAGGTGAATCGGGATCACTATCTCCTTTTAAAATTTTATTTAAAGGTTTTTAAATCACCAGTAGAGTAGATGCCCTTAAAAAAGAAGGTAACCATTGAATATTTCCCAACAACTTCTGAAAATCATTTAAAAATTGTAAACTATCCTTTCTTTTTTTCACAACTGTGATTTATTGGTTGAGGAGTAGAGTACACAGACATTTCAATTCTTAACACATGCACCCAATCTCTGAAGAGTCATACATTGTGTTCATGTACCCCAAGAGTCACGTGTTGTTTCTCTTTGAACTTATTTCAGTGATGTTCCAGCCTCACATGTGTCAAGTTTTCCCCAAGACCTCACATAACACACAAATGCTCACAATCCTCAATTCCACTGACTCAATTTTATGCCACATACAGCACATACTCAAAATGTCCACCTTTCACAGCATATTATCACAATTGTTAGGAAAATGGACGGCCATGACCATCAGAGACAGTTCTGACAGGGCAAGGACCAGGGGTGTTTTTTTTTTTTAATAGTTCTACTAGAACCACAAGAGCAGATATAACTGAAAATACTGCAGACGCAAATGCACGACCAAGACTACAAATACTTGGTACGCTTTATGCTGTAGGATATAAAACTAGCCCCCTCTACGGAATGTTATGGTGACTGCCGAGACAGTCACAGCCTCTCCTGATTCACCATTCTGTTTTCTGGTTTTCCCAAAAATAAACAACCAGCAAATGATTTAACCTCTTAAAAAATCATTTACACTTAAAAAAAATGGGATGAGGTGAGATTTCCTCCCACTTTTTAAAAATGTTTCTAGAGCTACTAAAAAACTCCAATTTACAAAATAGTTGATGAAAATATTCCTCTGGATTGTACACGAAGGGAGGCAGGAACCACTGATAGACATGACAGATGGTTGGATGTTTAGTTGGTCTTGGCTTCTTTCTCTTCTACCTCAGAACTGGACTCTGATTCTCCATCTCTCGGTTCTCTGCAGGCAGATCTGCAGTCTGCTGGTCAACCGCTTCAGCCTGTTTGCCCTTCGCTCCCCTCTTTCCTTTTGTTTGTACTTTTTTGTCTGATCATTTATCCTTTCCCTCGGCCTTTTTCAGTGTGTGATTGCAAATGCTGAGGTCACCTTTGTGTTAACTGTCTCTCTTTAGGACTAGATCAATTTCATGTAGCTCAGTGTGGTGTTGAACTAACAGAGATCCATCTGCCTGTCTTCTGAGTCCTGGGATTAAAGGTGTGTGCCACCACTGCCTAGCTCTATGGCTAGTTAACATGGCTGCTTAGGATTAAAGGTGTGTATCACCACTACCTGACCTCTATGTCTTGTGGCTAGTTTGCTTTCTGTACCTCAGGCAAGCTTTAGTAAATCATAAATAGCATCACCACAGGCATCTTTGGGGGAACCTTGAGAAAATCAGGATAACTGGTTAGTCCTGGCTGGAGTAGTCTGTGAGGCTGGACCATCTCACCAGCAGCCTTGATGCTGTTCTGGATGCAGAACTCTGACAAACTGGCAAAAGAAGTGTTTTTGGTATGTTGGGTCATCTGGGCCACCCATTTTTATTGGTGTATGGTCCCCTCGCTCTGAAAGTACATAAACTTTTAAAAGTAACATACATGTCTATATTAATACAAGTATAGACTATGTATTGTACACAAATTAGCCATGGATGACTTTTTTGTTTTATGTTTGAGCAGTTAAAATATAAATTACATGTTTTGCAGTTTTCTGGGTTTATTTTTTACATCTATAGCCAGGATATTCAGTGGGTGTTCCCTGATCAAAGCTGATCCATACTGACATGGAATGAATCCATAACTTTTCATTTCCTGTGGTTATAAAAGCATAACTTCTTCTCCAAAGCAATACACCATTTCACTTTCTTTTTGAAGTCAAAATATCCTTAAAATATATAGGTTGGTTTAGTCTATCAGCTTTTATAATACTAAGTCTCTTAGCAGCTTTTGCTCTTTCATCAAGAGCCCAAAATGTCAAAGACAACACAATAGCATACAGGATCCATACTCCTTTTTTACTTCTTTACATGGCTCATTGTGTTTTTAAATTACTTTGTTCCTTTTTCAAGGACTTTTCTTTATTATTTTAAACTATACCAGCTGAAAAGATTGAAGCACAAAATTAATCTATCTGTTGTCTACAAAAACACCTTCATTTTAAAGGGAAGTGTGACCTTAGAGTGAAAAGATGGATAAAAGTACTCCAATCAAATGGGATCAGAAAGCAAGCAGATACTGTTATCCTAATACCTGGCAAAACACATTTGAAACTCAAACTAATCAGAAGAGATAAAAAAGGACACTCCATTATACTCAAAGGGACAGTTAAATAAGAAGACATTGCTATCCTAAACATGTATGAACCACACACTGTGATGCATCCAATTTCATAAAAAGTGTACTACTGAAATTAAAGACACAGATTAACATCATATAATAATAAGAGGTGACTTCAGTAAGCCACTTTCTTCAATAGACAGATCATCTGAACAAAAACTAGACAGAAACATCAGAATTAAATGGCATTATACATCAAATGGACCTAACAGATATCTACAGAATATTGCACTCAAACACACACGCATGTACACATACACAAGCACACACATGCACACACATACTCAAGCGCCCCCACACACAGGCATGCCCACATGCCCATGTGCACAACCACAAGCCCACACACGTGCAAGCACAAGCACACAATCAACACACACACACACACACACACACACACACACACACACACACACACACACGAACAAGCCATACACATGCTCAGGCACTCGAACACATGACCACACATGCACACACACATAGCACACAAAACTCATTCTACTCAGCAGCGTGTGAAAGCTTCCTTAAATTAGATTACATTTTAGGACACAAAACAAAGTTAACGCATTCACAAAGACTGAAATGACACCACGTATCTGAGTGGGCCAAAAATGCAATAAACCATAAAAATAAGAGCAAACAAATCTCTAGTAAATATACAAACTCAAGGAAATTAATCAACTCCGAATATTTAAAAGGTCAAAGAAGAAATAAACAATATCCCTGGAACTAAATAAAAATGGAAAAGCAAACAACAAACCCTGTGGGACACATTAAAAGCAGGCCTAGAGGACACACTTTACCTTTTCCTGTAAATCATCCATCCTTCTCTTTTGTATATAAACAAAAGCCTGGGAACAAAAAAGTGTGACACTAGAGTCCAGCTGCTTCTGAGCTCACAAGTGCACACCCAGAGGAGCCCTTCCCCACTCTCAGCTATGACAGGCAGACTACAGACACACTGTTTTTCATCCCTATCTAACTGACTTCCAGGTGTCAGTGTTTATCCCCTGTGGAAGTGAGTTAACAAGACAGCAGGCAGCTACAACTTCAAGTGGTATTACGCCACTTCAATGAAATTATATGTGTATGTACACATATAAAACACAAAAACAATATACATCTATAAAATTAATATTATATAGACAGGTTAAATTATCAAAGACCAAGATTCCTGCAAGTCCAATCTTAGATAATGTCGAGAATATAAGAATCTATATATAGACAGGGAGTGCAGCAGTACAAGCTGGTTATTCAGTAAGTACAGCCTGGATAACACAAGACAGGGGTTGTGAATGGCTTTGAAGTTTATTTTGAGGAAGAAGCATTTGAACATTGACAATGGTGATGATGATGACTATGGCTAACAAAAAACACTTGTATTTTACATATTAAATTGTGAGGAGCCGCACTCACATTCGCCATTACAAGATGGCGCTGACATCCGCTGCCGGATCAAGTAAACAACGTTGGTATACATGTGCCCAGTGTTTTTCCACTGCCTAGCCCCGCCTATTCCATGGCGTCATATAGGGTGACGAGTCATGCACCTATCCCAGCTGTACACGCATCGCTCAGAGTTTGTGAGCCTTTATAAGGGGACGGGATTCTTGGCTCGGGTTCTCCGCTCTGGTAAGCTTATGCTCTCCTCTCAAGACGCATTAAAGCTTTACTGCAGAAGGATCCGAATGTCCTGTGTGGTTCTTGCCGGCGAGACTATCGCGCGGGACATCTGGTGCCGAAAGCCGGGAACTTGTTAACATTGCCGGCACCGCGGAGACCCCTCGGATGGGGCGGATTCAGAACTGCAGGGTGGTAAGTTCGGAAAGGTATGCTTTATTCTGACACCTTCTTTTTTGACTTTGCTTTTAATTTGTCACCACTATGGGATGGATCAGTAAAAGCCTTAATTCTAGTCTTTATTACATTGGTCTTATATTGTGCCCACCGTGGCTGGTGTTCCAGTTCGAGACCAAGCTTACCCCAGGTAGCCTCCAGCATAATGGGCTCTTCAAAACAGAGAGACCTAATTAAAAACTGTCTAGAGATTGAGGCTTGCCGTCCCATGGTAGCAGAGAGTCAAAAAACGCTTAAAGAGGTACAGGATAATATATCAGAAACCGAACGAGATGAGAGATTAGGAGCTCAAAAAAGGAAGGACATGTCTAAGGAAAAAGGCCCTCCCCAGGATACAAAAAAAGGGGGAGAGAAAATAGGGAATAACCAGTCACACCCCGGTAAATTTAAGAGAAATAAAGACTCAAAACCTAGCCTCTACCCTACGGTGAAACTAGAGGCCTTGGAGCTGAGCAACTCAGACTCTGAGATTTTAGACTCTAGCAAGGAAACAGAGCTAGAGCAAGACAGATACCACCCTGATAGATATCGGCTGCCAAAAGTGAAAGCAAATATGAGGCCACCGCCTGTTAATCCAGTGGGTGTACCTCCATCAGCACCCCCATTATTTGGTACCGACTCCTTTTTACCATTAGAGGAGCGAAGGAAATTGCAGATGGCTTTTCCAGTCTTTGAAAATGAGGGGGCGAGAGTACATACTCCCGTAGACTATAATCAGATTAAAGAATTGGCTGAATCAGTCCGGAAGTATGGGGTCAATGCCAATTTTACAACAATACAAGTAGAAAGGCTAGCCAACTAAGCTATGACACCCACTGATTGGGAGACAACAGTAAAGGCAGTGCTCCCCAATATGGGACAATATATGGTGTGGAAGGCTCTTTGGTATGATGCAGCCCAGGCACAGGCAAAGGCCAATGTCACAGCAGAAAATGAAAATCAGAGACAATGGACCTTTGAAATGCTGACAGGACAGGGGCCACATGCCCTCAATCAAACTAATTACATTTGGGGCGTATATGCCCAGATATCAGCTGCCGCCATTAAAGCATGGAAGGCATTGACAAAAAGGGATGAATCAGGTGGACATCTTACAAAGATAGTCCAGGGGCCCCAGGAGCCATTCTCAGACTTTGTGGCCAGAATGACAGAGGCCGCTAGCCGGATATTCGGTGATGCAGAACAAGCCATGCCTCTGATTGAACAATTAGTCTTTGAACAAGCAACTCAAGAATGCCGAGCAGCCATAGCCCCCCGGAAAAGTAAAGGTTTACAGGACTGGTTAAAGATCTGCAGAGAACTCGGAGGGCCACTTACTAATGCAGGCTTGGCCGCAGCCATCTTACAAACCCAAAGGCGCCGAAATATGTCTGACCGAAAAGCCTGCTTTAACTGTGGAAAAACAGGGCACCTTAAAAAGGACTGTAGAGCCCCTGAAAAGACTAGGGAAATGGAGCTGTGCAAGCGCTGTGGAAAAGGTTATCATAGGGCCAGCAAATGCAAATCTGTGCGGGACATAAAAGGTAGGCTTTTACCCCCTATGGAGGAACCTAAAGCGTCCCAACCAAAAAATGGGCCGCAGGGCCCATGGTCCCAGGGCCCTCAGAAATATGGGAACCAGTTCCAGAAAAGCAACTCGGAGAAGGAAGGGACTCCCGAGGACACTCCGGAGTGGACCTGTGTGCCGCCTCCGACTTCTTATTAATGCCCCAAATGAATGTTCAGCCGGTCCCAATCCAGTCTCCGGGGCCTTTACCCCCTGCTACCATTGGGCTCATTTTGGGCCGCGGTTCCTTGACCTTACAAGGACTTATTGTGTATCCTGGAATCGTAGATCCATATCATAAGGAAGAATTCCAGGTCCTCTGCTCCAGCCCTCGGGGCGTGTTCTCCATAAAGCAGGGAGATAGGATCGCACAATTAGTGCTACTGCCCTCCCTTGGGGATAGAGAGACTTGCACCTCCCAAAAAAGAGCCATGGGGTCTACTGGTAATGATTCAGCATATCTGGCCATACCCCTAGATGAGAGACCAACTATGAAATTATTGATTAATGGAAAAGAATTTGAGGGGATTACAGATACAGGGGTGGACAAAAGCATCATTTCATTGCATTGGTGGCCGAAATCCTGGCCTACTGTGGTTTCAGCTCATTCTCTTCAAGGCCTTGGATATCAATCCTCTCCAGCCGTTAGTGCTGTGGCCCTGGTTTGGCGGAGCACTGAGGGCAGGCAGGGACGCTTTACCCCTTATGTTTTGCCCCTCCCAGTAAATTTGTGGGGGCGAGATGTGTTACAAGCCATGGGCATGACCCTGACCAATGAGTATTCCCCTCAGGCATCAGCTATAATGACAAAAATGGGCTATATACCAGGAAAGGGCCTGGGCAGAAGGGAGCAAGGTAGAATAGAGCCCATTGAACAAAAAGGGAATCAAAGTAGAAAAGGCCGTTGAGGCTTCATGACCCATACCATGGAATACAGAGGACCCGGTATGGGTCTCTCAATGGCCATTATCCTCTGAAAAGCTGGAAGCAGTCACAAGACTTATACAGGAGCAAGAACAGTTGGGGCATTTAGAAACTTCCACTTCTCCCTGGAACACCCCAATTTTTATTATCAAAAAGAAATCTGGAAAATGGAGGTTGCTCCATGACCTGCGGGCTATTAATAACCAAATGCGCCCTCTGGGCCCTGTCCAGAGAGGCCTCCCTTTGCTCTCTGCACTACCCCAAAATTGGAAGCTTATTATTATAGATATTAAGGACTGTTTTTTCTCCATCCCCCTCTATCCTCGGGACCGGCAAAGGTTTGCCTTTACTGTTCCCTCACTCAATCACATGGAGCCAGATAAGAGATTCCAATGGAAAGTGTTATTCACTATATGGATGATATTCTTATCTGCCATAGGAAGATAGAGGTCCTGCAACAAGCCTTTCCCATGCTGGTAGCTGAGTTAAAACAATGGGGACTGGAGATAGCGTCAGAGAAGGTCCAGGTCTCAGATACCGGTCTCTTCCTGGGCTCGGTAATTACCCCAACAAAAATAATCCCACAAAAAATAGAAATACGCAAGGATCATCTGAGAACCTTAAATGACTTCCAGAAACTCTTGGGGGATATAAATTGGCTGAGACCCTTTTTAAAGATCCCCTCTGCAGATTTAAAACCCCTTTTCGACATCCTGGAAGGTGAACCTCATATTTCTTCCCCCAGAAGCTTTACTCCGGCTGCTTGTCAAGCCCTACAAAAAGTGGAAAAGGCCTTGCAGGATGCACAATTGCATCACATAGATGAGACATTGCCATTCAGCCTATGTGTCTTTAAAACGGCTAAGTTACCGACCACCGTCTTTTGGCAGCATGGGCCGTTGCTTTGGGTTCACCCAAATGCTTCCCCCGCTAAGATCATTGATTGGTATCTGGATGCTGTCGCGCAGCTCGCACTTCGGGGAATAAAAGCAGCTGTCGCTCATTTTGGCAGGGACCCTCATCTCTTGGTTGTACCTTACACTGCTGCACAAATTCAGACTCTGACAGCTACATCTAATGACTGGGCGGTGTTGGTTACCTCCTTTTCAGGGAAAATTGATAATCATTTCCCAAAACATCCAATCCTACAATTTACACAAAATCAGGCTATAGTGTTTCCACAGATGACAGCAAAGCATCCAATCCCGAATGGGACGGTGGTTTATACTGATGGTTCCAAAACCGGTGTAGGGGCTTATGTTATAGGGAATAAGGTAGTTTCTAAACAATTCAATGAAACCTCACCCCAGATCGTTGAATGCCAAGTGGTGCTGGAAGTCCTTGAGGCCTTTCCGGGGCCACTTAACATTGTGTCAGATTCCTCCTATGTGGTTAATGCGGTCAACCTCCTTGAAACTGCTGGTATAATACGACCCTCCAGCAGAGTTGCAGGTATCTTTCAAAAAATACAAATTACCCTATCAAACAGGAGGTTCCCTGTTTTTGTCACCCATGTTCGAGCACATTCGGGGCTCCCAGGACCTATGTCCTCTGGGAATGATTTGGCAGACCGGGCCACAAAGTTGATGGCTGCCGCCTTGTCTACCCAGATACAAGCTGCACAAGAATTTCATCAGCGCTTACATG
The DNA here is from genome assembly GCF_003668045.3 of Cricetulus griseus. NCBI lineage: Eukaryota > Metazoa > Chordata > Mammalia > Rodentia > Cricetidae > Cricetulus > Cricetulus griseus. The sequence goes on along the minus strand of NC_048595.1, from coordinate 372,494,118 downwards.
TGACGGCTGAAACCCTGCGCCGTCGATTTGCTTTGACAAGGCAGGACTCAATGTAAAAACTGCTGTGAATTTTTACCTGCACCTCATGTAGGAATAAATCCGCGCGGCATTAGGCCGCTACAGATGTGGCAAATGGATGTTACACATGTTGCCTCCTTTGGAAAACTCCAATATGTTCATGTCTCAGTGGACACCTGCTCAGGCATAATTTGTGCCACGCCTTTGACAGGGGAAAAGGCCGCACATGTGATTCAACACTGCTTGGAGGCCTGGAGTGCCTGGGGAAAGCCTCATATCCTAAAAACAGATAATGGGCCGGCTTACACCTCTCAAAAGTTCCGGCACTTCTGCAGACAGATGGAAGTTACCCATCTGACTGGCCTACCTTATAACCCTCAAGGACAAGGCATTGTGGAACGTGCCCATCGCACACTTAAGTCTTATTTAATCAAACAAAAGGAGGGAATGGGAGCATCCTTACCCTCGGTGCCAAGAGTTGCAACCCTTAATTTTCTAAACATTGACGCTCAGGGCCATACTGCAGCCAAGCGCCACACCTCAGAACCTGAAAGGCCAAAGGAAATGGTAAAATGGAAAGATATCTTAACTGGTCTTTGGAGAGGCCCGGATCCTATTCTCATAAGATCCAGGGGAGCTATATGTGTTTTTCCACAGGATGAAGAGAATCCCCTGTGGATCCCGGAAAGACTCACCCGAAGAGCCCCTTCGGACCTTCAAAAGTCGGAACTCCACCCTCTCCCCGGGAGTTGAGAGCCGCTATTATCCAGATTAACTCCTTGCACCTTGACCTGTCCTTGACGGAGGGATTGTCATCATGGATCGCTTCACCTGTCTCCTATTTTAAGGATTGGGTGGGGGTGGGACTTTTTGGCACAATTCTCTGCAGTGGTGTGGTGTTTATGCTTGGGACTGTGTGTAGACTCAAAACCCAAACAAAAAAGGTAAGGTAGTGGTTGCACAGGCACTCGCCGCCCTAGAGAATGGAATCTCCCCCGGCATTTGGCTAAGCATGTTGAGGCAATAGGTCGCCGACTGCTCAGCTCCTGCACCTCCGGAGGCTTGACCTCATTGCACGGAATAGAGTGAGCAAGGTTCGGCAGGTCAAAAGAGTTGTAAGGCTAAGCACTGCACAGAAAGGGCCTGTGGCTTTTCTTGTGGCTCTTCTGGGAGACATGTCATCTTGCATGAAGGTTATAGGACGGGTCTGGGCCTGCTCTGGACACAGAGTCTGGAGTCCTGCCAGTTTTGGGGAGTTGACCTCTATCTCCACTCTGCATTTGGCTGGTCTATAGCCTCTATGTTTCTATATAATTATATAGGGGGAGATGTGAGGAGCCGCACTCACATTCGCCATTACAAGATGGCGCTGACATCCGCTGCCGGATCAAGTAAACAACGTTGGTATACATGTGCCCAGTGTTTTTCCACTGCCTAGCCCCGCCTATTCCATGGCGTCATATAGGGTGACGAGTCATGCACCTATCCCAGCTGTACACGCATCGCTCAGAGTTTGTGAGCCTTTATAAGGGGACGGGATTCTTGGCTCGGGTTCTCCGCTCTGGTAAGCTTATGCTCTCCTCTCAAAACGCATTAAAGCTTTACTGCAGAAGGATCCGAATGTCCTGTGTGGTTCTTGCCGGCGAGACTATTGCGCAGGACATTAAATGGGTGACTGGAACATTATGTGATTTGTCACTTACAAAGTCTTCAAACATAATGATTAAAGTAGCAAAGAACAAGCATGGAACCCTCATCTGTGTTATGACATGGAAGACACCACACACACACACACAAAAAACAGACTTAGACCCACAGACACTCAGTGTGAAACATGACAATACTTGCTCATGTCTACTTAGTTGTGGTACTAAGCATGGGAGGCACCAGGTGTAGATGTCCCTGCAGTGGTAACTTGCAAGTGTACTTGACCTTTACATGGGTAGACTTCCTGAATGTGGGTAGCCTCAGCTCATTCTCTTGAGGGCCTAGTGAGCAATGACTGAAACAGAATTTCCTCCAAACACTGCCACCTAGACACTCTGTGTTTCTAGCCTGAGGATTGAAGAATTTGAATTAACAGCAGCCGTGTCAGGCCAGACCTAACTAAACCCAAGCCTGATGCCCTGGCTCACAAAATTAGAATGAGCCAGACCTATCAGAGACAATTCTTTCTTGTTGGTTGGTTTCTGGATTTAAAGACATGGTTTCTCTGTGTAGCACTGGGTGTACCGGAACTCACTCTGTAGACCAGGATGGATTCCAACTCACAGAGATCCTCTGCCTCTATCTTCAAGTGCTGGGATTAAAAGTGTGTGCCAGCTGGGTGGTGGTGGTGCACGCCTTTAATCCCAGCACTCGGGAGGCAGAGGCAGGTGGATCACTGTGAGTTTGAGACTAGCCTGGTCTACAAGAGCTAGTTCCAGGACAGCCTCCAAAGCCACAGGGAAACCCTGTCTCCAAAAACCAAAAAAAAAAAAAAAAAAAAAAAAAAAAAAAAAAAAAAAAAAAAAGTGTGTGCCACCACCACATTCAGAGGCAATTCTTTCAGGTACATCTCTCCATCTATCTCACTGATTCTCTGCCTCTCACTGCCACACGCTGTAGCTGTGTTAGTGCAGTGTACTTGCCTGTGCACATTCCTGAGCATTTTAGAAGTGAAGGGAACCCACACCCGAATAGGGTCACATGCATGCACACATATACAGAAAGAATAAATGTAGGAAAAATTTGAAATTTGTTGGAGACTTCCAGGGCTTAGACATGGGTAACATTCTGTCACGATGAAAGCAGCAGGTGTGGTAGAGACAAACCAATTGCTGAGGAATTTGTCCCACAGCAAAGGGAAAAAACAAACATGACTATCGGGCCCAGAGGCTAACGTGCCACTCCTTGTCAGGCACTGATTCTGTTCCCAACTCCCATGACTGGAGGACTAAAAGAATCTAGCAAGTACTGTGGTCATGGGAGCCTAACTTGGACCTACCTGTCTTATCAGCCAACACACTGACTCAGAACATTTCTGTTTTTTGTTCAAAACGCCCATATACCAAGACTGTCTGAAATGTTGGACCTACCAACTGAAACGAGTATTTGGCCTACAGTATTTAAAGGGTGCCAAGCAGCTCAAACCATGGTCCTGAAAGACCCCCCCCCCAGGGTGACACCCTGGGGTAAACACTCAGGATAGGCCATACCCCCAGTCACCAGACAGAGGCGAGAACTTGATGCAAAGAGCAAGAGGTTATATTATTCAGTAACTGGTGCATAGGGGCCCAGCACGTTACTCACGCAGGAGCAGAGGAGCTGGATCCCCGAACTGAGGGCTAGGGGGCTTCTTAAAGGAAAAAACTGCAAATAGATGGGGTCTGGGGTGAGCGAGGGTAACAGTTCTGATTGGCTCGTTTCAGGTGGTACATCTCTATTCCTGGGAACCATTTGTCAGGGTGGAATTCCTCAACCCTAACAGCCCTTTCCTGGTAAGGTCATAAGTTTAGATTCTCACCTATCTGCAAAGGAAACATCTTAGGTTGGGGTCCTTCAGGATCTCATTGCATAGCTGGCAAAGGAGATACCATCCAGTCAAAAAGGCAGACCATAAGGGTGGAGGCCATAAACTACAGAGTTTCTATGGTTACTTAAGGTCACACAAAGTACAGAGTTAGTTAGTGACTATACAATTTAAGGGGGATATATTTGACTGAGATAAGACAGGGCATGAGGTTGGGGGTGTGGTGGGGTTTACAGGGTCTGTCAATTATCCCCTGGGCTGGGGAATCTTTACAACCAGCAGTCAGCAAAGGAATGCCAACAGGAGAGATGAATAGTCACCTCTGCTTCTCTGGGAGCAGGGCTCAGGAGCCAGCCATGGCATTCCCAGCAATCAGAAGCTCCCCCTCTCTCTTCCCTTCAGAGCCCAAGTCTTTCCAACCTTCACCAATTTTTGATCCTTCAATCCCACATAGGAACTCTTAAGGATGTAGAAGAGGAAAGAGCTGGTCTGAGTAGATCCCAAGCTGAATGCTCCCACACAGCAAGAAAAGAACAACCAGGGACATTTTCAACAAATGATACTATTATTTCTTTCTTAAAACAAGCTATGAACAGCCCCACACAGATTCCCTCAACACTGACACTGCTTCACAAGGAAACATCAAAGAACAAAATTGCTTACAACCGTAGGAAGATGGTTACACACCATGGAGGGTTTCTTGGCTCAGTATGCTGCAGGAGAAGATTAAGGCAAGGCTCAGGAGAAGATTGGACTCTACCAGATACACAGCTCTGGCAATAACTTGTTCTTCAAACACAACAGGAGGTAACAAGTCCCTCTCTACATTAGTAGGTCCTCCCTCATTGCAATAAATAACCTGAGCAGCAGAGGGAATAGTAGAAGCTGTTGGTGCTTGGAAGCCGTCTTATTATAACCGTTGGTGGAGGCTGAACGATCACAAATGTGCAGTTACCCACATATTGTTTGTAGACTAAGAGCTCCCGAGAGTTCATACCTAGAAAGGATGCCATCAGGAGAATAACCACCTTCATCTTCATTGTAAACCCAGAGCCACAGGCAACCACAACTAGCCCCATGGCACGTGGCTTGTAAACTCATATCCTACATCCCATGCTTCCTCCTGGTCTAGCTGGTGACTCCACCCTTCATCTCAGCACTCCCTCTGCCCTGAAAATCCTGCCTAGGTATTGGCTGTTCAGCATTTTATTGGACCAGAAGGAGTGACACTTCCTCACAGTGGACAAAAATATTATTCCTCAACAAGATATTGTCACGAATGCTTGACAGAAAAGATGCAGGTATGCAAGAGAGCCTGACTGCTCCAGTACCAAATTCTACACTTACCTGTCTATGCATTGCTCCCATCTTTGTCTGTCACTGTCCCTACCCAGTTGACAATTTAGTCTCAAGACACACAACAATGCTAATGAAATATCTTCTTCAGTGCTTGTTTTAATATTATTCTAATTGTTTGTTACCAGGGTCTAGAATGAAACAGTGACCCGAAGCTATGCTCTTAGACACTCCAGAGATGATCAAGACACACAGGACAGCCCACATTCACAACTGCAGAATGAAGTCCTTTCCAACCCTCTACCTAGCTATCCAAGCCTTACCATCTATGTCCAAACCACAGGGGCCCTTGATGTCATGTTATCCAGCACAGATTAGATGGCCCATTCCGAGCAAGGCTCCATAGAGATCAAGACCACCATCGCCATTGCTTTCAGCCAACTACAGTTGTGTGAAGTGAGCCCCACTGGCACCACCCTACTGGAAGCCTTGAGCTGAAGTCTTGAGTCCTTCCTGCTGCTTGTTCCCCTGGGAGTCTACAGACATTATTTAGTTCCTCTGCTGTGGAAATCACCCTGATTACTTTAGCATCCACATCCCTGAGACCTGTTTGCTGCCCAACATCAGAAGGCCCTCGTGACCAGGAACCAAGCAGCCCCCTTGCCCACATAACTTTGTGTCACTCCATAGTTGAACTTTGGCTGTCAGGGATCTCTACTCAGTTTTGATAAGTCTTCTCTTCATGAATCATTCTACTCCCAATATTTCCTCACTCCAGGGTGGCCGCCCTGTCTTCCAGCCTACTTAGAAAGTTTCCTCCCTGTCAAGGAGCCTGCAGTCCCTTCCCTCACAATAACTCACAGGTTGACTGCACTGTGATGAAGAAATAACTCCACATAGCTCCATTCATGACGACCTTGCCAATGCTCAACACCACACACTTCTATTAATTCCATGAACCTGAGTGGGGAATCTGGGAAAATGTGTGCCTTTGGCCATTTCTGTCTTGGACTCTTGGTGACTTCCTTTTGTTATCAGGTTGCCTGTTGTTGATGTTGGCAAAGTAAAGCATAGGGGCCAGGTCCAGTCCCTCCCCTGCATCTGGAAACACACTACTGTTAGAACAAAGCAGCAACGTGTTATTTATGGCTACTTCCTCCCAGCCACAGGCAGGAGAACTAAGACCATTGTTGTCTGTTCCTTCCCAGACAAAGTTCTTCCATCCTCGATCTAGAGCCATAATGAGTGTAGCCTTTGTGCTGTTCAATCTAGACACCATGGCAGGGGACACTTAGAATGGGAACTTCAGAGCTGCCTGATTGCCTACCTTTTAGAAATACTGTCCCTTGCCCTGCCCATTCCTGAGTCTAGTGGTTATTGTCACCATGTGTAACTCACTGTACATGACTGAGGATTTTTACATCTTCTTTGCAGTCTATCCTGTCTCCTCCACAAAAGATCACTGTTCACTTTAAAATTGCTTCTGCCTGTTGTGTGCCCTGGTCCAGCCCTCGCTTTTGCATCTCATCAGCAGGCATCACGTTGAGTAATTTGGCACCTCAGTGTTTGAATCTGACTAGTCGGGTATGAATGAGAATGACCCCCATGGGCTCATGTTGGGGATCCCTTTGTGGTCTGCTATTCTTTTCTTAACTAAGGTTGACCCACAGTGTCCTTAGGATCCATTGACTGTCTCCTGACTAGGTGTTACTTTCTCATTCCCTCCTTCAGACTAGGCCTGTATGCAAGAATGCAAATTATCTGCTCATTCCTGAAGGGCTTGGGTTAAGAACGTTGACCTGAGTAAATTTCCACTGTGGCCACTGTTGGTATATAAGTCTTTTCCCCTTTGAAATAAATGGCATTCCTCTTCCAAGAATGACCTGTTGTCTTGTCTTTATTCAATCCTCAGATTCCCTTGCCCGAACCTGCAAGAAGTTGTAGCACTGGCCCTTACAAAAGGCTCAAATGTATAAATACTTGCTAGCCTGTTGGTAGAAGCATTTGGGAAGGAGTAGAGGGTGTGGCCACATGGAGGAGTGTCAGTGTGGGGCAGGCTTTGAGATTGCAAAACCCTAGAACCTTTCCCAGTTAGCTCTCTCTGTCTCCGGCTTGCAGATCCAGGTATGAGTTCTCAGCTGTTCCTGCCAACATGCCTTTCCTCCCCCATCATGGACTCCAATCATAAGCGCAATCAAACACCTTATTTTAGAAGTATCTTGGTCAGGCTGTTTTATCAGAGCAATAGAAAAGTCACTAATGCAGGATGTGAATGCTAAAGATCAGAACGAATATGCCTGCAAGGGTTCAGCAGAGCTGAAGCAGTGTGTGTGCCCATATGAACACAGAGATGCTCAGGCTAAGGTCTGGGGGCCACAGGGTTCTCCTGCCCTGGATACACAGGGTGTGTAGACTGTCAGATCACTATCAGACACGGGCCCTTGACTCCATGAGCAGATGCTCAGTGCTGTATCAGTGGGCTGAACCCAGCTACTGTGAAGAAACTCTCAATCCAAGGAGCTGCCAGAATTTTGGTGCATCTGGCTGCAGAGAGAACAGGCAGACCCTGCCCCCCAAACTTGTGCAGGTAGGCTTATTTATTCTGTGACCAAAGTACAGATACTTACATACAGCAATAGTCATACAGCGTCTTTTCATAGGTGAGCAGAATTGGAAGTTAGGGCAATTGAAGGTGTTTATCTAATAACACTTATGACATTTCATTGCAATCTCTGCAAAAGTAAAAATCTCCTGTTGTGTGCCTCCCCAAACAGCCTTTCCTCCATTGAACCCCATTACCCACCTCTCACAGCTGCTTCCCCATGCAGTTCTCTACTCAAGCCACCCAAAGACCTGCAGAGCTCAGGTCCTGCAATAGTCTAATGCAGAGCCTGACCAGGTCCCAGGACAGCCATGGACCCATCAAGAAAGTTTCCTTTTCTTAAAGGCTGATCACATGGAAAACAGCTGGGCTCCTCAAAGATGTCCATCCCTCTGTGAGACAGTAGCCACCCAGGACATTACAATCCTCCAGGGATTCTCTGGGCTCAACACCTTCTGTCCCTGCAGGGAAGTGCTGTGGACACATACTTCATTAGGTCTCCTGATCAGTGCTCTCTGTGGGAGCCTTCAGTCTACTCAACCATGATGAATCTCAGGAGTACCTCTCTAAGCATGTTTACATGCTAAAACCATGTCTAAAATTGATGAAAGAAAGTTACTATGAGGCAAAATAAGAAATAAATAATTCTCCTCCTTGTTTTGGCTACTAGAAATGGAAAAGTGTCATTGTGACCTCATGATACATGGCTAGTAAACAGAGCTGCCTGGTGTAGACACTAGCCTCCTTCTCTTTTAGATTTTCTGAGACATGGTTTTTCTATGTAGCCATGGCTGGCCTGGAAATCACTCTGTGCACCAGGCTACCTGCGTCTGCCTCATGAATGCTGGCTTGGATTAAAGGTTTTCACCACCAATGTCCAGCAACTCCAATGTCTTCAGAAAGACAATTCACCCAGTGCACAAGAATGATGCACAGGCTCTTGAGTTCTTTCTTAGTAATTTGGCTGCAGCCCTTTGTTAAAATTAGGAACAGTGGCAGCAGCTCATTGTCTTGGGTCACCCATAACCTCAGGGCATGGGTGACTGAGGCAGGGCAATCTCTGAGACTTTGAACTACAGAAAGAAACCTTGTCTCAAAACAACAAAGGGGTCAATGAGATGGCTCAGTGAGTAAAGTCTCTTGTTATCTGGTTCTGGTGAGCCCAATTCCAAACAAGCCTTGTTATGACCCTAGTCAGCTCTAGGTGGAGTATCCATCCATCCAATACACTGGGAGTCTTGAGACCATACTTGCCTTGCCTAGGTTGAATGGCAGTGTCCAACCCAGTGGTACTGTTTTCCAACCTACTGGTACTGTTGTCCCCCACGCTGGTACTGTTGACACTGGTGTCTACCCATGGGAGAACCAGGAGAATTAGCCAGAAGAAGGGGAGCATCATGTCAAACACACCTGTGAACCTGAAAGTGAAGAGAACCATGAGCAAGTGTAAGGGCAAGGCTCTTGATCCAGGTCCATATCCTCAGCATCAGTGCACAGAGAAGACATCCATGGCCATGGCCTCAGCCTCAGACGCCTAACCTAGTGGTCCTACCATGGGAGCTTCAGATCCTTGCCTACTCCATCCTATTCTGCTCCCTACGTGGGTCTTGCTTCCCACTTCTGAAACTGTCCTAATGGCTCTGCCATCTCCCCTTCTAGACATTCTTCCTCCCAGGCATATAGTCCACATTGTATCCACCTAAACTGTCCTCTCTACCCTATTATTGGATTTAAGTTTACCCTAATCTTGTTGGAAAATTTGCTCATTTTCTTATGCATTCTAGAATAATCCTGCTGAATCCCCTGGGCTCTGCTTATGGAACTGTCCCACTGGGCTGGGTCTTATCATCTCATATCTGGAACTTTGTGCTTCATTGGAATCTGATGTCCCTCCTGGAATGTTCCAGCTAACTCACTCAAGCTCTGGAAGCACCCCTCAGCTGCTGGCCCCACTGGACTTATCTGTCCTCAGAGGAATGTTTTAGAAGGCCCTACCTGAGGAAGTTGAGCCACATCCTCTTTCTGGAGACCATCCTAAGGACTGTCCACACCCAAGGGTCTCTGTTCCTCCACTCCTTCCTTCAGATTTCAAGCTCAGGAGTGCCCTTTCCTCCCTACACACATCTCTGACCATCACTCAGAGTGATTCACTCAAGGCTGAACCCCTCACCTGGCATTCCTCCTGCAGGGCTCTGAAACTCTGTTGTTGTCACTCCTCAGACCCCCGTACTCTCTTGGTGCTTCTCCCTCAGGATATCTATCCGGGTGCCTCAGCTTCTTATTGGAGCTGTGCATTTAGGCTCTGATCATCTTTGATCCTCTCTGAACGTCACTTGGTGCCTTTTCCTCAGGTCTCTGAACATAGTGGTGTCCTTCCTTCAAGCCTCTGACCAACTCTTTGCACCACTCCCTCAGACCCCAATTCTCTCTCGGTGCCTTTCCCACACGACTCCAGCTGGGTTGCTCTCTCTGTCTCTGTCTCTCTCTGTGTATCTCTCTTAGCACCATTCCCTTGGATTCTGACCCTTTCTTTGTTCCCTTCTTTCAGGAATCCAGTCCTGTTGGCTCCATTTACCCTGGACTGGGACCTTCTCTAGGAGCCCTTTCTTTAGGGCTCTAAGCAGCTCCTGTGCCTTCCCACCGGCCTCCTCCTCTTGATAACTCTCCCTCCGATTTTAGAACATCTATTGGCCAGTTTCCGTCTAAGTACCCAGCCTATTAGCATCGTCTGGGCTCTGAGCCTTTCTTGACCCCCTTCTTCCACCGACATCTCTCTTTGTGATCCTCCTCCAGGGTTCTGAACTTCACAGGGCTCCTATCCAGGACGTCTCCCACCCTCTCTTGAGACCCTTCTCTCAAAACTCTCACACTCACTTTAGGTCCTTCCTTCAGAGCTCCCATCTCTTCTCAATGCCCCAAATGTCTCCTGAGGGTCAGGTCATTCCTTCCCTCAGTGCTCCAAGTATCTTAGAACCCACATTCAGTGATCTAAACCTCTCTTGGTTCTTAAATTCTATTCAGAATTCTTCTTCTGTCTTAGGACACTTCCATGGATTCTGACCTTCTCTTCTAATGAACCTTCTCAGCATACACTTCTCTCGAGACTCTACTGGGGCTCCATCCTTCTCTTGGCACCCATCCCTCAGTGCTTAGAACTCTAGGACTACTTCTGTGAGGGCTCTGGCCCTCTCTTGGCAGCCTTCTCTCAGAGTTCTAATCCCCACCTGAGGCCCCTCCCTCCAAACTTCCATCTCCCTTCATTCTGGGCTGCAGATCCCTTTTTGTGCACTGACTTCAGAGCTCCAACCTTAGATCCCCTGCCCTCAATGATCTGGGACTCCTTTGTACTTCTCACTCATGCCTCACTCAATCTGACTTTTCTGGGTGCTGCGCCTTGGTACCATTTCCTCAATGCCCCTACCTCCCTTAACGTCTCTGCTTCAGGGCTCCAACCATTTCATGGTGGACTCATGGTTCCTCCTGTCTCTTTCAACCTCACTTGGTGTCCTTTCAAAGAAGCGCTAACACTCTTAGAGCCCTTTCTCGGGACTCCAAGCCTCTATTGGGTCCTTTCTTAAGTGCTCAAAATTTCTGGAAACCCAACTTCAAAACTTCAACTTTCTCATGACACCTCTTCCTCAGTGTGGCTAATGTCTTTGAGTCTCTTTGTCAAGGTTCTAAACTTCTCTTAGTAAACTTTGTTTATAGCTCCAACCTTCTTTGTGAGCTTCCCTGGGGTTCAGACCCTTCCCACCCTCATCTTCCTTTTTTTAGTTGGGGGGGGTCGGGTCCAAACATCTCTTTGTTCATTTCCTTTAAGGCTCCTCCATCCCTTTATATCTCTTTCTGTCTTTCAATCTCTCCATTTGTCTCTCTTGGCGCCCTTCCCTTTGTGTTTTGACAACTTCTCTGGACCACCTCTGGACTCTCCTTTCTTTGCACCTCTCCTTGGGGCTCTGTAACTCTCTTGGCAATCTTCTGTCAGGGCTCTGATCCTCACTTGAAGCTCCTCACTCAGGGAAATGCCTTATTGGTGCCCCACCTTCAGGGCACTCACTTTCTTGACACAGCTCCTGCTCCCTCATGGCACTGAGGATCTCTTGACAACTCTCTCTCTCAGGGCCTTATACCATTCTCGAAGCTTCAACAGTCTTTGGAATCCTTTCATGAAGGATGAACACTCTTGATCCACTTCCTTCAGGGTCCTGACCCTCTATTCTAACCCGTCAGAACTCTGTTATTTGGTACCCTCTTTCAAGGCTCTGACCCTGTGACCCTCTCACTTTATCCTTCCGGGATCTAACCATGTCTTGGTATACTTCCTTAAAAGCTACAAGTCTCTCTCACCACTTTAATGCCCTTCCTCAGGCCTCCAAACACTTTTGGCGCCATTCTTTTAAGACTACAACTTTCCAGGCTGTCCCTGTGAGGACCTAAGACTTTTTCTGGAGCCTAACATCTAGGATCCAACTGTGTCTTGGCACCTCTTTCCTCACTGCCACTCAATCGATTGGCACCACCGGTCTCTGTGCTCTAACCCTCTCCTGTGCCCTTCCTTTGAGGTACCTGTCTCTTTTCATCAGGATTCAGATCCTCCCTCTGGGTTCCAACCACTTCTGTATACCCTTCATTAAGTCTCTCTCTCTCTCTCTCTCTCTCTCTCTCTCTCTCTCTCTCTCTCCCTTTCTCTCTCTCCTTCCTCCCTCCTTCCTTCCCTCCCTCCCTTTCTTGATGCTCCTACCTCATGGCTCTAACTTTATCTTGTGGCCTGGCTGTGCTCTGTTGGAACCTCTTCTTCAGTCTTCCAACTCTCTTCGTGGCCTATTCAACGGTCCTGATCCCCACCCCTAAAGCCTCAAATCACCAACGGTCTTTTGATTCACTTCAGTAGAGTTCTTACCCTGTCTTGGTGCCCTACCCTTACTGTTCCGATACTCTCTTCGTGTTCTACCCACAAGGTTCCAATCTTTTGAGGAGAGGATACACTGAAAGCCTCTGAGAACTAAGGGCTACTGTCAAGACAGATGAATCCCTGGAATATGGGCACAGAGATATATTCCAAACATCTAGAGAGGAGTGTCTGATGAGTATCATATACCCGAGGTATGGGCCAAGAAAAGGATCACATCAATGTGGAGCCCCGGAAATGGGTTAGAATCCTAAAGGAAGTACAAGAGAGAGTCAGAGCCCAGGGGGAAGTATGTCAAGAGAGTCAGGAGGAGGTCCAACCCCAAGGGGAAGTTCACCAAGAAATTCTGAACTCTGTTAAAGAACATGCTGTATTAAATTTCGGCTACAGGAGACATGCAACTGTGGAAAACCGCGAGAACATTGTCACTGGATCGTGGAGAGAAAGCCAGGTGAAAAGGAAGCAAGCGACACTGCATTGACTTTGGCTGGAGTTCTATATGGGACAGCTTGTTGACAAATCCGAAATAGCGCTTCTTGTGCGAGGTGGAAGGAGCTGTGACCCTTAACCCTGTCACTCCTGTACTGTGTGCGTGCTTATTCATTCATGGAACTAACCTGAACACAGACTTCTGTGCCACATCGGCCCAGGAGGCATAAGAAAGCCAGAGTGGGTCTGTCATCTGGTGTCCAGCTCCCAGCAGAGAAGGGGCCTATAGAGTGAAGAATAATTACAGTGAGGTCAGGCAGAGGGCGCTGTTTGTGGAGTGTGAAGCCGACCCTGAGTCGCCCCCTCTGGATGGACCTCAATGAGACTGGCATGGTGGAGCTGGAATGTTCCAGAAGGAGCACCAGGGGCACCCTGTAGGGGGCAGTGTGAGGAAAGCGACCCCAAACCAGCTTTTTCTCAGACCTCAACTCAGATGCCAGGACTCATGGACCCGCTGAGGCAAGGACTGCTGAGGAAGTGAGTGTGGTTGAGGGGTGTAGGCAAATTAACCGCTCATCCCTCGGGTCAGCAAGTGGCCCAGAGCATAGACTATGTGGGTCAAAAAGTGTGAGAAAGGTTCTGAGTTGTGAGTGCATGGGGAGCTGCAGAACAAGGAGTGAGGGTGTCATGGTGGGGATGGGGTGGGGCCGGGGAGTGGATTCGGGACCAGGAGAGGAGAGAGTTCTGTTCCAGGGAGACCTGGGACATCAGTGAGCAGAGCTAGCCACTCCTCTCCTCCACAGGTGTAGGCACCCTCTGGAGATGTTGGTCCTGCTGGCCTTGCTCACCACCATAGGCTTACCACTGGCACAGACCAAGGACAGGACCAAGCGAGAAGGTAAGTGCTGCATCCCTGTGTCCCTAGAAGGTACAGGATGATGAAGGTTAGTGGCTCCAGAGAGAGTCCACTGTGGTAGGGTACACTGAAGTCCAGGAATGTGAGACCCGAGATCAAGAAGGCTACAGTGGGGTTGGGGGTGGGAGGTGGGGCACTGGCAGGAGTGGGGGTACCGCAGATGGAAGGGTGGAGGTTTGGGGATGGAGGGAGTGGGGGATGTGCTTCGGGTTTTCGGCTCCCTCTAGGGCAAGCTTGGGTAACTCATTCTCCTGGGCGCCCTGGTCAGTCTCTCCAGTCACTCTTCCTTCTTGTAAAGAAGTCCTAGAAAAAAAACCAAGGCCACCCTGACCTCTGAGCTTCAGCCCTGTCTGAGGATGGGGAATTTGTGGGAGAGGGGGCCTCCATTGTCTTCCTCAAAGTGGAGCTGCCCTATCCTGTTCAGGAGTGTTTATATTGCCCATCTAGGATGGGACCTGGAAACAAGGAGGGTGCGCAAGGACAAACGGTGTTTGTGGAACTCTGGTGTTGAAAGTAAAGGGACAAGGGTGGCAGGGAAAATGGATGTCCTTCAGAATTTCTGGACGCTTCAGTGTCCGATTGAGAATTTGGGTTCATACAGTGTGCCCAGATGTGAAGGACCAAATGCAATCCCCAGCAGACAGGAAAGGGAGCCTCCAGACAGAGGCTGAGAACTTAGGTGTCATGTACAGACTGCGGGCATGGGAGAATGGGGCCTCACTGGACTTGGCAGAGGACACTTGGATGACAGGTTTGGTCCTGCAGGAGGAACAAAGGTCCCATTTTCTCTCTTTTCCAATCCCTACTTCAGAAAAATTCTCCTGTCATGTCTGTGAGTTAGAGAACAGCTTTAACTGCACGAACCCAACGGAGTGTCCTTCTGACAAACAGTTCTGTGTGATGGCTGCCATTCGTAAGTGTTACTTCCTTCTGGGTGCTTCCTAGGATGCTGTGGGCAGGACAGCAAAGCTGTCAGGAATAGGATCTGTCAATACAAAGGGACCTTTACAAACACAAAGAAAGAAAACTAAACTACAGTAACAACAATAACAAAAACAAAAGCCCAAACCAACCAAAGAAAAACACTGAAGAGGAAATGCCATGGAATGCAGGTGCAGGCCTCAGTGCTGGGAAGCACAAGCCAGGCAGGAAAGCATGCAACAGTAGCAGTTGGGCAGTAGGGTTAGCATGCTGGGACAATAATAAGATTTACCTTTATTTTTTTCTAAAAAATGAAACTCTAATAAGAGGGACAGTTACAGCTTTATGTATATTCTTGGAGAAGTGGCCCATGCTTTGGTGTTTGCACACTGGCTCAGTCTGCCATTATTCACTACAGAAATTCTTTTTTTGTTGTTTTGTTTTGTTTTGTTTTTTTTTTTGAGACAGGGTTTCTCTGTGTAGCTTTGGAGCCTAATCTGGAACTCACTCTGGAGACCAGGCTGGCCTCGAACTCACAGAGATCTGCCTGCCTCTGTCTCCCGAGTGCTGGGATATAAGGCGTGTGCCACCAACGCCCGGCTCAGAAATTCTTGATACAAGACGGGCTTCCCAAAATGGATCCATGGAATCTGTGCCATCCTACCTACAGTGAGGGATTTCAGCACCTGAGAATTCAAATTCAGTCCCTCTAGCACTACCACACACATCCCTGTGTGCCTCTCTGTGTCCTGTAGTTTGTAGGATGGTGGAGCAGCAGACAGGACTTGGCTCAGCTAACAGGAACTTTATTCCTTAATATGAAAAAAAAAAACAAAGCAACCAAAAAACAAAACAAAACAAAACAAAACCGAAACAACTATCTGGTGCAATGCAAGATGATGTCCAAAGACTAGCCTCTCATTTGGATCTAAGTCAGAATGGACAGAGTTCCTCCTGATATGTGCCTGTCCGTTTCAGTCTTGAGTCACTTCTGTGTATAAAAAAGGTGAGGATCACGCATCCGCATCCTGTGTTTCCAATAGAGGCGCAAATCCCCATAGCATGTGGAGGACCACACTGTCCTCCCTAGGGCAGTGCGGCCTTCTTCTCCTACACTCTGACCTGATGCTCTCATTGAGTAAGAATCTCTGACGGTTCTCAAGGGGTACAGATCATGCAGAGAGGCTCTGCTATCAGATCCTTGAACTCATAACATCCTTTTCTTTCTCTCCTATTAGGATTATTTGAACGTTTCTACCTTACTTCAAAACAGTGCTCCAAATCCTGTCCAGTCCCTCCATTTGTCAGACAAGAGAAGTTTGTACCTCCTGAGCCTAAGCCCTTTCTGCCCCAAAAACCCTTGCCCTTCATGTACACAAGGTGCTGCAAATGGAACTTGTGTAATGAGGGTGGGCCAAGCATATCTGTTTTCAAGGAGCAGCCTGGAAAAGCCAGTGAGAGAAGACACAGATACACTGAGCTGTTCCTCACTGGCTTCCTAGTCCTTTCTGCTTCTGCTGTCACAGACCTCAGCCTGTTCTAAGCTGCAGAGGGACCTGGAGCATGCCTTGTGGGATATGAATTCCCGGTACCCTACTGAACCCTTCTAATTAAATTTTTTCCTTGTAAACCTCTTGCCTTGACTCCTGTGGTCTCTGGATGGCCTGCTGGGAAGCCAGGCTCCATGGCTGTCAGCCCAGATGCTCTTTGGCTTCCATAAGAGCCAGTGGCAGGTCTTGCCATAGTTTTGCTGGCCAGTGGCTCTGAAATTAAGCCTTGCCCCTCCCTTTTATGTTCCAGTGCCTGAGGGCCTCTGAGTTGGTGCAGAGGGAGCCCATTCTCCTCCACAAACACAACACACAGAGAGACCCAGGACCAAAGGGGAAGATGAATTTTCTGGTGGTTAACATCCTGAAGGAAAAACTCCTCTTGACCATCTAGCCCAGCACCTGACACATGTGCTTCCATTTGTAAATGTCCAACATGGCCTTTTCTGGCATCAGAAGCTTGGGCCAGACAGATGGCAGCAGGTAGTCCATGTTTCTGGTGACTGCAGCCATCCATATGAACTGCCCTCTACCAAAGAAGAACTTCCTGCCATTGAATTTACTTAATGTCAGGGCAGGGTACAACTATACACTCATCTCATTTCTGGTTTAGGTGGCTAGGCGAGGGAGGCCTCGAGAACTTCCTAAGAAAATCTGTTTGGTGTTTCTGTGGCATGTCTCTCATAGGAGTCAAAGGCTAATATGGACAGGGATCAGGACTGGAATAGAACTTTAATGTCATCTGTCCATCACAGGCTATGAGTTCACACCCCACCACTGATCCACTAGCTGACATCAGCCAGCCATTGCTACACTCCTGTGTTGAAGATGAGATGCACTATTATTGTTAGGGCAGACAATATTGAGTATCTTGAAGAAACAGGTTGGGGTAGGGTGTGATGAACTTGTAAGAGAATATGATGTCTTGTTAAAGTTTTTGTTGTTAATGTTTTGTTGTTGTTTAGTTGGTTGTATTTTTTGTCTGTGCATCTCCTTGGAAGTGGAACATATATGGTGAAATGCTTCCATCAGTTTGTCCAATGAGTGAATATGTTTAGACCTTTTCTTAATTAATGACTGGTGTGGGAGTACCCTTCCCTTTGCGGGTGGTTCCATCCATGGTGTCCTGGATTGAATCAGCTAAGTGGGCAAGCCACAGGCTGCAGGCTATGATGCAGACCTCCTAATGGTTTCTGCTTTAGCTCCTTCCTCTTGGTTCTTGCCTGAATCCCTAGGTTCCCACATGATGGACAACTATAAACTCCACCTAACCTTTTCCTCCCCAAGTTGCTTTAAGTGATGGTGTTTTACCACAGCAACAGACAGCATACTAGGTCACAAGGCAAAGTACTGTCAGAGTTTATTTAAATGGGTCTGATCTTCAATACAAAATAGGCCTGTAGAAATATACACACAATAGTCTTCAGTTTGGAACTGGTGGGTCTTCAGTCCCATTAGGAAGAACCGTATTCATGAACTTAATTGTGGTTGTGATTGTACCAGACTGACATAGGTATGAAGAGCTAGAATGAAATAAGGATATGCTGTCTGCAAGTGTTAGATTCACTTTCCAGAAAAGTCTCTGCAGAAGGAAGGATATGCAGAGGTTAGTGTTTAGGAAATTCTGGGATTTGGATGGGCACTACCTTATAAGCAAGCTCACTAAGAGCAAGCAGACACAGCCCCACTGGTTCAGGGGCAGGCTCCAGGAAAACCAGGTGGAAAGGGGACAAGTCTTGGGCCAGACACCACTAGAAGGCCAGGGACATTATCCCATCAACCTGGCATAGCAACAGGACCACACAGAAACCTGTGTGGTGTGGGGGTAGCAGAGGGGACTGGGGTGGAGTTTGGGGTGAGTTTTGAGATGAGGGTTGGGGTGGTCAATGTTCGGTAAATGACATTGTTAAACTAAATATCTGGAAAGGGGAAAGAATGCCCCTTCTCCTTGAGATAAGGTCTCATTCTATTCTTAAGATTGGCTTGGAATTTGTTTTGTAGCCCAATGTAGCTTCAAACTTGTGACCCTATTTCCTAGGCTGCCTGAGTGCTAGAATACAGGTGTGAGCCACCATACCTGGAAACCATGTTCGTTTCTGACAGCCACGTCTCTCTGCTTGTCTCAGAACAAGAGTTCAAAATGAGGCTGGCCTTTGAGTATCATGATAGCAAACTGGAGCATTCCTTCAAGGCAAGAGAGAAGGGAGGTCATGGGGTAGGAGGCATGGAGCAGTCATGGGGAATGTCATTGAGTACAGACTTTTCCTGGTAGCAGTCCATGTACACTAGTGGGAAAGCAAGTGGCTGATGTATATTTAACTGAGAGAGAGCCACTCCACAATGCCACAGAGTAAGAAAACCCTTGGTTTCAAAAGAGTAGTCAACTGGACTGGGTGTGTAGGGGTGACAGCTAATTCGGTCAACTTGACAGGATCCCTAATCATCTAGAAGACATATCTCTGTGAGAGATTTTCTAAATTAAGTTCATTGAGATAAGAAGAACTACCTTAAATGTAAGCAGCTCTGTTCCATATGTTGGAGTCCAGGACTACATAGAAGGAGAAGATAATCCAAGCACCAGCATCCATCTTCCTCCACTTTCTGTAACTCCAGTTCTAGGGGATCTAGAACCCTCTTCTGGCATTGCATGGATGTGGTGCACAGAAAAATACAGGCAAAACACTCTCAAACATAAAATAAAAATACATACATCTTTCATAAAAGGAATGTAAGGAAGAGAACTATTGTTAGGCTGGATGTGGTGGTATATGTTTTCAGCTACAGATTCCAAGAGAGGAAGCCTATGGTGGTTTGAATGAGTATGACACTCATTGACTAATGTATTTGAATGCTTGATCCCTACTTGGTGGAACTATTTTGGAAGGATTATCAAGTGTGGCCTTGTTAGAAGTGTCCCACTGTAGGTTTCAAAAAAAAACCCACCCACCATTCTGTCTCACTCTCTGTCTACTTGTTGGATCAGATGTAAGCTCTCTGCTACTTCTCCAGCACCATGCCTGCCTGTCTGCCTGCTGCTATGATTCCCACCCTGATGGCCATGGACTCATCCTCTGAAAATGTAATAAAACCTCCAATTAAATGCTTTATTTTATAAGTTGCCTTCATCATAGTGTTTCTTCACAGCAATAGAGAAGTAACTAAGACACAGAAGGAGGCAGATCTCTGTGGGTTTGAAGCCAGCCTTGTCTACACAAAGAGTTCTAGGCCAGTCAGAGCTATATCCTAAGATGGAGCTGCATCAGGAATTGCCCCAAACTAGAAATGAGCCAGGTATTCTTTGGTGGATGAGTGAGTGGCCAAACCAACCATAATTCTCTTTTTTTCTTTTTTCTTTAAATTAGAAACAAGCTTTGTTTACATGTCAATCTCAGTTACCTCTCTCTCTGCTTCTCCCCTGCCCCCCACTGACCCCTCTATCCCAACCCCTTTCTGCTCCCCAGGGGGCTGAGGCCTTCCATAGGGGGTATCTACAAAGTCTGTCCCATCTTTTCAAGCAAGGCTTAGACCCTCTCCAGTGTGTCTAGCCTGAAAGAGTATCCCTCTATGTGGAGAGGGCTCCCAAAGTTCATTTGTATACTAGGGGTAAATACTGATCCACTACCATGGCCCTATAGATTTTTCCAGACCTTCGAAGTGACTTCCTCCTTCAGGAGGTCTGGAAGAGTCCTATGCTGATTTCCCAGCTATCAGTCTTGTGTCCATGAGCAACCCCTTGTTCAGGTCAGTTGTTTCTATGGTGTTGACCCCTTTGCTCATCACTCCTCCTTCTCTGCAACTGGATTCCAGAACTCATCTCAGTGTTTAGCTGTGGGTCTCTGCATCTGCTTCCATCAGCTACTGGATGAAGGCACTAGGATGGCATATAAGGCAATCATCCATCTCATTATCGGAGAAGGGCTTTTGATGGGGGAGGTCCTTCTGTGTATATGTTTGTCTTATTGGTTCATAAATAAAGTACTATTGGCCAATAGGAAAACAAGATATGTGGGGCTAGGAGTGGAGGAGGATTCTGGGAAATGTAGTAAAGAAGTAGACTCAGAATATAAGCAGGGACTAACACCAAATCTTCCTCTTTCTCCTGCTCTCTTCTCTATTGAGCCCCCATGTAATTCTGGGACCAGGACACCAGAGGAAGGCATCCTCGATAAGATAAGTTAATGTGGGAATTACCAATATGGAGTCAGGTAAAAAATAAGGGTATTTATTAGGGAGAAGCCTTACTTACAGAGAGACCTAGCCAGCCAGAAGTGCAGGAGTAAGCACAGCAAACTGAAGATGAAAAGGAAGAAGGAGCTCCACGTGCATGCCCCTCACTCTTAAACCTTCTCTATCACCCTGACCATGCCCTCAGAGGCATGGTCAGTCATACCTGTAGCCAGCCCCTAGTAGGCCTGGTTACAATGTCCCCTGCAACAAGTCTAATAAACTACATAGATTTATGATAATTAAGACTGAGCTAGCATATAAGAAATCCTAGACAATTGGTTAGCAGCATTGTAAACTAATATAAAACTCTGTGTGTTATTCTGGGTGCCCATGTGGTGGCAGGGCTTGGGCAGATGGAGTAAAGACTTATTACACAATGGTGTCAGAAGTGGATGGTAATGATCATAGTCAATCTCTTTTTAAAGGAAAAAAAGGGGGAATATGATATGGTGATGAACACATTGGTATGGATTTTCATTTATTGACACAAATTTAAGGTTAATTTTGTTATATGTAAATTTCTCCTCTTGTTTGGGATTGTGTTCATACAGATCTTTTAAAATGTCAGGCACAATTAAATAGAGATTATATAGTCACCTATTATAGTCAAAACTTACAGTTAGGTTAGTTAGGTTTTCTAGATATACAAGGATGTATTTGTGATGGATACATATTCTTCAAACCTTTCAAAGACCTACAGAATAATTGGCATTTAAATGGTTTAGTGTTTTTCATGGCAGTGAGACACAACTGCTCCTGGCACACCAATTACACCTGAGAGGAAGATGGGCATTGAAGAAACTCGGTATGGAGTTTGCCTTCAACATGGCAAGATTTGCCATTTGGGCAAGAAACTGCTCTTTCCTGGACTGTTTGTTCCTGTATAAACTGGACATGCAGGGCCCACAAGAAAGTGACTGCTGAACTTACAAAGCAAGATCAACAGTCCTGAAGGGTTCCTGCTGAAATGGAGAAGTCTGCCAGACACACTGTGGCCTATAGGCTGAAGACGGATACCCCAACATTACAGAGGAATTTTGGGTGACTGTCCAGGTAGCGAGATGTGTCTGTCAGTTCTAGAGTTTATATATTATCCTTCTATGGTCTTTGATGGAGTTGAAGACAGATAGTTATGTTTATGGCTTTCTTTACATATTATAAAAGATAAGTTACATTTACTACCTTAGACTCACAATGATAAGATAGATGATAGATTATTTTCTTTAAATCTTGCTAAATGCTAATGGACTGTAAATCATAACTATAGTTCTTACTTTTAACTGTTTTGTTATATATTTTATTATGTTAGTGGTAAAACCCTTCTTTTTATTTAGACAGAAAAGAGGAGATGATGGGGCATGTCCTTCTGTGTATGTTTATCTTATTGGTTGTTGAATGAAGCACTGTTCAGCCAATGAGGAAGCAAGATAGGTGGGACTAGGAGTCCAGGAGGATTCTGGGAAATGTAGTAAGAAGTCTTGTGATCCAGGCAGGAAGTGACATAGCAGGTAGACTCAGAATATAAGCAGGGTGCTTCCTCTTCTTCTTGCTCTCTTATCTACAGAGCTGCCATGTGAACCCAGGAAGAGGACACCAGTGGAAAGCATCCTCAATAATGTAAGTCTTATAAAATATATGGATTTATGATGATTAAGACTGAGCTAGCATACATGAAATCCTAGTCAATTGGCCAGCAGCATTGTAAACTAATACAAGACTCTCTGTGTTATTCTGAGTACCCATGAGGTGGCAGGGCTCGGGCAGATAGAGTAGAGAGTTATCATTACATAATGGTGTCAGGACGTGGGTTTACAAACTTCCACTTAAAAACTTCACAAAAGCTTTAAAAAGTATTTTAGAAGCAAAAGAACAGAGACAAGCACAACTTCTTGGTAGCAGCATTTTCTTGGGTGGTCTCTGTTAGGCAGAGACAAGCAGAGGCTCACAGCTCCTTTAAGGGAGGTTTCCTGACTCAGCATAAGTGGCAAAAACCACTGGGCTCTTAAAGACGCCTGGCTGACAATTGTATGGCATGTACCAGAGGCTGGCAGTGGCAGTGACCACATCTCCAAGCCCTCAGCCTGCTTCTTGATAGCAGCATAGACCAAGGCAGTGAGCACAGCTAGTTAGTAAAAATACCCCACCATCTTGGAAAGACAGCGGCTAAAAAAAGCCGTTGCTTTCATTTTAGCAGTGTTGTTTAACAGATAAAAGATTGCATGGCCAGAAAAAGGTAAAAATTTATAATAAATACAGATTCAGATGAAGAAAAACCTCTAAAGGTTTATGCTGTGTTTAAAAATGTATGTAGTCTTGTAAGAGAAAAAGAAACAGGAGGAAATAGAGTAGTTGGGTGTTATGGCACATGCCTTTACTCCCAGCACTGGGGAGACAGAGGCAAGCACATTTCTGTGACTTCAAGGCCAGCCTGCTGTACAGAGTGAATTCAAGGGCAGTCCAAGTTACACAGAGAAACCCTGTCTCATAAAAGGAAAACAAAAAGTAAAAGATAAAGAAAAAGTAATGTAAAGATGGAAAATACACAGAGAGTCTGGATACTATATGTTATATCGTTGTCTTTAAATAGTTTGATTGCTGAGGAAAGAGCACAAGCTGCTAAAATACATTTGATTGTATTTTATTGATGTTCCTAAATTAATCCAAATTATACATTTAAAAAATTCTTTGACTTCAAAATTTAAGTCTAAGGACAGGCTACTTGGAAAAAGAATTTCTACTTATGTTTCCACAGAAAATGAAAAGCTATGGATTCCTTCCAGACTGCTATGGTTTGATCAAGCAAGATCCTCTGAAGCAGTGGCCCAGCTGAGCCTACATCCAAAACAGCTGAGATGATGCTGTCATAGTTGACAACAGCCGGGATTTCTGTCTTTTATCATGATTCCCATGGTATGGACATCTCCCCCAGCCAGCAGGAAGCAGTTTGGAATGAACAACGCCCAGATTGCCAAATATTGTTTATAAATGTTTGTTTTCATTTAAATGGGATTGGTTATAAATGGTAATGAAAACCCTTCTTTTTATTTAGACAGAAAAGAGGAGATGATGGGGGAGATCCTTCTGTGTATATGTTTGCCTTATTGGTTGATAAAGTGTTATTGGCCAATAGGAAAGCAGGATAGGTGGGACTAGGAGTTGAGAAGGATTCTGGGAAATGTAGTAAAGAAGTCTTGTGATCCAGGCAGGAAGTGACATAGCAGGCTGACTCAGAATATAAGAGGGACAACAGGAAATCATCCTCTCCTTCTTCCTCCTGCTCTCTTCTCTATGGAGTCTCCACATGATCCTGGGAAGAAGATGCCAACTGGAGGTGTCCTCAATAAGATAAGTCTTATCAAATATATAGATTTATGATCATTAAGACTGAGTTAGCATATAAGAAATCCCAGTTAGTTGGCCACCAGATTGTAAACTAATATAAGGCTCTGCATGTTATTCTAGGCACCCACGTGGCGGTGGGCTCAGACGGATGGATAAAGCCTTACTGTTACAGGCTTTTAAGGTAGCCTCTTGACTATTGCTTAGATTGCTAGTTGGGGTCAACATTGTAGGTCTCTGGACATTTCCCTAGGGCCAGAATACTCTTTAACCCTGTAAAGGTACCCTCTATGATGGCATCTCTTTTCTTGTTCTCCTCTATTCTACCCCTGACTACATCTTCCTGCTCCCGCCTGTCCTCCTCTCTCCTCATCTTCTCCACTTATCTTTCTTCTAACTCCCTCTCCCCTCCCCCATGATCCCCATTAGCTTAGGAGATCTTGTCCCTTTCCCCTTCTCTGGGGGATGTTGTGTGTCTCTCTTAGGGTCCTCCTTGTTTCCTTTTTTCTTTGGCGGTGTGGATTGTAGGCTGCTACTTGTTTGCTCTGGATCTAGAATCCATATATGAGTGAGTACATACCATTTTTGCCTTTTTGCAACTGGGTTACCACACTCAGGAAGGTTGCTTCTAGGTCCGTCCATTTGCCTGCGAATTTCAAGATTCCATCCCCCCACCCCACCCTGCTGAGTAGTACTCCATTGTATAAATGTACCACATTTTCTCTGTCGATTCTTCAGTTGAGGGGAATCTAGGTTGCTTCAAGTTTCTGGCTATTACAAATAACGCTGCTATGAACATGGTGAAACAGATGTCCTTGTTGTATGAATGTGCATCTTTTGGGTATAAGCCTAAGAGTAGAAGTGCTGGAGGCAATTGCTTGAGGCAAATTATGGAAACACATAAGCTGATCTGTTTGGAGAGACTACAAAATGTTTTTTTCTGGGGGGGACTTATCTGAAGAAAATGGACCTCTGTGGTGGGTGTAGGGTCTCTCACTTGGCCCTACTCTCTTTGTGTCTGCTCTGTGTTTCCTGTTTGGACATCTGTAAGGAAATGAAGTGCCAGTCTCCTGCCTCCCTATTTACAGCTGCTTGCTGCCAAGCTCCACTAGATCTCAGGTGCTATACTTGTCTTGCTCCCAGAAACCAAGCTATGCCCCTGCAGCAGACAGGTCCCTGCTGTAAAGCAGAGAGATCCATAGAGGATGGAAGCAAGCCCAGCCCCTCCCCCACCCCAGAGCTGCCAGATGAATTTGTGATCATTGCCAGCATCTGGGTTCTTGGCACTAAGTTCACAAGTGGAATTTCCCGTTCCCTGTCTGAAAAGCTTTGGAAGTCAGATAGTCCCTTTGTTCAGGGAACATCTCTGAAGGCTCTCTTTCTCCTTTAGACCTGCCTTCACCCTGGCCTATCTGGATGTCTCCCCTGTCTCTGTTATTCACCTACCTTAAGCTTCTGATGGAACCCGTCTCCAGGTTTCTGAAGGGAAGCCTGCATTTCCCTTTTGGCTCCGGTCATGTCAGCTCTAACCTTCTGGCCTGATCTTCTAACCCTTCCCTGATTAATCCCCCACCTCAACCCCCAATCTTAACCATTGTGGTACCCAAGTTCTCTTTACAATAAAAGAAATGGATCCTTATGGTCTGCTTTCAAGGTGAAGTATGTTTAGATTCCATCAGGGGATCACAAATAATTGGGAGGCAGTAGGTTCCTGTCTTTCTCTAGCTAGAAGCTGGAGCCCGCTAGTCTAGTCTCTCTGGGTTCACTGTAGGATTGAAGATTATCGGACAGTCTGTTGCATGACTGAATGCATGTGTCCTCAAAGGAGAGAGAGGAGAATCTTGAGCCCCAGGAAGACAGGGACATTGGGAAGGAGGCTGTGCTAGTTCTGTATGGGAAGATGGTAACTCTCTGGAGGACCAGCCTGAATGAGGAAAAGATAGTAGGAATACATTTTAGATTAGGGAACACAGGAAGCACAGTTCCTTCCCTACAATTTCACATCCTCTTGACCCTGACACTCACTTCTGCAAAATCTTAAAATAATGATTTCTCATATTAGGGCAGTAATGTCTAGAAGCTCTTGTGAGCATCTAGAAGAAAAGAAGGACTTTGTTGTGAATAGGATTAGAGAGCATTTGTGATAGTCTACGAAGCATCTGGCTGCATTCTAAACATGCCTTGGAATTGAAATGCAGCCAAATCAAATATAGTAGACTAAGTTTTCTGCTGAAACAATTTCAGGACAGCAAAATATTGATGTGGCTGGTTACTCACTATTCTTAGATATACAGCAAGGGAATCAGAAAGACATGAAAACTTGCAGTTTGGTGAAGAAAAGGGTATAAATGGAGTTAATATTGTAAAGAGAAGAGTCAAGATCAGTGGTATAATATTAGAGAGATTCACAAATAAGCAAAACACTTTCCCTTGCACCTGAATAAGAGGACTGGCATATAGAAACTAAGAACCCAAGCTTGGGGAGATAAAACATCCAGTCTTTCTTAGGACTCAGGGTCAAATACACATGATTAAGACAACTTCTATTCTAGGGAAACATTTCCCCAGTTTCATACAGAGTGGTGTTCAGAGACCACTGGGGATCACTGTGGCTGTGGTAGAAGGAGCCCTTGGATATACCTTCTGCTGGCAGCAGAACTCTGGCATCATCCACATGATGATGATTTTGGAGAGATGGAGGGTGTACAAGTGAGGGCATGAAAGAGGCTTTTCCTTGAGTGTGTAGAAAGCTGCTGAGGATGGGCAACATGAAACGCTTGAGTGGGCTGTTCAGGAAGAAGTGAGGAGGAACCCTAAGCTGCAGTGAAAACCTCACGATAGTAGAGATGCTGGAAATGTGGGTGTCTGCCAAGGAGAACTACAAGTCATGAGTAGAACTTGGTTGACAGAGACATCAGCCTACAATCAACAGCCCTAAAGACGTAGGGTTTGCCAAGCACACTGAGCCCTGATGATGCGATCTTGATCTCTAGATGCCAACCAAACATGGAACTTAAGCCTTTTGTTTCTTGCCCCTTTAAGTTCCAGGTTTGCTTTGAACTGACCCTCATTCACTGTGTCCCTGTGATGATTAGCTTCAATTGTGAACTTGAGAATACCTAGGATCATCTGAGAAGAGGGTCTCAATGAGGGATTGTCTACATTTGGTCAGCCTATCTACTTGTTGTCCCGCGCCCGCTCTGTATTCCTCGCCAGCAAGAAATACACGCAGGACACTCGGATCCTTCTGCAGACAAGCTTTAATGCATTTTACCAGAGTGGAGACTGAACAGAGACTGAGCAGAGACACTAAACTAAGAAAACCATCCCTTATAAAAGGCTGACCAGCCGCCTGGGACGTATTACCCTATGAATGGCTTCAGCTCCTCAGGCAAAAATGAGCCACGGGATAGGCAGAGATCAAAGGAATGGAGATTACCCAGCGCCTGTGAAGTAATTCACACCTTGGTGTCTTCAGGCAACATTATAATGCAGGAACCGGCTTCCTACATATCCCCCTTTTTTTATTAATTAATGAAAAGGCTTTATATTATTACAAGCAAATAGGTCACCCATATGTTGAGGGATAGAGGTAGAGGTTGACCTTCCCAAAATCAAACATTAAGACTGTGTACGGGAGTCACCATCAGGCTGTTAGCTTGACCCGAAGTACTCCCGACCTGTCCTCTGCCGTTTTTCTGGGAAAGGGAAATTCTCAGGGCAGGTAACCCTTATGCAGGTCAACGTACCTCCCAGAGAAGCCTGCATAATAGGCAACTCTGTGCGATGCCTATGCTCAGCATCCCTCTTTGGGGCTGCACAAACCAGACACTCTACCCTGTGCAATGAGCCTAGGCTCCGGGTGTGCAAGAGCTGTCTGGCCGGCGGCCTATTGCTTAGCCAAAATATAAGCGCTTGGGTGATCTCTTGGTTTGAGCCCTGGAGCTTACATGCCAGCCAAAGAAGTAACAGCAATTCGCAGGCGGCTGCATCAAACAAATATACCCACCCCTTTTCTCACAGACCAGCCAAAAATAACAGCAATCTGCAAACGGCTGCATCAAACAATCACCTCCACCCCTTCTCCGCCAAGGGCAGGAGTTAATCTGGATAACAATAGCGGCTCTCAACTCCCGGGGGTAGAGGGTGGAGTTCCGACTTTTGAAGGTCTGGAGAGGCTCTTTAGGTTGAATCTTTCTGGGATCCACAGGGGATTCTCTTCATCCTGTGAGAAAACACAATATCGCTCCCCTGGATCTTATGAGAATAGGATCCGGGCCTTTCCAAAAATCAGTTAAGATATCTTTCCATTTTACCATTTCCTTTTGGCCTTTTAGTTTTTGAGGTGAGACGCTTGGCCTCGGTATGGCCCCCAGCGTTAATGTAAATGAGGCTTTAAAGCCCCAGGCATTTTAGGCCTTTAAGAAGTGTTGAATAGCAGGCATGGCCTTTTCCCCTATCAAAGACTGGGAAAGCCATCTGTAATTTTCTCTGCTCCTCTGATGGTAAGAAGGAGTCGGTTCCAAATAGTGGGTGTGCTGATAGAAGTACACCCGCTGAATTAACAGGCGATGGCCTCATATTTGTTTTTACTTTTGGCAGCTCCTCCTCTAGCTCTGTTTCCTTGTTAGAGTCTAAAATCTCAGAGTCTGAGCTGCTCAGCTCCAAGGCTTCCAGTTTCGTTGTAGGGCAGAGGCTAGGTTCCGAGTCCTCATCTCTCCTAAATTTACCGGGGTGTGACCGGCCATTCCCCATTCTTTCTCCCTCCTTCTCTGTCTCTCCCTCATCCAGCTGAGCTGTTTCTTTTAAAACTTTATCTCTTGAACTTTTTGTTGTAGTTTCTTTTTTTATATACACTCCCTTGTCACTAGACACCCCGGGAGGTCCTTTTTTCTTATACGTTGCAGTTTCTCTTCTTACACACACTCCCATGTCACTAGACATTCCGGGAGGTCCTTTTTTCTTATATTTTATTGTTAGGCGCGCCCCATCTCTCACCACATTTGGTTTCTGATATGTAATTTTGGACTTCTTTAAGATTGCTACAACAGTGAGAAAAGTCAAAATAGCTCCTAGTAAAAGCATAGAAGCCTCTATATTAACCTCCCACAATAGCAACATTCCCAAGCCAAAGTCCAGAAAAATCATACCTCTCCGAATTTCTCTCATTACATTCGGTTTCTGATATGTAATTCTGGACTTCTTTAAGATTGTCCCAAGCCAAAGTCCAGAAAAATCATACCTCTCCGAATTTACCATCCTGCAGTTCTGAATCCGCCTTGTAGCCAAGGGGTCTCCGCGGTGCTGGAGATGTTAAGCTTCCCGGGTTTCGGCACCATATGTCCCGCGCCCGCTCTGTATTCCTCGCCAGCAAGAAATACACGCAGGACACTCGGATCCTTCTGCAGACAAGCTTTAATGCATTTTACCAGAGTGGAGACTGAACAGAGACTGAGCAGAGACACTAAACTAAGAAAACCATCCCTTATAAAAGGCTGACCAGCCGCCTGGGACGTATTACCCTATGAATGGCTTCAGCTCCTCAGGCAAAAATGAGCCACGGGATAGGCAGAGATCAAAGGAATGGAGATTACCCAGCGCCTGTGAAGTAATTCACACCTTGGTGTCTTCAGGCAACATTATAATGCAGGAACCGGCTTCCTACAACTTGTCTGTGGGTGACTAGGTCTTTTGTGTTCATTGATATTGGAAGACCCAGGCCACTGTGAGCAGTGACATTCCCTAGTTAAGGAGCCTAAACTATCTACACGTGAAGAAATCAAGCAGAGAGAAACATAAGAATATGGAGTACATGATTGTGCTCTTGATTGTGGATATGATGTGCCTAGTCATTTGAAATTCCTGACTAGATGTCCCATCAATGATAGGCTGTCACTTGGAATTGTAAGCGAAACAAATACTTGCCCTCATAAGTTGATGTTGTTGGGCTGCTTTTTACAGCAACAAAAATGAAACTAAGACAGCCCCTCTTTCTCACTTTCAGAGTGGACACAATTGCTCATAGTCTTTGTAGGTAAGAAATGTATGACTTGGAGCTTTATTTTTTAGAGGACTCACAGTTAAGAGATGGCCTAGGGTCCCAGAAGATACTTTAGAATTCACAACAGTGGTGCAACTGCTAAGGCATGGGGTATTTTGAGGTGAACTGCAAAAAACTTGGAATTTGTGGTAGCTACAGACTCATTGGATTCAGGAACAGTTTGCTAAGGGGTGTCTGAGAAATGTCACAACAGGCTCATGCATCTGAGTACTTGGTCCCCAGTTAATGTCTGTGGAACTGCATTTATCAGGACATCATATTAATTCTCTTACATGTTCACCACACACTACCCAAATATGTTTCTTCAGGTTACTCAACTTTTATCTGCCCTAACAACAGTAGTATACCTTAACTACACCACAGGAGTAGTTAAGTAGTAAAATGGCTGATTTTAGCTAGTGGATCAATGGTGGGGTGTGAACTCATAGCCTGTGATGGACAGATGATATTAAAGGTCCATTCCAGTCCTGATCCCTGTCCATATTAGACTTTGACTCCTATGAGAGACATGCCTCAGAAACACTACACAGATTTTCCTAGGGAGTTCTCGAGGCATCCCTCGCCTAGCCCCCTAAACCAGAATGAGATGGAGTGTATAGTTATACCCTGCCCTGACATTAGGTAAATTCAATGGCAGGAAGTTCTTCTTTGGTAGAGGGCAGCTCATATGGATGGCTGCAGTCACCAGAAACATGGACGACATATTCCTGCTGCCATCTGTCTGGCCCAAGTTTCTGATGCCAGCAAAGGCCATGGTGGACATTTACAAATGGAAGCACATGTGTCAGGTGCTGGGCTAGATGGTCAAGAGGAGTTTTTCCTTCAGGATGTTAACCACCAGAAAATTCATCTTCCCCTTTGGTCCTGGGTCTCTCTGTGTGTTGTGTTTGTGGAGGAGAATGGGCTCCCTCTGCACCAACTCAGAGGCCCTCAGGCACTGGAACATAAAAGGGAGGGGCAAGGCTTAATTTCAGAGCCACTGGCCAGCAAAACTATGGCAAGACCTGCCACTGGCTCTTATGGAAGCCAAAGAGCATCTGGGCTGACAGCCATGGAGCCTGACTTCCCAGCAGCCAATCCAGAGACCACAGGAGTCAAGACAAGAGGTTTACAAGGAAAAAATTTAATTAGAAGGGTTCAGTAGGGTACCGGGAATTCATATCCCACAAGGCATGCTCCAGGTCCCTCTGCAGCTTAGAACAGGCTGAGGTCTGTGACAGCAGAAGCAGAAAGGACTATGAAGCCAGTGAGGAACAGCTCAGTGTATCTGTGTCTTCTCTCACTGGCTTTTCCAGGCTGCTCCTTGAAAACAGATATGCTTGGCCCACCCTCATTACACAAGTTCCATTTGCAGCACCTTGTGTACATGAAGGGCAAGGGTTTTTGGGGCAGAAAGGGCTTAGGCTCAGGAGGTACAAACTTCTCTTGTCTGACATATGGAGGGACTGGACAGGATTTGGAGCACTGTTTTGAAGTAAGGTAGAAACGTTCAAATAATCCTAATAGGAGAGAAAGAAAAGGATGTTATGAGTTCAAGGATCTGATAGCAGAGCCTCTGTGCACTATCTGTACCCCTTGAGAACCATCAGAAATTATTACTCAATGAGAGCATCAGGTCAGAGTGTAGGAGCCACTACTCAGGGGAAGAAGGCCGCACTGCCCTAGGGGGGACAGTGTGGTCCTCCACATGCTATGGGGATTTGTGCCACTATTGGAAACACAGGATGCGGATGCGTGATCCTCACCTTTTTTAAAACACAGAAGTGACTCAAGACTGAAAAGGACAGGCACATATCAGGAGGAACTCTGTCCATTCTGACTTAGATCCAAATGAGAGGCTAGTCTTTGGACATCATCTTGCATTGCACAAGATAGTTGTTTCGGTTTTGTTTTGTTTTGTTTTTGGTTGTTATGTTTTTTTCATATTAAGGAATAAAGTTCCTGTTAGCTGAGCCAAGTCCTGTCTGCTGCTCCACCATCCTACAAACTCCCAGGACGCAGAGAGGCACACAGGGATGTGTGTGGTAGTGCTGGAGGGACTGAATTCGAATTCCCAGGTGCTGAAAACCCTCACTGTAGTTAGGATGGCACAGATTCCATGGATCCATTTTGGGAAGCCCGTCTTGTATCAAGAATTTCTGAAGCGGGCGTTGGTGGCACACGCCTTATATCCCAGCACTCGGGAGGAAGATCTCTGTGAGTTCGAGGCCAGCCTGGTCTCCAGAGCGAGTTCCAGATTAGGCTCCAAAGCTACACAGAGAAACCCTGTCTCAAAAAAAAAAACAAAACAAAACAAAACAACAAAAAAAGAATTTCTGTAGTGAATCATGGCAGACTGAGCCAGTGTGCAAACACCAAAGCATGGGCCATTCTCCAAGATATACATAAAGCTGTAACTGTGCCTCCTATTAGAGTTTCATTTTTTTAGAGAAAAAGGTAAATCTTATTAGTGTCCCAGCATGCTAACCCTACTGCCCAACTGCTACTGTTGCATGCTTTCCTGCCAGGCTTGTGCTTCCCAGCACTGAGGCCTGCACCTGCATCCCTACATGGCTTTTCCTCTTCAGTGTTTTTCTTTGGTTGTTTTGGGCTTTTGTTTTTGTTATTGTTGCTATGTAGTTTAGTTTTCTTTCTTTGTGTTTGTAAAGGTCCCTTTTTATTGACAGATCCTATTCCTGACAGCTTTGCTGTCCTGCCCACAGCATCCTAGGAAGCACCCAGAAGGAAGTAACACTTACGAATGGCAGCCATCACACAGAACTGTTTGTCAGAAGGACACTCCGTTGGGTTCGTGCAGTTAAAGCTGTTCTCTAACTCACAGACATGACAGGAGAATTTTTCTGAAGTAGGGATTGGAAAAGAGAGAAAATGGGACCTTTGTTCCTCCTGCAAGTCCAAACCTGTCATCCAAGTGTCCTCTGCCAAGTCCAGTGAGGCCCCATTCTCCCATGCCCGCAGTCTGTACAGGACACCTAAGGCTCAGCCTCTGTTTGGAGGCTCCCTCTCCTGTCTGCTGGGGATTGCATTTGGTCCTTCACATCTGGGCACACTGCATGAACCCATATTCTCAATCGGACACTGAAGCGTCCAGAAATTCTGAAGGACATCCATTTTCCCTGCCACCCTTGTCCCTTTACTTTCAACATCAGAGTTCCTCAAACACTGTTTGTCCTTGCGCACCCTCCTAGTTTCCAGGTCCCATCCTAGATGGGCAATATAAACACTTCTGGGTCAGGATAGGGCAGCTCCACTTTGAGGAAGACAATGGAGGCCCCCTCTCCCACAAATTCCCCATCCTCAGACAGGGCTGAAGCTCAGAGGTCAGGGTGGCCTTGGTTTTTTTTCTAGGACTTCTGTACAAGAAGGAAGAGTGACTGGAGAGACTGACCAGGGCGCCCAGGAGAATGAGGTACCCAAGCTTGCCCTAGAGGAAGCCGAAAACCCAAAGCACATCCCCCACTCCCTCCATCCCCAAACCTCCACCCTTCCATCTGCGGTACCCCCACTCCTGTCAGTGCCCCACCTCCCACCCCCAACCCCACTGTAGCCTTCTTGATCTCGGGTCTCACATTCCTGGACTTCAGTGTACCCTACCACAGTGGACTCTCTCTGGAGCCACTAACCTTCATCATCCTGTACCTTCTAGGGACACAGGGATGCAGCACTTACCTTCTCGCTTGGTCCTGTCCTTGGTTTGTGCCAATGGTAAGCCCATGGTGGTGAGCAAGGCCAGCAGGACCAACATCTCCATAGGGTGCCTACACCTGTGGAGGAGAGGCGTGGCTAGCTCTGCTCACTGATGTTCCAGGTCTCCCTGGAACAGAACTCTCTCCTCTCTTGGTCGAATCCACTCCCCGGCCCCACCCCATCCCCACCAAGACACCCTCACTCCTTGTTCTGCAGCTCCCCATGCACTCACACCTCAGAACCTTTCTCACACTTTTTGACCCACATAGTCTATGCTCTGGGCCACTTGCTGACCCGAGGGATGAGCGGTTAATTTGCCTACACCCCTCAACCACACTCACTTCCTCAGCAGTCCTTGCCTCAGCGGGTCCATGAGTCCTGGCATCTGAGTCGAGGTCTGAGAAAAAGCTGGTTTGGGGTCTCTTTTCTCACACTGCCCCCTACAGGGTGCCACTGGTGCTCCTTCTGGAACATTCCAGCTCCACCATGCCAGTCTCATTGAGGTCCATCCAGAGGGGGCGACTCAGGGTCGGCTTTACACTCCACAAACAGCGCCCTCTGCCTGACCTCACTGTAATTATTCTTCACTCGATAGGCCCCTTCTCTGCTGGGAGCTGGCCACCAGACGACAGCCCCACTCTGGCTTTCTTATGCCTCCTGGGCCGATGTGGCACAGAAGTCTGTGTTCAGGTTAGTTCCATGAATGAATAAGCACGCACACAGTACAGGAGTGACAGGGTTAAGGGTCACAGCTCCTTCCACCTCGCACAAGAAGCGCTATTTCGGATTTGTCAACAAGCTGTCCCATATAGAACTCCAGCCAAAGTCATTGCAGTGTCTCTTGCTTCCTTTTCACCTGGCTTTCTCTCCACGATCCAGTGACAATGTTTCTCGCGGTTTTCCTCAGTTGCATGTCTCCTGTAGCCGAAATTTAATACAGCATGTCCTTTAACATAACAGTGACGTTTGGGGCTGTAGTTTACATGGTATATGCAGTACTGAGTTATCTAGAATGTCACTCTCAGTGTGTGGCAGTCTCCACAAAGGCAGGATTTCAGCAATGAGGTAGAAAGACAAAGGGCTAGTTGCATATGCAATGTGGACCAGTATTCCCCAACTGCTGCATCTGTTAGTGGGTAACTTTTGCCTCATGTCAAAATAAATGAATGTGTGAGGTCATGCACTTTTTTAGAAAAAATGAAAAGGGCATTCTTATCTATCCTTTGTATTCTATCTTATTAATTCACACAGATCCTGGTTTAACTTTTAGTCTCAATTTTTTTAATGAACTGGACTGAACATGTATCTTTATTTCTATGTGATATGCTATGAACCAGTGTCCTTATTTCCAGCTGATAGCAGCATCTATGTATCTCTATCTCATCTATCTACGCATTCATGTCTGTATGTATGTATGTATGTATGTATGTATCTATCTATCTATCTATC
This sequence comes from Cricetulus griseus, assembly GCF_003668045.3. Taxonomy (NCBI): domain Eukaryota; kingdom Metazoa; phylum Chordata; class Mammalia; order Rodentia; family Cricetidae; genus Cricetulus; species Cricetulus griseus. The sequence continues at coordinate 372,459,206 of NC_048595.1, read as the reverse complement.
TATCTATCTATCTCCCACGACCTCTCCATGTGTGTCTGTGTTCCATTTTCCTATTGGTTTCTTTATAGTGAGATACTTTGTTGTTTTCAATGATAGAAATTCACATCTTTGCCTCTTCCCATTTGTTGCCAGTACTTTAAGCAAGGAGATGTTTTCATTTGAAAGCATTTGTCAGTCTCCTTTTAAATGCAGAAGCATGAGGGTACAAACAAGTTAGATTTATATATGCCTCACAGCTGTAAAGGCAAGCAGCCTCAAGTTCAAGGTGCCAGGATTCTCTATGTTTGCTCAGGGCTCATTTTTAGATGGCACTGCATATAGATACAGGGTATAAGGGAGGAAGGGTTGATCTTACGTCCAGCATCCCTTTTAAAAGTAGAGCAAGCCCATGCCTGAGAGGACCCCTCATGGCCTAACCAGTCTCCAAGTTCTGCACCTCTTAATACCACCACAAATGCAGTGTGTGTGTGTGTGTGTGTGTGTGTGTGTGTGTGTGTGTGTGTGTCTGGGCAATGCGTGAGTGTCTCTGTGTGAAAATTTTTTACACATATTAATTCTATTGACATGTTTTTATATACCAATCCCAGTTCCAGCTCCCTGAGTCTATTTCATCAATCTACCTAAGTTTTATGCAACCTGATCCATACATCCTTTGTCCTGGTCCAAACTGTTCTGCCATATCAGAGACAGATATAACAAAAGAAGCCTCCATGTCCAAATTTCATAGAGAAAATGTAGACAATATGAGAAATCAAGGCAGTAATATACACCAGTTCTATGGAAATGGATACCAATGAGAATTACCTAAATGAAGTCTAGGACACAGAATTTGAAAGGAAAATCATAAGCTTCTTCAAAGAATTGAATGGGTTTAAGAGACATCAAAAGACCTCTGCTGAGATGAGTGTCCCCTCTCCATATCTCTCCAATATTGTACTTGAAGTTCTACCTAGAGCAATAAGACAAGAAAAGGAGATCAAGAGGATACAAATTGGAAAGGTAGAAGTCAAACTTTCACTATTTGCAGATGATATGATCATCTACATAAGTGACCCGAAAAACTTTACCAGGGAACTCCTACAGCTGATAAACACTTTCAGCAAAGGAGCATGATACAAAATTAACTCAAAAAATCAGTAGCCCAACTATATACAGATGATAAATGCAATGAGAAAGAAATCAGAGAAATATCACACTTCACAATATCCACAAACAACATAAATTATCTTGGAGTAACACTAACCAAGACAGTGAAAGACCTGTACATTAAGAGCTTTGAGTCTTTAAAGAAAGAAATTAAAGAACATGCCAGAAAACTGAAAGATCTCCCATGCTTTTGGATAGGTAGGATAAACATAGTAAAAATGGCAGTCTTGCCAAAAGCAATCTACAGATTCAACACAATCCCCATCAAAATCCCAACACAGTTCTTCACAGACCTTGAAAGAACAATACTTAACTTTATATGGAAAAACAAAAAACCCAGTAGCCAAAAATAACATGTACAAAAGGAACTTCTGGAGGCATCACCATCCCTAACTTGAAGCGCTATTGTAGAATCATAGTCCTGAAAACAGCTTGGTATTGGCACAAAAATAGACACATAGACCAATGGAATCGAATTGAAAACCCCGATATTAACCCACACGCCTAGGAACATCTGATTTTTACAAAGAAGCTAAATCTATACAATGGAATAAAGAAAGCATCTTGAACAAATACAGCTGGTACAACTGTATTCTGACATGCAGACTATGGCAGATAGATCCATACCTATCACCATGCATAAAAATTAAGTCTAATTGAATCAAAGCCCTCAACATAAATCAAGCCACACTGAACCTTCTAGAAGAGAAAGTGAGAGATACCCTTGAATGAATTGGTACAGGAGACCGCTTCCTGAACACAACACCAGTAGCACAGACTTTGAGATCGACAATTTATAAATGGGACCTCCTGAAACTGAGAAGCTTCTGTAGGGCAAAGGACACAGTCAGTAAGACACAACGACAACCCACGGAATGGGAAAAGATCTTCACCAACTCCACATCTGACAGAGGGCTGATTTCCAAAATATACAATGAACTCAAGAAGCTAGCCACCAAAACAACAATCAATGAAATTAAAAAGTGGGGTGCAGAACAAAATAGACAATTCACAACAGAGGAATCTAAAATGGCCGAAAGACACTTAAGAAAGTGCTCACAATCTGTAGCCATCAGGGAAATGCAACTCAAAACAACTCTGAGATACCATCTTATGCTGGCCAGAATTGCTAAAAACAAAAACACAATGACAGTCTATGCTGAAGAGGATGTGGAGAAAAAGAACAGTCTATGCTTGTATGACCACTTTGGAAATCAGTATGATGGTTTCTCAGGAAAATGGGAATCAGTCTAATCCAGCAATTCCTCTCTTGGGCATATACCCAAAGAATGCACATTCATACAACAAGGACATATGTTCAACTTTGTTCATAGCACATTGTTTGTAATAGCTGGAACCTGGAAGCAACCTAGATGCTCCTCAATTGAAGAATGGATAGAGAAAATGTGGTCCATTTACACAATGGAGTACTACTGAGCTGAAAAAAGCAATGGAATCTTGAATTTCCAAGGCAAATGGATGGATCTAAAAGAAACCATCCTGAGTGAGGTAACCCAGTCAGAAAAAGACAAACATGGTATGTACTCACTCATATATGAATTTTAGACATAGAGTAAAGGATTTCCAGGCTACAATCCACATCACCAAAGGAACTAGGAAACATGAAGGACTCTAAGAGAAAAATGCATAGACCCTGGAGAATGGGAAGGGGCAGGATCTCCTGAGCTAATTGGAAGCATGAGGTTAGGGGAGAAGGAGCTGGCAAAATGAGAGGGGGTATTACATGACTCCAGAGACAATCCATAATCTGTAAGGTCAAGATATCTTTATTGAGATAAATACCAGCCAAACACAAGCCAGAGCATGCCCAGGGCAGTCGAGCAGGGAGGCCCTGGAGAAGGGGAAGGAGTAGGGGCTTCCATGTGCTCGCTGTTTCTTAAGAACCTATCCCGTGTCATTCTGACCTCACCTTGACCATGCCGTGACAGGCATGGTCAGGCACACCTGTAGCCAGCCTCTAACAGGCGTGGCTTCTTGTCCCCTACAAGGGGGAGAAGAGGAGGGGAGAGGAGGAAATGGAGGAGCAGAAAGGTTGAGTCGGGGGAAGAATAGAGGAGAGCAGGATAAGAGATATCATAACAGAGTGAGCCATTATAGGTCCAAGGAGAGATCTGGCACTAGGGAGATTTCCAGAGATCTACAAGGATGACACCAACCAACAATCTAGGCAATGGTGGAGAGGCTACCCTAAATGCCCATCCCCTATAATGAGACTGATGACTGTCTTATATGCTATCCTAGAGCCCTCATCCAGTGGCTGATGGAATCAGAGGCAGACACCCACAGCTATACACTGAACTGAACTCTGTAGCCCAGTTTCAGAGAGGGAGGAATGAAGAACAAAGGGGTTGGGACCAGGCTGGTGAAACACTCAGAAACAGCTGACCTGAACAAGGAGGAGCCCATGGACCCCACACTGCTGTCTGTGAGGCCAGCACGGGACTGATCCAGACCCCTGAACATGGATGTCAATGAGAAGGCCTTGGCACTCTATGGGGCTGCAGGTAGTGGATCAGTATTTATCCCTGTTGTAAGAAGGGACTTTGAGAGCCCATCCCACATGAAGGGATACTCTCTCAGCTTGGACACATGGGGGAGGGCCTAGGTCCTGCCCAGGATGATATGACAGACTTAGGGGAACCCCCATGGAGGGCCTGGGGAGCAGAGGGGAAATGAGGTGGAGGGCTGGTGGGATTGGGGGAGGGGAGAGGGAAGGAGAAGGGATTGATATGTGAAGCAAGCTTGTTTCTAATTTGACTTCAAAAGAAAAAAGGCATCAAAAGAAACAGATAATGAAATTAAAGAGAATAAACACCTGAGTGAATCCGAAGAAAATATGAACATAAGACTGATGGAAATGGCAAAGAGAGTCCAAGAATTAAAAACAAAATTTAATAAAGAGAAACACTGAAGAGAGCTCAAACTGAAATGAACATGTGATCAAAGCTCCCAATAACCCAATAGAAAACTCATGGGACAGCTTTACAAGTTGAATAAATAAATCAGACGATGGAATAGCAGGTCTTGAAGTTGAAGCAGAGGATCTAGATGAAATAGGCAAAGATAATGAGAAAAGAAGGAAAAGGAACAGACAGGAATTATGGGACCCCATGAAAAGATGAAACCTTCAAAGTACAGGAATATATGAGGGAGAAGATTCCCAAGTCCAAGGCATAGGCAGGTCTTCAACATGATCATAGAAAAAAAAATCCCAAACAGAGGAAAGACACACATACTGATAACAAGAAGCACCAAGAAACCCACTAGACAAGACCTGAAAAGAAAACCGTATCATAGTTCAAACACTATGTACAGATCATAGGAGTATTGAAAGCTGAAAGCACAAGTCACATACAAAGCAAAACCCTTCAAATAACAACTGATTTCTCATGGAATTTTGAAAGTCAGAATAGGCTGGAGCAGTGCATTCCAAGTCCTAATAGACCATGACTAGAAGCCTATACTAATGCACTCAGCAAGCTGTATGCCATAATTGAAGTAGAGAGAAAAACTATGCATGATATAAACAGTCTAAAATGTTATATACAAAAACAATCTTAAAGAAAACATGTGTTGCAATATTGCAAGTTGAAGGGAGAAGGGAGCATAACCAAGAGATTGTAGAAAGACAACAAAGCTATAATTACTGAAACACAAAACAGCAGTGACCACACAAACAACACCACTAAAAGTCAACAATACAATGACTGCAATCACTATTCACATTCAATGCTAATTTTAAATATCGATGACCTCACTTTCGAAGCAAATGATACAGAGTTGTACTTGGATTTTCCCTGTCACATGAGCCAGATACCAAATAACTACACTGAGACTTACAAAAGCTTGGCCAATAGATTAGGCTCATTTACAGATAGCTCTTATGTCTTAAATTAACCAATTTCTATTAATTTACATGCTGCTCTTAGGCTAGTTTCCCTGGTCTACATAATTCCATCATGTTCACTCTACTTTACACATCCAGACATTGTGACTAAAGCAGCTGAACAGTCATGGAGCCCTCCTCTGTTTTATGACATGGATGGCACCACTCAAAAAAATAATAATCCAGACATAGACCCACAATACTCAGTTTTAAAGGTGACACTGATCTTTCTTGTCCACTTGGGTGTGGTACTAAGCATGGGAGGCACCTCAGTCTACATGCTCTTGCAGTGCTAACTTTCAAATGTGATTGACTTTTACATGGGTAGACTTCCTGAATATAGGTAGCCTCAGCCCTTTCTGTTGAGGGCCTTGTGAGCAAAGAAGGAGGATCCTTCAAATGGGATTTTCCTTTACACACTGCAACCTAGACACTCTGTGCTTCTAGCCTGTGGGTCAAAGAATTTGAACTCCCAGCTGCTGTATCAGACCATCCCTAACTAAACCCAAGCCTGATGCACTGGTCCACAAATTTAGAACAAGTCATACCTATCATCACCAATATTCCTCCTCCTCCTTTTCCTCCTCCTTTTTCTTCTTTATGACACCTGTACACCAAGCTGACCACCCACTCACAGAGACCCACCAAACACCATCTTTAAGTTCTGGGATTAAAAGCTCATGCCAACCACATTCAGAAGCAATTTTTTCATGTAAATCTCTCCATATCACTGATTCTCTGCCTTTCTCTGTCACACTCTGTAGATGGGCTGGTGTGTATGCATATGCAGATTTACTCTGCATTTTAGATATGAAGAAAACCCACACCCAAGTAGGTCCACATACATGCACACACATACAGAAAAAATAAAGGTAATAAAATTTGAAAATAAGCAGCAATTGCCAGGGTTTAGCTATGGGTAAGATCCTGTCACCTCAGTGAAAGCAGGGCGTGTGGGAGAGACAATCTAGTAGCAGAGTAACTTTTCAGTTACATCTTTTCAGTGTCCTTCCCTCGGGGTTCTGAATCCCTATTCTAAACCTTCATAATTCCAACAGTCTTTTGGTGCAGTTCTGTAGAACTCTGTCCCCATCTTGGTGCTTGCTTTTTCCTCAGGACTCTGACTGTCTTGGAGATTTTCATTTATGGTTCTGACACCTCAGTACTCAGTCTCTCTTGCTCCTCTTCGTCTCACAGCCCTCCATTCCTCTCTTGGTGTTCTTCTCTCAAGTCTCAAATCGAGTGTTGGTGTCCTTCTATCAGAGTTCAGAATCTCTTGGTGAACTTTCGCTCGGAGTTGGACCTTCACTTGACTCTCTTGACATGCTTCCCCCTGGGCTCTGACTCTCTCTTGTACTTCCTTCAGGGTTCTGACTCACTTCCGGGGCTCCACATTGATGCCATCCTTTTCTTGGCCCATCCCTCAGGACTATGATGCTCATCAGGCATGTTATTGTGGTGAAAGTCCTGAATGGGTTATATCCAGTTTGTGTCTGGTGGGAGATGCTTGATTGAAGGTCTAGGTTGAAGTCCTTATCTTTTGTTTTTAAATGTAATTCTACTTATTTATTGTGTGCATTGGTATTTTTCCTACAAGTATTTTTGTGTAAGGGTGCCAGATGCCTTGGAACTGGAGCTATACACAGATGTGAGCTGCCATGTGGGTGCTGGGAATAGAGCCAGTGTCCTCTGGAAGAATAGTCAGTACTCTTAACCATTGAGCCATCTCTCCAGCCCCTGAAATCGTTATCTTGATTGAAGTTCTTGTGTTTATTGAAGTCAGTACCCGAAGTTCTGGCAGGTGTGTCAGTTGAAATGAAGCAAGTAAGATCCAGTGTACTTGAGTAGGTGTCGTCCATTTTCTTTTTGGAGACTTCAGAGATTGCTGTCAGGCAGGTCTTCATTGACTGTATGGGACTCGAACATAAGTGTCAGCAGAGAAATGTTTGCTTGTGTATGTATGCATACCAGGAAAGGCAACCATGGGAAAATAAGAATTATGTGATGGTGTACACCTTGAAAGAAAGAGTCAAGAAAAGACAAAAGACAGTCCCCAAATTCTCCTCTTATTCTGTATTATATAAATTGGATTCTTGATATAATACAGAAACTCTAATGTTTAGTTAAACAACGTGCTTGGATTAGAGGAGGAAAGCCAAATGCACCCCTAAGTCCAGCATTGATTTAAGTGAATATGGACTAGGAAATAAAGAGAAATGGAGTTCCCTGAGAGACAGCTGTAAGTTAACCATATGGCACATTCCTTTTGTTTGAGGGTTATAGCTACCTTATCTTATTAAGTATCTAACCATGGAGTGACCTTTGACTTCTGGAGACGAGTTTTCCTGTGAAGATAAAAGCAAAACACTTCTCTTTCCTTTGGGAGGTTTCTATACAATTTATGAAATATTCCTTGGTATGTTACCTGTCATTCTTCCTCATTGAGAGGTTTTTCCGTTTTCAACTCGAATCTTGATTAACTTTCATGGTATCCAAATTTTTCCTTCTCCTGTGGAAACAAATTCGAAACCCCTTCCTCAATGGAACACATGTTCTGGATTCCATACAGAAGTCAGTACATCTTTGAAGTATACTGTAGGGAGCCGGTTCCTGCATTCTCCATTACAATAATGGTGCCTGAAGACACCAAGATGTAAATTACTTCACAGGCGCTGGGTAATCTCCATTCCTTTGATCTCTGCCTATCCCGTGGCTCATTTGGCCTGAGGAGCTGAAGCCATTCATAGGGTAACACGTCCCAGGCGGCTTGCCAGCCTTTATTTAGGAATGGGATTCTTGGTTCAGAGTCTCCACTCTGGTAAGCTTATGCTCTCCCCTCTCAAGATGCATTAAAGCTTGTCTGCAGAAGGATCTGAGTGTCCTGCGTGTATTTCTTGCCGGCGAGAACATACAGTGCGCGGGACAGTATACTAGCTGATTCAGTTCAGCAGTTTTTTCAGTAGTCCATTGTCTCTTTGCAGCTGTTTGTCCTTTCTCATTAAGAAAGTTAAGTATTAATAACACATTATGTAACCTATGTTTGGGAGGTTTTGTTTACCTAGCCTGTTTGTGGAGCATTTCTTTTAGTGCTCTATTAGAACTCTCTACCACTGCTTATCCTATAGGATTGTGTGGTATACCAGTTACATATTTTATGACATAATATTTGAAAACTGTTCCAATTTAGTGGAGACATATGCTGGAGCATTGTCAGTTTTTATTTGTGCAGGTATGCCCATAATGGCCATCACCTCTAACAGCTGTGTTATAACAGAATCGGCCTTTTCAGAGCTAAGAGCAGTAGCCCATTGAAACACTGAAGATGTATCTATAGTATGATGCACATATTTCAACTTTCCAAATTCTGCAAAGTGAAAGACATCCATCTGCCAAACCTCATTTCTCCAAATGCCCTTAGGATTATAGCTTGCTGGCAATGGAGCTTGATTATAGAATGAACAGGTAGGGCAATTTCTTACTATATCCTTGGCTTGTTGCCAAGTGATGGAGAAGTCCTTTTTCAAACCTTTGATGTTTGAAATTTACATGATGTTTCTTAAGAAATTCTGAGGCTTCTAGCACACTTCCTATTAATAAATGATCAATCTCATCATTGCCTTGTGGTAGTGGGCCTGGCAGACCCGTATGGGATCTGTTATGAGTTATATATAAAGGATTAGTTCTGTTCTGATAGTGTCCTGCAATTGTATAAACAGTGAAGTTAGTTCTGTATTATCAGGAATGAATTCTACAGTCTCAATATGTAACACGACTCTCTCTGCATATTGACAATTGGTAACTATATTAAGAGGCTCTGTAAAATCCATAAGGACCATGCGAATGCATATAATTCTGCCTTCTGTACAGATGTATCCGGACTTTGAACTACTTTACTTACCTCTCCTGATTTATAACCTGCCTTACCTGATTTGTTGGCATCAGTGTAGAAGATAAGAACTCCAGAAATAGGAGTTTGTCTTATGGAAGGATACACATTGTCTTTTTTATGAATTTAATTCTGTCAGTTTTGGGATAGTTGTTGCTAATCATTCCCAGAGAGTCAGTAAGAGCTATTTGCCAATATTCATTATCCTTCTATAAGGAGGAAACTTCCTCATTAGTTAAAGGTACTATAATTTCTGCTGGATCTTTTCCAGTCAGTTGACAAAGTCTTAATTTACCCTTTAAAGTCAAATCAGAAATCTTTTCTATATATGTCTTTAGCTTTTTATTCTGTTTATGTGGCAGAAATATCCACTCCAATATAGTGTCTTCCCTCTGCATCAGAATTCCAGAAGGATATTCTTTGGATGGCAAGATGACCAGAATACAGTCTAAATCAAGGTTTAACTGATCTACATGCGCATCCAATATTCTGTTTTCTACCCATTGTAGTTCTTTTTCTGCCTCAGCAGATAATATTTGTGGACTGTTTAGGTCCTTGTCACCTTTAAGAGCCATTTTTAAATGTTTTAAGTCATGACCTTCTACCCCAATAATTGTCTGTAATTGAGAAATTTCTCCTAGCACCTTCTGAAGACTATTAAGAGTTTGATAACGATCCCTTCTAATTTGCTCCTTCTGTGGCCTGATTCTTTGTAAGTCTATCTTATAACCTAAATAGTTAATAGAATCTCCTCTTTGTATCTTTTCCGGGGCAATCTGTAAACCCCATCTAGGCAGAACTTCCTTCACCATGTCAAATATACATTCCAAAGTTTCCTTATTGGAATCTGATAAAAGAATATCATCCATATAATGATAAATGAGGAATTGTGGAAATTTTTATGAATTATTTCCAAAGATTGTTGTACAAAGTATTGACATAAAGTAGGACTATTTAGCATCCCCAAAGTTAAAACCTTCCACTGATATCTTCTAACTGGCTGTGAGTTATTAAGAGTTGGTACAGTAAATGCAAATTTCTCTCTATCACTTTCTTGTAATGGTATAGTGGAAAAACAGTCTTTCAGGTAAATTACTATGATTGGCCATCCTTTGGTTATTAAGGAAGGTAATGGCATTCCAGGCTGTAGAGAGCCCATAGGCTGAATTACCTTATTTATGGCTCTCAGATCTGTCAGCATTCTCCAGTTACCTGACTTCTTTTTGATAACAAATACAGGAGAATTCCAAGGACTGGTAGACTCCTCTTTGTGTCCAGCCTCTAGCTGTTCCTGTACTAACTTTTCTAGAGCCTCTAGCTTCTCAGAGGTCAAAGGCCATTGCCCTATCCAGACAGGTTCATCTGTAAGCCATTTTAATGGCAGGGTCTTTGGTTCCTCTGAAGGTCTATCATTTGTATTTAGTTTCTGTACAGCCTGGATGGTTGGTAACCATTTCCCATAGCGTCTTACCCGATCTTTTCTACTATCCAGTGACTGTACATAATTTGTATCTGACACTGGAGGGATGTTAATTTGAGTTTTCCACTGCTGTAAGATATCAAGACCCCAGAGGTTTATAGCTTTATTTGCCATGTAAGGTTTTAGTCTCCCTTTCTGTCCTTCTGATCCAATGCAGACCACTGAGCACACACTCTGTTGTACTCTAGATAGAGTTCCAATACCCAGAAATTGTACATTCCCTTCCCTGAGTGGCCATTCCTTCGGCCAGGACTTGTGGGTAATAATAGTGATGTTGGCACAGTGTCAACTATGCCGTTAATAATTTTATCATTAATTTGTACCCTTAAGTGAGGTCGTTTGTCTTTGATTGAGGTCTGCCAAAATATGTGCTTTTCATCTTGTCCAGCCTAATCTGATTCTTTATTGCTAGCCAATCTATCATCTATGGCATTATCATCTTTCACAATAGACGAAGAACTATTTATTCGTCCTGTGAGAGATTGTCTTCCACTGCTACTGGAAATGACCAGACCTTTTTCAATGTGGGGGACTTCTCGAGACCCTCTTTGGAGTTTCCCAGCCTTAACGAGTTCCCTTGCATGAATGAGGGTCGATCTACACTCATTAGTCCAGTGTCTGCCCTTAGCACATCTCCTACACAATCCAGAAGGCAGTGGCCTTTCGAGTGAAGGATCATTAGAATTTCTTTGCCTACAATTTCTCCTTATATGTCCCATTCTACCACAGCTGAAACATCTATTTTCCTGATGCTTCCGTGGATTTCTGGAGTGGGATCTTATACCCGAGGCTCTGGTTCATAGTAGTGATGAACCCTGGCCTCTTGGTACCTATATCGATCCCTGTAAGGTGTTTCTCCTTCCCAAACCCTTCTGTCATCATCTCTGGGACTCTTAATCTCCTGCTGCCTTTTGAAACCTCTTGGGATAGCTTCTCCTGCCCAGATTCCAGTATCTTGCACATTATAGTCAATGTGGGCAAGTATGAAAAACCCATTCTTCTAGCAGAGCTGATCTGATCTTTAAAGGCAAAAGTATTCTTTTGCATATTGGGTTTGCATTGTCATAAGCTATTATATACACAATGAAATGTCTTATTGCTGGATCTGTTACTTGTAAATCTACTGCTCTGGTCAAACCTTATCCCATGTGTTTAATGTTGCTTTCCTGCATAGGGACAGCATATGGTCATCATATACAGTCTGGACCTGTGGGTCAGCATAAATACCTTCTCCCAGGATTTTTTCAAGAGGCACATCATGACCGTCCTAATGGCTTGACGTTCAAGAAGCTTTCCTTCTTCTCTGATTAATGCCTTCCATTCAATGTGACAAGAATTCTCAAGTACAGCCGACACCAGTCCTATCCAATCTGCGGGCATTACCCTGCTAAAGGTGGCCCATGAATGTAAAAGCTGTTTTACGTATGGGCAATGAAGACCATATGAGACAACTGATTCTTTAATATGCTTAAGATCCTTCAACTGTATAGGCTGCCATACATAAGCCACCTGTCCCTGGGAGTGTTTTTTAGTTGGTGGCTTTTCTACAAATATTGCTGGTGTACACGTAATGACTTTAGAATGATTGCAATACCTGTGTGGAGTAGGTGCCTAAGAGTGGAGTGATTCTGTCTCCTTTCCTCAAAACAATCCTTGAGTCTAGCAACGATATCTTCATGGAAAGTTTCAGTCTCATTAATCATGAAAGATTCAAGGCATGAATCCATGAATTGCTGTGACTGCTGTTCTATACGGTTTTCTAGGTGTTTAATAGTTCGTCCCTAGCTAGCATCTGGGTGGCATGGAGACTGCTGTCCCGGAATTGAAATTTAAACTCAAGGTCGTGATTTGCCTCAGCAATCAACCTGATGGACCTTTCTAGTTTGTCAGCTCTGTTCTGTAATTCATCTTGCAAACTTCCAAACTTAGATTCAACTCTATTATGTACCCTCTCATATTTTTCATATTTTCATTGATTTAATGGCATTATCCAATTGTTTAAACCCATCCTGTGTATCTTGCATCTTAGTATCCAGACTACAGGACAGAGAAGCTATCTGAGTTTCCAGTTGGCTACATATATTCTTTAGTTCATCACGGTCCTCTGACCACCTAGCCTCTAATGCCTCTGAAATGGAGCATCTCTCTGCATTTATCTTATCATAAATGTGCTGCATTTCAACTTGGGTAATGGACAGCTCTGCCTGTATCGTACAAGACATAAAGCAAAGCCTATCATCTAGCTTCTGTTCTACATGCTGCATAAACATATCATGGGTCAGTCTGGTCTCCAAAACTTCATTACGTAAAGCTTTCATATCTTGTAGGCAGGTGGTGAAATTAGCTTTATCCCCGTTCCTGAGGACTCTGGCTAGTGATAATACCTGTATTAGCACGCTAACAGCTAGCAAGGCATATAGGTCAATATTCGGCAGATCAACCTCTTCCTCTAACATTGAATTTACATAAGAAGTGAAAATGTTACCAATTGAGACCAATGAGAGATATTAGGCCATATTCACCAGCAGCTTTTACTCCAGATGCCGTAAACACTTGACCAGCAGGTGGCACAGGTGGCAGTTGTTTTGAGTAGGACCTGAAATTTCCTGAAAAAATCCTTATAGAGTGTGTTAAGAACGGATTGGGGGTATGTTTTTACTAGGTATGGGAAAAACCTTCGAATGGTGCCTGGTGGAGACCAAGCTTGGCAGATGTAGCTGGACAGGGGCTCATAGCTGAGCTTATGCGTCGGGCAGCGCAGCTTCGGGACTGGGAGCTATGCGGGTGGACCAGCCACGCAGCTCTTGATTTCGGGCCGCAGGCGTGCACATGCAGCTAGATTTGAGTGAGAGCGTGTGGCTGAAAGCGGCGGGCAGCAGACTTGTGGTTTTTCCGCCAGCAGCTACAGGCCACAGAAACTGTAGCGGCCGGCACAGAAAGGGCAAGCTTGTGTTGATCACAGCTCAGAGCCGCTGGTGCATGCACATGGCTAGCGGTAAATGAACGTGCAGCTGCAGTGCAGTATTGCTGCCTGGAGCAGTAAAACCAGCAGAGAGGCCTGTGGAAGATTTAAACTCTCCCAGCCGGGTGGATGGCAGGCAGCAACTGAGCACAGGGTGGCGAGCAAGGCGGTAACTCACTGTTTTTGCTGGAGGTCGGGTCAGGGTGCAAGGCTGTGGGTTTTCCTTCACTGGCGGGTCGGAGCAACTCGGAAACCTAAAGTGTAGCAGATCCTAAAGCCCTCTCGATTTGCGTAGCTTCTGGGCTGTGGGGCCTTTTCTGGCCTTTCGGCTCCTCAAGCAAAGGTCCTCCCAGAATGGGGCTTGCACGGAGCATGAGTGGGTTGTGGATTTCAGTTGGGCGCCAGGTAAAACGTGAGCCTGTGGGTTTAAGATATCTTTATTGAGATGAATACCAGCCAAACGCAAGCCAGAGCGTGCCCAGGGCAGCTGAGCAGCAAGGCCAGGGAGAAGGGGAAGGAGAAGGGGCTTCGATGTGCTCTGTGGCCTCTTAAGAGCCCATTCGGTGTCATCCTGACCTCACCTTGACCATGCCTTAACAGGCCTTAACCGGCACACCTGTAGCCAACCTCTAACAGGTGTGGCTTACTGTCCATACAGGGTCTTTTCTTTTTTCTTTTTTCTTTTTTTTTTTTTTGATTAATGATTATTGTGGGAGAGCTCAGTCCACTGTAGGCAGTGCCATCCACCCCAGGCAGGTGGTCCTAATAGATATTTTAAAAAGCAGGCTGAGTAAGCCATGAGGAGCAAGCATTCCTCTATGGTCTCTGCTTCAATTCCTTCTCCCAGGTTCCTGCCTTGACTTCCAAGCTTGACTTCCTTTAATGAAGGATGGTAAGCCTTAGGGTAAACTCAACCCTTTCCCACACAAGTCATCGTCATTGTCATAGCAATAGAAATGAAGATGCTGCAGAAATAGACAAATACTGAAATCTGGTCTTAACTGGTTTTTGATCATCTAGACATAAGAAGGCGATAGGGAGCTGGGCAGCTGACTCAATCCATAAAGTGCCTGCAACACAGCCTGAGGACCTGGGTTTAGATGTCCAGCATAATGGTACAAGCTATGTCGGATGCATATCCTGTAACTCCCACATGGGTAGGACGGAGACTGGGAAGTCCCTAGAGCTAATTGTGCAGCCAGCCTAGATGAATCGGGGAACTTTTGTTGGAGACTGTTTTTAAAAGAAAAGTAGCTGAAGAGTGGGAAAGGTCACTTGCTGTTCTTGGAAAGGACTGGCATTGGGTTCCCAGTACCCACATGACATGACAGATCATAGTTGTCTCTAACTCCAGTTCCAGTACCCTCTTTTGTAGCAGGCATGCTACACATACATGTATGCAGGCAAAAACCCATATACATAAAATTAAAATAAAACCAATCTTAAAATGTAAGTCACACAGGAGAAAATGCAGGCATGACCTGGTGACCAGCCTATTTGGCACACTGAGCTTCTAAAAATATGAAGCATGGCACACCATACCCCTGAAGTCAGAGCACTGAATACTGAAGTAGCGTGAGTAGCTGGTAACTGGCCACTAGTGGACTGTCCTGTAAAGTGCTCCTTCTGCATAGAGACACTGGTGGTCTGAGAGCTCACTGTTCACTCTGAGGTAGGTTTCCACTATATAAGTGGTGCAACAAAGTAGACACTGTTCCCTAAACCATCTCCAGAGTGGTTTATCTCATGGCTCTTTTTGGATCCGTGGACATTTCAGTATTGGCAAGGGATGCCCCCGTAACAATGGCAAAGGTGGAAAGTCACCAAAGAAGTCATCCAGTACTAACTTCTAGTCTTTAGATACATGTGCACCCCCACACATGTGCCCACACAACATGTACACATATACACATGTGACAGAGCATATTAATAATGCAGAAATCCATGTTCTTGGAGGGCTTACATTGTGAAAGCACAAACTGCTCTTCCAGAGTTGAAAACTTCTGTCCAGCTCAGCAAAGAATTCACCTGGGTTCCCACAGGTGTTGTCTGTGTCTCCTCACTTCCAAAAATGCCAGTTGCCATTTGTGTCCAAACATATGGTTCCCTGTGGATGTGAGAAACATCAGTGAGGTCTGTTGACAACCAATTAGAGTGGTGGCATTTGCTGCATTGAGCCTTGTATGTTTATCACACTGGGATATTGCATATTTCAAGTAATACATTTTATCTCTGAAGCACTCTCCTTTATAAAGAAAATATTTTTGCTTATGGTTCTTTGGTTCATGGGTTTGGGACTGAAGGTCCAACATAATGGGCTACTCCAAAAAATGCTGGCAATCTTTTACAAGAGGTCTCATACAACAATGATCACTCCTGGCACGACAGTCCAGAAGCCAGTGACACACCCATGAACCAAAATTTTTGGAGTAGTGCATTATGTTGGAAGAATGGCTACCTTCAGTCCCAATCAATCCTTCACTCCCCAACTTCCTGATAAATAGCACCTGTGCTTACAGAAACAGATAACAGCAAAGAAAGAAACATTCCACAGTCAGGTTACTTAGCAACCCTTCCTCCTGCGCACTCCCCCACCCTGCTTGCATCCTGCTTTATCTACACCTGCACTCTCTGCTTCCCTTCAAGGACTCAAGCACAGGGACATTCTGAGGTTTGGTTACCAGGCAACGGCCTTTCCCTGAGGAATCCCCGCCCTGCCAAGCTTCCTGCCTCAACCACTATATAAGGTCTCTGAGAAAAATAAAATTTTGCAGCTTGATCAGAGATCCTGTCTTGCTGTCTGTTTCTTTGTCTCTTGTTCCTACATTCCAGGTCCTTTGAGGTTTGGGTCCTCGTTGCAGCCCTGCTGGCGGGGGCACTGCCATAGCAAAGTCACCTTCTGGTAGATTCCATGAGGCAGGATTATATACAAGAGAAAATGATCACATGGCCAGATAGGAAACAGAGCAGTTTAGGGCCTAGCCTTGCTCTTCTACAGCAATCCACACTGTGAGAACTAAGTAGGCTACCAGGAGAACTGCTTTAAATTTTAATTAAATTTTTATTTATCTATTTTTATGTGTACATATATTTCTTCTACATGTGTGCCCATGCACCCTATGCATGTCTTGTGTCCTTGAAGGCCAAAAGAGGATGTTGGATCCTCTGGACTTAGAGTTACAGATGATTGGGAGCCACCATGTGGGTGCTGGGAATTGAACCATGGGTCCTCTGGAAGAGCAGCCAGTCTTCTTAACTGCTGAGCCATCTCTCCAGCCCTACCTTAATTCTTTTTGAAAGCAGTACTCTCAATGATCTGTTTCCAGTGTCTAAGAGTCTGCTATCTCTTTGCATCACTACTGTGAACTAGGCTTCCAACATTTGAGGCTCGGGGGATACACTCAACCCATATTTATATCATGGCAACCTGGTCCCTAGATCCTCTAGGTACACACAGAGAGAATCTGTGTCCCACCTGGAGACCTCTGGCAACTCCTGGGATTATGTCTGCTGCTGTTGCTATGCCTGCACCTCTGTGCAGATTCTGTAGGTGCTGAGTCCTGGTTCTCCTGGAATCTGATCATAAAATGAAGGTGACAGAACAAGTGGCTTATGCATGAAGGGACATGTCCAAGGAAACAATGAAGGAAATGCATTGTTGAGCAGGCCACCGTTGTAGGACATAGGCCTCACAGCCCTGTGGGAAACTTGTTCAGACTCACCTCTATTGAGAAAACAGATTGGGCAGTATCACCATTACAGTCATCATCTGGAGGTAGTGGGAACCTCTTGGGACATCATTTCCCGAAGTTTGAAGGAGCCATAGTTGCCCAGTTGGGGTGCTGGTTGCCAAGCTTTGCACCCAGCCTTTGAGCATGGCTCTGGCAACAGCTCTACAAGGCATGCTTCTGCTTGGCCAGCAGGAGGTGCTAGAGGGAGCCTTACTCTGTTGGCACCACCTGTCCCTGAGCCCCATGCTAAGCAGGGAAACCCAGTGCCCTGCCCAGAAGGTGCCAACATTTTTATCTGGCAATGGGGAAAGAACCATGATGGGTACCATGACCTGAGAAAGAAACTCAGGCAAATGTCCCCTAAGACACAGCCTCATTCACCAAATTTTCTGCCCTGAAGGAACTGCCTGTGCAGGCAACTGTCAGGTCACCCCCCAAAGTACTAGGAACTGGGAGGGCAGGCAGAATGTCATTGTTTACACAGCTGTCTACTGCAAAAATACCAGTCCTGCTTCCCAGGACCAGGACTGGTACAGCCAGCCGCCCCAGGCACTTGAAACAAATTATCTGTGTTCTTGCCTCCCCGCCCCTGTCTCCCCACTAGGAACCAGCAATGCTCAGGGAGTGGGCAGCCAGGACATGCCTGGGCAGGCAGGAGCCAGTGTAGCAACTGTAGCATTGAGTGAACCTAGAACCAAGACAGGCTCTCCCAAGATGGGCTGGGGGAAGCTGGTGTCCACCCTTACAGGAAGACAATGGGCAGTCAAGACGTAATACGTGGGATTGAAATGAGGGATGAAATGAAGTTGGCCAGAATAAGCTCCCGGATCCCCTCAACTGCCTAACTTTCAAGCAATCTTATAATCTAAATCACAGCTGCCTTTTTGACCCTTTGTGGGGTACTTACTCTATACACTTTGTTTCTCCCAAGCTCTGTTCTGAGATCTGAGACGGCAACTCTTAATCTCTGTTACCTAGGTCAGGGCTCTATGTGACAAGGATCAGGGCCAGTATGTGACCAGGATAAGGACTCAGAATACAAACAAGATCAGAGAGCTCAGTTGTGTGTGAACAAAATCAAGGTGCAGTGTGTGACAAGAGCTGTGACCAAGATCAGAGCTCACCTGTGACCAGGATAGGGGCTTAGGGTGTGACCAAGGTCAGGGCCAGGGTGACCAAGTCCCGGGTTCAAGCATACCTGGAAGCCAGGGTAATCATTATGGATTAATGAGTGATGGCCTGAATTGTGGCCTTTGCTTCATTATCTCAGCATCTTATCTGCTAAAACAAACAATTTCTTTACCTTCTTCAGGTTGCTGGAGAGATCCTATCATTGCCTGCAAAACAAAACCACTCCCGAGGCATCTTCTGGCTGCCAGGACAGCAGCCACTCCCACTCTGTTTGAATATGAGAAAGGTGGCAGTTGCCCCATAGCTCATTTGAGGACACAACACACCTTGAGTCCCTGGCCTTCCGTAGGCATTGCAATATTTTAATATCAACTTTCCCTTTTATAATGGTCGTAGATTCACAAAGAATTTGCAAAGACAGTGTAGCTACATGTTTCCACATTCCCTACCCTCGACTTTCCCTACCCCCACGTTTTAGATTCCTGTGGTCTGTTCATTAAGGTTAATGAATCATCATTTGGCCCATGTTTTTGTGCAATTTTCTTTGGTTTTCCCTAAATGTCTCTTTTCTGCTGCAGAATCCTATTGACAGCCCCTAACACTTAGTCTTCATGACCCCTTAAGTTCCCCCTGGAAAGAGGTGACTAGAGATGTTGCTTGACTTCCTAGGATCTTTGTGAGCAAATGGTGGGATGTCCCTCAGTGTGGTGGGAGGGTTGGGCTGGGGAGGTTGTTTCTGAGAAGATAGGAAGAAGCAGAAGAAACATGCTTTTCTGGTAGCTCCTTGGTTGCAAGGCTTTCTACAGTATTTGATTTAGGTCCCCAGAAAACCAGCTGCCTCCACGTGTCCTTTGGTGTTCCTGAGGCATGCTCTAAAGCTGAACACAGCCACAACTGAGATGCCACCTGGGCTCTTCTCTTTCCAGGCAGGCTGCCACCTAACTAGGTACTTCACGTGGGATTCTCATATATAGATGGATCTCCCCCTCTGGTTGTTAGTTATCATTTTGTGCGGTACTGGGAATTGACTCTTGAGTCTTGTACATGCTAGACAAGTGATCTCCCACTGAGCTATACTCTGGGTTTAGAAACATGAGCCCCCCAAGTGCTGAGAGTGTAGGAACAGGCCACCACATCCAGCTTTTTACCATTTTCTTAACTGCTGGTCCCTCTTGATGCTGAATAACTTCATGTTCATCAGCTGGCTCATGGTGGGCACAGTGTGGCCCAGTCCATTTGAGAGAAGATTACTCTATTATAAAAAAAAGGATTGATGTGCTAACACATGCTGCAACATGGGTGAACTAATGTCGATGTGTTATATGATTCCAACAACATATAACATGCAGAAGAGGCAAATCATTAGGAATGCAAAATAGGCCATGGGTTTCCAAGGGCTGAGGTGGGAGTCTGTTGATGGGACCGGATATGTTTTAGGGGCAGACACAGATGTTGGTGAGAGCTGTGGCTACCCAAGGGATGGAAGGAATAAAGCATGGACATGTAAATTACATCTGAAAACAGATATCTGAATAAAAGTGCCTTGTGCTCATCACAGTCTTCCCTGTCTGACCTCTAAATCAGTCATTTCTCCCAGAAATCTCATTTCTCTCACGACGGAGCAATATCAGGAGTCAAGAGCACTGGGAGGGCATGCTGCCTGTTTGTCCAGGTTATCTATCAGTCTCTCTGTTCAGTCTGCAAGCCCTACCTGGTGGGGCCCACTATTTGCCATCAATATTATTATTGATCTTGATCTTTCAGATTACAAAAAGGGGTTAGGACAGGCCTAACACCCTGCAGTGTGGGTGCATGTGAGTGCAGGTATCTGACTGTAGGTGTCTCCCAAGACCCTATCTCTCCCCTAGGGCTCTTGAACTTACTCTAACTGATCCCAGTATAGGCCCTGCACTCCCAAACTATCCTATTTTTCCTGAGAACAAGGGTCCCCTATTGGG
The DNA here is from genome assembly GCF_003668045.3 of Cricetulus griseus. Lineage (NCBI taxonomy): Eukaryota > Metazoa > Chordata > Mammalia > Rodentia > Cricetidae > Cricetulus > Cricetulus griseus. The sequence goes on along the minus strand of NC_048595.1, from coordinate 372,439,005 downwards.
TACCTTGATACAGGAACCACAGGAAACCATCCCAAGCCCACCTTCTCAAATCCCAATCCCAGGATTTATCTGCCAGCTGAAAGCCCCAGCTCACTCAGACTCAGTTTACCCCTTGTGAAGGGAGCAGGGATTTTATGCTGCCTAAGCTCCAGATCGTTCACTAACTAGCAAGGTCACTATGCTCAGGGGCCCGCTTTCTCCTTACTGGCTTGTCAACTATGCCTGAGAGAGGCCCTGGCAGGTCTGAATGGGTCTGGGGGGGTGTGGTTTGGGCTCAGCAGGTGGCAGGCCGAAGATCTGTGGACACACAAGTGCCTGAGTTGTGGCTTCTAAAATGCATTTGGCTCTCACTATCTACCTCTATGCATCCAACTCACCTGAACCAAAACTCTTGGGTGTGTGTATGGTGTATGGGGGGGGGATCTATCTGAACACCCAGGCCTCCTTTGTTGCTGCTCCCTTAACAAGGTATAACAATTTTCACAGCATTTCCACTGGATGGGACATTGTAAGCAACTGAGGGATGACTCATTGTGAATAAGTGGACAGGCATGGGTCATACTTGAGCATCGAGTTAGCTTACACACGGGCTTTAAACTTTGGAAGCTAGCATGTGGAATGAAGCTCTGGGTTGCTGTGCCGGGTCTCCAGCCTGGTTCTCATAGAGTGACTTCAGACACTGTGAGCGGGCTACTCTGCCAAGTTCCCAGCACAGGTAGAAAAGGGCAAGGTGGAAGCCAGGGTCTCAGAGTATACAAGAACAGACCTAGGCCCTTAGTTCACAGGGAGGTCTTGGGCTCTTGACAGGGAGCCAGAATTCTTCTGAAATATACTTGAACTCCTCTGGACTGGCAAAGATGGTTGGCCCATGCCAGGTTCTTTCATTTGCCCTGCACTTCCCATGAGTGGCAGTCCTATCCCCTGTTGGCTTCTGGGAGTGGAGGCTAATGCCAGGCTAGAAAGATAAATGTTAATTATGGACTAGCTAAGAGAGTCTAGGCTATAACTAGCACCCATCCGACTGCATGGCAGTGGGATTCGGGTGGCTCATTAGCTTAACAAGAGGCCTTCACAGATAGCTGCAGCCTCTGCATACCAGCCCAACTCCAGTGGCTCCTACCCTATGGGCATCCTCTTCCCATTGGCAGGCAGTGGAGCACTTCACCCCATGCAGGCTACAGAATCTTTGCCTCTTAAAAGCCCTTTCAGGTTGGTTGGGGCCAGAATTCATCAGTTCCTTCTTAGGGGACACACTGTCCTTGCAGATCTCCAAATTATCTACCCTGACTTGAGAGCCACCCTGTTGACATTGTCAGCACAGAGCTCTTGAGATCCTGGCCTGTTTCTGAGTCACACTGGCTAGTTTTCTTCTTCCATTCAAGATTCCATTCACACTCTAGAGTGCATACGCCCTGCAGCTTCTCCAAGAAGTGCCACTGGCCCCTGGCCCAGCTGCCATCTGGCCATGATCACTTCTATGAATGTGGGTCCCACCACGTGCGTGCACACAGGCACCGTCCCAAGCCCCTGGGCTTGTATTCTGCATCAAGGGTTCCCAGACTGGTACCAAGAAGCTGGCTCATTGCCTAGAACAGGGGTATCAATTTTGCCCACTCCTGATGCCTCTGCTCCCTTTTTTCTTTCACACAGAGCCCCATAGCTTCATGGGTTCAGGGATGGAGAGAGGCTAAGAAGCAGGTCCATCCAGGTTAGAAGGAGAGAAAACAATGTTGTCCTATCAAATCACTTGAGGTGGCAGTGGCAGTTTACATATTCCTGGAGGTAAAATGTCTCCTGTACTGAGGTGCCCATCTGGGGTCCACCCATTAGAAGTGTTAAAATCTACAGGTACAGCCTTGGGTCTACCTCTTTTTTTCTCTGGGGTCCATGCACTTCTGGCTAGCATTTGGTGGTTTGGTCCATCACACCATTCCTACTTGGCTGGCTAGCAGAACAAGGAGACACCAAGACTTGGCAGATAGCTTGATGGCATCCCGGGAAGTTGAGTCCCAACTCCAGACCAGGGAGGGCTGAGGCTGCTATGTGCCACTGGACCCTGAAAGCTCACTCACAATCCTTCCCACATGTAGGATGTTCCAAGCTCAGAGGGGGCATGATCTGGTGAGGTGGGTAAGCAGAACAGTGGCTAGAGAACACCAGGGGTCACAGCCAACACTACCTTTGGTATGCAGCATATGAAGGCCCTTGTGACAGGAAGCTGGTCAGAGACCAGATCCCCACAGTTCTCACAGAGCACTCTGTAGGCTCCTGACAAAGGTCAGTTCCTCTTTGCCATTTAGAGGCTGAGAAAAGTGGGAACAAATATGCCCCAAACCATGAAGGTTCTAAAGAATCTGAGAAACCATTCAAATAAGACTGCAGAGCTGCCTGGACCACATGATGTAAGGTCAAAGTCTGACTCTACAACCCTGGTGGGGAGGTGAGAGAGTCAGTTCCCTACCCCCAGGAGCAGACTCCAGCCTCCCTTTCCTGGGTATGCAACCTCACTTCCTTCCTTTGCTCCACCACTATCCTTTGTCACTCGCAGCCCAGTAAGGCCCCCAGGATCTTTATTCAGACCCAAGGGAGACAGAAAATAGGCTCTTGCATCTCTAAACCTCTAGAAGACATCTAGAAAGGGTTCTGGGGCTGTGTAAGCACCTCCTAGGCACAGGCCAGAGCAGGGCCTAAGAAGAATTTTTTGATAAAGGTGATTTTCCTGAGAGGGTATGTTCTGGGCACAAGGATGGGCCTGGATGAGGGTCTAAAGGTACAAGCATGCCCCATACTAAGGGCTGAGGGAGTCAGAATCCACTTGGACAGACACATAAAGCAGGGGAGACCAGGAGGTCTAGGCATGGAGAGGCCTGGGCAGGGGCAACCATAGAATGGGACAGGAGAGATGGTAAGAAATGTGAGATCCCATCTCTCAGCCTCAGACTTCATCAAGACCCATAATATAAGTACAAGTCATTTCCTGTCTCCCCTGGGAACCCTGGGCTTTGCACAGCTCCCAAGGTGGGATCCAGATGCAGGGATGGGATATGCACCAGGCTGTCAGTGCACCTAGTCTGTGCCCTGATGAAGCTCCTTGATCCAGATTGGCCTATATAGGTGGAACCTCAGCCTTGACCTCCAGGTTAGAATTAGCTTTTTGACCTGGTCCTCAGGAACTGTACATATATTAAAATTGAAGGGGCCAGATTAGCCCACAGTACTCTAGTTTCTCCCATTAAATTGTGTTTGGTGTCTCTCTGACTGCCTGATGTGAGGGAGAAAGCAGGAGGGGAGGGACTGTGATATTCAGAGACCCCCAGGGGAAAGCCACATTCTTCTCAGACTACAAGACAGGGCTGTCGCTGCAGACCCCCTTCCTTTTCCCTGATGCAGCTGGGGTCTCCTGGTAATTGCTTGAAGAGAGGCTTCTGGCTCTGCACCAAAGGGCAGGTCAAAGGGCACTGTGGAGGTGTTGCTGAGGGAGCCTGGAGGACATGAGTCAGGCCAGCCCTGCCACCCCAAGCTCATCCTCCAGCCAAATTACCAGGTTTTCCCAGGCACTCACTGGCCTTATAAAGGCACCCTCTCCCTGGTGGCTGCCAGTTGCTGGTGGACATTCAAGATGAGGACCCTCCTGGTGGTGTTGCTGCTGGCTGTTGTGTGTACTTCTCTGGGTAAGACACTGGCTGCACCTGGTTTGAAGGGAGGCAAGCAGCCTCTGGGAAGGGTTCGGGAGCATGGGACAGGTGGGGCTTCTGAGCTGAGAGAGAAGGTACCATTTGGAGCACTGGCCTGCTGAGGAGGCTGCAGGGAGTGAGAAAGAGGCTCCTATAGTAGCTCCCTGGCCACCCAAATTCAGAATCCTCTTCCCTTTAGATATTATGTGGTACCTTTCTGGCTCTTTGTGTAGTGGGGGAGTAAAAATTAGAGTGAGAAGCCATAGGTGCAAGAAGGGGAAGTACCCTGGGTACCACTTGTGAGTACTGGGACCTGGGATTTAGCGAGAATGGCCAACTATTCTCCCTCTTCCCAGGATGAGTTGCTCAGGAATGCAGGATTTTGGGTGCTAGAAAAGGAAGGAAGGACATGGGCAAGACAGACTGCATGGGTCAACCTCTCCAACACACTCTGCCCTGACCCTGATGACCTGGTTTAGGGATAGAAATGAGGCCGGGGGTGGGAGGGAGGTACTTCAGCCTGTGATTAACAGTAGAATAATTATCATCTCCAGGATAATTAACCCCATCAGTTTCCCCTGAGCTTGGGGAGGGGGTGGAGGGAAAAGGAAAACAGCCTTGGGCAGCAGTCTAGCCACCAGGTGCTCATGTAGGACGATGGGGGGACAGTGGATGAGGGCTGGAGGCTGGCCTGGAGAGCAAGGAGGAGGTCAGGGTCAGGTTGGGAGATTGCTTAAAACACAAGGAAGAAGCAAGAAAGGTCTCAGATCAAGGACACCAATCAGGAATGGCAACCCTGGAGGCAGGAAGCAGCTACAAGGCAGGAAGGTGGGAGGGCTGAGTCAGAAGGTGGGGACACTGACTGGCTGGGACACTTTTGTCCTCAAGGCTCAGCTTTCCTGAGAGGTTGACCTTATAGCATTCTTGCAGGATGGTGCCTGCTGGAAACTTGTTGGGCCTCTGAAGGCTTAAGGAGAACAGCCCAGGAACTCTCACCAGCTCTTAGGGCAGAGGGTCTCTGAGGACCACAATGAGGAAACGGAGGTACTAGGAGGTTCTTGTCTAGAATAACCTAGGAATGTCTCCCCAGACAAACAGGACTGGGGACTAGTATGCAGAGGTACTGAACGGGAGAGGATAGCCAGGAGACCCTGCCAATGGGGAAGTCATTTTTCCTGAGGGTTCCAGAGATCCTAACCTGACACCTCCCAACTCTGAACACAGGGCCACCACAACTTCAACACTGATGATTCTTATGTGGGAGGTGTGACCATCTAATTCTGTCCAAGCAGGTGTGCATTGCCAAGGACACCTGTTACCTGACACCCATACAGGGAAACTCCTAAAGGACATTCCCCTGCCCCCTGCAAGACACTTCTACCAAACATATCTGCTATTCAGTACCCTTAAATGAAACTCCTACTAGACACTCCTTGCAAGACACCCCTCCCAAAGCCTGGCCACAAAAACATCTGTCCAACAACCCAGCCTTTGCACACAGAACCCCTAGCATGTCCTGTGGCAGCTAAAGGGTCCTTGCAAGTCTCCAAGCTGGCCTTGTCTCTGCAGCCTCACACCTTTGACCGATGAAATTGTTCCCAACCATACATAGAAATCCACCCATGTGGGCTCAGATGTGGGGCCTTGTTGTACCCACTCACAAACCATGTTGCCTCTCAGGAGTCACCATAGAGTAATCATTGTACCTGCTGCCTCAGCTGCCCTTACAGGAGTCTCGCTGCTCACTGAATCAGCCATGCCTAGGTAGCCTGTGTTCTCTCAAGGGTCTGTCAGATTTTGTGACCAATGACACAGTATCTGGAGCTATCCGTCTCTAGAGCTTGCCTTCTCCCTAGCACTTCAGCCTTCAGCCTGGAGGTGTGGGCTGCCAGCAGGCCTTAGGCAGAATGGGGCAGGGTCAGGCTGTTCCTTCCCTCCAGATAAACAGCATCTAAGTGCCGACTGATGCTTAGAGATACAAAGTCATTAGAGCCAGTCTGCCCTGGCTAGGAAGCCAGCTGTCCCTGGCCCTTGAAGCTCCCTTCAGTCCTCTTCTAGGAAGGAAGGGCTAGGAGCCTTGTGCATTAGGAATTTTGTCATTTTGCTATCTGAGAAAGCTGAGAACACTGTTATTCCCATGTTAGAGGTGAGTACAACATGGATTGCAGTAGGGATAGTAAGGATTAGAAATTCTAAATCAGCCCTCTTTATATTGCTTCCTACTGCTCCATCCTTCCCACAATCCACCTTTTCTCCTCCATTCATGCACCTACCCATCAATCTACCTATGTATTCATCTAAACATCCATCTGCCCACGAGCACATCCCTCCATGCACTCTTTCACACCCAACCACCTATCCATCCATTCCTCTGCTCATCCACTCACACATGCATTCATTCACTCACCTGTCTGTCTAGCCATATAACCACACACCTATTCATCAATCCATTTGTCAATCTAGTCATCCATGCTTCAACCTTCTACCCACCCATCTGCCCATCCAACGGTACATACATTCATCTCTCCCTCTATCCATCCATTCACCCCTTCTCTAACCCACCCATCCACACAACCATCCATCCACCCGACTCTTCATATGTATATACATACATGCATCTACCTATCCATCTGATCTCCTGGTTTAGCTGACAAGGCTATTCACTAATGTTCCCAATCTCCTTAACAGAGAGATCAATACAGAGCAGAGAGGGAGCTTTAGACAGAAGACCTTTGAGTCTAGCCTTAGGGTAGCATGCCATCACACCCCACACCGGCCTGTCACTCAAGCTGACACTTTGATACCAACACACACAGGGCCAGAGGGAACAGAGGGAGGAACTCTCAGAATCACTACCAAGAAGTCCCTAGCTTCTCAGACCCTCCCAGAGGGAACTCCTGCAGGGAGAGGAGGATCAGAGCGCATGACCTTGTGTGGGCCACTAGGCAGGCAGCTGGGCACTTAGCCCCAGCCCCAGCCCCAGCCCAGACTGATGGCCTGTGCTTCCCCCCAGCCCGGGCCCTGCACTGCCATGTGTGCTGTGGGCACGAGAACTGCGAGTCTCTCGTGGAGTGCGCCTTGACGGACAAGTTCTGTGTGATCACTCGGTCCAGTGAGTACCCTGGGCCACGCAGGCCCCATCCCACCCCACCAGCATCACACAAGCATTTTCTGGCCCCCTTTGACCTCTTTCCATCCTCTACATCAGAAGCGCTTGGTATCCCCACTCCAGACTCTAGGGACACTATCACTCTCTAGTCCACACTTTAAACTAGGCTAAAGATTAAGTGGGAGGAGGGTTGGGTATAGGCTGGCATCTTAAAGATACCAACATCACACCATGCTCTCCCAGGCGCCTCTGAGCCCTTCCTGCTCACCGAGATCCCTGCCTCCAATCAGTTGGCCATAGCCTCTGCCCCTGGGTACCCTGCCATTACTCTAGAAGTCAATCCTGCCGCTGACGGGTACTCTCCTTTCCCAGGCCAGGCCCTCTCCTTTATGTCCCACTGTGCATCTGGTTCTCTCCTGAGCAGTGGGGCTGAGCTGGGGCCTAGAGCTTGTGTGTTGGGCTACGATGGTAGCTGTAATGGGGTTCAGGCTTGGTGCTGGAGTGTAGCTGGGGACAGGGAGTCACTTATCTGAAGTGTTCCCAGAAGAAAGCATGGGTGTATCAGGGAGGTTGACAAACCTTTCAGACTCTGAGGATCCAGGTGGACAGTGTCGCTCTAGGTCTAGAAGGGTTTGGGGGTACTCTCTTTGCTGTTGCCATTGGAACTGGGTCATGAGGACATTGGCCCCCGTGAATGGAAGTTGCTATGATCACTGGGCAGCTTCTTCCAAGATCCTATTCTGGGACCAGGGGAAGGAAACCAGGTGGCTTCACAGTGACCCTGGTCTGTCCATCACAACAGTTTCCCACAAATCTCAGTGGTGGCACAGGCACTTCTAGCTCAGACTTGGAGCTATCCCTATTTTATGAAGAGGTTGTGTCCTGGTGGAGTCACGCACTCACCCAGCCCAGACCCTATGTGATACTCCTGTCCACACCCTGGCTGGTTCTTATGCTGCTTGGCTCAGAGGACTCTAGGAGGAAACATCATATACTCCTCCACTGCCTCCAAGACCCTCCTCACTCTGCAGCAGAGCATCCTTCCCAGAGGCAGCTGCCTTTAGTTAACCAAGTAATGCTGCAAGAGGCAAACAACTAGTGGGATGTAGGCCCACAATTTCCCAGGGCACAAGGCAAGAGCAGTGAGGATGGGAATCTTTGTCCAGCAATGGGTGAGTGCCGCATCAGGACCAAATCCAGCAAAGGCATAGCAGAGGGGCCCTTCTGAGATCAAGACAGAAAACAGTAATTCCAGGGAAAGTACCCGGGACTCAGAGTGCCCCAAAGCTCCATCCCTGCACAAGAGCTTCTCTCAGGTACTCCTGGGCTCCTGTCCTGTCCCTGCCCTTGATGGCATTTGCCCCTTGCTGAGCATGTGTCTATCTGGCCTATTGTCTCTCCATCCATCTCCCTGGCTGTCTGCTGACTGTAGGAACACTGAGATACATGGAGTCATTCCTGTACTCCAGGACCTCAAAGGTCACAGTCCAGCAGAGTTGAAATATAGCCTTAAGAAGGCAGCAGGAAGTTTCCTGGAGAAGCAACATGGGTAGGGGACAAGAGCTTTGGGTAGGAGAGTCCTTTGTGGATAGAAAGAGGCATCTGTGCCTGCCCCTGTCTAGTGAAGTGACATTGGCAGGCCAAGAACCTCCCTGGCCCCAAGGTGAGGAAGAAAAGGGGTGCAATGACATTAGTGGTCTGCTGCAAGCCCTGTGTGCCAGTCCTATGGGGTTGGGGAAGCATCTAGCTGCTGGGTTTCCAGGGAGAGAGAAAACAGGTTGATTACCAGTGTAGAACTTTATCTCTCTAAACCCTGAGAAGATGGTTGTGCTATAGTGTCCATTATCTCCTAGAAATTCTTCACACACAGCCGCTGAAACAACTTCTCTTGTCTCATCTGGAACAGCAAAGGTCCCTACTTTAGAATTAGGCATTTACTGCAATATATGAAGTTTAGTGTCCCTTTTGCCCCAGGCTATGTCCTTATGGCCACTAGCACTACCTGCCAGTGAACTTGGGTTCTCTTTTGTCCAGAAGCAGTTGCAATCCACTCTGAACCTCTGTGCCCTGTGTTGCCAAGTACCGCTGTTCAGAGTGGTACTGAGCTCAGCCACTAGCTACTGCCAACTAACGATTACCATGCCTGCACTCTCCTCACATCAGCACAGCTCTCAAACTATCCACAAATCCCTTGTTATCCTGTGTTTTCTAGGTGGGAAAACTTAGGCATAGAAAGATCAAGCATCCTGAGATAGTTATCCCACCTCCTCATACAGTGTCTGTGCTAACTGCAGGCCAGAGGCAGGCTCATGGGTCTGGAGTCACAGCTCCCAGAATCTCTGAACAGTGCAGGTTAAGGGCAGCTACTTACTTTTCCAAGGGCCGTGTGTTCTCAAGAGTCCTGCTGTCCCCACTGTGTGTGTGCAAACACACGGCAACTCATCCCCTTTTGAGCACACAGAGAGCATGTCTTGCCCAGTGGTACTTCCTGAGACGCCCTCAACCCAGGGGGCCCTTGTGAGCCCTGCCTCTGATTTTCTCATGGATTATGAAACCTATGAGCTGCTGTACAGGCCGGGGACCCATGTTCACTCAGTCTTGTCTGGTCTGCCCCAGTCCCAAGAGGTGTGAGAGCTAAATAGGGGATAAGCCTATCTTCTGGTATCTGAAACCTGGAGGAAATGAGAAGGAAGGGGTGGGGGAAAGAGAGGAGAGGATTGTAGAACCAGATATCTCTCAGGAAAGGGAAAATAGAGGGAGCTGAGGGACCCAGAGACTGAGGAACCCAGAAACTGAGGAACCCAGAAACTGAGGGAGAGAGGGAGGGAGGGAGGAAGTCTTCAAGTCCCTGGCCTCAGATATCATGAAATCTAGCCCATCATAAAGAAGACATGCCCCCACAGTCACTGAGGAAGGACATCCATTCACAAGGTTCTTTGGGACACCCCAAGCTGCCACCTCAAACACACAGAGTCCCAGGAATTACCTCAAAACATGTGGCCCCAGGCTGCAGGTCCCCTGAGAGCTGGCTGGGTAGTGACATCTGTGGGGACTGTGGCCACAATACCCATAGCCATTCCTCCTGTTTCCACAGCCAGCCCTGGCGGCATCCTGGTTATGAAGTCCTGCGCGCCAGCCTGCCCCAACAGCACCGTGTCTTCCGATGGTCGTGCTCTCTCTGTCTTCTGCTGTGAGGGCAGCCAGTGCAACCGCAGCGCTGCCTCAGGCCTGACCAGCAGCCTTGGAGCCTTATGGGCCAGTGCCTCTGTCAGTGTACTGTGGGCACTGCTTCGAGCTGCCTGGTGAGGGCTTGGGTGGCCTTTCCCTATCATCAGGGATCTGTTTGCAGCCTCAGCAGCATCCTACACCCATCCAACAGGCTGTTAATCTCTCTCCCCATTTCCCCCAAGACACACTCAGTCTTCCTTTCTCTCGAAGAAAGAACACACCAGCACTTGCCCCCAAAGGTCCCAGCTCTCCTCCTGCCTCAGAGAATCCTCCAACAGGGCACAAGAATGCACCTCCCCAAGAACTCCCACTTCTAGGAGACCTCAGACCTTTGCTGAGTCCTGGAAGTGCCTAGAAACCCTCAGTGTGAAGAGCCGCTGTCTTCCCCCAAGCCCTCCACCCTCATTTCAGGAGCATCCAACAGAAATTAGGCTTGGCATTTGTATTACCCTCTCCGTGACTGACAGGACCCTGTAAATGGCCATCTGAACCTCTGGGCCTCTTCTATGCATGAAGTGACCCTGGCATGGTGATGTGATTATAAGGTTTGGATACTGGATCCTTCCAGTTCTTTGTACTCTATGGCCACCAATATTCTCTCTGTCCATCCACCCACTTAATCACCCATATATCCCTTCATCCATCCATCCATCCATGCATCCACCCATCCATCCCTTCATCCGTCCATGCATGCATACATACACCCATGCATCTAGTTGCACAGACCCATCAGAGTCTGCCTAATAGGGCCTTCCAGGGTCTTTATCTGTCAGCCAAGTTCTTCAGTCCAAGAACCCTACTAGTTCCTGTCCAACTGAACACAAACTTTTAAAAGGTCCCCCGACTGCCCTCTGTGGCAGGGGTGGGGGGTGGAGGAGGCTGCTCACCTATGGCTTGGTGTCAGGCATTGGAATAGGTGCCCATCCTCTCTGGGCATAGGGAAATCGCTTTGTCTCCCTGGAAGCACCGTTTTGCCACTCCTTCCCTGATGCTGTCCTAAGAGAAAAATAAATGTGTAAGTCTGCTTGGTCCGAGGTGTTGGGTCTTGGGGAATTCTGGTCCTTGGTCAGTCTCATCCTCAGAGGCAGGCATGGCACTTAAGAGGGTGGAATTCTTAACGCAGAAACCCAGGAACAAGAGTGGTGCCTCTGCCTTGCACTCTGCCTCCTGTGTTTACACTGGGTCTCCTTGGCCAAGATAGAGGGAACAGACTTCTCCCGCACCCCAAGTGGGGGTACTCACAGGGGTCCCCTGATACCCCTTCTGAGATGTGATGTCCCTGATGCTGCTACTGTACTGGCAAGATGTTCATATCCTTCACAGTTCCCCCAGGACCCCAGAAGTCCATACCCCTGGTTGGTGGCATGGGAAACCCTCATCCTTATGGACAATCACCAGGACCCTGAGACCACCCAATGCCATGTCTCCTCTGGGGCTCTTCTTGAAGGGCAAAATCAGAGTCCTTCAACTCTAGAAAGTTTTGTTTCCCACCCCTGCTGGTTTTTTCCTATCACTGTAATAAAATGCAGCAGAAGAAAGCGTTTATTTTGGCTTATAGCTCAAGGTCTAGTTCATCATGGTAAGGAAGTCAAGGCAACCAGAGCTTAGAGTATCTGATCACACTGCACCCATAGTCCAGAAACAGAGCTCAGCCTCCCTTTTCTCATCTGTTGTATCCATAGACAACCAGCCAGGACACAGCCACCGATTCCCTGCTTAATACCCCCCACTTAGCCCCAGAGCCCCTATACCTCTCTGTGTGTCTTCACACATCCCAGAAGACGCCTTCTAGCTTCACAGAGACACAATCCCCTAGTGTCGAGACACAAGTGTCCTGCCTCACGTGCTCTCAAAGACTGGCCACATCAGAAGTTTACACTGGGCAATGTTTTGAAGCCTTGGGAGCAACAAGCTGGGTTGGTGGAGACAGATCCCACCTTATCACACACCTGCTGCTGTGGAAGACAAGGTGAAGAGGATGAGAATATTGAGGAGCTGAGGGTGCTGAGCAAGACCCCCCTGGAAACTGGATATACCTCATCCCCTGAACCTCCTTGTATGTCTTCCTTGCTTGGCCAGCCTACTTCTATGGAGTCTGGAGGTCTAGAGTTGTGAGAGGCAGCCATCCAGGAACATGGAGCCTTTTCTTGTCTGACCAGCTTTTCTGTTGTCTAACCAGATGAGCCTCACCCTTCACAGCAGCCAGTCCCCATTCTGTGGCCATAAGTGTCACATCCCAGGGTTCTGCTTTCAAAAGTTGGGCAGGGCAGGGGAATGGATGCATGCCAAACTAAGAACCCTTCTTTGTCTCAGAGAAGGAAGTCATCGTGCATAGAACTTTCTAGAGTGCTCCCAACCAACCTTTATGGCCCCTGGGGAGGTAGATGGTGTAGGTAACATGAGCTCTCTCCATTCCTCAGAGTGCCCACAGGTCTGGACTCAGCACACTTGGGAGCCTCTTGCAAACAGGTCTCCTGCTACATGTGGAACCCTTAATGACAGCAGCTTCTTCCCTGCCCTGTGGCAAGAGATGGCAACCTTCATCATAGCTGCAAATCCATGCCAGGGGTTGCCAAAGCAGAGGGATGAACAGGCCTGCAGGGAGAGGGTGGTCCAGACTTCCATGGGGAAGTACCAGAGCTGCTGACCCACAGTGACATGGCACATGCAAGGCTTAGAGGTGGCTTGAGGGGCCTGAAGGAGCAAACAAAGTGAAGTCCCTGAAAGGGTCAGTGGAAAGTGGAATGGCCAGCCCAGGCAGTATTCACGGGCAGGATACGGGAGACTGGGCTTGACCCTAAGGGCACTAGGTCAGCAGGAAAGGGACTCCATCCAGTTATGTCTAAGGCTTTGGCTCTAGGAAAGAAGTGAGGGAAAGATGGTGGAACTGTAGATGTAGCCACAGCCCCCCAGCTTGACAGACATGGGGTTGACTGAGAGGTAGAGACAGCCAGGTATGGGCCCCAGGGTCTGGAGATGGTGTAGATGGAAGAGGTTGATGCACACAGGGAGTGTCACTGTTGGCACCGTTGAGGTGCTGGCTTCCCAGCACAACAGAGGCTGGGGTGGAGAAGAAGCAACTAGAACTCCCCGGGGCTCAGGCTAAGATACAACTCATAGTGGAGCCAGAAATGGAAGGCCAGCTCTGGGGTTAAATCCATTGTGACAGTCAGTGGAGAGTTCTGGAATGAAGGCAGTGCTATCTGTGTCCTTTGCAACTGCCTAGCTGGCCATCTGACCTTGCATGATGCATCCTCTACTTTGCTCGCTGCCATCTCCGCACCCCAAGGACCTAGCCATTCCTTGCTCTTATGTAACTCTGGGTACAGATAACACGTCTCTTGATCTCTTAAGCTCTTAGAATTATAGTAGTGAAGCTCCCTGGCAGGGCAGTTTAGGACCCTCCTCCCTGCCCTGGGGCTGTCCCCACACCCAGAGAAGACTACAGCACCATGAAAACTCCTCACAGGCAACACACCCTTGCTCTGGATACAGCATTGGAGTCCTTAAGGGTACTTGGCTGAGACTCTTGATCCAGCCTCAGCCACCTGAGGATGAAGGAGCGGGTGGAGCCCCATCCTTCCACGCCAGTCATGCCACACGAGGACAGCCACCTGCTCCAAGGATAGCACTGATGACAGACAGGTCAATAGAACACTAGTGTGGTGAGGCATCCCTTTCCCTCTAGGGTAGGACTGGAGACTCTCTCCCCAAGCCCTCTCCCATCCTTCCAGTTACCTGTGTATCACAGGCCCTGAGTGGCTAACCTCAGCCTTGCTGACTTGGACTCCTGCCCTTGGCGATCTCAGCTTTCTTTTGTCAGGGTAGCTTCTAGTCTCCTGATAGCAGAGCACATCAATGGAGATCACAGGCTAGGGACAAGGGCTGGAGGGCAGAGCTGCTGCAGGTCTACTATTCCTTTTCTGGGACAAGCTGGACCTCACTTCCACAGTCCTTGTGGGACTCCACTGGGAGCAAGTCTACGCTGAGTCATAGAGGAGGGGTTCGTGGGTGAGGTAGGAACTCACTCAGAGGCTCTGGAAGTATCCCAGGGATCGTCAAGAGCACACCCTGTTGTTGGGGTGCAGGTGAGAAACTGGCAAGCACTCAATGCAATCACCCATCATAGAGTTATGAGTAACTCCCTTAACCTACAACTGAACTCAAAATCTGGCCCACTGGGTCTTCCTGGACCACTCAATCTAACACAGCCTCTATCACTCCACCTGCTGCCCTTGTTCATATTTGATCTCTCAAAATTCAGTTTGCTGTCTTTAGTGAATGACATCCTGAAAATCTGAGCTCTGTCACATCAGGACTCTGCCTTGTACGCATGGCTGATCATATTAAGGAATGGATGGATGGATGGATGGATGGATGGATGGATGGATGGATGGACAGATGGGTATGTAGAAGATGGGTGGATGAGTGAATGGATGGATGGGTGAGTGGATATGTGGACAGATAGACATGTAGATGCATAGGAGGATAGGTGGATGCAAGGGTGGATAAATCGGTAAAGGATTGGTAGATGGATGGATGGGTGGATGGATGGATAGATGATAGGATGGAAGGATAAGTGGTTGTTGGATGAATGGATGGATGGATGGATGGATGGATGGGGATAGATAGATGATGTAATGATGTATGGTGAATGGGCATATAATAAACAGGTGATGGAGAAATGGAGGGGTGAGTGAATGAGTACATGGATACATGAGTGAATAGCTGATAGACGAATGGTGGGGCTGGTGGCCAGGGTCCCAGAGAATAATTTAAGGTGTGGCAGAGCTACACCAGGTGCCAGACAGCAGATGAGCAACGCCCATGTCTAGATTTGTGGCTCCATGTGTAAAGGTTACTCTTATGCTAGAAGAACGGGGTATGGAGGAAGATCCCTAGGCCCTGAGGCCAGGCCCAGCTATGGCTCCTCTTCCTGACTGATGCTGACCAAGGTTCTGCCCATCTCTGTGTCATCTGAGGCTTTACCTGTGTGATTAAAGACAGAATAGGCCCCAGGGAAACAACCCTCTCTTTGTTGCCTGACTCACAGAGCATTTGCATGCCTTGCAGAAAAGGAGCTAGAGCTAGGGTGTGGTATGGGAAGTGGAGACTCAGATGCCCTTGTCTGGTATCCTCTCCACCAGTTGATGGCCACTTACCCTCAGGTCCCAGCTCACTCAGATCTACCTAGGTAAGCCCTCCTACAGTGCCTCAGTACCCCCACCCACCTTTCTAGTTGTCATGCTCATGCAGTGCATTACACACAGCACTGGGTTATCTTTGTCCTTCTTGTCTCTCCCCTTACACCAGTAGTGCCTGGAGCACAGTGGGCCCTTATGGAATATTATGAATGAGTGAGTAAATTGCCTAGAAGTACAAGGCGGCTTTGGGGGGCCCTGAGCTGTGCCTGTCTTTATACCCCAAGGTGCTTGGACACTTTCAGCCTAGGGATTTGACCTGATACTGAGTGCCCTCTTCAGGCCAGGAAAGGGCCCAGGGCTGAGCTTTCTAAAGGGCTGTGGTATTACGCTGTGCCTGTGTGCACCCATATACCTTCCCTCTGGGCCTCTCAAATTCTCATGATCTCTGTGTCACCAACATGAATGCAAGGGGAGGGACAAGAGCAGGGAGACCTCTGCTCCAGACAGAGGTCCAGATTTGTCTCTCAACTTCCTGGCCAGCCTGCTGAGGTCAAGGAGCAGGCAAGCCAGAGAGACAGGTGATAGCATTCCCTGCCCTGAGTCCCTTCATTCCACATCCTGGGCAATATTCTTCTGCCAGCATCTCAAAGGTAGAAGTCTTGTCTCAGCCACAGCCCAGGGAGTTACAAACAAGCGCTGGGAGGGCCCGTGCCCTCAAAGCAGGGAATGCCCACATGAGAAGAGGTACAAAAGGCAGGTGTAAGGGACGTGATGGCTCCTGTGCCCACTCCATCTTGAATTGCCTCCAAGTACTAGCCTGGCCACCTCCAACAAGACTCTTGCTAACTGTCCCAGTAACTCCAAGAGCTCCTGCCACCCACTCTCTCCTAAAGGTGAATTTGGTATGTGACTGTTTTACACTTCTGCTGGGACCCAGCTGAGGATAGCTGACTGACACATCCTCCTAGCAATCCTGCCAAGGACAAATACCCTTCCCACTATGAACCTCATCATGGACCTCACCATGTACCCCACCATGGACCTCACCTACGGTCTCCAGCTCCAAGATCTATGGCCACCATGAAGCCTGAGGTCCCTGGGGGCATGCTAACATGCAGGTGCCTCCTCCTGCCCTGGGTATGAGCATGAAGTCTGTCATACACTGCTCTGGATCTCAGGCTCAGACCCCCACTTCTTTTTGTTTGTTTGTTTGTTTTGTTTTTTCGAGACAGGGTTTCTCTGTGTAGCTTTGGAGCGTGTCCTGGAACTCACTCTGTAGACCAGGCTGGCCTCTAACTCACAGAGATCTGCCTATCTCTGCCTCCTGAGTGTTGGAATTAAAGGTGTGCATCACCAACACCCGGCTCAGACCCCCACCTCTATTCTGCCCTTCCATCCCAGACCCCACAACTCCATCAAGCCCATGAGAAGCTCCAAACCTGCTTTTCCAGCAGTTTCCATACCTTTCCCAATGAGTCATCTTCCCCCACCTGCCAACTCCACCGTCACCACCCTGTCATGGAGACCTAAGTACTGTTCCCAGGGATTCAAATCACACTCCCTTCCCTCCACCCACCCATTCTCCCTGCATCTGAAGTACTGGGGGGGGGGTGGCCCTGGAGCTGAGTGGGCCTTTCCTGTGGCATTCCAGCTGCCCTAAGCAAATCCCAGTGAGCCAAGCACTACCTAGCAAAACAGAGAACAGCATGGGACAGAGATGAGCCTTCTTCGGGGGCTCCTATCCAAGACCCTCCCAGATTCCACATCCTGACATGTTGTATGATATTTTGATTGTGTTCTGACAAATAAAGATTGCTTGGAGTCAGAGAACGGGGCCAGTCACTAACAGACCAGAAATTAACCACCGAGGTTTGGAGGACCATAGACAGAGAGGAGACAGGAAGTGGCAAGGCAGGGCTGAGAAATAGAGGATCTCTTTTGGATATTGGAACGAGAGAGGTAGGAAGCAACTGGCGGCTGCTCCCTGTTCTCTGATCTTTCAGGTTCTTACCCCAATATTTGGTCCTGATTTTTTATTGATAAAGATGAATTATATTAACACAACATTTCCAAGTCCAAAAATCATTTCAAGAAGAAGCACATGGAGTCCCCAGGGCACTTGATTCGGTCCTAGCTTTATCCCACTCCATTAACTCAAGAGCTAGCTAGCCCAGAGAATGGGGCCCAAGGATCTCTAGCCCCAGGTCTGACTGGCCCAAGGTCTATAGGGTTCTCAGAACCTCAGCTTGGCCCAAGCCGATCCTCCCTGAAGCATGCCCTGACCTGCTTTTTTTCATCTGCTTTGCACGAGTACGGGAAGAACAGGCCCAGGACTGATCTCTATCTGTACCTAGCCAATTGCTGATAGCCTGGACTCACAGGACAGGGGCAGGAGGAGGGCTCTATAGAGCCCACCCACACTACCCCCAAATGAGTAGACAGAACCAGCAACTAGGGGACAGTTACCTTTCTACTAAAAACTAGAGTCACGGGGCAAAAAAAAAAAAAATCTTCTATGCATGCAAATAGAGCAAAGGTGCGGCTTAGAAAGCAGGACTGAGACCTTTATTAGGGCCTTCCTAAGGCCTTGGGGGTCATCTCTGAGGGGTGCACAACCACAGGGGAGCAAGGCAGAGAGACAGCAATACTTATAAGGTGGGAGGCAGAGCAATACTTATAAGGTGTTCTCATTACCATTGCGTGAAGGATGGAGTTGGGGACTTAATGGGAATGGGGCCTGAGGCCCGAGCAGAGGGAGGAAGAAGTGGAGGAAAACGTATATTTCTGCAGCAATGAGAGGCTCCCACAGCTTGCTGCTCCTCAGGAGATCCTGTCCGACCCTGTCCATACCCAGTTTCCTGGGATAGTCAAGCTCACATGGTTTAGGGTCTTCATAGCCCTAACCTGGCCATACCCAGTACACAGACAGGCCAGACCCCCTAGCTCCCAGGACCCCTGCCTCACAGTCACCTCCACATCTTCAGCAAGGACCATTTGCTTCCTTGGAGTTCCTTGCTCCAAGTTCCCACTGGGTCAACCTAGCACTGAGCTCCGAGCAGAGAGGAATGTAAGCTCTATGCCTTCCAACCTGTGGGTATCGAGAGAACCAGTATGGGCTGTAACTGGAGGAACTACCCATTGGAAGGCAGCAAGGAGAGTAACAGACAGAAGTGCAAGTCCACGACAATGTGACCCAGGAATAGGCAGGCAACCAACAAGGAAAACAGAGACAACAGTGGGAGAGATGGAGTCTCAACAGCATCAGGTGTCTGAAGCAGGGACTAAACAGCCTACAAGGCCAGCCCTGCTCAGGGAGGCCCCAGAAGTGAGGGACTAGGAACCTCAATCCCTCCAGCTGGCAGGAGTCAGGCCTGTTCTGGGCTTCTGGACTTGGTCCAGGAAGGGTGGGGTGAACCCTGATTAGCACGCTACTGTCAGGCCTGCCCTCACTCCTCCCACAGCCCCTGCCCTATCTATAAGGTCTGGGGAGAGGAAGAGCCCCACTGCTTCCAGACAACGCTTAGGATGAAGACAGCTCTGCTACTCCTTCTTGCTGTGGCTGTAGCCACTAGCCCAGGTGAGAGACTGCACCTGGGGAACTGGGAAGGGGTAGGTAGCTTTGTCTAGATACTGGACCCTCAGTGTCTGGCAGGCTGCACCTGACAAAGAGGTCATCAAATACTAGAAGTTGGAATTTAGGCTTAGAGAACACTGATGTTGAGGGATGCTTGCCTCTTTAAAACAAAATGACTTTAACATCTTAACTCAATGAAATCATAAAAATGCAATATTTCAGAATCAGGGGATTTTAGCACTAACCCTTAGAACTGGGAGTGTTTTGAGAGGGAGGAGAACTGGAGCTATTGAAGAGGCTTCCTCTACCACGACCCCCACCTTACATCTGTTCTGGACAGTCCTGGGGTGGCCAAGGCCCTCTTGCTCCAGGTTCTTCAGGAATCCAGATCATTGGGGTGGGGACAGCTCCGTCCTTAGCAAAGACCAGGACCATCCCAAGGTCCTCAGAGAAGGGCTCTCTCCACTCTACACCCTCTCTGCTTCCTCACCTCTTCCCAGAGGTGACATAGGATAGAACACCTTCCATGTTAGAACAACTCTCTAGGGCTCCAAGGGATGATATCCAGACACCCTCTGAGCTAAACACAAGACATAAGCCTTGTGGGGTTCAGGGCAGGAGTTGAGGTGACAAATAACAGAAGACTCTGTCATGGCAAAGGCCTTTACTTGACTGACTCTCTGCCCCTTCATCCTCCAGCCTGTGCACTCCGGTGTCATGTGTGCAGCAGCAGCACCAACTGTAAACAACCTCAGACCTGCCCAGCCAGCTCCCAGTATTGCAAAACTGTTACCACAGGTGAGTCTTGGTCTAAGTACCCGCCAGGGCCAAGAGAGCAGCCCTAGGCATGATACTAGAGATGGGTCAGTCATGGTGATGGTGGTGGTTGGGAATGTAGGGTGCTCTGTGGGAGCCAGGGTGCATGGTAAGCCAGGCCTGATGCCTTTTCCTCTCCTGTGTGCAGTGGACACTCTGACGGGGAATCTGGTGAAGAAAGACTGTGTAGACTCATGCACTTCCAACAACAGCCAGCAGGGCCAGATCAGCAGCGGTTCCTGGGTCACACAATGCTGCCAGGGTGACCTGTGCAACGAGAGGCTGTACAGCGCCGCACCTGCACGTGCCCTGTTCAGCAATGCCACCCTGGGCCTGGCAATAAGCCTGGGCTTCCTTGCCCTGATGGTTCTTGGCCTATAAGACACCACTTGGCATTTTCCTTGTCCCTTCCTTTCTGGTTCCCAGGGTCCCCATGGCTTCCTCCTTGGCCATGACGGGGACTGCCTTTAAAGGCTGAGGGCTGGGTCTTGGAGGGCACCAAGAGCTGATGACATAACACAGTGTCTGCCCCAGAACAGGAAGCTTTTACCTGCTCCCCAGCATGGAAGATGGGGACAGACATGACTCCATCCCCTCTGATTTTGTACTTGTTCCATTTATTTTTCTACTTGGAAATAAATGATCTAGAAATACTGTGGCTGTGTGGAGTGGTGAGTGGGACTGTGGAACCTCTGGTACTTGTTACTTGCAGCATGTAGTAGCGTCTAGCAACTGGCCTGAAAGACATTTCCATCCTAGAAAGGGCAGACTCTCCCCAAGTCCCATGTGGGAAGGACACTGTGCCCGGGCCCCAACCCTAAGATTCTACTTCCCCAAGGCGGTAAAGAGACCCCAGTCTTAGAGTTATGAGGGCACTGCACACAACCATGGTCCAAGGTGAGTCTAGCTACCAGGATGACCTCATTCCTTAGGATGCTCAGTGGCAACTCACCTAGATGTGTATGTTGGGGTGGGAAGGGTGACTCAGTATAAGCTAATGAGAGGCATCTGGGAGAGGCCTAAGTGGTGTACAGCCCTAGGAACCGTAGGAAAGCTGCTTTCCCATCCCATGCAATGGGTTCCTGCTGCTGCCTAGACTCCTGTGTGCTTCTTGGATTTGGGCAGTCCACTGAGTGTGGTGAGGCTGTAAGGCTGACTGAGGGAGAGGTTTCAGCAAATACCCAAACATGCAGTTCTCCTTGATGGCAAGCAGGCTAGCCCATTTCACTGCAGCCACTACCCTGCAAGCTCACATGGGTGGACACAGGGTTAACACCCTGGCAGGTCTGCGTGGCAAACCCTGCCCTTTGCAGCTATCAGGATGATAAGGGCCCCTCTTCCCTTCATGCACCTACACCTGAACCTTAAAGCATCTTCCAGGAGCTGCTTCCAAGAGAGGTTTGTGAGAGGTGGAGTGTGATATAGGCTCCCTAAACCGAGCCTCAGCGTCCAGGTGAGGGCTGCTTGGTGTGGGATGAACTCTGCTACCTCTACCCAGTCAGTCTCTTTTTCTTGGCCCCTCCAGGACCCCACTTGGATCAAGGTGCATGATTTGCTGAGCCTGGGGTTTTTTACACAGACTCCAACACCCAGTCACCAAAACCTGTTACGGGGGCGGGTCTGCTGGAAAGCATGGACTCTGTCTACCAGACATTGCAGAACATTAATCCACCGTGAGGAAGAGAGATGGAGGAAAAGGCGAGGACAAACATGCTCCAAACCCAGAAAGCAGGAAGCTTCCCAGGAGCCAAGGGTGATACTCTGTGCTGGGTAGCGTTCTGTTCTCTGGGGCCGCCATTCTTGGAGCTGAGGGCCAAGCCTGTTGCTGGCACGCCTCCTAGTGGCCAGTACGTGGTCAGGCAGCAGAAGACAGGAAGACACCTGTGGGAGGGAATTCTTTTCCCAGGCTATCCAGCTGGGAAGTAAAGGACAGCTCTGTTGCGTGTTCTTTCCTGGTGAGACATGAACCCCAGACATGGCACTTATGACAAAACAACGATTGCACCCGAGTTTAGGGAGTTTACTGAGGCTGCTTACAGGAGTGTTTGTAAATGGTTACCTAAAACAGTGTGGATGGAGAGTTGACTCAGTGGTTAAGAGCACTGGCTGATCTTTCAGAGGACCTAAGTTCAATTCCCAGCACCCACATGGAGGCTCACAACTGTCTGTAACTCCAGTCCCAGGACCCTCACACAGACACACATGAAGGCAGAACAACAATGCACGTAAAAATAAAAATAAATTAAAACAAAACAAAACAAAATACCCAGCATGGGTGACTGGAATGCAGCCACATCACTGAAATGCCCATTCCAGCCTGGGTGACAGCCCATAAAAGCTGCATCCTTAGGGTACATCTCACAGGCAGTGCAAAAAGAGGGAGAGTCTATCTCTAGCCTGGAGAAGCTTGGGTGGGGGGAGCTGATGAATCTTAATGAACTTCTGGGGGCTTCCTAAGACTAAGAAGTTTTATTTACTTCTTAAGACTTGTAAAATTCCTGTAGGTCCTGAGTCTTAAAAAGCCTCCCTCCTCAGTCTTTCAGTTTGGAGAAAAAAGCTACACAACCACTGTCAAACAATGGAGTGAAATGTGTACAGGCTCCAGGCAGTTGTGGGAAGGGGCAGCCTGCATGTATCAGGGACCCCAGGCTTCCTATGGAACACAACAGCACCTGAGGCTGCCAAGGTACTACAGAAAAGCTGAGAGTAGTGGATTCTCCTAGCCCAGCTCTGTCTACTAACCTGAAGTCTATAGGCATCTCAAGCCCAGCTCCCTGGATGCCCCTTTATGATCTCCCTGGACAGTTTCTTTGGTACTCCTAGACCTTGCCTAATTTCACCCTCACTTGACCAGAACCCACCTGATCACAGCCCTTGGCAGGGTATGAAAAGACGGGAGCCCTCTCCAGCTACATACAATCCTGTGTGTGTGGACAGACTTCCAGGGGCCAGTGGTAAAACAGAAGTCTTTCCTCTCATTCCTGGGGTTCCTCCTGCAGGAGCCCAGTCCCAAGGCCTGCACAACAATGTGGTGAGGTAATGATAAGACAATAATAAGGATAAAAGGGACCCCAATGGTGATCCTAGCTGGAGGCAGCAGCCGGACAATGCCATAGCAATCCCATCCGCAAAGCAGCAACCCCACAAAAAGGTCTGGGCAGATCCCTGACCCATCTAGGACAGGGAGAGAACTATTCCCTTTGCTTTCACAAAAGACATGCCATATGTGCCAGTTTGAAGGGAATTGCCCCCATAAGCTCATAGCAAGTGGCACTAAAAGAAGTTTGACTTGGTTGGAGGAGGTGTGCTACTTCTTTATTTTCTTCCTCACAAAACGGGGGGAAGGGGATGGAGTAGGGTTTGTGAAAAACCTATTAAGTTTTGGCTGCTTGAAACAGAATAATAAAAATAAAATAAAATAAAAAATAAAAATAAAACTTCAGTGACATAAAGTACTTATTTAGTGATGGACTTCTGATGGTGACAGCAGCCTTTGAGCCATGGGATGCCTCTAAAACTTGCTCGCAAATGTTGCTGGTGGATCCCATGTAAGGACAGAGGTACAGCGAGTTTCAGGTGGTACCTCTTCCCAGAGTCAGCATATCCACACAGCTGTTTGGTCTGTGAGAGCAGGGCAGCAGGAGTGGGAAGAGCTTCGATGAAATATGCAGGAAGTGAATACTCGCCTCAGGATCGCTACTGTGGCACTGTTCTGATGCCCAGATTTTGCTCACTAGGGCCATAACCAAAGAGCTCACGATTGAGCCTACTGACGTTAGCTTGGGGGCAAGGCTTGGGCGGTTTCGGGGGCGGAGCCAGTAGTGAGCTGGCACTGCGGGTCGGTTGCGGCTGCGGAACCTAACCGGCCTGAGATACCCTGAGATACGGTGCAAGCTCAGCGTGAAGAGTGCACAGGCTCACCATCAGACCGCTGGAGGCACCTGGGAGAGGCCACGGGTGAGTTCCCATGGCTACAGGGATTGTGGTGGTGAAGGGCAAGGGCGAGGTCACCCAGCACCCAGCCCGTGCTGGGAGTCCTCCCCAAGCAAGACTGCAGTCTTTCGGGCGGAGTTCCCGGAGAGGGGGCAGGAGGCGCCCGAGCTGCGGGCCTGGCCTGATTCAGGATCTCAGAATCCTGGGCTGGTGCTAGGGAAATGGGTCATGAAGGATGGGTGTCTTCCGGGGAGTGTATTTTGGAACCCCAGCAGGGGCCGGATCGCGTCTATAGGCAGTGAGGAGAATAGTGGTTCACACCCCCCCCCCAACAGTGCCAAACACCAGACCCAGCCTGTGGACCTCTGTCTTGGGCAAGCATCGTCTGGCATGAATCCGAAGAGTCTTTAGGTAGGACCTGAACACTCATCATGACCCCTTATGCTATGGCGGAGGACTCACACAGCAGAGTCTACACTTTCCTGGGGTGGGGTGGGGGGATCCCATGCAGGGGAAGCAAATGCGAAGGGACCTCTGCCCCCAAAAGAGACCACACCTGGGTTCCAGTCTTCTAGAGAGTCTCCTGCACTCTGGGCTCTGCCAGGAGAAGACTGCCTGCCAAGTTTTCATAAGGCCCCTACCAAAAAAAAAGCTAGGTGAAATCCTCTTTGGGTTTGACATTCAAGGATCCCAGGGCCTCCCGATTTTCTTTGATGTTGCCAGTTCCTCCCCTTCTTTAGCTCCCTCAGCCCTCACCTTTTGCTTGCTTTTGGTCTTCTGTTGGAATGCCCCCATATCCAGCTCCTTTCTCCCATCTCCAGGTAAATGGAAATCAATAACACCCACTAAACTGTGAGGTGCTTGTGCCACCCCCAGGCCATCTGTGACCACGAGTCTCTGTCATTGTCCATGTAGGGTTGCTTTATTCCTAGAAGACCAAGAGCTCAAGCAGGGCAAGAGCCTACCTTGTGCCTCCATGCCCTGCTTCTTCCCAGGCCTGAGTTGCATCCAGGACCAGCTGCTGTCCTCATATCTCCATCATGACACCCCTGCTCACGGTGCTCCTGGTGGTTCTGGTGGGCCTGCCTGTGGGTAAGGTGGATAGAAGCTAGAGGGACCTGGTTGTGGGACAGGCAGGTGGAAAGTCGGTAGGCTGGCCAGAGTTCCCCTGCCTTCTGACTGTCCTGACCTGGTGCCTAATGGGAGTGGGAGGTTGACTGGAGACAGCTGGGGTCTGACTGGCAGAAAAGGGATTTCTTCCTGTTTTCTGACCCCCCTCTCATGGCCCACAGCCCAGGCTCTGGAGTGCCATGTGTGTGCCTACAATGGAGACAACTGCTTCAAACCCATGCGCTGCCCAGCCATGGCCACCTACTGCATGACCACACGTACTTGTGAGTCTGGTAACCTGGAGCATAGGGATAGGAGCACAGGGAGGGAGACCCCACTTGCACTGGTGAACCTACAAGCTGAAATTGAGTCTTCCAAGGTCCTCATCCTCTCACTGCAACCTTTTTGTGTCCTGTCCCCTATAGACTTCACCCCATACCGGATGAAAGTGAGGAAGTCGTGTGTACCTAGCTGCTTTGAGACCGTGTACGACGGCTACTCCAAGCATGCATCTGCCACCTCCTGTTGCCAGTACTACCTCTGCAATGGGGCTGGCTTTGCTACCCCAGTGATGTTGGCCCTGGTCCCCGTACTCCTGGCCACCTTCTGGAGCTTGCTGTAAAGCTCTGTTTCCCCAGACAGACCCACTCAGACACAAAGCTCTTCAAAGACAGTTGCACCCTCTCGCTTCACCAAACCCTCTTCCTTCGCCACAACAAGGGCCCATGGCTATCTACAAAAGGATCGATGAGATCCAGATACCTCACTCCAAGACACTTTTCACTTTCAGAAGGCTGATATATGGATCTAGAACTCTCTGCCAGGATCAGGGGCATCAGAGAAACTTGGAGAGAAGAGGACGTGTCAGTCAGTCAGCCACACCAATTTGAAGGAATTAGAGGCCAAATTCCACCTTGATAGCATCAGGAACCTGCCTCTGTCTACCCAGTAGATGACAGGCCTGCCAGAGGGGGACAAAAGATCATGAACTGGCCAGCAGCTGCCCAGGGCAAGCGTACGATGGAGACCATGTGAGGAAGCCTTTTGTTATTTCCAGCTGTCTCAGAAACTCTGCCAGACCTGGTATTGGGACAGCTCTTAGCTGAGGATAGCTAGCAATGGCTTCATATCCATAGGCTACTAAGATCCCTCCAGCCCTAACATCTCAGCCAGTCCCTTGACCTCACACCAGCTGCTGAGCCTTGAGGCTGGCAGGGACATGGGGCAGGCGGCCCATGCTGTATTTTTGTCTGGCCTGTACACTGGCCAGAGCTATTCTGGGCATGACAGGAAGTGAAGAAAGGCAGGTCAGAGCAGGCTAGTGAGGTGACCAGAACAGCAATGCAGACTTAAACGGGCTTCCCAGGTCCTATAGGCAGGTTCTGCAGGTCCTCTGGCCTCTTGGTAAATTATGGAAAGACAAATGCATAGGGAGCCAGACCAAGTCCCGGATGATTGTGACTGAAGACTTCTGGGTGTCAAGACTCCAAAGAGCCCAACCCTGATTTAGGAGACACTGATCTACCTTTCACGCCAGTATAGTTGACCCAGGAGGCCTTACCCTCTTCTCTGACTAGCACCCCAACTCATGTGCCACTGAGGAAACCCCTGAAGCTAGCCCAGGCCAGGGGTCAGGATGCTGGCCAATGTCCATGCAGTGGGATTATGGCTGGCTAGGAGAGTCTTATTGGTCATCACACCCTCCTGGTCACACATCCTGAATGCTTTTCTCAAACCACCCAGCTGTAGGAGCTCAGGACACGGAGGCCCATCCTGGGGATCTTCCTCCCTGTTCTTAGGCAGACCTGAGCTCTGCTGCTGAAAAGATACAGTTTTCTGTCTCAGTTTCCCCTTCTGGGGACAGGCCACTGGGAAATGAGAGATAGAAGCCTGCTGATGGGCTTACCCCGATCCTCAGGAATATGAACTGTGAGGCTTTATTACAAAGGTGAATTGGGTGGGAAATGGCCCAGAGATGAGGAGACATTGACTACCCATGAGTCTCATGGGAGGTCAGGGGTCATGGGGAGGAGCACAGGTGCATACGCAGCACATTGACTACAAAGCCCAAAAGGCAGCGCTGGCTGTGGTGTCCCCTGAGGTCCAGGCAGGATGCTGGGAGGAAGTCAGAGCTACCCCTACCCAAGCTGGCATAGAGCGCGCGCGCGCACACACACACACACACACACACACACACACACACACAGAGAGAGAGAGAGAGAGAGAGAGAGAGAGAGAGAGAGAGAGAGAGAGAGAGAGCGCGCATTGGGACTGAACTGTGCAAGCCACAGAGCTCTGGTAAGGAGGGTCAGAGGCGGGCCCCTGACTCAGTGGGTGAGGCCTGGGAAACATTACCCTGCTTGTGCAAGTCCATTGTCCCCAGTCAAGGTGGCATCCTGGGTCAGAACTGGGAGGATGTCTGAGACCGGGTCCTCCCTCCCGCCACAAGGGAGTGATGTGCAAGAGGCCCTTGATTACCTATGGCTGAGAGTGCTGCAGTGTTTGGGGGCAGTTTCTTTCACATGTCCCATGACACCATCCAGACAGGCCCCACAGGGTCCACACTGCCACCCATCCCTACAAGAAGCATTGTACCTGTCTAGCCTGTCCTTGGTGCTTAGCACAGAGCACCAAATGGTGCTCCATTAACACAGAGCCAAGCCTGCCAGTAGGAGGTGTCCATTAGGGGAACAGTGCCAGGTGGCCTGTTCTGAGTCCTGCCTGGGGTGTTGTGACACTGCAGGTGGCTCTGCACACTCCCCAGCAGTTCTGCAAAGTGTAAATGTGTGTGGGGGGGGGGTCATGACAGAAAAAGAAACTGAGGCACAGAGGGGTCTTACTTTTCCTGGGCCATCTGACCTCCTCCTCAGCCTAGTGCCAACCCATTATCTTATGGGTGCTTTTCCGTAGCTGGAGTTCTTTAAGACTATAAAGCTTCAGGATGACTGTGGTGTCATAAGCCGGAGAACCTCAGAACATAAAGTTGTAAAAGCTTATGAAACTGAGGCCTTAGAGGGGAACATCAGAATTGGAGGTTTGAAGGTCTGGGGAGTAAGCCAGGGGTGCCCAGCCCTGTGTGTGGATACAGAGAGAAGGAACACGGGATGGAGTAACAGACAGAAGAACAAAGTTCCATCAGATGTCACAAGCTGACCCTGCCTTTGTCAGGGACTAGGGATCAAGGCAGTGGGTGCTGTCACACTAGAGTAAACTCGTCCCTCAACATGAATGGTGTCCAGGGCGGCTGGCAGTGGTTACCTATGGCATTGCATTCTGGAATCAGCTTGGAAGTCACTGGAGAGAAGCTGCTGGATGAAGCAATGATATCACAGAGTGTATGTGCCTCTGTGGGATTTGATGAAGCCGGTTCAACACATGAAGCTAAGGCATGCTACAGAGTGAGGTGTCTGGTCTAGCCCACCAGAGAGAAGCTGCCAGGGGAGTCACTCTCTGCCACCATGTCTGTGGTTGGCCTCCCCAAAGTACAAATGGAGAAGGGGGGGGGCAGACCACCTTCTTCATCTTCTGCAGCGAGCTCACATTCTGAAACTCTATAAAGGTTTCCAGGAGTAGGGTGGCCCTTGTTGCAGTATTTGAACACTTCCTAGCAAGCACCATGGCATCCTGCAGCTGCCTGCTCTGGGTTCCTCATGCACAGGCTCCTACTCCAGCCATCTCATTGGTGAAATGACAGTGACAGTACCCACTCAGCTGGCTCTTGGGGGCCAGTGTCAAGCCTGGGACTTGCATAGAGGAGACCCCAAAGGATGCATGGATACATGCTGCCTGGCACTTCCCTTGGTTGTGCCTCTGCCAATCCTAAGCTCTCACCCAGAAAGAGCATGAAATTCACTTTTAGGCCTCAGTTCCCTTCCCCTAGCCAGTCCTATGTACCTACACTTCAGAGTGGCCAATGTCAATGTCCCCCACTGAATGAATAAACAAATGAAGGACATGTGTCTATCTTGCTTTCTTCTACCTGTATTCTCTTTGAAGGTCCCTGGCTCCTGTCCTGATATTAGAGCCAGCCAAGGCAAAAGTGGTATTAATAGGATTCCAGGGGCTTTCCAAAACTTCACCCCCACTCTGTGGAGAGAGGCAGACCCACCAGTTCCCATCAATGGGCCAACAAGCCCAAGGGTTGGCTGAGGAACTGAGTGGGAAAAGACAGGACACACCCACAAACACACACACACACACACACACACACACACACACACACACACACACACACACACACACTGGCTACTGCCTTCTGGCTTTTTGATTTCTGATCCCACTTGCTACCTAATTCTCCGGAAGAGGGTCTGACTCTTTCAGCCCCTCTCTCAGAATCTCTGGCCCTTTGCCCTGTCCAACCCACAGATTTTGGGGGCCCATAAAGCATAATAGTAAATCAAAGCCACCTGGACAGCCACAGTAGACACATGGGGTCTGTTGCCTGGACTGAGTGCCTGTACCCCATCCTATTGGCAGTATGACCCCTGCCCTGCTATATGTTGCTTTTGTCTCTTACCTGGAACCTTTTAAGGCCAAAGGCTTTGCTCCTCCCTTCTGCTGCCACAGGACAGTTTCCTTGATACCATGTCAGTACCATCCCTTGACAGGTAACACTCACCCCTTGTCCCCAGGACCATGTGTATAGCCATGCTTCTCCTGAGCTTCTTAGTCCTGGGAGGGCCAGGACAGGACTGAAGCCTGATTTGGCAGATGAGGAAACTCTGACCTCCCAAAATCCTGGCTACCATGCTCCATACAGAGTGAGCTGCTGAGAAAGGCACCGTAGTTTCACCTGGCCCCAGCTTCATTCACACTTGCCTGAGGAGGGGAGGGTGGCTTGCTTATGCTATGCCCCGTGCAGCTCCAGGGTGAGGTGGACCTATCCTGAGCTTCCGGCCTGCACAAGGCATTTCTTGAGAGCCTTGGGCCTGATGATTGGGACATCCCTACTCCACAGAGGAGGGAAGAAGGCTTGTGAAATTGTACAAGGCTCCCTGAGGCCACACAGCAGCAAGCTCTGCCACCTCCCATCTGAGCCAGGTTGCAAGTGACTCAGGGCTGGGAGCCAGCAGCTATGGGAGCCAAGGGTGGAGTGGGACCCATGAGCAGGTATAAGGGGTGGCCAGGGAGTGAGCCTCATCCTTAACACAGAGAACATGAGGCTTCTCTTCTGGTTCCTTCTGGCCGTGGTCTTGAGCATGGAGCTAGGTGAGTTGGGGGTGTGGCCGCTTTCCCTACTATCCTTACTTATCGCTGTCCGTCCAACCTGGGTCACCACTTGCCCTTGTGGGTAGCTCCTTCTTGTCTCCTTTCCTCATCCTGGGCACCAAGACCCTCCCTACCCACCAGCCTCTGTTGTCTGCCTTGATAGATTCCTAAATCCTCTTCTCTGGACCCTACAACACTAAGTGCCCTCCTCAGCTTACTTCTTAGTTTGAAACCCACCCCTAGGCCTCTTCAATTCCATAGCAACACCATTGCACACACACAAGCATGGCACACCTCTGCTACTTTGCCCTCCACCAGCCTTAGAGCCCCAGCTGGTCTGCAGCCACTCTCTCCTGATGCCCTCTTACCTCCTTGCTTAGATTCTTCTATCTGTTCCACCTTCCTTGGGCAACTTATCCACTTGACTTTAGTCCCCTCAGACTTCTATGCCCTAGTTTCATTTGCTTCAGTAATAGGAACTTTGACCCTGGTGCTTGCTGGTGGCCTCCCAGGGACACCCCCAAATATCACTCCCTATGCCTTAGCATCATTTAGTGGAGACCAAGTTGCTCCTATATCCAACCCCAACCAATGCCTGAGTAAAGAAAAAGTTGCTCCTATTGTCCATCAGCAACCCGAGCTCCAAACTCAGTCAGACCCAGCTCTCAAAGGCAAAAAAAACAACAACAACAACAAAAAAAAAAAACAACAAAAAAAACCTGTTTCTATCCATGGGTGGGAATGCTCCAGGACTTGGGGGTCCACCTAAGGTGGGGTGGGAGGTCCATGTGTGCATCTCTGGCTGTAGTTCACCCTTCTTGGCATGGGGACTGTCTGACCTGAGAAAGCCTGAACTATTGATCCCTAAGTGCTCCCCAAAACCTTCAGGACAGACCAAATCTACTTTGATGGTCCTGAGCTCAAAGCTGAGAGACCTGTGTCACTGTCAGGGCTGAGGTTTCAGATGGAGTACTCAGCCATGGGCCAGTCACCCTGTCTGTCTTAACCCAAGGCCCTAATATTTCAGGAGTGTCTGTAAGCCTGAGACTACTCTACAATGGGACCTCCAAGTCCCTTCCTCCATGAAAATCATGCCTGCCCCTCAAGACAAAAGCCTTAAGCCTGGACAGTTAGAAGTTGGAGGGAGCCAGGCTCCATGTGCCTCTCTCAGTATACCCCATGCCCTACATCTTTTCTGGGTGCCTGCTCTGTCACCTGTGGGTAATGCCATCTCCCTGGGGCTCAAAGCAGCCTGGGAAGGGTGAGCTTCATCCTAAGCTGACCTCAGAATGAGCAAATAGGACCAGAGGGAGTCAACTGTACCTGGCAACATTGCAGTGGGCCTGGACATGGTGGAGTGCTGCCCCAAGGCTCATCCCATCATCTCTCTCACCCTCTTCCCCAAAGTTCTCTCTCTCTAAGCAAGTGCTGACCTTGACCTATCACTGATCCCAGAGCCAATTTCTTTTTGAGAGCTAAACCTTCCTGGCTTCCTCCTTGATGAAAACACACACACACACACACACACACACACACACACACACACACACACACACACACACAAGAGGGATGGTTATTTTTTGTCTTAATGACCCTGCTCTTGCTCCAACTCCTAGAGATCATTCTTTCATTTATTTTCTAAACATCTCCTGTGACTCATCAGTGCACCAGGGTGCAGTATGATGGATACTTGTGGGGCACTGGGGAATGGGAAGAGTACCTCATTCTTATCCAGAACCCTAGTGAAAATAACAAGGCCAGTCCATGCATCAAAGGAGGACTGATGCCCCAGAGTTAAGCGGCTCCCTGGGAGGAGATGATCTATGAGCTGAGGCTAGCTTGTGTTACATGGATGATGGAAAGATGAGCCTGGGCAAAGCTAGGAGACTTGGAGAGGAAGAGGAATGGTAGGTAGTACCAGTGCTATTCTCCCCAGCACCTTGCCTGTTCCTTTTGGTGCCCCAAACACCTGCTCCTCAGTCAGCTGCTGTCTGGAGAATCCATGTTCAGTCTGTTTAGTGTATTTAACATCCATGGTATAGCTACAGGCTCGGGGGCTTTTGTTGCTACCTTTTGTGTCCCTGACAAGGTCTCAGCTTGCTCTGCAGAGATGGTAAACAATCAAGGCAAGTGGTGAGGACCTTGCTGTGGTGTGGATTTCCTGTCTGTCCCCTGCTCCATAGTGTATAGGATGAAGGCCTGGCTTTTGAGACGGGCCAGAACTGACCAACATACTTACATGTGAGGTCTGGTAGAGCTGTGGCTATAGAGGGAGCCCCAGGGGGAGCTCCACTCTCCAGGACTACTTAGTGGCCCAGCTAGACTGGGACAGGGCCTAGTAGCTTCCCACTCAGTGTCAGCTCTGGACTTATTCAGGATCATTGTTCAGCAGCTGCTGTAAAGTACACAGGGATGGGCATGGGCTTAGGGGTTTTGTAATCCAGGGAAGGGAGCTTAAGGAAGCACGAGAGAGATGCAAAGAGCCTGGGAAGAGGCAGAGAGACAGATGAGGGAATCCAGAGAGAGCATGGGAGGCCACTTGCCTGACTGGCACCCCCTGGGCTGAATACAAGACTAGTGACTTAGTATTTGTCAGGAAAATTGTGAACCTAACTCAGTGAGTTCCCACCTTCCTTCTGCCTGGCCTTGCCCTGGATCCCCCACTAATTGGATAAAGCCCCCATCATCTCAACCCACAGAACATTTACATCAAAGGGTATAAATTGATCCTTCTCAGGTCCCTGGAGGTAAAGGGGACATAGCTAAAGTCTCAGGTCCCACTCCTCCCCCACCCTGGCACCTGAACCTGCACTTCCCTCCTCCAGAAGTTCTCACCTCTGCTCCATCCAGTTCTTGGTGCTCTGAGCAGAGGGACACAGGCCAGATGGTTCCAACAGGATCACTTGTATCTCCCACAGTGGTAGGCTGAACACCAGGATCTCACTTAGCTTTTCCTCCAAGGTCTAGAGGGACTTTGCAATATAAAAACAGTTGGGAAGCTGGGCTACAGAGACTTGGTGCTGGCAGAGAATGGAGCTGAGGTCCTGGATACACCCTCTGCAGGAATTGCTCACCAGTTGCCCCTGTCTCTGTCTACCTATAGCTATAACAGAGGGCCTGTGGTGCCACCTGTGCAAGGACTTTGGAGGCTGTTCCGGCAAGTACAGATGCCCAGGGAATTCCACCCACTGTGTCATCATTGCCACCCGTGAGTGTGGTGGGAGGGGTGGGCTGGACACACCCTTCTTGCACAGAGAGCTGGCCTAATGGGCAGGCAGAGCCCAAAGCCAATGTGATGGCCAACAGACCAAAAGCAGAGTAGGAAGGTGGCTGGCAACCTCTGTCTGGGGCAGGGACCAGGCAGGGGCTCTCAGTGCCTAGGGGTGACCCTCAGCACAATGTCTGATGTGACAGAGATTTGGGCAGCTCAAAGATTCAGGAAGCATCATGGTCTCTCTCTTATCCCCCAGGATCTCCCATCAGCTTTACAGACCTGCCTCTGGTGACGAAGATGTGCTACAATGGCTGCCCTGAGGTCCGCAGCTTGGGCTTAGGTCCTCATGTATCTATTGTTTGCTGCCAGTCCAATCTCTGCAACAGAGACTGACCACACTCTATCACTACCAGCTAGCCCCACAGAACTATGCCCAGGCCTGGTCCTTGGAGATAATTCCAGCCTGGCCAACCCAAAGCCCCCAACTCAGACTTCCTCAGGAAGTTCAGAGTGAAACCCTGTATAAATCCACTGTGGTACAAACGTAAGGCCCTAATCCACTGTGGGCCACCCTCAGTGTCAACAAACCTCCCAATAAAAAGCAGCTGGATCCCATAGTATGAGTTGTCCAATGAAAGTAGTGTATCAGGCACCAGATTCAGGCAATTCATTAACCCGGTCCCATCTCTTGTCAGTCATGGCTTCCTTGGTCCAGGCTGTCTGCTGAAGCCTCCACTGACCTTCTCTCTTCCACGAAGAGCATGCCTATTTCCAGGTAGACACAGGGTGTGAAAGGCACAGGGGGCTGCAGATGGCTGGCGCTGCTCTGAGCCAGCTGTGAGGGGTTGGAGCTGAGTCTGTAGGCACTTGAGGAGCATCCCAAATTGAGTCTGGAGCACCTGAGCATCACCCTGATCTAGGGCTGATATGCAGAAGAGTGCCCCAAACTTGGTACTGGGGGCCAAGGAGCACCCAAACAAGGGGCTGAGAGCTGGGGAGAACTCTAACTTTGGAATAAGGGCACTTAAGGGACAGCCTTGATAGGGGTTTGGGACACTTGAGGAACACCCTGACCGGGGCTTGAAGGCTGAAAGGAGCTCTGACCTGAAATCAATGAGCATCTTTATTCTGAATGAGACCACAGAACCTACTACAGACCCACAGTTGAGCAGGTGGAGGAGGAAGGCTCTGCAGAGGAGAGTGATGTTCGCTAACCATAGCTCTTTTGGGACCACCCACCTGTTGTCAGGAGCTCTCAGGGAACTCTGCTATCTTCTTGGCCTGTGTCTCTGGCACCTTTTCCTGTTCTATCTTTCTATCATGTACTTGCCTGGTTAACCTTGCCTATATCTCTCAGAAGGCTGCCCATCTATCAAACCCTGTGTGGCCCTGAGTAGGAGCTCTGCCTCCAGGCACCCATCAGAAATCTGCAGTGGGAAAGCTGTTCCCCTGGGGCATCTGGGTAGAGCTGCCCAAACAGCATAACCACTCACCTCAGTATAGACATGACAGACACACATAGACAGAATTTGTGGAAGTTACTTGTAAATATTTACTCACTGGCTCCCAACCAGGCCTAGAGATAAGTTTTGGGTTCTTGGTTTCAGAGGCATAGAGGCAGGCCCTGACTTTAACTTGCTTGTTCTCAATTTGGCAAAGTTCTCACAAAAATCAACACTTGTAAAAGGTGACACTGATGAGAAGGACAATATCCAAGCAGAGAGTAATTTGACAGAAAGCTGGGGCCTCAGCAGCAGCCAAAACACGGAAAAGAGGAAGCTCATGCGATGAGCAACAGTGATGCCTAGGGCAGTCAGTGATGCCTAGGGCAGTCAGGAAGAACAGCTAGCTGCATATTGGTACCCAGATGTAAAGTCAAGAAGAAATGGGTCCAGACCTCTCTCACCAGTTCAAAACTTCAAAGTAAAATCATACACCTTTTGTTTGCTTTGAGAACTGATCTCACTGTATAGCTTAGGCTGGCTCAGCTTCCTGCATGGCTAAAAAGAAATTCTTTAAATGCTAGCCCATTCAGAAGAGAAAAGACCTCAAACATGACTCTGTGCTCACTAATGATTAATTGAATGATTAAACCCAGGTTATGGTACGACCCAGAAGGGTTACCCCTTGGACTTACACACAGAAGAGGAAACATGTCCATGGAAACTGAACCACAGTCACTCAGAGCAGAGTCACAGGTTGGAAACCCACACACCCATCACTGTGAATGAACGCATACAATATGGCATCCTTCCAGCCGCAAAGTCCTAGTCACCAACCTGTAGGAGTAAGGTACTGACACACTCCTGCAGAGTTGACCCTTGAAAACACTGCAGAATACTGTGTTCTCTAGAACTCTGCATGAAATGGCGAGATTTAGGGCAGACTAGAAACAGATGCTGGAGAGATGTGTACAGGGCAAGAGGAGACTTCAAAAGCATGTCCTTCTGTGGCACCATTCACCATCTCTCATCACCAAGATGCTCGTCCATTTCTTTGGTCACTCTAAATAGCAGAAAGATTCTCCAAGAGTGGAGTATTTATTTGGGGATGACAGAACACTAGGATGGGAACACATGTCATTGTGACAGAGGTTGTGGCAGAGAGAAAGGTGAGTGGGAGAATTGTGCCTAAGCTGCTTGGGTAGCAGTCTGTTGGTCTTGAAAATGTAGGGAGGGGCTTGGCCACTGTGGTCAGTGGTGACTCTGCTATCCAAGGCACAGCTGTCCTTGTCTAAATTGCTGCAGATACAGAAGTCTGTGAGTCTTTGTGCTGGGCATGCAAAGCACAGGGTGTGTGCCGAGCAAGAAACCTCTGACAGGGATCCTGAGGAAATCATTGTCCCAGACAGGACAGGAGTCTTCTCGCCACATCTTCTTGCCTGTGTCTAGTTTTATGGGATCTGACAAGAAAAATTCTCATCCTGGGGTCATTAACTTTCAGGCTTTTTGCCAGCCAGCAAGCAATCCTGCAGTGGGCTTCAGCTGACCATTCTCCAATACAACTCAGATACCATGTGCAGCTCTCATCAGATCTTAGAGGTTGAGGCTCTGTCCCCAAGGCTATGCCCATCTCACATCCTTCACTCTCTGTCTTTCGATACTGTGTTTTTGGCATCTTTGGTCATGTCCTTGATTTTTAAAAAAATGGGTAAAAGTGTCACCTGAATTCTTGGGGTTCAGTAAAGAACATCAGAGCCTCCATGCCTCTCCAGGCATAATTACTTTCTCATTATCTTCCCAAGAAGCCCAGAAACTCCCTTGTTAAGCGACCCAGAGACTGAGAGTTCTGTCCCTTTGGGGGTTTATGGAGGTTTCATCATGTGGCCATGATTGGTTACATCATTGACCACTGGTGATCAGTTCAACTTTAAGTCCCTCTCCTGTCTCCAGAGGAGACTTAGGGTGAGGATAAAAGTCCTCACCCTCCTATTGTGCAGGTATCTCTCAGGTAATCAACCCCATCCTGGAACTAATAATGAGGGGCATCCCTCCACTTGTCACTCATCAACTTATAAAATTATGACACTCTTATTGCTACAGGGTTTCCAAGAGTTTTAAGGAGCTGTGTGTCAAGAAATTTGGCTGAAAACCAAGAGTACCTTTCCCAGTGCTGTAGGAATGGAGCATATCAACCCAACTAGATGCAGATGTCTATGGCTATGTCTAAACTACTGAGCTCAGTAGTGGGATCTCCCCCAACCCTTTCTCTCCAGCATGCCACTACATATCCCAGGCTGGCCTTGAACCCCTGGCAATCATTTCTCAGGCACCAAAATGCAGAGATTACAGGTGGGCATCACCACAATCAACAACTGATACAGTCGGAAATGTGTGAGCTGCCAAGTACATGAGGTATAGTCAATAAAGCCACTGAAAATTAAAAAGAAAAGATAGCCAGGCAGTGGTGGCACACACCTTTAATCCCAGAAGAATCCCTGATCTACGGAGTGAGTCCTAGGACATCCGGGGCTACACATTGTCTCAAAAAAACAAAAACAAAGACAAAGAAAAAGAAAAAGATAAACAAGATGCAAAATATAAATTTTTAATCATTAATTACTACATAAGAATCTGTAAAATACGGGGGGGGGTTGGTCAGTGGAAGGGAGAAGAGTGAGGGAGGGGAGGGAGAGGGAGAAGGGATTGACATGTGAAGCAAGCTTGTTCCTAATTTGAACTAATAAAAAAATCTACAAAAAAAAAAAAAAGAATCTGTAAAATATACACACAGAAGCTTCCTAGTACTTGGGAGTCTGGGACTGAAGGTTCAGGCCAGCCTGTGTTATGCAAAAGGGGTCTGTTAGCAAAACTGAAAGGCAGAAGAAGAAGGAAACATTTGTCCTACATGCCAAGAAACACTCTATGTGTGCCCACAGGGCAGTGCCACAGGAAATGATCAGAGGACTCACACAGAGAGCCCAAGAAAAGAGGGGTGCTGAGGTAGGGAGAAAGGAGAGAGCTTCATCACACTTAGTATCAAGGCTATGACACAGGCACTAAAGAGCGTCCATGAACGATACTGGGGCGAGGCATGTGGGAGGTGGCCTCCGGTGCTACTCCTCGGAGGGAAATGGGCAGACTCGGAAGTAGCCTGAAGTCTGCCGGATACTGCTTCTTTAGACACCTGTGTCTGAAGGTGGGGTAGCAATGAGAAATGATAAATGGGTGTTTTATTGGGAAACAACTTACACAGATAATAGTAAGGACCGCCGCTGCGTTCCTGCTCCAGAAGACGCGGTCTCTGCCGTTCTGACAAGATCCGCAACCCTAAAGAGAGAGTGCCCTCCTCCACGTTTCTCCACCTTGCAGTCACATACGCACCCGAAGCCACGCCCAAAGGGGTGTGGCCACTAACACAAATTCCCTGGCAAGGGGAGAAGCTACTACATGTGTCTCTTGTCTAACCCAGCTAGCTTCAGTTCATCTGTGCCCACTGCTGGGTGGCCATGTCAATGCAGGATGACTAATTTGCAAAATCAGAGGCTTCAAGGCAGACTTTCAGGAGAGGGACTATCTAGCAGGCTGAAGTGCAGTTTCGGAGTCTAAAGATGTCTGAATGTGGGGTGATCTTTAATGATTTCTTCTGAGGACTCCACACATAGGTCCTTTGGGAAGGGCTTCAGTTAGACCACAATTACCGCCATGTTTATCTTCCTGGGTGCCTCCTGGAAAGGTGCACTAAGGCAGTGAAGACTAAGGTGGCTTATGATTCCAGGGACAGTGAGGAGGGACGTTTCTAGTTCCCCTGAGACCAGACTCTGCCCTTCTAGAAACATTCTTCTGACATCTGGCTAGTGGGTAAAAAGGTACAGAGATGTCTACTGCCTCCCTTTAAGGATGAAACTGTGAATATCTAATACTCATGGGTCCCAAAGCTGGTGCACAGGGGCTCATGCATACCAGCATCCTCCTAGAAAGATCCTGGAGGAACAGAGTACAGTGGCCTCTTTCCAGAGTACTGTCCTGGGTCCTGTTTGTGAGTTCACTTCTTTTTGGTGTGGGAATTTTAAGAGCCACTCATCTGGCCAGGTAGTGGTGGTGAACACCTTTAATCCCAGCACTCAGGAGGCAGAGGCAGTTGGATCTCTGAGTTCAAGGCCAGCCTGGTCTACAGAGTGAATTCCAGGACAGCCAGGGCTACACAGAGAAAGCCTGTCTTGAGAAACAAAACAAAACAAAACAAAACAAAACAAAACAACAGCAAAAAGAGCTACTTGTCTGCTCTCCTGGATGCCCCTTTGTGGGGCACAGAAGAATAAGAGCCCTTTGGCCTTCCAAGGTCAGAAGAGCCTGGCTGCAGGGAGAGGACCCATGGCTAGCCGGGGAGGAAGGCATGTAGGTATTGTTCCCTTAATGGAACATTCTGGGTTGAGGCTGAGCATGGCCAGAATAATCCTGAGTGGCTGTGGGTGGGGTATAGGATTACAAACTGCCCTGGCATGACCTGCTCTCGTGCTTACGGTGTTTATGGATGCTCCCTGGGAGATGGCGTGAGAGGATGAAGGAAGATCCACAACATTCAGTGCAGACAGAGAAGGCAGAGTCAGGGCTCTCCTGAACTTGGGAGGTCACCTATCCAGACAGACCCCCCTCTCTCCATAGCTTGTCCTGGGATCCGGGAGGTAACCACGGCTCCCTTTCCCAGACATCTAAGCCAGGTCTCTGGGGCTGATATCCATTACCTTGAGAGGCAGTGGCAGGAATCCATGCAGAGTCCCTGCTCAAGGGCTTCTTCTCACGCACCAATCAAGCACATTTCTTTAGTGCTGCAGCCAGAGGGAGGTGTCTCCCCTGCAGAGTCTGGGTATGCCTAGAAAATCAGTGGCTGTGCAGTGTGAGAGGGGCAAAAAGGTGGAATATGACTGAGTCACAGTTCCAGCATGACTTCTCAATGTCAGTAGCCCCAGAAGAAAACCTACAATGTCCTAGCATAGTAGCAGTGCTGTGGAGGTTCTCCACAGTCACCCTTTGAGCTTGAAGCCCAGACATACATAAGACTTGACCCCAGTCATACTCTGAACTGATCCTGGTTATATACTAACCCCTGATCCCAATCACCTTGCCTTATTCCTGGCTACACTCTGAGACCTGATCTTGTTCACACTCTGAGCCCCAACCATGGTTGAATACTGAGCCCTGATCTTGATCCTGGTCATACTATGAGTTTTCACTCGGATCATATTCTGAGCCCTGACCCTGGTCACAGGCTCTGAGCCCTGATCCCTTTATACTCTGAGTCTTGATCAGGTTACACTGTGAGACTTGACCCTAGTCATGCATTAAGCTTTGAGCCAAAGGTTCCTGGAATTGAGAAGGGAAGGGTGTGGGCCTCTCAGAACAGAGGCCTCCCAGACAGAGCCAGCCCAGACCCTGGCTGAGCTACATTCCTCCCTGCCCCATGATGGAAGTTTCCCAAGTACAGCCTGGGTCTCCCAATGCAATGGTGGAAACTCTAGGGACAGTGATGCCTAGGGGACAGGTATATTCCAGGGGGTGAGACAGAGGTGGGGCCCCTGGGCCTGAGGACAGGAAGGAGCTGAGCTGAGCTGGGTGTGGTGGAGGGACTGGGTTCGACCTAAGGACACTTGGGCATCGAGTAGGCTTTGTAATCCAGTTAACTTCAGCACATCTGTGCCTAATGCTGTGTGGTCATGGCCATGTGTGGTGAATGATTTGCAAAATCAGACAGGCTTGGGATGCTGCCTGGCTTGCTAGGTGACCTTGTCTTAGTCAATTAGCTTCTCGGAACCTAGTTTCTTTATCCACACTAAAATTAATTAGCACTCTGTTCCTCCAGAACTGTCATGAGGAAAAATACAGTTGGTAGGCCAATTCTCTGACTCATGCTAGGCTTGGAAAGTCCAGTGGTTGGTTCATGCCTAGGCAAATGAGGATCTCCTATGCAGGGTGAAGCTAGACTTCAGTGGAACTGCTTAGCAGAAATCCCCGGGACCATAAAAGGACTAAGATGGAGACTCACAACGATCACTTCAACTGGAAGGGCAGGGAAGAGGCAAGAATGGGCACCCCTTGCTGTTGTACAGCAAGAGTAAAGCCAGGACAGGAGTGAGGTTTGGATGTCCACAAGTCTCCTGGAAGGCCCAACAACAGTGTGGCCTTGACCACTAGCAAAGAATCTGGCTGCTGTGCCTCCACCCCTATGCTTTTCAACTGAGATAGGATCCTCTTTGGAGATGCCTATGGGGAATCAGGGAGCTAGTGCTGCCAGGCCATGGGGATCCCTGTCACAGCCTCCTATCTGGGGGCAAGGACACCACACAGACACATAGACACAGACACACAGAAAGACACACACACACACACACACACACAGAGAGAGAGAGAGAGAGAGAGAGAGAGAGAGAGAGAGAGAGAGAGGAGAAACTTCCTTTCCTCTAACCCAGTGGTTCTCAACCTTCCTAATGCCATGACTCTGACCCTTTAATACAGTTTCTCATGTTGTGCTGACCTCCCGACCATAAAATTATTTTCATTGCAACTTCATACTATTGTAATTTTGCTATTATTATGACTTGTAGTGTAAATATTTTTGGAACTAGAGGTTTGTTAAAGGGGTGGCTAGCCACAGGCTGAAAACCACTGCTCCAACTTTAGTTGGAGTTTTAGTGAAGGGAGGTAGAGGGAGGTAGGTGGGCCCAGGGAACTCCTGCCTGAGATCAACCCATGGGACATTTGAGATAGAGGTGTACAGACAAGCCCAGAGTGGATGACCCTCCAGGAAACATGGAATAGTACTTAAAGCCACCTTTGGCCCTTCCCATTGCACCCTTCCTTCAGAAACCTTTCTGTTGATCAGGCAAGTTCTGCCTTTGTTCCTTAAGCCTTTGAGCAAACTCTGGACTGGTTGTCAGTGGCAATTCAGCACACCCCATCTTCTCACTGACTACTTTGGAGGAGTGGGAGGGCCAAGATCACCTTGGAAAGATTCTGGCCCAGAGCAGCCTGGCCATTGCTCTGCTCTGCAGACAGTAGCTGGACACACGGTAAAGGGTCTTTAAGATAGCTGGAAGTGGGCAGGAGAACTCAACCCCACCATCCCATTCTGTGCAGCCTGGAGACCCCTGACCTGTCCCAGAAGGAGAAATCTGGAAGATCCCCTTGGCTAGGAGTTTGCAGGGGTGGTGTGGAAGGGCCCCCAATGGGAGAGGAAAGCAGCCCCAGGGTCAGGAAGGGATGGAAGAACAGTTTGAGGGGGGCTGGGTATGGTCTGGAAGGAGCCTGAGGAGTGCCCCTGAGAATGGGGTGTTGGTGAGGAGGCAGGGCCGGCCCTCCAGAAATCCTATCCCTTTCTAATCCCTTGCCAACCGGTCAGACCACCATTGTAGGCATTCCAGCATCCCCACCTGGCAGACCAGAGTGAACACTGGGACTATGCAGGGGACCTGGATGGTGCTGTTGGCACTGGTATTGGCCACCTGCGGGGAGCTTGGTGAGCATAGGGGAGTGTGGGGGCAGCAGGGTTGGTGTTTCTTGGGACTGGCTTCAGAGAGTACCTGGGGGGGGGATTCAGAGAGGAAGAAGGCAAAGCTGGGACCGGACAGACAGACAGAAGCCATCAGCAAAGTCCTAGGTGCCAGCTGGGGCTACAGAGTCTTAGCATGTTTTCTAGGGAAGGTCTTTGAGCTGGGGGAGTAGGGAAATCTGGGACACTGGAGCAGAGTGCCTGGGGTGCTGTGTACATTGGAGATGTAGAGGGAGAAAGGGGACCAGGAATGTCCAGAGATGGGGTGACCACTGGACTCAGGGTTTAAGAGAATATGTGGTAGCTACATGATGTTGACATGCAACCAGTTAGGTGCTCCGTGATATGGACGTCAGCCAGGCGGTCCTATACATTTCTAGAGACTGAGTTGGCCAGAGGCAGAAGCACTACCAAGTGACTGTGGAGTGGGGAGGTGACTTTTCTGTGAATCCGGGATTGTTTAGACCAGTTGGAGACAGTCAAACATACTGGGGCTGCTGGGATGAGGGCAAGATGAAGTGTCAGGCTCTATACCTGCACTCCTCCCCTGAGAGAGGACACATTTGCCACGCTGGCACCTGTGAGAACCTAGGTGTAGCTCCCACCCAGTGCTCCAAGGACCTGTTTGCCTGATCCCAGGACAGGTGGCACTGCAACAGAAAGAGCAGTTGACGATGAGGAAGTAGAAGGGCACCTGCCTTAACCATGTCTGCTTGAAACTGGCCTGTGGCTCTGTGTGTGTGTGTGTGTGTGTGTGTGTGTGTGTGTGTGTGTGTGTGTGTGTGTGTGTGCGTGCGTGCGTGTTTGTGTGTGTGTGTGTGTGTGTGTGTGTGTGTGTGTGTGTTGATGATCATTCCAAACTAGCTGGCCTCATCCTGGCCCCAGACTGAGCCCATTCTTCCAGGGGCACATTCTGTAAGACCTAGCTCAGTGGTCATGGTATCATCCCTGGGCTTGGTCAGTGAGCAGCTGGCCCCTTGGCTAATGTCCTTGTCTCCTTATACTAAGCCTCCATGGCAGAGCTGGGCATTACCAGCAGATGGGTTCTGGCCCATTCACTGTCCTCTTGTCACCTCTTTCCCAGCTATGGCCTTACAGTGCTATACGTGTCAGGATCCTGTGAGTGTGTCCAACTGTGTCGCCATCACCACCTGCCACATCAATGATACCATGTGCAAGACCACGCTCTATTCCCGGGAGATTGGTCAGTAGGCTCTGGGTGGGACAGAACTGAGGTCCAGGGTCATAGCCCCTCCAGACCAGTGATCTTGGCCCACTGGGCTTCCACACAGTCTTCCACCATTTCCCAGCCATCAGGCCTCCCTCTTTTCCCTTCTCCCCTCATGATGGGAGACACTTGTAGTTTGTTGGAATCCTCTGGGAAGGGTTGGCTGTCTTACAGCTTGGGTTTTACAATTTATGTACAAATCACCCTCCAGACCAATGCCATAGATGTCCTTTGTATGTCACAGGCACCTGTGGTCCTGGTGAAAGGCCAGTGGGGTGGGTGAACCCAGCATGGGTGGCCCCTGGGGTTGGGGTATGGAGTCAGTAAAGGACTGATCTTTCTGGTGGACACTTCTGCATCCTACAGTGTTTCCCTTCTTGGGGGACTCCACGGTGACCAAGTCCTGTGCCAGCAAGTGTGAGCCCTCAGACGTGGATGGCATTGGGTTAACTCGGCCAGTGTCCTGCTGCAATTCTGACCTATGCAACATGGATGGAGCACCCAACCTGGGCAGTCCTGGGGGCCTGGTCCTTGCCCCAGCACTTATCTTT
Organism: Cricetulus griseus; assembly: GCF_003668045.3. NCBI lineage: Eukaryota > Metazoa > Chordata > Mammalia > Rodentia > Cricetidae > Cricetulus > Cricetulus griseus. The sequence goes on along the minus strand of NC_048595.1, from coordinate 372,395,231 downwards.
ATCTTGGAACACCTGCTGTAAAGCCATGGTCATCTTGTTCTTCCCTTTTATCCCTGACAGTCCAGTTCCCTGATGACTTGAAGAAGTACAATGGCCACTTGCATCAGCCTCTTGAGTCTTCTTCCTGGGTACTGACCTGCCTTATGGGCAGGGAGAGGGTCTTCCTTGTTACATCTCTGACTCCATCTCTATCCCTGTTCTTCTCTCCTTTCTCCTAAAGTTTAAAATGATAAGCAAGGACAGTCACCAGGCCTGGGACACCCATGTCAACCAGGTAATTGCTGCCTTCTGGGCCTTAGGGCCTGTGGGGAAGCTTGATAAGTGGGCAGAGGCTGGACTAGAGAAGAAGCTCACCAGAAAGACTAGACTCCGCCTCTCCTGATGGAACCCACCTCTCTCCTCCCTGACCTGCAGATGTCTTTGCTGCCCCTCACTGGCATCACCTTGCTTACTTTCCCTTTTCTGGGACTCTGTAGGAGTGAGCCCCTCACTCAGCTGATAGCATCTTCAGTTAGTCTTGCTTCCATTATTGCCCCAATCTTTGACCCTGGATCCAGGGATCTTCCTCTTGGTCATAACCTCCAAAGGTAGCTCTGGTCCCAGGCTAGGGTCCCATGGCCAGTGCCATTGAGGACACTCCAAACCTGGACATGAGGCTCCCTGTCCTTGGGACTTGGGGGGTCTACATTCTTGCCTCATGTGGAGCTCTTCAGTCTTGAGCCAGCTTCCGAGGTCAGGGCTCCCACAGTCTAGTGAGGCCCACCACAAGTCTTGGGGTACAATCAATCCCAAGCATTATAGATCTCTGTCTGTAGGCCTCTGAAGGGAGAATGAGTAGACTTCTAGAATATTAATAATGAAAATCTACAATTCTTGTGCTAGCTTGGATACCCACATCTGTGTGTGTGATTCTGAGTTCTGACTTTGTCAACAGGGTGGGGGGCATTGTCCTGTTATCACATCACATTTTCTCACCTAACTTTTCTTGTATAACATGGACAGCCACTCCACAGGCCACCACAGAGGCTGAGGACAAGGCCTGCCTGTGATAAGAGATTTGGGCTGTCTATGACCAGAGAGCAGAGCTCGGTTTATGACCATAGAGCAAGACTCAGTCTATGACCAGAGATTAAGTCCCAGGGATCAGGAAGCAGCCTAAAACTAGGGTCAGTTTTGTCTGTGACCACAATCAGGACCCAGTGTGTCACCATAGAAGGGGTTTAGTTTGCAGCTTTTGCCCAGGTATAGCTTATGTGGAACCCATAACATTCTTTGACCTCAGTCTCGTTGGCTGTGAGCCTCTCTTCCAGAGACTCGTCCCTGTCTTTGGACTAGCTAAAACTGAGTCTGTCGGCGGGCCACCTCTCCACATCACTGGTCAGAAGTGGGGTGCTTCAGCAGGGCCCATCCTTACCAAGGGCCTGACCAATGTGCAATCCAGGAAGTTTATCAATCAGTAGGAAGAAGATAGGGCAGAGTTTAGCCTAACGGTCTGATAGTTTGAGGGCCTCTAACTTCAGCTGGATGAAGATTCAGCTCCAAGCAAGGAAGGAAAAGCAATTTGGGTGTCCAGTGGTCTACTCCAACACAGGGCTAGTTGATATGGTAAGTTCCAACCCTTTCCTGAGGCCTAACACCTTCAGAACACACACCCAACACCATCCTTCTGGTTTTGAAATCAGAACTAACCAACAACCTCTCTACATTCCCAGCCTTGCTCTTGTCCTGAACAGAGAACTAAATTTAAGTTCCCAAACAATATGTTCAGAGACAGATTTGTTTTGGGGAGCACAGGGTGGTCCTAAAAGGAGGTGAGTTCTTCATTCCTGGGGTTTCCAGGCCTGTGACAACTGCGTTCTACAAAGGGCTACAAGAAAAGCCATTTTTACCTTGAGGAAAGGGCAGTCTGAGGTCTAGGTTGGGCTATAGATAGCAATATCATAGATCTTTTTGGAAGAAATAACAAACCCCTGACTTAATTGTACACAAACCCCATCATTCATCCATCCACCCTTTTATCCCTCTACCTACCACCCCATCCATCCATCCATCCATCTGTTCTATTATTCATTGATTTCCATCCATTTTATATCTTCTAATTCACTCATCATTCCATCTGTCCATTCATCCATCATCTTGTCTACCCACCTATCCATACATTTAACCACAACAAATCTTTCCATCCAACTCTCCTATCATCTACCCATCATCCTCTCATCCATACACCCATCAGTTCTCCATTATTTTACCTACCCATCACTTTTTGAGGCAGGATTTCATGCAGACCAGTATGGTTCAAACTCACTTTTGTGGATGAAGATGCTTTGAACTCTTGACCCTCTGGCTTCCACTTTTCAAGTACCACCATGCCTGGTGGCTACCCATCCTTTAATCTATTCATCTACTTGCCCACCCCATCCATCTTACCTATCATCTGTCCACTGTCCACCCATCCATTTACCCATCCATTCTCTATCTTTTCAAACATTCATCCATTTACCCAGTCACCCACCATTTTCTTCATCTCCCACTCATCCATCTATCCTCTCATACCATCTATCTATTCTATTGTCCATCTATCCATTCACCTCTTTTCCATCCCTCCTTTCCTCCTCCAGCAAATGCCCTCAACAGTCAGCATGGCCAGGCTTGGGTTGGAAGTGGGAAGGGACCTAAAGCAATGGAAAAATGTTCCTCCACCTGCAATGTTGATACTCCAGCAGGAGGCAGGAAGGGCAAGCATCACATACCAAGGGGTGGAGCATTCTGCCCTTAAGGCAATAGAAATCCAGGAGAAGTTTCTGAGAAGAGTAGCAAGTGGTGTGATTTGCATTTTAGCCAGTGCCTTTCAGTGGAAGGTAGAGGGTGCAGTCAAGGAAGAGGAGCCAGACTCCCAGAAACAGACAGGATGATCTGGCAGACGGCTAGAGCTGGACAATGGCCATCTGGATTGGAGGGAACAAGCAGTGGCCCATGGTTCCAGCTTTCATAAAAGCTGGAGATTGCCTCGGGTGCCTGTACAGACCTGAAGAGAGACCTAGAGGTCCCTGTCAGAGCAGGTGCAAGAGACAATTTGGGGGAATCTTGTCAGAGCCTCTGTTGGTTTCTTCAGGCAGTCTTGGTTGGCCTGGGCAGGTTTTACACACATTCCCTCATTTCAGCATCCTAGCAACCCCAAGGGCTAGGACTGTCATCATTCCAATTTAAAGATTAGACTGGCTCAGAGAGGAGAAATGACTGGCCCAGGGCCACATCACAGCATCTGCAGCACTCAGGTTCATGGAGAATCTCTTTCCCAGGCTCAGAAGGGTGAGTTAGCCCTCCAAGTCTCACACTATCCTATGCTGAGTTCAAACCTGGTCTCCAGGTTCTACACCTGGGACCAAGGAAGAGGGTGTGAACTTACATAAAGAAGCTGCCAAACAAGGGCATAAATTCTACCCTGCCCAGCAGTGTTGACCCAGACACAATGCTGCCTTCCCAACCCTACCAATGGGGGCTAGAGGAGTGGCATGATCCCCCACAAGAATGCTGTGTCCCCTCTCCTAGCTGCTGCTCCACCCAGCACCTCCCCTACCTGTGAGGTCACCCCTCCTTTCCAAAGCCAGGACAAGCAGGCCCTTCAGGCAGCCTTGCATCAGCCTCATGTCAGGATCTCCTGTTCTTAATACACAAGCCTGTACTGTTCATCAACTCTCTCTCTCCAGCCCTGGGCTCCAAGTTCACCTGCACTGAGGTACAAAGGGCCTTACAGGGCCATAAAAACCCACTTCTGCTGAGCAAGGTACAGTGGATGCTCATCTGCCCATTTACAGATGAAAGAATGGGAGACCAGAGTGGATGCCCAGTGAGCAGGCCTAGGTCACCCAGCAGGCAAGATCTAGACTCAGTCTCCCAGACTTCAGAATCAGACATTCTCTGGCTCATCTCCCATCCTCTGGGTGTGGTCTGTGGACAGAGCCCCAGGGATGAGTAGTCCCACTATTTAACTTGTAGGAACTGCAGTCGCTCCCTCTGCTAGCCACACCTTCTCCTTACTTTCATGCAAACCTTGTACAATGGCCTCACCCTACAGTGCCAGGTCACTTCTGCCCTAGCAACCTCATAAATGGGAAACCAAGGTCTGGAAAGACAAGGGGGGCATCCCAAGGCCACACATAGAAAAAGCTGAAAGGCCACGAGAAAAACCCATGTCTCCTAGGCACCTGGGCCAACGCTCCTTCTTGACTCCCACTCTGTCGCAAGATTAGGCTATAACTCTGCTGTCACAGTCTGTAACAGGTGGCCCACTTACCAGCTCCTGACAAAGACACACATGTAGGCTGCCGACCCACCTATGTAGTCACCCATCTATCATCACTTATTTTTAGCTAAGTATTATCCATCTATCCATACATGCAGTTCATCATCCATTCACCGTGCTTCTGTCCATATACTTGTCCGTCTATCACTCATCTTCCACCCATCCACCCCAACATCCAACCATCCACCCATCCATCCATCCACCTGTCTTTTTGCCGTTTTTTCCCTCCTTCATTTTCCTGTCCCCTACCCACCCACATGGCCACACATTAGAACCTTGGAGAACTGAGAAAAAAATGAGACCTCAGCTGGGGAGGGCTGGGGAGGATGAAGGCCTAGATAGTCCTTATGGCATAGAAAAATAGCCAGTGTGCCCACTACAGGAAAAGGCATAGGAAGTCAAGAGAGACTGTCAGTTCAGGAGTCCTGAGGGTAGTCTGTTGCCAGGACTAAAGCAAGAAGCTCAAGCTTGATTGAAAAGCCATTCATTAATGGTTGGGGGTCTGGCAGTTGTCATCAGTCTAATGCCTCATATCCACTTCCATCCACCCTCATAGCACCTACTCCTCACCAGGCACTCCCCCTTTCTATACTGGCTCAGCCTCTACTTTGTGGGTACATAGATCAGTCTTGGGCTCTGGCTAGGCAAATGGGGATGCAGTTCCTGTATAGTCCTCAGGACTGGGGCTATCTGGCTTATTAGATTCACTCAGACATAGTTGAGGCAAGGGGCTCATTAGAGAGCCAGTTGAGCCAAGCTCTAAAAGCCTTCCTCATTTTTGGGACAGCAGGGCTGGGTCTAGTACTGGAGGTGTGCCAGCAGAAGTAGGACCAGGGCTCCCGACAGGGACTCCCCAGATGTCCGTGGAGCAGCCCCACCCCAGGATGGCAAGTGATGATGGCTCCCATCAACCACCCACATCCCCAGCCTTGTGCCACCCTACTGAGTCACACTGGTCCTGACAACACCCAGGAGCCGAAGCCGGAGGCTGAGTATAAATCCTCAAACATGAAATCAGCCAGGCTCCCAGCTCCTGAGGACTGAAGAATGGCCTTTCGCTGGGCCATGTGGCTGCTGCTCTTGGCAGCCTGGAACATGGGCTCTGGTGAGTGGCTGGGAGTGAGACTAACAGGGGGAGTCTGCTGTGGGCCTCAGTTTACCCCATCTCCTAATGAAAGGTGTTGGGAGGCTTTATAGCCAAGGCATCCTCTGGATCCTTGGTGAGCCTTTTGGGTTTTAGATCTCAACTGTGTCCTGGGACAGGAGTCGTGGCCATGGCCCTGTTTTCCAGGGAGGGAGACAGACTTGGATGGTAGACATGGTGTTCGAGTCTGTCAGTCAGTCATCTGGGTCTTGAATCTCAAGAGGTCACTTTCACTCACATCTACCTGGTTCCACTATGGGTCCCTGGAGCTAGGTGGTGAGACTGTGCCTGCCTCCAACACTTGATAGGTGAAGCCTTCAGGTGCTATACCTGTGAGCAGCCCACAGCCATTAATGCCTGCAAGAATATTGCTCAGTGCAAGCTGGAAGATACAGCCTGTAAGACTGTACTGGAGACAGTGGAAGCAGGTAAGGCTGGGCAAAGGCAAGGGTTGAGGGTACACTTGGGGTCAGGTTTACCTCCTGCCCCCAACCCCATGCTTCTTTTCATCCACCATTGTTCTATTCAGCCTAGGAGGCAGAGGGGCAGGATGATGTGTGCTTGTGTGTCAGTGTGTGCATGTAGAGGGACAGCCCTTAAGCACCTGCACTGAGATAGTAGTGTGTGGATAGGGGGTGGGGATGGCTGTCAGTGTTTGCTACTGTGACTTGGGCTAGAGCCCCCACTCAGGAGCTGGGAGTGCACATGCTTTGCAGATGTGCCACAGCTGAGGGTTGGGCAGATCTGGGGTGTGGGTTGCAGGAGGGATTTGAGAAGGTAGAATGATATGGGAAGGGTTTGCAGAGAGACAGAAGCTGTAGTGGGTTCTGGCTCTGACATCTGCCCATCCTACAGAGTTCCCATTCAACCACAGTCCTATGGTGACCCGCTCCTGCTCCAGTTCCTGCCTGGCCACCGACCCTGACGGCATTGGGGTTGCCCACCCTGTCTACTGTTGCTTCCGTGACCTCTGCAACTCAGGGGATCCAGGCTTGGTGACAGGCCTCTAGCCACACAAGGAGCCTCATTCCTCTTATATCTATTCTCCTGGCAGGGCCTGGTGCATCCTGCAGTCATCTCTGCCTGCACGGCTCTGAGAGCAGAGCTCGCTGGGCCTCAGGTCACCCATGCTTTCCCCTCAAATTGTGGAAAATAAAATAAGCCAAGGGCGAAGGGGCTCCTGTCCTTGCTGGGCACTGGGAATATAAAGAGCTAGACTGCAGGGAAGACAGGCTGTGTTCTGGCATGTTCCAGGCTCCTGACCCTCATTCGTATCTCAGATGAAGAGATATAAAACTAGAGGGAGAAAGGCCTACTGGGTCACTCTTTCTGCAAACTAGCCCATCTCAGTCCAGGGCAGGTTCCTCAGCCCAGGAAACCCTCTCTTAATAATATCTCCCTGCACCCTGAACATCACCATGTCTCAGAAAGGAAGCTTGAAGTTGGGATTTCATTGCTTCCAGGAATTTGTGGTCTGCCAAATCTGCCAAGAACACAACAGGGGGGCCTAGAGGAAGACAGATGCTTAGTAACCTCTCTACACTAGTCTTCTTGGGGTGTCCATCTCCAAAAATCTGTCACACACACCCCTGCCACCTCTTATAATGGCCTTCCCACTCCTTGAGACAGCTGGGAAATCAAATGTAACCAATGTTTACTCCAGACCCAATGCCATGTTGGGCCCAGAGGACTCCCAGGGGCAGTGGCCAGGGCTGCTCCTGAGGATGGAGGACAGAGGGGACAGTGGACACTCAAGGGCTGACTCCCCAGCCAGGAGCTCATGCTCCTTAGTACCCAAGAGCCCTTGCCTTGTGGCTGCTACTTTCCCTTACCAGTGTAGCCTCTGGCTGTCCCTTCCACAGTGCTCTGCCATCTGTGAAGCATGTGGCAGCTGTGGGGCCTGAATAACCCCAGGCACGAATGCTGCATCACTAAGCACTTCCTGGATTCTCCAGCTAAGGGGCCCATGGCACTGGAGTCCCATTGGCTGGGTTGGGCCCTGTGAAAAAGGTAGCAGACTGTCCAACTGACTGCAAGCAAGGAGGAGAGTAACTTAGACAATGGCAGGGTCCCTCAGGACCCCTGAGAGATGTGTGGAGCACCGTTTCCCCCTAACATCTATGATGCCAACCTGCCCCCCTAACTCACCAGCTAACACCATTTCTTTTCTTTTCTTGGTTGAGACAGTTTCTCTGTCTAACAGCCCTAGGTGTCCTGGAACTAGCTCTGTAGCCCAGGCTGGCCTCAAATTCAGAGGTCCACCTGCCTCTGCTTCCTGAGTGCTGGGATTAAGACATGCACCATCACCACCCAGCCTCTAACACCATTTCTAGGGCTAACTCCATACCTGCAGTCCTCCCAATGGAGCAATTCCCCTGCACTGCTGTTTAATTTCAGACTCTCACTGAGCTTTGGGATTTGGAGGCCAGAGGCCAGGGCTAGTGGCTCACTGTGAAGACTGGGCAGATGTTTCCCCCTAGTGGAACAGCTGGGGTACTGCCTCAAACCCTGTCAGAGACACAGAGGTGGGAACTATCAAGCCTAACCCTAGTTAGTCCTGGGTCCACAGGGAGGCAGGAAAGCTTCGGCTTAGCACCTGAGAGGGCAGCTCGCTGAGCCACAAGCTTAGCTTAGCTACCTGGTCCCCAGTGACAACAGAGAACTGCAACAGCCCTTGCCTCATGGTTGACCTTGGAGCTACCCACCTATGTACACATCCAGATGAATGACCACACATCTAGGTCATTAAGCAGGGAACACCGAGTTCACGCAATGTACCCCTCCAGCCCTGCAGGCAGAGACAGAGAAGCCCCTAACGTTTCCTATCTGGAGTCCCAGTGGGAGTCTAGCAGTACTCAAGAGACCTGCTATGATACAGCCCTACCTCCTCCCAAGGACCCTCATGCTAGATTGCCCTTGGCCCTTTCTTCTCTGCCCATCTCCTGCCCTCTACTCCACCAAGCCCTGAAAGAGAAAAACCCTTTTCCCAAAGGCCCTGAAATGAAGACAATGAGTAGCCACCCATGTGCCTACAGGTTCAGGGCCAGAGGTGGCAAAGGCAGAGGTATGGGACAGGTCTTCCCAGCTGTATGCTACTAACACAACCTCTTCTTCCCTACCCCATCGCTGAGTAATTACTTAAAATTAACCCACTCCTTTTCAGACCCTCTGGACTGTGTTGGGTAAAGCACAGACCTAATCCCTTGCCCACCCCCATAAAACATCTGCTCTAAGTCCCGAGGATCCTACTCACCCTGCTGCCTATACCCTACTTTCCTGCTGACTTCCTGGGACTCTAAGGAAGGAAACAGAAAAGGTGGGCCCCGGACCTGTGACTAGGGCTGCGAAGTTCAAAGGCTGGGGGTAGGGGTAGGTAGGAAGGCCAGCTGGAGTTCTAGGCTGCTCACTCTTGGCATCAATCCCATGACTCGTCAGGCTTAGCCTGAATTCAGAGGTACCTATGCCATCCATGTTCTTCCCGAAGACGCATCCAGGGAGAGGATAAGTCTGTGCAGGGGAGGCAAGGCTGCAGAAATGAGAGCCTCCCCAACATACATGCCTTTAAACTCTTTAATCTTGTGCTTTCTTTAAATAAAACAGATTGCAGCTTCCCCTTGACAGCACTAAGGCAAGCATAGTAGCATAGGGATAGGGGGTGCAAGTGAGGGTCAGGGCATCACTGAAGCTCTTGGCTCTGGCTCCAGGTATAATTCCCAGAGAGGTAGCAGGGAGGCAGTGCCTAGCTTCAAGCAGCTGTCCCCTTCCCTGAGATGACAGGGCAGGTGCTCGGCATAGTCATGGGACCCCCTACACTAGGACTCCTAGCCTAGATGACCTGGCTAGACAGGGTACATCCTCTTAGAGTGGTGGGCATCGTCAGAATCTTGGCCAGGGACCAGCTTCCACGTGCCCTTCTGTGTTCTAAGGGGCCCCTGGGCTTGTCCTGGCCTATCTTCCCTGCTATAAGGTGACCCTCAAGAGGGCTGGCTGTCCCTGAGTAAGGTGCAGGCCCCAGCCACACCCAGGACTACTCTGGCCTGCCTGGCCACAAACAGTCCTGACTTTGGGCTCTGTGCTGGCCCTTCTGCTCCAGGATCCTGCTCATCTGGACACACTAGAACAGTCATGCTATAGGGACCCAGGAGGCAAAGCTCGGCCAGGACAACAATTTTCACCTCAACAGCTGCCCAAGATGAGGTAAGCACAGAGGAGTATCAAAGCGGGTAAAAGGTGCCAGGCTTGTCCATGGCCACTCTGGCTAGGAATGCAGCCCAGGTGGCCCATTCTGTAGAATGGACTGGCTGATAGGCAGTGCAGGGAGGGCGCAGATGTGGCGGTCACTGGTCCTTTCTGGTGTCACTGAGCCCACTCTCAGCACGGAGCAGCTGGCTGCTGGTCTCATTGTAGGCGATCCAGTGCTTCAAGTCTTCTGGCAGCTCAGGGGGTTCCACCTGCAGGGGGACAGGAAGTTAAGGCTCCAGAGAGCCAACTGCTGCTGTGTGTTGAGGGAGAGGCATAACAAAGGGGCAACCATCCAGGCCCTCCTGCCTCTGGATCTCTGCTTATATCATGTTCTAGCCTGTGACCTGGCAGGAACCACGCCCATTATGACACTTTCCTGGGACCTCCCCAATTTCCTCCAACCTATTTTCTCCCTCCTAGCTCTTTCTATCTCATCTCCTTTGGCTAGGCCTCATCAGCAGGGCCATGCTTAAGGCCTGTGTCCAGAACCAGGCAAAAGCCCATGAGGTTGACTGGAAAAGGATGAGGGGCAGGACACAGGGAGGCACATCTCCAGGAATGCCAGACAAGGCTGCTTCCTGTGAGTCCTTGCAGATAGGTTCTGAGGACTGAGGGGTAAGGGTAGAGGCTGAGCAAAGGCTCTTACCTCTCTTATGGTGAGTGCCACAGCAGGTGGGAACTGCTGTCCCAAAGCCTGGGTCCCTTCTGGTTGCAATCTGCCATCAATCTGTAGTCGCTGCTACTTCTTCCTAGCACATGGCCCTGGACTAGCCCCTCGGATTCCAGGGCCCAACCTCAGACTCAGCCTGTCTTGAATCATATCTGCTTCTCCCTGGGACCCAACCCAACCCAAGACACAATCCAGTAACCAGGGAAACTCCCAGCCCTCCAACTGAGCTGGGATACCTGCCTGCGTGCATGGTGCCTCCTCCACACTGTCATTGATTGCTGTGACAGCACCTCCAGTCCCTCACATGCACTCTTCCCATCAGTACCAACCAGCCCCTAGGAGTTCATGACTCAACAAAGACAGAAAGCCAGGGAGCCTGTCTACCACCAGTCTCTGTGCAGCCTGGGTGAATGGCCAGCATCTGAGTCTGTGTTCCCCTTCAGACACAGCTCCCCAGCACCGATGTAAGGTCATTTCCGTGCTCTAGAAGAGACACCTGTCTAAGGCAGTGACAAGGTGGGGCCTGCCCTGGCACCTTTCAGGAGCCTGTCCTGGCAACCATCACTACCCTGGCTGTCTCCAGGGTCACAGTTGCCACATTGAAGGAGCTGGCTCTGCCACCAAGCTGGAGGAGTGGGCCCTGGGGAAGAACCTTGGGTCCCAGAAGGTACAGGGCTATTCCCTCTAACCTTGGAAAGACACAAGGCTTGTGGTCTCTTGAGGTCAATACAACCCCAGGCTTCTCAGCTGCAAGTTGTGCTAAAGAGGGTCTCAGGTCCACTGGAATTCCCAGCAACTGCTTCTAACTGGCCATACTGTTATCCCATGCCCAAAAAGAGGCACCTGTCAGAGACCAGAGAGGGTGACTCAGCACTCTAGACCACACAGAACTAGGACTTGAACTCTAAGTAAAGAAACATGGTCTGAGAATCTCATATGGGAGAAGAAACCCTGAGGTGGGGATTGGGAAGGTTCAAAAATGGTTAAGCCTGAAGTATAGTCTTAATTCATAGATGATGGGGACCCCAAGGGGGCATCAGCATGGACCCAAAGGAAAAGTGATGAAGTGTTCCGACACAAAAACAGTCCCAGAACTTCAAAGAGGTCTTCCTTGTGGGAGGGGGCTGGGGGTTGCACAGGGCAGGGGCATCGGGGTGGGGCTGCTCACCCTGCGCTTGCACAAATGCTGTACTACGCGATCCGGCGAGGTGCCCAGCACGTGCTGCCGGAAGCGCAGCAAGGCGCACAAGAAGCCGTCGCGAAGGCTGACAAAGCGCGCCTCCAGGTAGAAGGCGCGGTCGTCCCAGCCTAGCAGGCGAGTGCGCACCTCGAAAGGCTCAAACAGACGCAGCGAGCGGCGATAGCGCGCGCAAGAGGCGGCCAGCACGCTGTGAGCGCCCAGGTCGCGCAGCGCTCCCAGCACACCGCAGCGGGTCAGGTGCGCTGCGCGCGCTACGTCGGCCTCGCGCAGGTAGCGCGCGTTGTTCATGTGCAGCAGCAGGTCCAGATCCGACGGCAGCACCCGGCCCACGTACCGCTGCTCCGCCAGCAAGTCGCGGACGCGCGGCTGCAGCAGGCGTGCACGCAGAACCGCACACGGTACGCGCACCAGGTACCAGCCATCCAGCAGCGCGAAGAAGGCAAGCGCCAGGGCTAAGGACGCCACCAGCAGCCCCAGCATCTTGGCAGCGTGCGCCCGGTGCCCAGGAGCCCGGTGCGCAGGTGCCTGCCGCGGACCTGCCCCGGAGCCTAGGAGCTCCGGGAACCGCTCGGAGCGCACCACTTCTTCCAGCAATTCGGGGGAAGGCGCGCCGGAGGCAGTAGCGTCGCCTGCTGGAGTCTCACATACACCCGGTCATATCCCACCTCCCGCGCGCGCCCTTGGTGGTGTGTTCTGCTCTTCCGCCAGAGCCTCTTTCGCTTTTACCGGGGCGGGGCGCGGCGGGAACGCGCGGAGCAGTATAGCGCCACCTGGCCGCTGTGCTGGGCGTTGCGGGGGCAGGAGCGACAGGGATGCCTGCTCGCTCCTTCCTGCGATCCAGTAGCTCAGATGAGCATAACCAAAGATTTCCAGAACTTCCCCGGAGCAGCTGAGGAACTTTGCAAGGAAAACGGACATTGCTTCGCTATAGGTGCTGTTTCTGCGAGGCTGCCCGTGACCCACAAGCTTGTCCAGGCATCCCGCTTCCGCAAAGCCCCTGGTGCGTTCACTGTAGTGTAGAGAGAATTAGATCCCGTCTCTCGGGCGCCTTTCAGTCCCAGTCTGCAGCCACATTTGTCCCCCAGTTCTCACCCCTGTCCGCCAAAAAGCCTTGTTCACCCTAAGCGCACCCCAATAATTACCACCTTTTACCTCTTTTAATGCAAATAACATCCAAGATGGAGGAGACGTGGGGTGTAGAGAGGAGTGGGATGAATGCAAATGACTTATCAACTAAGCTAAAGGAACCGGCCATGGTTTGTGGAATGCCAGTCCCTTTCCTTTAGGGTAGGGGAAGGTTTTGAGGTCGGGCCGGCTCTCCTGGATAGCCTCCTGGACTTCGATAATCCTATGTGTAAATGACTACACGGAGCCCAAGGATGGGTGGACTGACGGCGCTCCAGATGCCCTGGGCAACATTACTCCAACTGACCCATACTAGGCTGGGTTTGCTGTGGTTTCTGTCCAGAGAAAAGTTGTTTTCTTTTTGGTTTTGCTTCTGAGGACAGGAGCTACGGCACAGTGAATGCCCGGGGTCTTCTTGGACACTCCAAGAGGTAAGGAACTCCGCCATCAGTGTAGCTTCAGATGACCAGAATCTTTCCCACACATTGCTTCTATTTGAAATACCCACCTGTCCTGGTCTGCACTCTGGCTAGGGGAATGGCAGTCTCTGAGGAGGAAGAGACTAAATTTGAGTCCATTGTTCAGAGAATGGGCCTTCTGACTTACTCTGCCCATCGTGTCTCATTCCTTCAGGGAAGAGACCCGCCATGGGTAACAGGTAAACAGGCCTTTGAGACAGGAAAAGATGTGAATGAGCCCCCATCTTCCAGGCCTCCTCTGCTTCTGTCACCTTGCTTCGCTTTGAGCCTCTCTGCTGGCTGCTCTCTACACACTGTTCACCCTGCTTCCATTTTTCTCTCCCCCCTCCCAGCCTAGACCACATTGCCAGGGTCCCCTCGAAGGGATCTGAGCACCCTCGCTGTAGTTTCATGAATAAAGTAATGCTTGTCTATCTCACAGCTGAATTCTGACTGGAGGAGTGCCTCATCACCCTAACACACCTTGGTGTCTACAGGATTGTTCAATAGGCCTCTTTCTCTGCCAGCACTAGGCGAGTACGAGTGCTGGGTACAGAGGCTTCGCTCAGGGACTTTGGCTCTTTCCAGGGCTCCTGGAGCCCTTGAGCCCGGTATCAACTCCAGAGGCAGGTTGCCAACCATTTTGGCCACCAGGGGAAACACAAGGCACGGGTTGACCACAGGGTGGCCCCAGCAGGATGACTTGTCCTGGACCTCGCCCCGCCCCATCCTCCCCTGGCCCTGCCCTGCTAGATGAGCAGAGCTACACTGGAGGCAACTATGAGAGAGCAACTATTAGAAGCCCATGCCAGGTCATTTGTTTGGTCTTGGCACCCAGGGATGCCCTCTACTCCTTGGGTCACCTTCTGCCTTCTACTTCCCTCACTCTAACTTCATTGCAAAGAAGTCTCCAGGGTAGGGTGAGACACCCTTTGTCCCTCTGTCCCTGGGGACCTTGGCCTACAGGACCGTTTGGGCACCAACCATGGGGGAGAAAGAGACTCAGCTAAAGGGCAGCTGAGGCCTGGTCCCTGGTGGATGGAGTCTGCCCAGTGAGGATGGCCATTCTGCATGAACCAGCTCTGGCATCCTCTGCCCTTTGTTCTCCCAGCTATGTTAAGAGAACAAAAACTTCCCTATTTCTCTTATTTATCTAAATCTGCTGTCCTGCAGGCTCCATGCTGGGGGAGGGGCGCACTAGGGTGTTGAGGAGTGCCAAGGAGAACCCAGCCAAGCCTAGGTAACTGCCGGATATTATATTCCAGGAACAGCCCTCAGGACCAAGCAGACGCCCTATAACTGCTGAGCAGATAGAGCCAGACAGGGTCCTGCAAACTGTGCCTTGTCCTCCACTATCTCCAGGGAAGACAGTGAGCCTCAACCAAAAGGTCCCCAAGACTGTGCTGCCAGAAGTACCACCCTAAGCACTACCCCCTTGTGGTTGCTGTTGGCCCCAAGTCCTGCACCATGTTCTTAATAGTTGAAAGACCAGATCTTTGGTGTCCTCCTGAAACACAGGGCCTCCTAGAGCCTGGACTCAGCTCTGGATGGATGCTCACCTTATCCCAGGGTTGAGAGGGATGCCTCTTGCTTGAGATCATACACAAAGGGTGAGGGCATCAGCTTCAAAGAGAGCCCTGGAGCCTCTGGCCAGGATAATTCTCAGCATGACCCCTGTCCCACTGGCCCCTGGGCTCTCACTACCACCACTGAACTGTGGGACTCAAGCTCTGATGCCCAGCTCGTACACACCTAGGCCCTTCACTGTTCTCCTATGTCCCCTGTGTCCCCTATGTCACCCAAAGCCCACAGCCTGTTATGTTGCTCACTATTTAGGGATTTAAAGCTTTATTAAATAGCTGTAATCCCTGAGAGAGGGGTATGAGGCCCCAGTGACTGGCCACACATGGAAAACGCTCTGCTGGGCACAAAGTGGAGGGAGGTACAGACTGACACTTCCTTAACTTCCTCATGCTTCTATTTCAACTGGTATGGCAGGGGGGAGGGGGGCATCAGCTGTAGAAACCAGTCCTCATGCAGATCCCCACCCAGGGTTCAGGCTATTCCCAGGTGTAAGACAGGCTCCCTTCAAAAGGTTTTTCCCAGGAATGGCAGCGGTGGGCATGTCCTCCTGTAGACATCCCCTCCCAAGCTTCTAATGGCATGGACACAGATTCAGCAGTAGGAACACGGGAGTGTGGGCTGGACACACTCCTGCATGGTGTGGGGTGGGGGCAGCTGGCTGCCTGCTCCAAGACTCTTGTGCTTGTATTTCCTATGTTCCTGAAGCATGCAACTCTTGGAACAAAGGATTTTTTGTTTTGAGACAGGGCCTTGCTATGCAGCTCTGGCTGGCCTGGAACTGCTATGTAGACCAAGCAGGCCTCCCTCAAATGCACAGAGATTTGCCTGTCTCTGCATCTCAAGCTCTGGGATTAAAGTAGGGGCCCCAGGCCCAGCTAGAACAAAGTCTTTTATAGTAGATTTTCTGAATCTGGAGGGAGCTGCAGAATGTTCTCCTTCCTAGGGGTTCCTCTTATCCATGGAAACTTGAGACTTCCTTCCACTGGGAGGGTAGCAGAGAAACACACAGGACTCTGAGAAGCTTGGAAATGTGCCTGAGTCTATACAGCAAGGGCGGGTGTCCTGAGATAAGTGGTCCTGCCCCCTGCCAGGTGCCACATATGTGTTCCCACCAAGACCAGGCCTCTAACACCTAAGGTCAACGGCATGTCCATGACCCTTGATGGACATTGCCCAGGTGGAGGCCAGGCTCATCATGGGCTGCTTAAGGACAAAATCTTTCTCCAACTTACCCAACAGGAATTTATTACAGGCCTACTGTGTTCTGGGGCTCTATAAACATGGGGCAGGTCCACCCACCGGGATCATCTCCTAGGACTAGCAGAACCTCACACCCACCTCCCAGCTTCATTTCTGCCCAGTCCATCTCGTCTCAGCCTTCACCAGGCCCTTCCCAAGTGCTGCTGTGCAGATTGGCTCAGCTCCTAGGGAGCAGGGTGGTGCAGGGAGCCCTGCAGCAGAAGTGCCAGAGCAGAACTGGCGGGGCATCGCACTGATGTGGTGGAGGGGGGGGGCAAAGCGCCAGCTGTAGAAACAGATGCAGCTGAGAGGAGGGAGCACCAGAAGGGGCAGGGCAAAGGCCAGCCCTGTGTGGATGTTAGGAGTTGTGGTGGTGGTGGTGGGTCATCCCTGCATAGTAGAGGCTGTAGTAGGGCTTCCTAGAGCCTATAGATGACTGGAACACCACAGCAACAGGCTGCTGAGCACAGTGAGCAGCCCCAGGGTGGTGGTGGCTGGCTTCAGGGTGTGGGCTCCGCTGGTATTGCACAAGTCGGAGTAGCAACATGTGACGTTCTTCTTGCCCACGTAGTAGTTCTCGGTGTCATCCATGCAGTTTGAGCCGCAGCCTTTACTAATAACTGTCACAAGTCCAATGGCCCCTGGGAAGACAGAGTGACAGCTTAGGTTAAAGCCAGGCCTTGATATTCACCTCCCTGTCCCTGCCTCAGGCCCCTTCCCGAGCATGCTAAAGCTCTAGACCACTCCACTGGGTCCCAGAAACATTTGTTGAACGAGTGAGTGAGCAGGGGCAAAGCCCAAGGTCTAGATATTTTGTTGCTTAGCTGGAGAAGAGAAGGAGGGCTGAAAAAGCAGGACAGTGAAATAGCAGGGCAGCCGGGCAGTGAGAACTGTGTTGGGTAGAGGGGGACTCACGGATGCGTGATGTCCAGCAGCTGTTCTGGTCCTGGCTGCAGTTCTGCACATTCAGGCAGTCATTGTTGCTCACCTGTGCTGTGCATGAATAGCACTGCAGGGCAGCCCCTGTGGGTGAAGCAGGAGATTTGAGGCTCAGAGGCTGACCAGCTGTGCTTCAAGAGAGCCTTACAGACATGCTCATCTCCACGCAGAATGGAGAGACTCATCTCAGTCCCCTCCAGACTGCTGAAGCATAAGCCCAAAGACCTCCAACACCCTTCACAGAGGCTCTGTGCCAGTCTACCTCCTCTTGGTCACCCAAAGCCCCACAGTTTGTGCTGTTTACTCACTATTTAGGAATTTAAAGCTTTATTAAATACCTATGATTCCTGAGAGATGGGTAAAAGGCCCTAGTGACTGGTCACACCTGGAAAAAACCCACTGGGCCCTAGGCTGGGGGGAGGTGCAGAGAGACACTTCCTTTACTTCCTCATGCTACTAGGCACTGAGGTCCACCTGTCTTTGTTCCCTAAGCCCAGCTTGCCTCTCAACCCCTCCTAGATCTCTGCAATGCTGTGCAGCAATGGTAGGACCCCCAGGCCTACCCTGTTCTGTGTCTGGGGCAAGTGGCCCCAGATGTCAGGTGTGTTGGTTGTCTTCTCTCTGCAAAAAATGGCAAAGCTGGGGTTCAAGTCACACTTATAGGAACAGATGCTAAACACCAGACTTCAGTGCCTACAAACTTTGTCCTTGTTAGGTCTCCAGTGGCCTTGGGGACAGTTGTTCTTTTGCTTGTTTGTTTGTTTTGTTTTGTTTTTCCATCCTGGAAGAGGAAGCTGAGGCTTGAAAGTATAGTGACCTTCCTGGAGTCACTTGGTGGGAGAGCCCAGCATGCTAGATCACCACAGACTTCCCACCCCAGTAGACTCTCACACTGGAGGCAAAGGTAGCCAGGATGGATCCTTGATTTCCCTCTCAAAACGTCCCAAGTAAGCTAGGCAGTGGTAGTGCATGCACATCTGTAATCCCAGCACTCTGGAAGCAGAGGCAGGCAGATCTCTGTGAGTTCGAGGCTAACCTGGTCTACAAAGTGAGTTCCAGAACAGCCAGAGCTACACAGAGAAACCCTGTCTCAAAAACCAAAACAAAAAAAATTGAGAGAGAGACATCCTAAGTACCCTTTCCTGCTCCATTCCTCCCTTCTTGCCTCTGTAACACTCCTCAGTTTGAGACTTTTGGCCCCTGGGCTTCCTTGACTAAGGGCCAGTAACCCTGTACATCTGTCCCTCAGTGGCTTTTCTGGGAGTCCTTGTGTTCCTTCTAGCTTGTCTCTCACAGGACAATAGTGAGGGCCCTCTCTGCAAAGCTGGCTGGCTTCCTTGCTCTTGTCTCTCCTCTTCCCTTCTCTTAATCCATCCGCCCTTCTGACATTTCTTCTCCACTCCTTCCCTAGTTCTGCTCCATGGGTGTCTGAAGCTTACCTGGCTTCAGGGCCAAGTAGGTGGTCAACAGGACAAAGAGGACAGCCTTCATGGTCTCAGTGGGCAGCTGGGAGTGTGCCTCCAAAGACTTTATATGGCTTCGGCTGATAGGAGGCTCTGCTATCCACAGTCAACAATGACTGGTTCCCTGGAGCCAGTGAAAGGCCAGAGACCAGCCCATTCCAATCTGATCTCGAATACCACCCCTCCCACTGCCTTTGTCATTCTTTCTGGTGCTGGAGGGCACAGTCTATCCAGGGTGGGGCCACTGTCTCTGCTAGAAGCACTTTCTCAGCCACCCACAGAACTAGGGCTGGAAGTCCTAAAGACACCCACACTATGTCTGCCCTTCTCAGAGGAGTGAGGCCAGTTCTGAAACATTACTTTCTCTATCTCTACTCCCCAGGTCATTTGGACAAGGACAAAGGTGCATCCATGGGACCCCAGTGCTCAGAACCAAAGTTGTGTTGCCTTCCTGGGGCCCATGCCCCCTGGAAAACAGGCCTGGATTGAAGGGCAATACACATAGTAGCAGTTCACTGATACAAATGACAATGACTGGCTACTAGAAGGAGTCACTGAATAGGGGCTCTTCTGGGATTGTCTTTCTTGGATAGGGGACCTAAGAACCAGTGAGGAGTTTGGACAGTCCTAAGGGCATGTCTTAGAGCATTGGAATGTGCCAGGCCCTGGACTAAAGCATCTATCTTCAGGACTTGTTATCCCCCAACTTGAAACTTTAGCTTCAAGAGATTCAGGAAACACAGCTCCCAGGCCACCACTTGATATGTTCTGCTGTCCTCAGGCCCACCTTGCACACTGCTCTGTGGTCTGGGAGGCATCCAGCCTACAAAGCAGGGAGGGACAGAGGTCAGGCCATCTCTCCCTGTTCAGCCTCCTGCTGGGTTGTAGTGGTAGTGGCTGTCTCTCTTTAGCAGAGGCCACAGATCTTGTGTGTCAGTCTTCCTCAGCCAACTCTGATCACAGTTTCCTTCGGATCTAGGGGTCCATTGCTTCCTACTGCTACTGGCTTTGGGGTGATTCATAGTCTTTTTTGCTTGTCTCTACCTGAGGCTCACCTACATTCATCATTCTTCTGCCAGGCTCTCTTGGCAATCTCGCTGGGCACACTGTTGCTCTGGCCAGATACCAGTGAGTAGAAATGCTGGTCATGGCCACCATCCACTTGCCCACAACCAGGGACAGTGGTCTCTGATGTTCTCTTGCCCCTGCTGATAGATCCCTGACTACTCCTTTACCCTAAATGTTCTCTGAAAACACCCTGGCATTTAAGGCATGGGTGAGAATTAAGTATTCCCCTCTAGCCTCAAGGAGCCACATCAAGCCCCAGCAATGCCAGGACCATGCAGCAACCACAGATGGCCTCTACTTGCAGCAACCACACATCCCTTTACCCCAGGCCCTCTGTGATCTCGCCTGCCCTCTGTGAACTCCCTAGCACTCCTGGGCTGGCCTCTTTTCCCTGGAAATTCTCTCCTTTGACAGTAAAGAGCCCATGGCTCAGAGAGAGGCAAGATCCTGCTCAAAGTCACACAGGGTGACAGTACCCTCTTCTGGATGCTTTCCTGTTCTCTGCCTACCTAGAACTTCCTGTGGAATATCCCCTCCTGCCACAGGCCTCCCAGCCCAGGGAGTGCTGTAAGCACCTGCAGCTTGGTTGTGTCTATGTGTGGATGGCTGTCTCCCTGCTCTCACCCACCGGGATGGCTGCCCCTGGAGAGACCTTGCTTATCTGTCCCAGCACTGGAGGCACCGGTACCCAGCACCAACTAGAATAGTCATTCACCAAATATTTATAGGTGTGTAAATGTTTGTCGATCATGACTGATATGAAATGAATATTCTAAAGGCAGTGGTTCTTTACTGGGGTAAGCCTCCTCTCCCCATATGAATGCCTAGAGGCATTTCTGTTGGCTCAGCTCAGGGACACTGGATGATATAGTGGGCACAGGCCACTGTCTGCTCAACACCCACAGTACCAGAATCTTGCAGAACCACTGGGCCACACACACCAGTGGTGCCCAGAGAGGGAGCTCTGGCCAAAGGGTGGCCTAGTGGCCTCACCTCATCTCAAATATTGAAGGCTATGACTACTATTTTCCTACAGCCCCACCTCTTACCACAGGCTTAACTCTGACCGCAGCTTAACACTGAACACTCATTCTGGTGACCCTAGGCCCCAAATGTCCCCAAATATCGAAATATCATGGTCACACCCTGAGCCCTGGCTATGTTCAGACGTGAGCTTGACCATGACTGTATGCTAAGCCCTAACTCTGGTCACACTCTGAGTCTTGATCCTCGACACACACTGAGCCCTGATCCTGGTCACACTACCTAATCCTCCTGGACACACAGTGAGCTCTGCTCCTGCTCGCACAGTGATCCTGACTCTGGTTGCAAGCTGATCTTTGACCCGGCTCACACACCAAGTCTTGATCCTGGTCACACTGTGTGCTCTTACTCTAGCCACATATTGAGTAGTTGACTCTACTCACACACTGAGCCCTGGTGCTGCTCATACGCTGAGCCTGATTATGGATACAGTATGAGACCTGATCTCAGTCACACACTTAGCTCTGAACTTAGCCACTGGCTAACCCCTGACCCTTGCCCTTCATTCTTAGGGCATGCACTGAATGCAACCTTGTAGCCTGGTGGTGCACTGTGGTGGCACACTTCCTGAAAAAGCCTGTCACAAAGGGCATACTCCCTCCAAGTCTCTCCAGGAGTGAATGTGGTCTGGATGTGACCTTGACATGATTTACCCTTAGCCTGCCTGGCTCCACTACCTGAGTCTCTAGTTTTTCTTGTTCTCCCTTTTCTTCCACTCCCCACCACAGCTCATTACACTCCCTGGAGAGCCTGCCCATTCACATAGCAAAGAAGCCACTGTCCTTTGGGTGTGGATTCTCAAAACTATGCCTTTCTATTAGACCCCTACCTCTTCTTAGGGAGCATCACAGGGCCCCCTGCTTGTACACAAATCATGGTTGGGTGGAATCGTTATTTTGCACATAGATGGCTTTTAAAAGCAAAGTCAGCATGTGGACTGTAAAGCCACAACTGG
Source organism: Cricetulus griseus (assembly GCF_003668045.3). Lineage (NCBI taxonomy): Eukaryota > Metazoa > Chordata > Mammalia > Rodentia > Cricetidae > Cricetulus > Cricetulus griseus. Next base: position 372,373,796 of record NC_048595.1, on the reverse strand, counting down.
TTTCTGTTTATGCCACTGCAGGTCTTTGGAAACGTGGTCCTTCAGGTCAGGGTATGACATGAGCAGCCAGGCCTCCATGAAGCTGGGCATCATCTCCCACTAAGGTCCCCATGTTGAGTCCTAGAAGTCAAAGCCACTCCTTGCAAGCTCTGTGTGTGGTATGTTGATGAAGTGGTATAGAAACTTGTGCTATGTGAAAGAGTGTGGGTACAGATCAAATTGTGTATTGTGAGAGTGAACATATATGCAAATATGAGTATTGGGGGTACTGTCCTGGCGTACCCTTTGGACAGTGGACTGGGGGCATAAAACTCCACAGGTCCTGCTGCATCCTGGGACATGTCTCAGTTTTAATCTCCATGTTCCCTGCTTACCCAGAGGTGATTATTTTCCTCAGCACTATTCATGGATCTGTCTGCAACACCCCCTTCCCATGGGCTCCCAACTGTCACCAGCTAGCCTTCTGCTTTAAATATTTTAGATATGTCCCTGTCTTTCCATTTTTCTTCACATACCCATATTCCATACCCATACTCCTTGGAGGCAAGTCAGTGAGACAGAGAGGCCTGAGAAACCTTGTAAGGAGGAAGGGGATGTTGGTGATTTCTCCACCTGAGTAACAGGCACCCTTGTAGTCCAGGCCTCCTCCAGGCAAAGGCTTGCAGGTTGAGGGAACAGTCTTACAGGATGATCCAGGAACTTGGAAGATGGCTGAGATAAGCTAGACCATGAAAAGTGGTCTGCTCATACTGACCCTTTCCAAGGCCACTTTAGATAAATGGGGAGGGCAAGTCTGGCAGGTGAGGAGACTTTGATGGTACAAGTGTCATCTCAAGGGCTTAACTCTATGAGTTAGTGGGAAGGAGCAGAGGGGACCTCTTAGTGCCAGGTCCAAGGGGACACCAGTCTTCCTCTCTCTTTCCTACCACTTCCCCATGGCTAAAGTGAACTCAAGTCTTTGAGATATGACCGATAAGACCAAATATCCTGGAGTCATGTGCCAAGCCCTACTCCCATGCCACTACCACTAGGGAAGTGTGTGATCCCAGGTTCACAAGGTGGAAGCAGAGAGCCACACTCAGGGGCAGAGTCAGCTATCCCAGGGGAGTCCAGAAAAATGTCAGAGAGACTTCTTAGGGTCCTGGGTTCCAGTTATACAACATGCCTGGCATCTTCTGTGACTCAGTTTCCTTCTGCATTCCTCACATTTGATTCTATCATTCAATTCATTATCCAGAGTCATGTGCTCTGAGACAATGGCTGTTCCAAGCTACTGCCTGAGGGCAGCTCACAGTACAGCAGCAACAGCTGACAATGAGGAAAGGGCAAAACAACAGGACCAAGGAGGAGGCAATTGATGCTCAGAGCATGGACCCAAAGTCAGGCAGATGAAGGGAGAGGGGAAATCCAAAGGATGGATTCTGGGGGCAGGGCTAATCAGAACTTGTCCACTGGATGTAAGGGAGAATTCAGAGTGACCCTTAGTGGATGGGAAAGTAGGACTGACTGCCAGGAAACACGACGATTGGGAGTGGGGAGCCAGGCTGGTCAGGAGGCACCTGACCTCCATTCAGAAACACTGTGTTTGAGGTGCATGTGGACAGCTATGTTCAGTTTCTGGGCAAAAGACATCAGGGAAGATATTCTGGAAGGAGACATGGATTTGGGAGCCACCCAGCCTCCCGTGATATTAGAACTCTAGTACTGGAGATCCCTAGTGGGTGAGAATGGAGAGAGCAAAGGATCCAACAAGAGAGGGTAGGGAAGAGCAGGCAGAGGGTCCTGGGTGCTCAGGCAAGAATGTGAGTGAAGGAGGAGCAAGTTGCCATAGTCTGTGTTTCTATGGAACTTTGACAAATCACCCCAGTGTGGAGACTGTAAGACCCCCGGAAGCTCAGGCCTTCAGGATCTTAGCCCAGGACCACAGCCACCCCAATCACCATGCAGAGGTGGAAACTTGATGCAAACTGCATGAGGCTTTATTATAGTTGTTTAACGAGCTAACCCCATGTTAGCTCGGGTCTTTCATCCATTCACCATGGCGGATGGCTAGAAAAGACAGCTAGAACCGGCCGCATAGAGATCTTATAGGGCAGCATAAGGGGAGTGCCTAGGGGTACACACAGGCTCAGGATTGGTATGCCTCCAGGCTTGGAGGTTTTGCCCTGTGTTGATTGGTCAACTGGTTGTTATGGCCCATAGGCCCTCCCAGGGTGGTTGCTATGCTCTGTGCGTCATTGCTGTGCACTTGTCCGTAAAGCATACCCATAGCGTAAAGCATAGCACCACCACCTAACTTCTGATTGGTCCCTTGCCACGAGGCAGGCATCTGACTTCCTAGTGACCAAGGCAAGGTCAGGGCAAGCACGTGTTCAGCTGTTATGGCTGCCGAAAGGGGCAGGCATCTGACCTTAGAGACTAAGACAAGGTCAGACAAACACATGTTCAGCTGTTATGGCTGCCGAAATGGGGAGGTGGTCCCTTCAGAGGCCTGGAACAACACAATTCTGTTTTCTAGTGCTTCTGCAGGTCAGGGTGATGAGATCAGAGTGCCACCAGGGTTGTATTCCAAGAGAGAATGTTTCCTGGCCTTTCGAAGCTCCCTAAGCCGCTTTGCACTTCTTGATTGGTAGCTTTCCTTCATCTTCAAAACACAGGACCCAGCCCCTGTTGTCCCTTCAATGGCTTCATTGCAGAATCTTTTCTCATTGGATCCTTTAACAAAGATTCAGGTATGGTTCACATGCAAAATGGCTCATCACATGTCAAGGTCTCCCAAAGCCTCCACGCTGCACTACGTTTCAAATCTCATCATCAAAATCGTCTAAATTGGGCACATTTTAACTCTAGTTAAAGGAAGGGTCCACAGGAATGGAAAGGGATCCTGGCAACACGAGGCCTTGGAAACCTCCCACCATAAGGTGGCGCTAGACTTACCCTTCAGTCTGTGCTCGCCCGGTCATGGCTCTCAGTACCGGACGCTCAGTCCGGGCTTCCGCTCCTCATGAACGTGCGACTCCCACTGCCCTTCATCGTTCTACCGTCTGGGGACCTGCCAGGCCGGGGCTGCTCCCTTGCTCAACCGCGGTGTAGCGAGCTAGACACCACTGAGATAGAAGCCTCCAAGTGGTCTAGAGCGTCCCCGGAAGTGGCTCGGGGAAGGCCTCGAGGAGCGGACCGGTGGAGAGCTGCTTGGCTGGCATTTCCGGCCAGTAGTGGCGGCTCGGGGTCCACAGGTGAGTGGGGCCGGGCCGGGGCCGTCGCCGCCACCGCGAACTGGTTGGAGACCGGGCCCATGCTCCCGCTCCGGAGCCGTTCGCGCGTTGTCGTTTCTCCTCCCGGGGCGCCTGGGAATGGAGTCCCACTCGGTACTGGCGGATCCTTTCTCAGGGGTCCTCCCTCGGGATCGGGTCCCCTCGGCTCCCATGGGCTCCACCAGCACGCAGACCGGACAAGCTCGGTTGTTCCTCCCCTCCCAGGACCCTTCATTCATTCGTTTCTTGCCTGTGTCGTCAGGGCTGCAGCCCGATGGCAGGCTGTTTCTTACACCTGTCCTCCAGATGCCTCAGGACCGACTCGAAAAAAATTTGCCTCTCCACTTAGGAGCTTACACTCCCGCCCCAGAAAAGTAGTTCTTTAAGCCCCTGTTCAAATGGCACTGGATTGTCAGTGCTCCCCTTGAAGTCCCAAGGTTAGAAGCTTCCCGGATTTCTGCAGCCCCGTTTAGGAGGTTCTAAGAGTGGTACAAGATTCAAATTTTCCCTCTCTTCCTCATTTCCCTTTCTCCCTTCGTAGAACTCACTGGGTAGCTCAGGCTGGCCCTCTACTCAAAGCAGCTCTGCCTCAGTTTCCCAAATGCTAAGATGACAGGTTTGAGCTGCCATACTCAGCTCGGCAAAATTTCTTTTCTGATGTGGGTGTATTCAGCCACTTGACCACTCTCTACACATCTGCAGGGCAGGCACCAAGAGACAGCCATCATGAGCTGAGCCGCCTTCTGGAGGCTTGTCTGCCCCTCAAGTTGCTGCAAAATTCCTCACTCCCTGGTTTGTTATTAAATATTCCCCCTGAGAGTAGACTGTGGCCTTGATTTCCTTCTGTTCCACAGTGAGGTGCACACAGCAAGTGTCCTGTGTGCCAGTGTATGCACACTGCCCTCACTGTGACTGGAATGGGAGGCCCTCAGGGACCAGCACCAAGTTCTGGAGACTAAGAGACTGATTGAGGGGGTAACAGCTGGCTGGTGACAAGCTGGCATTCCCCGTGTATCTTTGGAACTCTTGCACATTTGAATAAATGTCTCTTACATTGTGGTCTCCGGTACACTTTTGTGCTGCTCATGGAAGTAACCTGTACCTTCTGGTTCATCAAATGCTTGATTGGAAGAAACCACCCAGATAAAAGATAAAGTTTTCGGGGGGGTGGGCTGGGGTGAGGGGGTGGGCATAAGCCATTATGACTGTTACCTTGTCTGGACAGTTCTGAAGGTTGCTGGTGCTGCTTGATCTATGGTCTGCAAGGAAGGCCTAGTTAACAGACTGAATAGCAAACCCCAGGCGGAATGGCACTGATGTTTGAGATGATGCTTTCCTGTGACTCTAAGCCCATTTTGAGTGTTCTTAGTAACCTTTCTCCTCTGCTTTCCAGTTCCTGAAATGTATGGGTAAGACAACATTGTGAATCCTGGTAAGAAGTATTCCCAGTTCAGAAACCTGGACACTGTTGAAGTGGAAAGCTGCCACTCTTGCCATCTGTGTGAAGGCCCAAGGCTCCAGCATTCTAGGGTAACTCAACTCTGTTCACCTCTCCTGAAGAGAACAGTAGCTGACTACACTCCTAGGCCTGAATGTGCTGGAGCCTCAATACTAAAGGGAAACTGAAGCAAGACACTGTTGTAGGCAGAGAGCAGAGCCAAGAATGAACCTGGCTTGAGCCTAGGGATCAGTCCTGTGTGAAGGCAGACAAGAGAGGGAGAGACTGGCCCAGGGAGCCAGAGAGAAACATAGGGAAGGACAGGCACAGCCTATCCTAGACCACCTCATCATGGCCTCCAAGCAGGCTGCAGCCAAGGGCAAGGGGGAGAAGCGGAAGCGAGTGGTGCTGACCCTGAAAGAGAAGATTGACATCTGTACTCGGCTCGAGCGTGGTGAGAGCAGGAAGGCACTGATGCAGGAGTATAATGTGGGCATGTCCACTCTGTATGACATCAAAGCTCACAAGGCCCAGCTGCTCAGGTTCTTTGCCAGCTCAGACTCTCGCCAGGCACTGGAGCAGCGGCGTACCCTGCATACTCCCAAGCTGGAGCACCTGGACCGAGTGCTCTATGAGTGGTTCCTGGTAAAGCGTGCTGAGGGCATCCCTGTGTCAGGCCCCATGCTCATCGAGAAGGCCAAGGACTTCTACAAACAGATGCGGCTGACAGAGCCCTGTGTGTTCTCTGGAGGGTGGCTTTGGCGCTTCAAGGCCAGGCATGGCATTAAAAAGTTAGATGCCTCTAGCGAGAAGCAGGTGGCTGACCACCAAGCTGCTGAGCAGTTCTGTGGCTTCTTCAGGAGCCTCGCAGCTGAGCATGGGCTGTCTCCTGAGCAGGTGTACAGCGCTGATGAGACTGGGCTGGGCTGGCAGTGCTTGCCAACTTCTGCTCCGGATGATGGAACTATGCCCCGCTTCAAACAAGCCAAGGACAGGCTGACTGTCCTAATGTGTGCCAATGCCACAGGCTCCCACAGACTCAAGCCCTTGGCCATTGGGAAAGGTGGTGGCCCCAGATCCTTTAGAGGTATCCAGCACCTGCCTATTGCTTACAAGGCCCAGGGTAATGCCTGGGTAGACAAGGAGATTTTCTCAGACTGGTTCCATCATATTTTTGTCCCCTCGGTAAGAGAGCACTTCAGAACCATAGGCTTGCCTGAAGACAGCAAGGCAATTCTCTTGCTGGACCATTCCCGAGCCCACCCACAGGAGTCTGAGCTCGTGTCAGAGAATGTCTTCACCATCTTCCTGCCTGCCAGTGTGACCTCCTTACTGCAGCCCACAGAGCAAGGCATTCGCAGAGCCTTCATGAGGTTCTTTATTAACCCTCCTGTGGCCTTCCAGGGCTTCCCCACCCGCCACAGCATGAACGATGCCATAGTCAATGTGGCCTGTGCTTGGAATGCTGTGCCTAGCCGGGTCTTCAGACGGGCCTGGAGGAAGCTATGGCCTACGACTGTCACATTCGCTGAAGGCTCCTCCTCTGAGGAAGAAGCAGAGTGCTGCAGCATCAAGCCTCACAATAAGACTTTCGCACACATCCTTGAGCTCGTCAAAGAAGGTCCCTCGTGTTCTGGCAGCAGGCTTCAGAACAGCAGGGCAGAAGAGCAGAGTGTGGCAGGGAGGGACATGGATGAGGCCCCTGCTGTTGTGGCCTCGTCCCAGGCCACTGGGCGTGCAGAAAAGGCAGAGAGAGGTGCTGGTGACGACGATGATGAGGCAGCCTGGGAGCAGGCAGCCACATCCTTTGAGGCACTTGTGCGCTTTGCAGAGCAGCAGCCGTGTTTCACCATGCAAGAAATGGGGCAGCTGCAGGCGCTGCATACGGTGTTCAGGAGTCAGCAGCAGTTGAGGCGGGCCCGTGTGACTCTCAGGGCTGTCATCAAACTCGAGGCTCTTCAAGAGCACCCTGGTGTGTGTGTGGCCACAACCCACTCTGCCTTGCCCTGCTCATCCGCATCAAGTGACAACTGATGAACCTTGCCTGTGCCTGCTGACCCTGCAGCTCTGCTCTGTAGCACGTTCAGCTGTGGGGCTCAGACCGTCTGCTAGGCAGGAGACAATACTCAGACGAGAGCAAGCATGACTCCTTGTCTACACAGAGGGCTCCTTGGGTTCTAGCTAGTGGTTTTACTGTATCTCCTAGGACAGGTGTGCATTATTTGAATGGCAGGAGACCCGTGCCCTATCCCTCAGTGCCCTGGAGCCTCCCCTAGTTGCATCCGGGTCCAGTGGGCCGGATCTGCCTCTGGTGTTGGAAGACTGAGCCACATTATCAGGTTGAAGTGCCTTGAAGGGTGTACCTCCAGCCCTCGGGAGGCTGGCTTTCCCCAACCGGTGGACCCTAAGCCGAGTCCTGGGGCACTGGCTTCAGCTCCTGACCTCAGTGCTCACATCCCCCACTAGTAATTAGTTGCATAGTCACATGCCATCCTGAACCCACCTCAGCCGTGGGCAAGCCAGCTCAGTGGTGAGAGAGACTCTGTAGTATCCCTGTCTGCAGCAGGCCCCACCTCTAGGGTCCAGGTTCCATGGAGACACTCATGCTAGTTTTAGCTTTGCTCAGAGCCCACCATGTGTCCTCAAGTCTGTGCTCCCCAGAACTTGGAAGTAACAGCTTTTATGTGAACAGTTTGCATGAAGTCACAGCGCAGCACTTGGTGACTCGGAGCTCAACGGAATAGGCAGGTTAGCAGTACTTGTATGGAAGACGCTTCTGCACTGCTTGGTTCAGCCAGCTGAACTTAACTTTTCCTGACCTTGGAGCTGATGGGTAGCACTGTGGTTGTTGGGCCTGTGACTCCCAGAGCCCTTTGTCTGCAGCCATTAACTCTTTTTCCATCATGGCTTTGTCCTTGACCTCCACTGCCTTTGGGATTCATGTAGCTGACTTACCACAGTTTTCATTCCAGTGTTCGACAGCTGCTTTACCAAGAGACTTTTGCCTGTTGGGCCTCTGAGAGCCGGGGAGGACTTGGGGAATGTTGGTTTGTGTTTCTATGTCTGTCCAAACAAAGGATGGCTGTTTCAGACAGCTCTAGTTGTGACTGGATGTCTTTTTGCTTTACCTGCATGTGTGAACATTATAACCAGGTTGTTTTTAGAAATCTTTGTTTGATTCTTCGGTCCCTGTTGACAGGGGTCATTGTTCTTTCACACCACTTTTTCTGTGTGTCTGGGTGACATCTTTATGCTCATGTGCTGTGTTGTTTCTAGCTCACTATGGGGACTTCTGTGTTACTGTTGCAGCTACTTGAGCTGCTGCAGGTCCAAGGTTGGAAGTCACACTTGCTTGAAGCATCAAATGATGGACATTGGTGGGGGGAGGGGGGAGTCCTACCCTGGGAGGATGGGGCAGGGCTAGGAGAGCTCCTGGATCCATAAGGTTTGTGCCATCGGACCACATTCCAGGACCAGTGCTGGTTGACCTTGAGGACCTGCTCCTGGTGTTGCCACATACTAGATTTGTGGTATCTGTCCCCAGGGCACCTTCCAGAACAACCCAGGTGGGCAGGCCCCTTTGCCTTTAGAGATCCAAGATGAAGGCCAAATGTTCTGCCTTCCTCTTCTGCAGCCATTGGCAGCTAGCTTCCTTGAGGCTTGTCCTAAGTGCAGACTTGGGGAAGGTGTCAATTCCCTGAGAGCATGCATTTCTGTACTGCCTCCCCCTTAGAACCAGCCTCTTAGAAGCCCAGGCAGTCCAGTGTGTTGGCCTCAGGACTCTGAGATGGTAGATACATTGTGTCAGGTGTAGAGACAGACCTGGCAGGACCCTGTTCCCTTCCCTTTGTCCAGTGGCCACTGAGGTGCTCAGAAAACCCTGAGCTCTCCTGGACAGAATGTGCTCTGGTCCCTTGATATACTGTCTGCTTCCCCCTGTGCCTCCCAGATACCTATGTAGCCCAAGCTGGCTTAGAACTGGCATCCCTGCTTCAGCCTCCTGTGTGCTAGAATCATGGGCACATGCTGCTGTGCTTGGCTCCTTCCTGCTTCCTACCAGGAGCCAGGCTGTTGTTCCATTGACAGACAGACCTTGGGCACTGCAGTGTCACAGTTCCCTGGCTGCTCCCTACCAGCAGAACTTTTTCTCCCTATGTATTTGTCGGAGACCCTCCACATTACCTTGGAAGCAATGGAGATTGTCCCTGCTTATGAGGGCCTGGGCAGGACTGTCCCCCTCACAGTATTTGATGCTCGGTGGAAGAGCAGAAGTGCCCTGTCACAGCCCTGTGTGTTGTCTCCACAGAAGTACATCCATAGCAAGACTGGAAGTCAAGCCTTTGTCCTGTGGGTGGAGGATGGTGAGCAATGAATGGGTGGGCAAGTTGGAGGGTTAACCGGGTGAGTGGGCAGAAGAGGAGGCTGCTGTCCTGCCCAGTTACTGAGGTGGTAACTATTGGGAAGCTGCTCAGTCTCTTCGTGACCAGCTGCACTGGACCTAAGTACCATGTGATCTCAGAAAGAAGCTGTGTGGTCTGGAAGATCCTGGATGGGGCTGTGATGACTGCTGTCAACTCCTTCCTTAAGATTGGACCTGAGGTTAGCTGGAAGAGGACCCCGAGGGAGGGTTCACATCTGTGGGAGTGGAAGCTGGGGTCATCCTCTTGTAAACCTGGCCCTCAGCGAGAGGACACCCTGAACTTAGCAAGGTAGAAGCTGTGATGTGTCAGGGAGAGAGTAGGGCTGTGGATGTGGAGTGGACTAGCCTTGGTCCTGACTCCAGCTCATTTACATGATGGCCCTTTGCCTGCCACCAGCCCCACCACCAGAGCTTGCTTTCCTTGCATCCCCAATAAGTGTTATGCTGTCCTTGATCATGGAACAATAGGTTTTTAAGTAAGGAGTTCAGGGCTCCCTGCTGAGTGACAGGGCCAGCTGCAGCTTGGTTTATTTTAAGGAATTGAGATTATTTTGTTTGTGGTTCCAAAGATGCAACCCCCAGATCTTCTCACCCCTTACCATGTGTTTAATAGCAGAGGTTTAAGCTCCAGGGGAGGGAGGTAAGCCAGGGTGTGGTGCCCTGTGGGGGAGCATCCTCAGATTGGAAAGCCGTGGGAGCTTTTGTATGATGAGGAAAGGGTATGCAGGGTCCTGAGGGCCCTTGTGGATGCTGAATCCTCCGGGTGGAGTTGATGTAACTCCCTCTGTAGGACTCCTAGGCCAGGGTTATCCTCCCACTAAGTGCCCAGCCCCCTTACTGTCTCATGTCCTTGCGTCCCTGAGATTACAGCCTCAGCCTTCAGCACCATCCTGCCTCTGAACCCCCTAGTCCAGCACCAGCCTGTGGAGGAGTTTGTCCAGATGAAGGGAGCTGCCCCTAAGAGATGGGGAGCTTTGTGCACAGCTCATAAAGGACAGGAGGTAGACAGAAGTTGCATTCTATGGCTAAATACATGAATAAAGGCCTTCTGTGGAACTTAACAGAAGCACCACCCAATAAAACCATGTCCCCACCTGCCCTCTCTAGTAGTAGTAAATTCACCATGCACTCCTCAGCCGTTATGGCCCTCATGCCCCTGTTCTTTGTGATCTCTGAGTCAGTGTTGGCAGCTGCCCAGAGTTCTGAATTGCCTCTGTCCTACCACTGGGGATAGGCATGTGCCCTGTAGACAGGACTTCCTAGGAAGCAGGCCACAGTGAAACTTGGAGCTTCTGGGCCTCCTGCACAAGGATTCTGGGAAGGCTGGAGGAATACCCGACCATGGGTACCCCAAATGGGCAGAGAAGAGGTGTGAAGTGGAAGGACAGACGCTAGGGGGCCCTCTCCCTGCATGCCATCTCTGCACAGACCTGAAGCCAGAAAGTTTTTGTCCTCTGGTGGGAGAGTGGAAAGTTGCCCTTGCCCACCTCTGTGAACATCCCATCCACAAGAGCATGTGCACAGCTATGCTAAGAGACTATTAGGATGGACCCACTGGCAGCCCCTGACTCCTCCCAACAGGAACACCCACATCTTTCCCAGTCCTGCAAGGCTAGGCAGGTTTATGCTTACTGAAGACTGCACAAACCCCAAGTTTCCATCTCTTTGTTTTAGTAGTAATTATACAAGCAAACCTGAGCATGAAGGACACTCCCTAAAGCCTTGGCATTCTGCAGCCAGCATACCTGTTCCCCTTCCTGGGAGCTCCTGTCGTGGTGGGCATTTAGAGAGCACTCCTGACTGAAGACGCCTGCAGCTCTTGGGTGCCTGTTTCCTACAGGCTCTACTTTGACTGCCTGGTCTCTGTATACTCTGTCAACTCTTTGTGTCAAGCTCCACACTGTAGCTTGGCCACTGTGCCACCCAGCCACAAGGTCACCTGGTTAAGCAGCTTCTCTCATGGTGGGAAAGCCAGGCCCTTGGCTGCTGTTCTGGTCAAGGACTTCTGAGACTTTCCTAATAATTGGATTTTATTTGCTGACATTAAGTGGCATGTGGGCTGACAGGCCTAGCTTCTTACTTGATAAATGGGATCAGAATGTCATTGTGAGTCCTTTAAAAGCTTTAGAAAGGATAGCTATGCCTGTCACCATGCCCAGTATCTAACCCCATGCCAACCTCTGCAGGCCGCCATCCAGTGTCTTCTGTCACCTCCCCTCTTAATGGCCTGAGAGCATCCACATCTGCCAGACGTCGTCTGTGACTTCCCCACTGCATCGGCTGCAGGTCTGGGTGTGACTGGTGCTGATGTTGCCACAGTAAGGCTGTGGGTCATTTGCATATTGAATCATGAAAGGTCTGTTTGGTGAAACAATCCAGAAAATTGTGTGGGGTCCCTATCTATGAAGCCTCACAGAGAGGCATGATTCCTAAGGCAGAAAGAGGAGTAGAGGCTGATTGGACAGGTGGGAAGCTGCTGGTTTTTGGTTTTTTTTTTTGGTTTTTTTTTTTTTTTTTTTTTTTTTTTTTTTTTGGTTTTTCAAGACAGGGTTTCTCTGTGTAGCTTTGGAGCCTATCCTGGCACTCGCTCTGGAGACCAGGCTGGCCTCGAACTCACAGAGATCTGCTTGCCTCTGCCTCCTGAGTGCTGGGATTAAAGGCGTGCGCCACCAACGCCCGGCCGCTGCTGTTTTTTTTTTTTTTTTAATCATTTTTTATTTGAATTAGAAACAAGATTGTTTTACATGACAATCCCAGTTCTCTTCTCCCTCCCTTCCTCCCCTACCAACTAAAACCCTATCTATCACATATCCTTTCTTCTATTCTTCACCTGACTCAACCTTTCTGCTCCCTCATGACCTCTGCATCCTTCCTCTTCTTCCCTTCTTGTGGGAAGCTGATGTTTAATGAAGCCAGAAGTTCTGTTTTGTAAATGTGTAGTGATGGCCACACAACAGTGAGTACAATGATGGCTGAAAGGTTGCTTAATGGTGGCTTTACCAGCCGGATCCAAAGAGGAGTTGTTCACCCTGCAGTCTGGGATGGGCACAGAAAGCTTCAGAGGAAAGACTAGGACCACCAGGAGCCCTCCAACATCCAGGAAGCCTGAAGGGATGAAAGAGGGTACAGAGTCACACATGGGAGTTGGAACCACTGCCTGAGAAATCACACAAAGCAGGGAGAGAAGAAATGGCTGCCTGTGCTGCTGTTCCTCACTTCCTGTCTCGAGATATCTGTGCTCCTTGGTAAGGCTTGTGAGAAACCATCAAAGAAGGTTGGGAAAGGATCATGAAGAAATAGAGCCAAGGGGAAGGAACATTAAACAAAAGTCACACCATAAGCAAAGGTTGGCCATGCATGTGGCTATTCATGGCTACACTATCAGAGGTGACTGGCTTTGTCTCTTTCCTTGAATTTATGGAGTACCTACTAAAGTTAAGGCCCTGGAGATATCATTGCACATGAAAACATTCACTATGTCCTGAGTGTCAAGTCAGAAAGCAACTTGAGAGAGCCCTTGACCCCTTGAGTGTTTGCCATGGACTCAGGGGATGGCAGGCATCAGTTGCAAGTAAGAACCAGATATATATATATATACATATATATATATATATATATATATATATATATATATATATATATAGTGTCAGGCATCCACTAGCCTAATCACCTACCCGATTACACTCTTCTACCTACCTACAGTTCTGTCCATTCATCCAACTACATAGCACATGTACTCATCCATTCATGTATCTGCTTGCTTTTATCATCCAAGCATCATCCAGTCATCACCTTCCCATCCATCATCTGTCATCCATTCATCATCTATATCTATCCATCCATGTATCATCTAAACACCTTTCATTCCATTATCTATCTATCCATTCATCTGCTCATCCGTCATTCATTCATCCCACTTCTGGCATCATGTAATGTGAAACACAATTAGTGCACATCTCAATGGAGTCAGAACTAGTTTGAAAAACAGATTGTTTATTAGGAAGTACTCATGCAATGGAGCCAGTCCTATACAACCAGGCGGAAGAGGGAACAGAGAGAGCTGCATGCATGCAACTCTCATATTTAAAGCCTTGCTACATCACTCTGACCATGCCCAAGTATGCATGGTCAGAGTCACCTGTGCCAGCCCCCAAGCGGGTGTGGACAGCATTTCCCCCTACACTGGACTTATTGCATACTACAAATGAGTTTGTCTTACCTCACTTTGCAGATGGAAATCCCGAGGCCTGGAGGAGCTGGGTCCCCCATGTCTTTTTACTTAGGCTCCCACTGTGGAGGTGGGCAGCCTCTAAGCCTCCTAAATCATTTTGTGGTCTGCTCATTGCTCCTTGAAAGTCAGTGTCCCCCGTAGATGGGGCCACACCCAGCCTGAGGGATGGATATAGGCCATGGGCATCAGGATGGGTCTAGGGCCCTTTAGTGAGGACAAGACTAGGCCTTGCCTCTTACTCATCTGGGCTGAACTCATATTTTTGTCAAGCAGCTTATCTCCCTGAATCACATTCAGAAGCTTCCAGAATTGACTTTCTGCCCTGGCATCCCCCAGAAGAAGTGTTACCCAGGGCAGGCGGCAGTGGTGCCTCTAAGGAGGTTCCTGTCATTCAACAACCCCAGAGTCACTAAAGGGTGGAGAGGTCACCATGGGTCTCTACCTCACTGGTCTGGCTCTCCTGTCACCTGTCTGCTGAGTGCCAGGTAGCCTCAGTCCGTCTTGGAGACTTGGTGATTCTCATAAGCTTTGCTTCCCTCCATTTTTTTCTCAGTATTTATTGAGCATTTTCTGTGTGTTAGATCCCAGCATGGGTACTGGAGTCCCTCAAAGGTCCTGTGATGTGAGAAATGTGGAATCCAGAACAGCCCTGTGCTTAGGGGATGATAGTAATGAGACCTTTGCTCTGGTGACATCAAGGTCCAGGGATTCATCCCAGCTCCATATCCCATTAGGTTTGGGCAAGGTAAGGATGTCTCTCTCTGGGTAGATGATGGAGTATGGTGGTCTAAGCTTCCAGGGACCACTATCATTACCCATGAACTGGGACCAATAGCCAGCTTGGCTCAGACTGTCTGTCCCCTTTCACCTTTTGTCTGGGGGCAAGCCTGTCAGCTACACAGAGGCTGGATGTGCCTAGGATGGGGCCAGCTCTGCTAACAATGTCACAGCAGGATCCAGACCACAGGCCACCAGTCACAGTCCTCTTGGCCTTAGTTGAAGTGTAGGTCAATGAGTTTCTGTCACTTTGGAGAGACCAAGAGACCAGGCCACAGAAAGCAGGAGCTTCAGGCCCCAGCAATGCGGACTAGCCTGGCTTTGCCATGGCCCTCTTGCTCTCTTCTCACTTGGGCCCACACAGGGAAAATAAAGGACCATTTAGGGATGGGCACGATTTGGGCCAAAGGAAGGGATTTGCTGAATGTCCCTAGAAGAGCAGAGCAGCCCAAGGGATGGAAACACAATAAGCAGAAAGTTCACAGAAGTGTTTGTTTTTCTGCCTGCCTTCAGGGTTTGAAACAGCTCCCAGCACACTGTGGGTCACAGGCAGAGGAGATAGTTACTTCTTGCTGTACCAACCCCTAGCCCTCAGCTTTATGAGTCCTAACCTCCAGCCACTCACCTGCTACCCTGGAGGAAGCTGTTCCTGGACTTCAGCCAGTCTCATCTTTCTTGTCCTGGGCCACTGGTCTATTGTAGAGATTGCAGTCCAGTCCTAGATTGTCAGCCAATGGCTTAAATTTTGTGGGTGCTCATGGGAAATGGGTAGGTGAGAGAAACTAGTTTCCTTCTGGAAACCTTGGCTCCGTCTCCCCTCCTAAGGAACAGCAGGAATCTGGGTAGACAGGGGCCAGCGTCAGAAGCACTCCTTGCCTTGTCTCCATGTGCCCATCTGCTGTCTGAAGTGATGGCTCAGCAGGACTCCTTTAGCCTGGCCATGGTCCCTCTCCCCCACAGATGAGAGGTGGCCAGCCTCATCCATCCCACAAAGCTCCAGCTTGTGATTCTGTTCCCTCTGCCTTAGAGAGTTTGAACTTTTGCACATCTTTTGCTCAGTTTGTAGAAACTTTAAGGCAGTCCACCCTTACTCCCTTGGGCTCAGCCAGGGTCCTCCTGAAAGATTTTCTCAAACATCCCTCTGCAGTGGCCATCTACACCCTACACCTCATTGTTAGCCCTGCTTTGAGGACCTGCTGCTGATTGGGCAGATTCAACCACATCCCCAGGGAGTTCACAGATGTGCCCATAAGAACAGCTCAGCAGTCTCTGCATGAGACGAGAACCAGGAGACTCAAAAGGAGTTCTTCCAGGGCATGGAGGGACAAAACCACTATCAAAGAATAAGCTGACCCATAGATCCTGTTAGGGACTTGGGACTAGACTTACTGGAGCAGTGGTCCTTGGTGGGTTTTAAAAGGACACCCCAAGGCCAAGTTCTCAGCACAGAGGGACGATGGCAGGGAATAAGAGACAAAAACAGGAGACATAGGATGAGGGAGAAGGGGAAGGGAACAAGAGGAAGAGGTATCTTGTCCTTGGGGGGGGCGGGGAGGAGATGACAAAGGACTGTCTCTAGATAGAGAGGAGACAGACACGGCACATAGGAAAACAGCAGTTTATAAAGGTATAAGGGGAAACCCCATATTAGGATGAGGTGTTTAATTTTAATTCGGTTTGTTAATTAGGTAAGCCAAAAGCAGTTTTTGATTGTTGGACTTCAATACTTTGATAGCTGGACCTTCGTAGTCAGCCTCTGGAGGAAGAAGTGGCCAAATAAGGGACTAGACCTGAGTAGCTAGTTTCAGGAATGGAATCTAATGATTTTTAGCAAGGCAGAGAATGGGGAGAAAGGCAAGGCCTGCCAGAGCTGCCTTTGCCACACTTGAGCTGGCCAGAATCCCTTCAGCTTTTCCCAGAAAGTTTTGTTCCACAGGAGACAGCAAATGCTCACAAGTAAAGTGATGTTATGGATGGGTTTGTGGTAAATGTTCCAGGGAAGTGGGGGTGTGGCAGAAAGGGGGAGCTGAGAGTGTTGATAGCTGAGAGCTCTGTTCCTGCTGTATTCCTGGGATACCAAAGTCCCTGGAGTAAACATTTTCCTCAAAGGCTCTGAGGATGGGGGCTGCTCTTTCTAAGAGACCCCAAGAAAGCTCAGGGGTCCCTCGGTGCCAGGGTCCCACAACGACCTGATGAATGAACAAAGCTGTGGACACCTTGTCCTAGCTCTACCCCAGTGCTGCTCCTCACTCTCTGGATCTCTATGTGATGCTAAGGTTCCAGACACAAAGGCCTCTTCCTGCTGCAGAGGATGCCTGAGTACCTGAGAGGTGAGTCACCAGTGATGCTGAGTAAGTGCCTGCGTCAACACTACCACAGCACAGCACAGAACAGCACAGCACCAGCCAGTGCACAAGCAGAGGAACCATAGCAGGAAGGCTGCCAGGAAAGAAGAGAGCCGGGAAGAAATAGGGAGATGGAGAGGAGATGGAGGAATGGAGAGGAGAGAGATGGAGGGGTGGAGAGTAGAGAGATGGAGGGGTGGAGAGGAGAGAGATTGAAGAATTTAGAGGATAGAAAAGGATGAGAGAGAAGAGAGGAGAGAAGGAGGGAGGAATGGAGAGGAGAGAGTAACAAGAAAATAGAGGTGAGACTAGAACTGTCCTCCATTCACTCATTCTTCTCTCATCCCCTCCCTAGCCCATTGTTTTGAAGCCTGGTCTACCTCTCCCTGAGACCTGGTTCAGTCTTAATCTTCCACCTCATTCAAAAGCAGAGCCAGGGCTCCAGGGCCTCCCGCCAGGTCCCAGATTATGAAGATGCTTCCACACTGCCGTGCAGTGTGTTATAGGTGTTACTGGGTGGAGTGGAGTACATGTAGGCCAGTCGTGGTGGACAGTGGACCAGGGAGTGGCAAAGTCACATCAGGGATACTAGAGTCTGGATTAATTGGTGGCACCCCAGGTAGAGGCCAGAAGTTATCACTCCCTCAGCAACACCCTTAGGACAGTCCCCCAGCCTGGGAACAAACACAATGTATAGACACTGTAGGGGCCTCAACACCCTCACTCCTTACAGAAAAGAGCACTTTCCTGTTCTGGCTGGATCTTGCACAGTGTCCTCTACCCTGAGGTCCTGATGCCAATAAAAGTGGGGAGAGACAGGACAGGACTTAGGGAGGCAACCTGATAATGAAGGGTCAGAACAAGACTGATCCCAGACAGTACTCCAGCTTTAGAAACTCTGAGCCCTAGGATCACTGAGCCCTGATCCTACTTATACACCAAGCTCTGACCTCAGTCACATAATGAACCCTAATTCTGGCCACAGAATTTACAACCATCTGGAACATGGGCCTGTGGGCATGCTTGTGGGGAAGTATCTTCATTACATAAGTGAGGAAGGTGGGGGGAAGACCCACCCACGATGTCAGCATTCTGTGGCTGGGATCTCAGACTGTAAGTGGGGAAGGGGAGCTGGACAGCAGGGTGTATTCATCACTCTCTTCTGACTGTGGACATAACATCACCAGCTGCTTGAAACTCCTGACCTCTTGACTTCCTTACCATGATGGACTGTGTACCTTGAACTGTGAGTGAAAACAATCTCTTTCCTGGGGAATTTTATCACAGCATCAGGAAAAGAAACTAAGATACACACTGAGCCCTGGCCATGGTCATAGGCTGAAGCTTCATTTTGCTCACATATTAAGGCCTGATCCTGGACTATGGCCAAGCCCTGGTTTGATATATGCTGAACTTGGATCCCTATCTTCTGCAAATCATACAAGACATGAGACCAGGGATCTGGGAGGCCCTTAAAGAAGCTCAAAGCTGTTCCTCTGCCTCTCCCCCACAGGTGACTCACTACTGTCCTTGGCCACACTCCTCTGCTCGCACCCACCACAGCCTCATACTAAGATGCCAGGTCCTCCTGGAGACAGTGTCCTGGGGGTGGTCGGTGACTGAGGGACTGACTCACTGCTGAGGTGGAGAGTTTGAATGCCATAGCTGGGCTCCCCCGCACTCAGACCTTGGGCTCCATCCTTCCCCTGGATCCACAGGGCATCCAGAGACATAAGCCAATGTTCTCTCCACCCCAGGCTGTTGTCATCTCCCGAGGTGATGAGCTTTGTCCTGCTCACCAGTTAGAAGTGACCTGCTTCAAGGAGGGCCTAGGCCCTCCCCCAAATGATATGACAGACTTTGAAGGTCCCTCATGGAGGGCCTCACTATTCCTGGGGAGGAGTTAGGGGATGTGTTGGGGGGGTGGGGAACATAGGAGGATGGGGGTGGAGGGAATGGGGGGATGGATATGTAAATATGAGTAGTAATTAAAGAATTTAAATAAAAAAAGAAATGACCTGCTTCAGGGATTGGGGTAGTCCCAAGGCACAGTGAAGAGGGACAGGACTCACGGTGGTCTTGGGAGTTCACTACAGACAGCCTTGCTAGAGGTGACCCATCAGGGACTCTGTGCTCACTGCATATATTCTCTACCCACCTGAGCCCAAAAGCTGAGGCGGGGGTGGTATAGAGTGGAGACCTTCGGAGAAGGCCATGGGAGCTGGGGGAGAAAAGGGAAGGAGACCTTGGAGGCAAAGCTTCCTGAAGTAGGTAGTGCCATGGTCAGACAGGACAGGGACAAAATCCAAGAGAGCTGGGGACCTCTGGGGCCTCCTCTGCATGGTCAGAATTGTAGAATTGGTACTTGGCAGTCTGGATCCTGGGTGGTTTCAGGGGACAGGACAGATGAGGAACACTCCACACTTACCCAGTACCACTGCTGTTCTGGTCAGTGAGTTCCAACCTTCTCATACTTCCCTTGTCCCTAGACAGGGTGATGGGGTCTCTTCACATTGAGAGTAAATGGGTCCTGGGCTATGCAGAGTGGAACAAGCAGTGGGGCCACATTTGTGGGAGGAAGGCTACACTCTGGCAGATCCACCCATGGAATGCCTAGCAAGCTCCCAAAGTTCCACTGCCTTGCGTGCTTTCAGATGAGAACTTCCATGGTAGCAGAGAGTGGAGGTGGCCCTGGGTCTTCCAGAGCCTGTTCGGGTTGAGGTGGCTGTTCTTTCCTCCCTGTTTCTTTCCCTTTTATTCAGGCTTCCGTGAGGCATTGTCTCTAGGTCACCCAGGTGAGAGAGGACCTGAGTCCAGACAGCCCAGAAATGACTGATGGCATGTTTGCCACCTGGTCCTTGTTCACTGATCAGAAAGCAGCCAGTGCCTTGACTTCTCCCCCTATAAGGAGAGGCAGACAGGGCCTAGCTCCTTCCTCCTAGCATGCCCGGTGCTGCTGCTCTGCTCTCTCCAAGGTGCTGAAGAAGGGGCCCTGGCTCTTGGTTGAGTTCCTCCAGGTGCCAGGCCTAGATGTGTGTGTGTGTGTGTGTGTGTGTATGTGTGAGACAGAGAGAAAGAGAGGGGGGGAGGGGAGAGAGAGAGAAGGGGAGAGGGAGAGAGGGGGAGAGGGGGAGAGAGAGGGAGAGAGAGGGAGAGAGAGAGAGAGAGAGGGAGAGAGAGAGAGAGAGAGAGAGAGAGAGAGAGAGAGAGAGAGAGAGAGAGAGAGAGAATTTAGCCACTCTTTGATTATTAGGTTAAAACAATAGTGGACCTATGTGAAGGACCCTTGGCTTCACATAGGTGTTGCAATGTTGAATTGAGCCCAATGTCCAGGGAGTATGAGCTCCTAAAGTCCCAAGGAAAGCAGGCCAGGCCAGTCACAGTTATACCCTGGCTGTCCCTTCCTGCTGGGTCTTTAGGATCAAACCTATGGCCAGAACCAGCCAACTCTAACTTTTGAGTGTCAAGAGAGAGAGATCTGAGGGGGTGTCTAAACTCAACTGTGAGGCTGATGTTTCTTGGTACATGTGAGCATACATAATTACCTGTTGCATTACAGCACACATATGTGTGACAGAGGCAATACCAAGTCCTCTCTGCCTCCTTTGCAGTCCTTCCCAGGCTCAGTGAGGCTACAGACAGGTACTGTCTACCCCTCCCTCCAGAGACTTCACTCTGGATTCTTCCCAATACACCTTGCTGAGCCTGACCATGGATACTTGGTTTACTTGGGATATTCGGAAGAGTGACAGTCTGGCATCAACCCAGGCTATCCTCTCCCAGCTGGGAGAGTAGGGGTGCATTGTGTGTGTGTGTGTGTGTGTGTGTGTGTGTGTGTGTGTGTGTGTGTGTGTGTGTCTGTATGTGTGTGCCTGTGTGTGTTGGGGGTGAGGCAGCTAAAGGCTGATTTTATGCAACCTGCTGGAACTGGCACATAGAAGGTCTTGTAGTCTGAACACCCACCCTAAGCTGGAACAGCAAGTTCTGTGGCTTCCTGACTTTTCTCTGGCTGCCTCTCTGGCTGCAGCTTGATGACAATGTGCTAGTCTGTGCCTATCAAAGAGGCTGCGGAGGACAATCTGCCTCCTGCCTCTGTTTCTCTTCCCTTAGCCTCAAGGATGTATTTGCCTCCTTTTGCTTCTGATCAGGCACACGCAGGAGGGGACAGTGTCATGCCACTGCTGTTAGCACAGTAGCACTACCGGTAGCACTCAGGCCAGCAGCCAGATCCACAGCTGCGACACTCCCCAGCTGTCCCCTTCCTTTTCCCCGTGAAGAATGGAGTGTGGATCAGTGGGACAACATTTGCCTCACATATAGGAAGCTGTTTGATTCCTCAACTCACACACACGCGCACATACACACACACACACACACACACACACGCGTGCGCGCGCGCGTGCACACACCCTGCTGAAAAGAGATCCTTCCATGGATGCTGTTTGTGCTGATCATAAAACATCCAGATTCTTAGACATTCTCCCACTGCAGAGGAGAAGCCTATATCCCCACCTGCTGCACAAGCACAGCCTGGCTAATGAACGGACTGATGGCAAGTGTCTTTTGGGGACCGGATCCTAGAAGACACTGCAACTTCTTATCTGTCCTCTGACCCCATCTCTCTCCTTCTTCCTTTCCCTCCATGAGCAGAGAAGCCCTACCAACAAGCAGCACAGGCTAAGGCCCCAGCCATCTCTGAGCAGTTAAACAAAGTAATTCAGGACCTACGCTCACCAGCTCTTTCAACTGGGCCTAAAGGTGAGCCTCACCCAGAAGGGTAAAGGGAGTGTTTCAGTGGGCTGAGGAAAGGGGTACAATCCCCCATCTGAAATGTAGGAGGAACAAGGGCACAGTGAGTCCATGTAGTGGTCCAGTCTGAGCTTCCTGTGGTTCTGGGTGCCAGTGCTGGTATAGGGTAACAGGACAGAACTGAGGCAGCTCTGGCTGGGCAGAAGGCTCCTTGGGGCACTTACTCAGCCTCTCACTTCCTCACTTCCTTTAGTGTTCAGCTGATTCCTGGCAGCTAGATTTCCCTGGTGCCCATCTCAGGGCATCTGCCACTCCCAATCCGTAGGCTTCTGCAACTCTCAGCACTTCCTGAATAGGGGAAGAGTCACCTGTGGACAAAGACGTGATGAGTCACTTCTGGGCTTCCCCAGTATGCTGCCACAGGGGGAAGCCATTAATAAGCATCAGTTGAATAAAAAACTGTAACTCAGTGGAAGGACCTTAGACAAGCAAGTACATCTGGAGTGGGGCCTGGCTGGAAGATGTGACCTCTGAGGCCCACCCCCATCTTGCTCCCAGGGCTGTCTTTTCTAGCATCCCCACCTGCTCAGGGGGAGTGCCATGGTCAGGTTGCCAGGTTCACGTGGGTGTCTTCATTTGGTGACTCTTGCTGCTTGCCCAGTCTCATTAACTATGCAGGCCCAGTCCCTAAAATCCAAGTGGTGTGTAGCCCCACATTGTGGGCTAAGTTCTGTGCATATTCTAGGAGCCACTATAGAGCTGCAGCCTAGAGATTTGCACATACTAGCCTTGGTAGGGTCTGACTGTTGCCCTAGCCATCCTGGGTTTCTCAGGTGGGTGAGTATAGACAGAGGTTCTGTCCCACCTGGTCCCACAGTCTCTTTGCCCCGAATAAACACACAGAGATATTATCTATAAACTGTTTGGCCAATGGCTTAAACTTCCTACTGGCTAGTTCTCTCTTAATTATTAACCCATAGATATTAATCTATGTATTTCTACATGTCCTAATCTTATCAGAGAAGGCTCTAGCATGTCACTCCTTCAGCAGCTACATGGTATCTCCCCAGCAACTTCTCTCTGCACCCTCTCCCCAGAATTCTCATCTGGTAGCCCTGCCTATACTTCCTGCCTGGCTACTGACCAGTGTTTTATTCATCAACCAATAAGAGAAACATATATACAGAATGAAATCCCCAAATCAGGTGAGGGAAGGACAGAGACCACATGGGGGCTGGCTGACTGAAGAAGAGTAGAAGTTCAGGGTAGAAGAGAAGGGTGGATGGGGAATGGCTGTCTTGAAGGTAAGGTTAACACTAGACAGATGAGGTGATAATAATAATTTCCACAATGACAACAGGTTGGCATTAATGAAGATGATGAAATGTGACTATGATGGTGAGGAAGATCTCAACAGTTATGACACTGTAGAAGCACCACTGGTGGTAATGATGACGGCAACAGGGTAATGAAAATAATGGAGACAATGATGGCAATGGTAATCATTATGACAGTATTGTTGAGGGAGTTGAGGATGACAGTTCTGTTAGAGATAGTGACAACAATAGTGGCAATGTTGATGAAGATGTCAGCAGTGATGATGGTAGCTGTAAGGGTCAGGATGGTAACTGGGGATAGTGGGCATGAAGACATCAAGGATGGTGACGGTGGCAATGCTGATGAGAATGGTGGTGATACTGATGATAATTACATTGGTTGTAATGGTGACTGTGTTGGTGTGATGACAGCAGATGTCATAATCAGTGGTAGTAATGATGTTACTGATGGTGATGATAATGGTAACGGTCACGGTGGTAATCAGGGTGTTGGTGATGATGATCACAGAGGTAGTGGTGACATTGACAATGGTCATGGTGCTGGTGCTGGTGATAGCGGTGAAGTTGATGACAGCAATAGCATGGAAATGTCACAGGTGATGGGTTTGAGATTGAATGGATGGATCAATGTCAGATTGGTACTAATGTGTTGACTGGGTATGAATGGCCAGTGAGAGTGATGGGGATTGTCAGGCTTAGTGGTCCTAAGTAGAGTGGGGCTTTTCCCAGGACCGTCTCAGGTGTCTGCTTCTCCTAGCTCTGCTGCTATGTATGAGCTGGCAGGAGAAACTGGCTTGGGTGTGATCAAAGTTGTCCCTGATGGGGGCTACGGTATGGCTTGATCATTCCCCTTCTGCCTTAGGTGAAGGACCTGTGTGTCCCTTGCTGCTGCAGTCTTCTTTCTCTGCATGTCCCAAGTTACACTGAATGTCACCTGGACAGATGATGAGGAGTGAATCAAGGTTCTGTAGCTTAACAACCAGTGAAGAAACTTGAGACCACAAAGGGGATGTGGCCAGGCCAAACCCATAACTGAGTCTCTACCCAGAATGGTGGTAAGGCCTCCCGTGTGATGGACACTCCATGGCCGAGTGTCAATTCCTGGGGCCTAGGTACAGTTCTGGCCATATTCCCCACTCCATCCCCTGGTCCTCTTCTTCTCAGCCTCGCTGGCATGGTGGAGATGTGGAGGGCCCTGTGGGGAGCCCACACAAATTTCTTTGTTTCTACGAATCCATGAAAGGTAGACAAGGCAGCTGGGAGGGAAGGAGAAAGAGGAGGGAGGTAGGAGGAAAGCCTAAGAAGAGATTGGTTAACTTGGGAAGTAGCTTGGGCTTCCTAGCCGTTGTGATGTGAGAATGAGACTCCACGCCAGGCTCCAGCAGCGTGGGAATCTGCTCCCCCTCTCATTTTATTAATAAAGCAGGGCAGCAGTGTCACTTGGCTCTCCCCATAAACGTGTCATTCCACTGACTAATTCTTTTTAATTAGAAACAAGAAGACAAAAAGGCTTCATCCTTGGAGGCTTGACAACTTGAGTTTCATAAGGCTAAGCTGCTGTACCCACCCACTATCCTGGCATCCCTGCTCCCTCATCATCCTGGAAATTGGGCCCAGCCGAGAGACTAGGGCAACACCAGGTCAGGTCAGGTGGCCCTGCACTCTCTGTTGGCCACAGGTGTTACTGCTGCTACAGCCCCTGATGGGTGCAGGCAGCTCTGATGACACCTACACCCACATCTGGAAGAGGCCATTCACAATTCTTGCTGAACATTCTCTGGCACTAGTCATATAGGCAGGACAGACAAGGACCTCATGGCATGATAATTATCTGGGACACACCAGCATTAGTCAGAGACCAGAGTGGGGAATCAGGGGTCCTGAACAAGGGAACAGATGAAGGGGCCCCAGGAAGGAGCATGGGCCACAGATTCCCTGAAACCACCTCATCCTCCCATTAGCTTGCCAGTGATATGTGCCTGCCTGGTGTTAGGGAGGCTTGGTGGCCTGAAACTTTCTCAACAGAAATCAAACATTGTTGATGGAGCTACTGTCCCACTGGGTCCCACAGTCATTTAGCCCCAAATAAACACACAGATGCTTATATTAATTGTAAACTGTTTGACCGATGGTTCAGGCTTCTTACTAGCTAGCTCTCTCTTAATTATTAATCCATAACTATTAATCTCTGTATTTCTACATGACCTTATCTTACCAGAGGATGCCCGGTACATTCTATCTTCCCACTAGCTACATGGTACCTCCTCATAGCTTCTCTCTGCCTCCTCTCCCCAGCATTCTCCTTGTCTGGTAGCCCCGCCTAAACTTCCTGCTTGGCTACTGGACAATCATCAACCAATAAGAGAAACATATATACAGAAGGACATCCCCCATCATCTCCTCTTTTCTGTCTAAATAAAAAGAAAGGTTTTAACTTTAACATAGTAAAATTATATATAATAAAACAGTTATCAAACAACAAATATAGTTAACAATATTTAGTCCATTAACACTTGGCAAAATTTAAAGAAAATATTCTATCATCTATCCTATCTTTGTGGGTGTAAAGTTTTATATGTAACTTATGATTTGTCATAACTAAGGAAAACCATAACCATAACCATCTATCTTCAACTCAATCAAAGACCTCAGAAGGATAATATATAAACTCTAGAATAGACAGAGACATCTTGAGGCTGGACAGTCACCCAAAGTTTTTCTGTAATGTTGGGGCATCCATCTTCAGCCTATAGGCCATTGTATGTCTGGCAGACTTCCCAGCAAAGCAGGAAATTTGAAAATATCCCACCTGTATTGGCAGTTTGTTAGTCATTTTTCTCTGTGTCCTTCAGAATGTCTGGCAGACTCTTCCATGGAGCAGGAACCCTGCAGGACTGTCCCATCTTGTTTTGGCAAGCTTAGCAGTCACTTTCCTATGGGTCCTGCATGTACAGTTTGTACAGAATACAGTCAAACAGTCCAGGCAAGAGCAGTTTCTTGCCCAAATGGCTATTTCTGTCATGTTTGAAGCCAAACTCCATCTGAGTTTCTTCAATGCCCATCTTCCTCTCTGATGTAATTGGTGTTTCCGGGAGCAGTTGTGTCTCACTCTCATGAAAAACCCTAGTAATTTTAAATGCCATATTCTGAAAATCTTTGAAAGGTTTTGAAGAATACCTATTCATTTGAAATATATCTCTGTATATCTAGAAAACATAACTATAAGTTTTGACTATTATAGGTTATTATCTATAATCTATTTTTAAATTATACATTACATTTTTAAATGAGCTATATAAATACAATATCTAAACAAGAGTAGAAATATACATACAACAAAATTGACCTTAAATTTGTATCAATAAACCAAAAGCCATGCCAATGCAAAGTATTCATTTCTATATCATATTCCCTGCTTTTTCTTTAGAAAGAGATTGACTGTGATCACTAACCATTTATAACCAGACCCATTTAAATGAAAACAAACGTTTATAAACAATATTTGGGAATGTGGGCACCATTCTCTACAAACTGTTTCCTGCTGTTTGGGGGTGCTATCAATGCCATGGGATCCTGAGAAAACCCAGAAATCTGGTCAAATCCTGGCTGTAGTAGTCTCAGGCTGCATCATCTCAGCTGTTTTAGATGCTGGATCACCTGGGTCACTGCTTCAGGGGATCTTGCTTGATGAAATCATATAAGTCTGGAAGGAATCTATAGTTTTCATCTTCTGTGGAAACAAAACAGAACCTCTTTTCCAAAGTAACCTGTCCTTAGACTTAAATTTTGAAGTCTTTTACAGCATTTTCAAAATATATAAGTTGGATTAATCCAGCAGGATTTATAATCAAATGTCTCTTAGCTGCTGTTGCTCTTTCCTCAACAATCAAACAATTAAAAGACAACACAATAACATACAGTATCCAGACTCTCTGTGTATTTTCCATCTTTATGTGTCTTTTCTTATTACTCTATTTTATTTTTAATTTTTGGTTTTTGAAAGGGGGTTCTCTGTGTAACTTTAGCTGACCAGGAATTCACTCTGTAAACCAGGCTGGCCTTGAAATCACAGAGATTCATCTGCCTTTGCCTCCTGTGTGCTGGGATTAAAGGTGTGGGCCATCACACCCAGGTACTCTATTTCTTTTTTAAGGACTTTATCCTTTATCTTTTCTCTCCAAGCCTATATATATATTTTTTAACACACTGTAAAACACTTAGAGGTTTTTCTTCATCTAAATCTATCTTTACTGTATATCCCTTTTTCTGACCATGAGTCTTATCTGCTAATTAGCAAGGCTAAAATTAAAGTGGCAGCTGGCCCCACCCTATTTCTTGGCTTTCTGAGAGTAGCTTCATGGCGAAATACTGGTGGGAGCCATGCTTATTGCCACAACTCCATGGAGTTTCTAGGTTCACCACCAAGAAGCATGCTGCCGGCTGTTCACAAACACCACTTAATTGTTTGGTAGCAGGGTCTCTCTTTTTATTTTTATTTTTTTTTTTTTGAGACAGGGTTTCTCTGTGTAGCTTTGGAGCCTATCCTGGCAGTCTCTCTGGAGACCAGGCTGGTCTCAAACTCACAGAGATCCGCCTGCTTCTGCCTCCTAAGTGCTGGGATTAAAGTCGTTCGCCACCAACACCCCAGCTTGCAGTTTTTGCTGGTAATTCCAAGTCAGGAAACCTCTCTTAAAGGAGCCGAGAGCCTCTGCTTGCCTCTAGCAAACAGAACTCAATCAAGAAAATGCTGCTACCAAGAAGCAGTGCTTGACTGCTCTTTATTTTTTTAATCCCTTTTTAAGCTTTTGTCAGGTTTCACATGGAAATTCTTATCTCACACTGGGCACCATTTGTTGACAGAGCTTCTGTTCCACCTGGTCCCATAGCCTTTAGCCTCAAATAATCACACTGACACTTATATTAATTACAACTGTTGGGCCAATGGCGCAAGCTTCTTACTGCCTAGCTCTCGCTTAATTATTAACCCATAACTATTCATCTATGTATTTCTACATGGTCGTGTCTTACCAGAGAATGCTGGCATCCTATCTTCCTGGTAGCTACATGGCGTTTCTGGCAGCTCCTTTCTGCATCCTCTTCCCAGAATTCTCCTTGCCTGGTATCCCTGCCTATACTTTCTGCCCGGCTGCTGGCCAACCAGTGTTTTATTCATCAACCTATAAAAGAAACATATTAACAGTGTACAGAAAGGATGACATCCCCCATTAAGGTAGTCACTGTCAGTGAAGGTCACGGCTGAGAAGTGGTTGTGATGGTCATCTGACCCTGCAGTGTCTACCCACTTTCTAGAACGTCCGTCCACACAACAGTGGGCTCCTCTCCTCTCCAAGGACAGGGAAAGGGCTAGGCAGGGTGGGCTGCTGCTCACCTGCGCAGTTTGGGGCAGACTCTGAAGCCAAGGCCCACCCTTGGTTCCAGTGAGTCCTTGTCTGGTGCCTGTGAGACCCACTAGTAGTGGAGACATGCTTGCCTAGCCAGGAAACTGCAGGAAGTGGAGACAGAACTGGGTATCCAGGCATCTGCAGCTGCACAGGTCGCTCACTGGGAACTCTGTCAGTGGTCACCAGCTTCGCAGGCCAGGACAAAGACTTGAGAGCTCAGCCCAGGTGGCAGTAGATGGGCTGTCTCAGGAAGAAGGAGGCAGCAGAGAAGGATAGGGGTCCAGATCCAGAGAAGGAAAATGGAGGGGTCACCAGCCAGAAGAGGGTAACTATGATCAGAGGCCAGGAAGGGACACAGAATTGGTTTCCTCTGCCCACCCTGAGTCCTTTTCTGCAGGCCATCCCTAAACTCCTCCTCCAGGAAGCCCTTCTGGTTCTTGAAATTCTCTATCAATTTGGACTCTTCCAGAGAGCACCATTCTCTGTTCTATTGGAATCTCTATCCCCATGTGACAGAATGAGAAGTGTCAGGCACATGGACTCCAGGCATCCTTAGATTAGTCTGTCTCATCTTGGCATTACACCAAGCTCATCTCACACCTTGGACCCTTCAGCCTATACACAGTCCCTAGGGATTTACAGAGCTGAGAAGCTATTGCTCAGGGCCAGGGTCACCTGCTTTTCCTGGGGCATAGAACTCTAGGGTACAGGTAAACAGATACCTGATACAAGGTCTAGGTTGTACAGGTCTAGGTTTGTGGCAGGGGCAATGTGACCAGTCTTCAGCTTTCTGATGCTAGGGACTCTGGTCACCTCCTCTCCCTCAGAGCAGGGGCAGAGCAGGTGCAGGGCAGGGCGGGCCCTGGGTGGCAGCAGCAGGCTCAGTGCGCAGAGCCTTCCTGCGTGGGGAAGCTCCGTGCTGCGTCATGGCTCAGCTATTCTCAGCCTCTCTCCTTTTATGGTTGCCGGAAGGGAAGCGAGCGGATGGGAGCGGATGCTGCTGGGCTGGCTCTGGGGCGGTATTTAAATGAAATTGCAGAGAACAGCAGGAAAGCACAGTCGCCAGGGTGGGGGTGGCAGCCTTGGACGCCGCCCTTTAACTGGCATGGGCATCTGAACTCCCAGCTCTGGGGGTGTCTGCATGGGCCAGCTGGCAGACCCCCCCCAACCTGATGGAGAGCTGCTCCTGCATGATCCAGCCCAGTGGGCACACAAGGAGGTAGTGGGTGGGCGCTCAGCCTGGCTAGGGCCCCAGTGGAGCAGAGATTTGAAGGCGGCTGCCAGACTCCCACCTCAGAACAGCCTCCCATGCTCAGGCTGATTCCTGGATCGTAACTCTGCCCCTGCTCCCCAGCTCAGCACTGGCTTCCCAGATGTAGGGAACCCTGGTAGTCTTTATTTCTGCCCCTCTTGGCAGCCATAGTTCCTGGACCTTCTCTCTACAGCAGGGAAAGCTCACACAACAGAAACACCAACCTCAAATCTTTTCCCCACATCTTGTCCATTTCCATCCTATACCTTCCTTGTCCTTCCTAGGTTGAAGAGGTCCTGGCCACATTAACCCTTGACTCAAAGCTGACATCTTAGCCAGCATGAGGAGACCTGACTTGCCCTGATACCCGAACTCTGCTACCCTCCACATTCTGACCCCAGTGGACAGAACCCACTTGCTACATTGCTGCCCTTGGCCGTACCAACCCATTCACTTGGTAGTCCCTCCTTATCTCTGACTGTTGGCCCCTGCATAGTTGGCGACCCTGAGTACCTTTGCTCAGGCAGTACCCAGAGCCATGTCCTGTTGGTTAGCAGCAGTTCTGCAAGGAAAAACAAAAGGGTGCTGTAGCTCTGGCTGTGACATATATGGTTGTATGCAAAACACACTTCCAGACCTGCCTGGACATCAAGGCTGGCCACTCATGCTTAGGGGCTCTGTGGAGATGAACACAGGACAGGCCAAGGCACAGGACTCAGCATCTTCTAGGTCTAGAGACTCCATACAGCAGTAGGGAGACAGGTCTTCATTTTAACATTGGGGTTAGCATTTATCAACTGAACAAATGAGCGGGCAGAGGAGCCTCATAGCCATAGGTCTTCCCAGCTTTCTCTTACCCTTCACCTTGAAGAGTGGCCACTTAGACAGTCTGCCTGTTGTGTAGTTGAGACCAAGGGGCTGAATGAGTGGCATGAAGTCATACATAGCCTCAGGCAGTTGCAAGAGGAGAGTGCCTGTCCACGGTTCTCAGGTCAGGTTCAGGTAGGCTGTCCCAAAGGGCTTCCCTAGGTCTGTGCTCTGTCTCTTGTTTCTACACTTAAACTTGCCTCCTAGCATGTGAGTCCCAAGATCTGTACCCACAATGCCCATGTGGCCTCTCCTACCTTGTTCTAGACTGTTCTAACTTGAGCGATGACCATTAGAGGGGCCAACCTGCTCCCTGTGTTAAGAATACCCAGGAAGGAAGTGCTAGGTGCTCTTTGCCAAGATCTGACAGTTACAGAGGGCAGTGGTCAAACTAGAAGCATAACAGAGGACCACCAGTGGGGAAACCGAGGCCATGGAAGGGGTAGGGGTTTAGGGAGACTCACCCATGTTCATATAACACAAGGAAGGGTCCTATATAAACCTAGAGGTCTCACTCAGATCTCTACCCCAATTCTTTTTTTCCTTTTTCTTTTTTTTTTGCAGACTTTTTTATTTGAATTAGAAACAAGATTGTTTTACATGAAAATCCAAGTTCCCTCCCCCACCCCCGTACTCCCCTATCACCCCCCCAACTAAAACCCTATCTAACACATATCCTTTCTGCTCCCCCTGGATGGTGAGACCTTCTCTACCCCAATTCTTACCCTGCTTTTGGCCTCCATTGTTGTGTGGCTTGGGCAGGTTTCTGGCTCTCTCTGGGCCTCAGTTTCCCTTATGAATAATGCTGGGTTCAGTGAGGAACATAGGTCTCTTGAGGACAGACTCCCACAAACCTATGTCCTTGTCCACTGCCAGGCAGACAGTAGGAAAAGCCTGGGAAACATAGAGCAGCAAGGCTGTACAGGATCCATGGAAAAATACCAGGCTTCCTTAGAGGCTGGACTGGAGGTGCTGAGGCAGGAGGCAGGAAGGAGGAGGGAGGAGAGAAGAGGGAGAAGGGTCTGGTGTGTGGGGGCCCTGAACAAACAGGCTGCCTTGACTGTTCCAGGGACAAGGATATAGCACACAGTCTGCCAGACGGAAGAGGAAGGAAGGGGGAGGGCGGAGAGAACATGTTCCCGTGGCTCAGGAAGGAAGGCTGCTGGCAAGGGAGGGGAACTCCGGGCCCTGGAGAGAGCACCTCAGCCTCTCATGGCCCCCATGCCGTAGCCTGCCTCTGTTACTGACTAGCTCAGTAGTCTGAGACAGGTATCCTCCCTAACAGGGCCCTATGGAAACTAAATGAAAACACCTCTGTGAGAAATTAAACAGCTGACCTGTGTTGGATTCTCCATCTTTTTCTGTTTCCCCATCATCTCCCTCAGTCTTCCCTAACTTTGTTGTCCTTCAGGCTCAGCCCCAGAACTCTTGTGTATCCTGTGTCCTGGGGGAGATTGGAACCCTCAACCCTCAGCTCCTGAGACCATCATCGCCCAATCCTACTGTGTCCAGAGACTGGCAGTGGGGGTGACCGGAAGTCATTCTGCCAGCAAAAGGCTGGTGGGAGGGCCAGGTGTCTTCCCTCCTGCTGGTGGCTCATCCACATGTCAGCTCAGCCTGAGCTTAGGAGGCCATAAGAGTCAGTAGGTAGTGGCTCTATGAAGTCCCCAGAGCCTAGCTTTGAGGGCTGGAGGTGGGGCCCTCCTCCCTTCTCCTATCCCGTGTGCTGACACCCAGGAAGGACTCTGGCAGCTTCTGGCTTGGTGGGGCTTTGTTCCTCCACTGCCACAGAGGGAAAAGTGAGGCCAGGTGATTTGAAGGTCCGTGGAGGGGCTCATCCATTTTTCTTCCTCAGATCCATGCCAAATCCTTGCTCTGGCCCCTTTTGACTCTGAGTGCAGACCTTTAGTTGGCCAGGGTACCAGGACATCATCCCTGGAGCAGGGAAGAAGGACCAGGAGCTGGGAGCTATGGTCCAGGCAGGAAAGGACATCTGTGCAAAGTGGGTGTCAGGAGGCTGTCTAAAGATTTGATTAAAAAACAAACAAAAAAACACCTGGATCAGGGGCTAGGCAGGAGGTCCTGAAGCTTAGCCAATCAAGGGGCAAAAGCCTATACCCCTACTCCTGTGCCTATACAGGTGACAGGACTGTGGGCAGATGAGAGCAGGAAGCCCATCTTTGCTGCCCTGGCTTCTGACTCCATGACAAATGGGGTCACACAGCCCATATCACAGTGGAGGGATGGTCAAGGTGTGTGTGTGTGTGTGTGTGTGTGTGTGTGTGTGTGTGTGTGTGTGTATGCTTGTTCATGGGTACAGATGCACACCTGTATGCTCACAGTATAACTTTGTGCGCAGGTACAGGGATGGCCAGGAGGTCTTTTCTTGAAGGGGCTGCCCTCTTACCCCCATTACTGCTGGGGGCTAACTGCCCAGCCTTGGAAAAAAAAATCTGCTGGGAGGACTCTCTAGCCAGGCAGGAATAGCTGTGTTGCACACGAAGGAACTTTGAACAGGGAGAAAACTTAGGAGACCCTAAAGCCCTCATACTCCTGAGAGCCTAGGTGGTAAGACCCAACATATGTGCTTCCTGCCAGGGAGTTTGTACTCATGGGAAATCTCAGGTGGGGGAAGAAAAGCAGGAGAACAGAGCTAGGGGCTCCAGAGACGGGGGAGGGGCAGGACAGGAGGGCTCAGAGGTCTCTGACTGACATATTGGCAATTTAGCACCACAACATCCCAAAGGAAAGGCTGTAAGGTCAGAGTCCAGGGTGTCCTGGGAGTAAAGGGCAGGACTGACAAGGCTTCCTGGTCACTTGGATGATCTCAGCACTCTATGGACTTGCTGAGGTCACCAAGGCCTGCCCCATTCCTGAGGACTCTCTGAGGTAGCTCGTCTTTCATTTCCCCAGGTTCTTTCCCTGCATAGGACCAACCCCCAACCTCCCTAGATCCTTCCCCAACCTTCAAGGGGGCTGAGGGTGGCACTATTAGCTCTCTCATGGGGTAGGATTGGTATGGGGAGGGGTGCTGGAGGAGTGTGGATTAGAAGTCCCCCTCCCTGGAGGCAGGGAGCCAGCCTGGCCTCTTTTCTAGTGGCAGAATGTAGCCCCAGGCTGCAGTTGGGGGGGGGAGTTGCTGAGGACTTCTGAGGCGATAATTGGGCAGCAATTAAGTGTTCCCAGAGCAGCAGTGGCTATTGCCTGAGCCTGTCACCTGTCACTGGGCTCCTGTGTTCACAGCTTCTGAAGACCCTGAAGGAGGAGGCAGGGTTCTATGTGATCAGCCACCCCAGTGGGGCTCAAAGCAGAGTGTCCCAGGAACAGTGGCCTGAATGGACTGTCCTCTGTGGGGACAGATGAGGTGGCCAGAGGGCCATAGCACCTTGGCACTGGGAAGTTCTCCACCATTTGGGCACAATTCCCCTACAAATTGGGATGTGAAGGATACTGGTCCCTAGGCTACAACACAACTCATGCTGTCACCCTTGCCACTTCCAGGGCTTGCTCAGCCCTGGCTTCCCGACTCCAGGGGCCTGTCCGCTAGCTTCTGCTATGGGTACATAGAGGCTGACTCTGGCCACTGAATGGCTGTTACTGACACGCTACCATGTTTGCAGACAGAACAGAGAGTCCAGCTGGCTCATCAGCCTGATCCCATGGCATAGGACCTTAGTCAACCTTCAGATTCAGACCTGCAACCCCCAGCTCCCAGGATTTCTCCAAAGGAAGAATCTAGCTGGTTCCTATTCTAGTAATTTCTCTGCCTGGTTCCTCTCCCTGTGGTGATGCCCCTCCGCCTGCCTTCTGCGTCCGCCTACTCACCTCTAATTAGAAATGCCAGGAGAGCCATTTTGAGGGAGGTTTATTCCCCCAGCACCCCCCGAAAGACATTCCCCTTAGGGATGGAAGCCCCATAGAGGAAGGAGGAGACAGGTTGGCTCTATGTGAGGCAGGGCTCCCCAAGACTTTCAGAGAACGGGGGGGGGGGCTCTGAGGGGTACAAGGTGAGGGGGTTTCTGTAGGTGTGTGAACAAGAGTGGGATGGGGGAGGCTGAGGTATGAGTATGTGTGGATTGCAAGTAGGGACCATTAGTGTGCCTGGAAAGCTGTGAGTGGGGGGCATGAGTCTACACAGAGGGCTGTGTGTGGGGGGCATGAGTCTACACAGAAGGCTGTGAGTGGGGGCATTCATGTGTATGGAAGGCTGTGAGTGGGGGGCATGAGTCTACACAGAGGGCTGTGAGTCGGGGGCATTCATGTGTATGGAAGGCTGTGAGTGGGGGGCATGAGTCTACATAGAGGGCTGTGAGTGGGGGCCATGAGCCTATATGGAATGCTGTGAGTAGGCTGTGTTGGGGGGGTCTATGAGTGTTCATTGTGTATGTATGAGTGAGAGAGGGGGGAACTGGCAGAGAGGGAAAGATGTTCTTGCTGGCTCCATGTGTTTGGGGGCCCCTTCAGGCTTCTATTGTGGGCAGTGACATGTCCCCAAGTAACATCAGAAGATGGGAGACCCAGACCCATGTATCTAGCTTGGAGTAAGCCAAGAAGGATGCCCTCCCCCACTGCACCACAGCGCTGTTGCCAGGGAATCGGAAGGGGCCTCCCTCTAGAGGGAATCTCAGCTTCCGGAGCCCCATTCCTTATATGGTATTTTGCTTTCTTCTGCCAGCTCCTTCTCCTCTCCCCTTCCTCCTCCTCCTCCCTCCCTACTTCCTTCAGTCTAACCTCTTAGAAGTCTTGAAGCTTCTGGTCCAGCTCTGGCTGTGCCCTGGGGCTTCGGGGCTCAGAAATGTTACCTGCACCTTCCACTTCCCTCTACCTCAGCCCAGTGTCTGTGCAGGTTCAAGTGATGCATCAGCATCCTCAGGGCTCTGCAGTCCTGTTCGGCCCCTGACATACAGACAAATGCACCATTGCAGGGGCCCAGAGAAAAGCATTTCCTGCATGGAGTCCCTCACAGAGTTGGACCAGGCTAGGACCTGGACTTTATGACCCTTGGGATGAAGTTAGGCAGGAGCGGTGTGTGTGTGTGTGTGTGTGTGTGTGTGTGTGTGTGTGTGTGTGTGTGCCATTAATCTCAGGCAGTCGAGGATGGATGGGTCTGGAGTGAGGGGTCCTGCCAGACTCTTCTGTGGTTGCATACTGTGTAGTCAGGTCGGACAAGGGTCAAGATGGAGACATTAATGATCCAGAGGGGTGATGTCCAGCTGCCGCCTAAGAAAAGAGATCATGAGACCTTGAAGGCAAACATCCCCCGCCCCCCCCCCCGCCCCCGCCATCCTTGCTGCCCAAGACTAGGTAGAGGGTGTCTCTGGCCTCCCATGGTCCCTCCTGTCCCAGAGCTCCCGGTGGGAGGCGCGCAGCAGAGCAGATTAGTCACTCCGGGGCGAGCCGGCTGTGAAGGGGCGGGTCCTTGCGGGCACCCGCCGGAGAGAAGCGAGTAGGCGCGGGGGGAGGCGGGGCCTGCGGCAGGAGAGGGCGCGGGCGGGCGCTGGCGCGCAGCCTGGGCACCGCCAATGGGAGCCGAGGCTCAGCGAGCTGCCGCCCACGGGCCCCGCGCAGCATAAAGAGCCGGAGGCAGCGGCTCCAGTGCAGTGCTTGGGCGACTAGTCCTCCCGCAGCTGCAGTCTCCGGGCCTCACCAGCTCCGGCGCGCCTGCCACTCTCGCCGAGTTCCGCGCATCACCTCGCACCTGCCACTGCCGCTCAGCGCCCGCCGCTGCCGCCCGCTCTGCTGCCTTCCCGCTTCTGCCCCAGAGGAGTTCGCAGCCTGTCCGGAGCCGCAATACCTGCGAGCAGATGGAGTTGGACCATATGACGACCGGCGGCCTCCACGCCTACCCTGCCCAGCGGGGCGGGCCGGCAGCCAAGCCCAATGTGATCCTGCAGATCGGTAAGTGTCGAGCCGAGATGCTGGAGCATGTGAGGAGGACCCACCGGCACCTGCTGACCGAAGTGTCCAAGCAGGTGGAGCGAGAGCTGAAAGGGTTGCACAGGTCGGTGGGCAAGCTGGAGAACAACTTGGACGGCTATGTGCCCACCGGCGACTCACAGCGCTGGAAGAAGTCCATCAAGGCCTGTCTGTGCCGCTGCCAGGAAACCATTGCCAACCTGGAGCGCTGGGTCAAGCGTGAGATGCACGTGTGGAGAGAGGTCTTCTACCGCCTGGAGAGGTGGGCCGACCGCCTGGAGTCCATGGGTGGCAAGTATCCAGTGGGCAGTGAGCCGGCTCGCCACACTGTCTCAGTAGGTGTGGGGGGTCCAGAGCCCTACTGCCAGGAAGCTGATGGCTATGACTACACTGTTAGCCCCTATGCCATCACCCCGCCACCTGCTGCCGGAGAGCTACCTGATCAGGAGTCAGTGGAGGCCCAGCAGTACCAGTCTTGGGGGTCAGGTGAGGATGGGCAACCAAGCCCTGGTGTGGATACACAGATCTTCGAGGACCCACGGGAGTTCCTGAGCCACTTGGAAGAGTACCTGCGGCAGGTGGGTGGCTCTGAAGAATATTGGCTGTCCCAGATCCAGAACCACATGAACGGGCCGGCCAAGAAGTGGTGGGAGTTCAAGCAGGGCTCGGTGAAGAACTGGGTGGAGTTCAAGAAGGAGTTTCTGCAGTACAGTGAGGGCACACTCTCCCGTGAAGCCATCCAGCGGGAGCTGGACTTGCCACAGAAGCAAGGTGAGCCACTGGACCAGTTCCTCTGGCGCAAGCGGGACCTGTACCAGACACTGTATGTGGATGCTGAGGAGGAAGAGATCATCCAGTATGTGGTGGGCACCCTGCAGCCCAAGCTCAAGCGCTTTCTGCGACACCCACTGCCCAAGACCCTGGAGCAGCTCATCCAAAGAGGCATGGAAGTTCAGGATGGTCTCGAGCAGGCGGCTGAGCCTTCTGGGACCCCACTGCCCACAGAAGATGAGACAGAGGCCCTCACACCTGCCCTTACCAGCGAGTCAGTAGCCAGTGACAGGACCCAGCCTGAGTAGAGGGGCCAGCCAGGGTCCCTCCCCAGCCTGCCTGCCACACCCAGCCTGTGGTCTTTGCCAACTAGAACTTGAGCTGGGGCTGACTCCCAATAGGGGTGTCCTGTCCAGCCAGACATCTACTCACCCCCTGGCCTGACTCACATACAACTGCCACACAACCATGCTACATGGATCGAACATCTAGAAGCCCCTCTCCCACAGGGTTCCCACCTGCCACTCACCCCTCACCTGTCTCCCCAGTCCCACTGGCCTTACCCTCTACATTATCAGACCATCACAGAACACCCGTGGCTTTCTCATTCTGCTCCAGTGCCCATGTCCTTTGGGTAATCAGGAAATAAGTGTCTGGAAGGCAAAGAGCAATAGGCACCATACCCAAGGGGCACACCAGGGCAGAAGCTAAAGGAGAATCAGTGCCGAGAGAACCTCAACTTCCAGGGATGCAGCCCGCTCCTACAGACACAGCAGATCCAGCTCATACCCTAGCTGCCTCCCAGGGCAACTGGCTGACCTTGGGCAGCATAGCTCCTCTCCCAGGGGTGAGCCAAAGCCACAAATGCAGCTGAAGCAGCAGACCTGACATCATGGAACTTCCTGGCCCCCAGGTGAGCCCTGCCCCATGTATCTTCGAATTGGGGTGGGCAGAAGAGTCAAGTCCATGTTTCAGGAAGCTTTCAAGGCTTCTCTAGCAAATTAGCTGCAAGATGAGATGGGGTGGCATCAGGGTGGGTGCCATTGTGGTGGACACTGGTATTCCAGGGATCGATGAGGGGGCTGAGGAGGGGGCATGACTGGGGGAGTTTGCTGAGCCAGCTCACAGGGACCCTATGCTTTCTCGCCCCAGCAGTGATTCATACCAGTGAAGAAAAGCAGAGCTCAGCTCCATGACTCAGCCGTGGCAAGCAGAGGGTCCCAGAGGGGCTGAGTCCTCACACCCAGCTGAGGCAGCAGCTGGCACCTTCAGAGCCAGGAGAATGATATCAGGTAAGGGAGTCTTGCCTCCTGCCCTGCCCAGGCCCCAGATCCCAGCCAGTCTCCAAATCTCTGTGTTTCCTGAGAAGTCCCTACATGCCCGGGCGGGGGGCGGGGGGCGGGGGGGGCACCTGCTGGGGACAGGGTTCCCTACTATCCTTCCCAGATCATGGGGTGAGCAGTTCTCTAACCACTTTTCTGCTTCCTGTCTCCCTCAGGTCTCAAGGCTGCTGAGAAGTCTTCCTTGCCATGCCTGGAATTGGCAACACCACAGCACCGGCACTGTCCCCTCCTCTCTTGAAGCTGCCTGCACAGAAGTTCCAAGACACTTTCAGGGCAGAGAAAACATTACAGAGAGGAGGTGCCTGGCAGAGGGCAGCACCCCAACTCAGCCTGAGAGCTGGAGGTGAAGACAGGCCAGCGTGAAGCCAGGGTCTGCCATGATGCTCACCCCGCTGGCCACTTGCTGCCCGCCATGAGCCACTGCAGCTTGAGCAGGGTCTGTGCTCCTAGCCCTGTTAGCACAGAACCCAGCTCGCTGCATGGCCATTGGCCCCCTGCCAGCCAGAACCTTGCAGGAGCCTTAAGGCTTGGGCCTCAGCCCAGCCCAGCCTTTCCTCCTGGGCCCTACCTGCCGGTCCAAGCCTAGTCCCAGGAGACGCCAGGCCTTGGCTCCTGGGCTGTACCAGGCACTTCCCTGCCCTGCCCTGATGTTGCCCAGCTGAACCTCATCCATGCCCCAGCACCACTGCCTCGTGCTGGTAGCTGCTTGTGTCTGTAGTCTGAGTAGGCCTTGTTGAGGTTCCCTGTCTGCCTGGTCCACTGGTGTTCCACTGACCAGTTCCACTGAAGTTCTGACAGATCCTCTGCCCCGTGCCCCTGCCAGCCCCATGGCTTTATTTTTGCACATATACCACTACTCATATTCATTTGGCTGGCACAGGGTGTATGAAAGCCCTGGGGACTAGGGAGACACTGAAGATTTCAAGAGAGTATGGCTATCCTCTATTCCCAACAAGCCTTGAAAATGCAACCAGGCCATCTGTCCATACCATCTTACCTCGAAGACAGACTTTTATATAGATATACACACACATATAAGATTTTGTTAATAAAACCATGGAACTTCCTGGAGTCTGTGCTGTTTCTCTGGGGTATGGGCTGGGCTGAAGCAGGACCTCAGAGGAGGCTGCCTTCCTGAGGGTGACTGCTTACGGAGATGCAAGGAGGGGACACAGAGGTAAGGGACAATGCTATGGACCCCTGAGACATCTCTGGAGTGCTTGGCCTGGGAGGCCCTCAGGGCCCCTAGAGGCCAGCCTCATGGCCTCTGGGCCTGGCTCATTCCTGGTCCCTGACCAGCAGGGTTTGTTAATCCTGAGCCAGGGACAGGTTTCTGAATTCCCCAGCTGGGGTGCAAGGTGTGCTGCGTTTCAAGTGATCTTTTTTTGCAGAGTTGAGCTCATTCTAGCTCAGCTTGGAATCTAGGGACAGGGTAGTGTCCTGTCTACAGTATGACAAGTGCCATCTCTCTGGCCTTTAGTTTTCTTATATTCGAAATGGAAAACCATCTTTAAGTTTATCCAGGATTGGGCTCAGGACCTTGGGAATAACCTGTCCAAGGTCTACATAGCCTTCACCTCTGTGAAGCTTCTGTGTCACCTCAGCTGACTGTGACAGGTTACTGAGAGGGAGGGGAAGTGGACTGCAAGGGGCTCAAACCCCATACCAGCTAGGCCTCAGTAAGTAGGGCCAGCAGGAGACAGGGAGAGAGTGGTGGCAAGAAACTGTTTGATTGCTGGGCTATACCATCCTAGTCTAAGTCCATGGGCAGCTGTAACTCAAGCTAGTGTCCTCGGAAGATCACTTACTAGCCTGGAGAGTTTAGGTTTGCTCATTGGCTTTGATGAACACCCTTCTCCCCGCCAACACACACACATGCCACACATCTTGAGCCCAATTCTGAGCTTTCACTGTACTTGTGAGACACCTTTAGAGCATCACAGAATTAGGGTGTGTTTGAATGATCCAGTGGCCCAATAGATCAGCACAACTGCCATGGTCATGTGCAGATGCCCACTGTCCCCTCTGCTGAGGTTCTGCTTCCTGGAGCCCCAGGCAGGGCAACCAGGCTAGCCAGGAATAGCACGGGCCCAGCCCAGTTCAGCTCGGCCCAGCCTGGGAAGAGCTGCACCTGCTGGTGCCTGGAAAAAGCACAGCACCTGCCCAGGGGAGGATAGAGCCTGCCAGACTCTGGGCAGAGGCCTGGGAGGCAGGTTACAGATGGAAAGGAGGAAGCCACCTGCTGCCAGGAAGTGTCGTCACCCTCTGCAGGGCCAGCAGGAGCCACGAGTGCCAGGGAATATGAAAAGCCGCCTCTGCCCTTTCTCCCCTATGTTTCTTTTAAATACTGAAAGTGCTGACAAGAGGGAGGGGAAGTGGCAGAGGTGGAGGTGGGTACCACCACAGAGAAAGGCCTCTTTCTCTTGCTCCCACACTATTGCTCTTGAGAGCCTGGGACCAGATGTGGTTTTCCTTTTAACAAGTTGCCACTGTGATTGACAGATGTTCCAAACACAAGCAATTTGAGACATGGTTCTATTTCTGTACCCAAGGAACAGGCAAAAGGTCCCACGTGGGGTGTGGCAATGGGTCTGGCCCATTCTCCTTTCCCATTCTCCCCGCACTGTGTGCTTGCCTCACTAGCCCTGGCTATACCTACCCATCACAGTAGGGCAGGGAAACTGAGGCAGAGAGAGCTGTGCTTGTCTCACGTTTGGAACTGAGCTGGGCCCATCACAGGGGCTCCAGAATGCCCCTTGGACTCATCCTGTACCTCCAGTTCGGCAGGACTCTGGTCATATTCCGAGGTCATGGCCTTTCTCTGATATCAAGTCAGATGGTGAGGAGTGTGGGAGAGATGAAGGATACCTTTTCAAATGGACAAGGAAGGTAAAAGAGAACTGCTCTGGGCCTGGGGAGAATGAACCTCCCTGGACTTGGATGAGCCCCAGGTAGGGAGGAGTCAGAAGGTCACTCCAAGAGGGGCACCGCACTTTAGACCCTTTCCAGCCTACTGTTTCTCTGCATTGAGTAAGGAGCCTAGAGTCCAAATCACCTACATCCTGTCCTCCAAGCACAGACCGCATTTGAGGATCAATTCCAGTGGCTTGTCGTAGTCCTTACTCCCCTTTTCAAGGGCATATTGAATCTTGGGGTGCCTCTCTCTCAATGAGTATGGGGGCCTGGGGGGTTAATACAAGATGGGTATGTGAGTGGGAACCCTGGGGATGAGGAGGGGAGGGTAGGAAAGAAGGGAGAGCCAAGTAGCCTGAGAATGGGAGAAGGAAAGGAAAGAGTGGGGAGAGCTCCACCTCCAGCCTGAGGAACTTGTCTGGGGACAATGGCAGGTATGCTTTTCCGCTGGAGCCTCCTGTCAGCCTCTCAGCCTACCCTACCAGGGCACAGCATGTGTTCCTTCCCTCAGAATGAGCCCAGGGCAGAAAAGTACAGTGAAGCACTAATGGGAAGAAGCAGTTCGTGTGGTTCATTCCACAAGGCTTGGGGAAGCCAGGGCACTGAAGATGACTGGAGGGCAGGGGCAGTGAAGGGAAGCAGAGGCTACAAGGACACAGACAAACCCCACATCTATGTGGCCTTCAGAGTCAAGGGATATGCGAAGACCAACCCTGGGACTGGCCGTGACAGGACTGTCACCAGACAGTGGAGGATTAGCAGCTGTGGATTCCACCCACAGGCTTCAGGAAACCCACTGTTCACCACAGAGGAAGACGTTCCATCACCAGTCACCTGGGCACCCAGGGTGACCCCACATCTGTTTCCATAGTCAACAGATTGTAGGTTCCTATGTCACCCTGCCACACACACCAAGTGGCATATATTTCTTCCTCTGAGTTTTGACAGCCATACATGTTTCCTGGGTTGGGCAGGTTCCATTTGCCTTGGGCTTGGAAGGTGAATGGAAAAGATTTGCTGAGAAAATGGATGCCCAGAAGTAGCCAAACCCAGGCTTGTCTGTTCATATGACTTTCCTCCTCCCCCTTCCCTAGGGGACTAAGGCTGGATTCTCTGACACAGGATGAGAACAGCGGAGTCCCAGAACAGGAGGCTGTATCTGTCTGTTGTCCTATGCCCCTGCCCTGGCCTGTGATGGACCACAGGTCCCCAGCTTTTAGGGCCTGTCTTGGAGGACCTGTTAAAAATCAATTGCTTCTGCTTGTCACTATTAGGGGTGTGGCAGACACTCAGTGTCTTGGAAGGTGTCACAGCCTGTGGCCAAAGTTTTCCCCTTGCCTCAAAGGGTCAATTCCAAGGTGCCCTCTATGCCAGGATCCTGCCCCAGAGGGCTACATTGAGTCCTCCCTCTCAGCATGGCTTGGGACCTCTGCCTCAATGAGCTATCTGCTGTGGTGGCCCTGCCCTGGGTTCTGCTTTCCTCAAACTCTGAGTGCCCACGGCAGGAAGCAGTGCGTCTGGACTGTTACCATCCCTCTCCCTCTCCCATCTTCCCACACAGAATGCCTCCTGTTCCTCCACCTTGGAGACATACCTTTCACGAGGTCAAGGCACTTCTTGCCACTGCCCACATGGTGGTGTGGCACTCAAGTGAGGACATGTGTATGAGCTTGCTGCAGTTAAACCCACCAAGGGCTCTTCCCACCACCCCAAATGGCCACATGAGGCTGGGGGCAGGTCTTGCTCTAATTGCAGTGTAGCCAGCTGCAGCCTTGCTTTTGAAGTTAGGTCTAAAGGCACATTCACAATGATAGGCCTGTTGGGTCCCTGCTACTGAATGCTCAGTGTCTGGCCCCACCTGCAGTGTCCCTGTGTTGTGTCCTTGTAAACTTGACTTTCTTGCTGTGTGGGGCAAAGCAAGAGGCAGGAGCTGAGTTTGCAATGGTTCTGCTGAAGAGAACTGTTCAGATGGACCAAAGACAGGGCTCTACCTGAGATAACCTGCCTCCTGTTCCCACTGACTACAGCTGCCCATGGAGCCCACCATGGGCCACTCGCAACTCCCACCTGTAGCCAGCTACGTTCTACCTCTGACAGGTCACACACTGACTCCTCATTCCCACAGGAGGAGGTGAGGACTTGCAGGCGCCTCCTGTCTTCCAGTCTGTGTTTGTCTCCTCTGGGGGTTCTCCCACGCCTGCCAGAGTGCCCAGCTTGTGCCCTAGTTTTGAAGGCAAGGGGTGGCATACATTTCCTCTGAGAAGGAGGCCAGGCACCCACTTGGGTGTGGGGGCCCTTATATGGGGGAAACAGGCATAGGACAGGATCCTCTGTCTAGAAGTCCCCATTTCTGTCTGGAGTGACCCCAAGAGCTGAAATGTCTACTCCTTGTGTAGGTGGGGAAACAGAGGCCAAAGACAGGTAAAGAGTAAACCAGTGAACTACAGGGCATCCTCCTGTCTGTCCTCCCCCAGGTCCTACCTTAAAGCTCCTGTCCCTCCTGCCCCATAGAGTCCAAACCAGCAGCCCCTCTGGGCCTACTCCAGAATGATCCCTGCCTAGACCACCACAGGAAACCCTAGTGCTTACCCTAGCCACTCCCTGAGACCTTACTAGGGAAAGCCTGGCCTAAGTATTGGTAGAGGTATCATGGCCATTCTAGAAACTGGCTAGCCTATGCTGTCATGGGCACCGTGTTTGCATAGTGGGGCTTTTTTCACCAAAATCCAGCTCTTGAGAGCTCCATTGTAGGTTTCCTAGGCCTTCCCACCCTGTCTGATGATCCATAGTCACAGATGCCCTGGGTACTTCTTTGTCACCTGCTTCGGTTACTCATTCAGGTAAGAGCAGTGGCTTCAGACTGTGCCTGGCTCAGGATACTCTGTTCATGAAAGCTCTAGGCAGGGATCATTCTGGAGTAGGCCCAGAGGGGCTGCTGGTTTGGACTCTATGGGGGAACTCATCCAAAGCTTGGATGAGTTCCTCCATTTTAAGGACTGTACCCCATCTTGCTGACACAGTAAACAGCCTCCATCTGCTAGCATGTTAGGAAACACAAACTGATCATCTATTTATGTCCCACAAAGAACTACACCTGTGCAGGTAGTGCAGCATCTCTTCTGAAATACAGCATACACGCTCAGCAACCAGAAGATGAAACCCCTTCCTCACCTTGGGCTATAAAGGACCTCAAGACTGAGACCTGGCAGCTACTCTGGCCTCTCACCAGGCACTTTTCAGAAGTCTCTTTCTGGGCCCCTCCATGCCCAGGCTCCCATCTGTGCTGATTCACACCAGATGTAGAGCTCTACGGGACACTCAGACACAACACTGTCCCTAGGCAGAAAAAGATCTTTCAACAAGAATGTTGGCTAGTCATCTTCTGAGACCCAATAGAGACAAGGAGTCATCAGGAGAACCACACAGCCTCCTCATGTCTGTCTTTCCTCATCCTATGCACCATGCCTCTAGATGACCTCTCCTACCCCAGGGTCCGGCCATCAGAGAGACCTAGAGGACTGGGGACCAGTCTGGTTCCCATCGTCACACATCTCCTTCCTCCTTTGTCTCCTCTGTTTCCCTGTATATCTCCATCTCTTATCTCCCATCTCTCTCTGCCTGCATCTTCCCCATTTCTGATTCCTTGTCTGTCTCTCATTTCTGTCTTTGTCTCTCCCTCCTTATGTTAGCCTGTCTCCATCG
Organism: Cricetulus griseus; assembly: GCF_003668045.3. Taxonomy (NCBI): domain Eukaryota; kingdom Metazoa; phylum Chordata; class Mammalia; order Rodentia; family Cricetidae; genus Cricetulus; species Cricetulus griseus. The sequence continues at coordinate 372,329,079 of NC_048595.1, read as the reverse complement.
TCTCTGTGTCCCCTTGTCTTCGCCTCTTCTCCTGCCTCTTCTTCTCTTTGTGTTTCTTTCCCTGGCTTTGTCTCCCGACTTCTCTTCCTTTCCATCTCCCCACCTTCTTTCCCTAACCCCTCCCCATCTCCCCAGGCCCTCTGCCTTCACCCCTGTAAGGAATTAGGTATCAGCTCAGAACCCCTAAGGCCAAGTTCTCAGCACACAGATTTACTTGCTCCAGAGGGAGGGAGGGCAGGGAATAAGAGACAAAGACAGGAGACAGAAGACAAGGGAGAAGGGGAAGGGAACAAGGGAGAGGGGGAAGGGAACAAGGGAAAGGGGGAAAGGATATTTGTCCCAGGGAGTTGGGAGGTGACAAAGGGCTGATTCTGAATAGAGAGGAAACAGGCATGCTAAATAGGCCAATGACAGTTTATAAAGGTAAAGGGGGAAACCCTGTGTTAGGATGAGGTGTTTAATTTTAATTGGGCATGGTAATTAGGTGAGCCAAAGAGGGATTTTGACTGCTGCACTTCAATACTTTGATAGCTGGACCTTGGCAATCATCCTCAGGAGTGGTCAAATAAGGAAGAGACCTTGGTGGCTAGCTTTAGGAATGAAATCTAATGGTGTTTTTTTTTTTGGGGGGGAGGTCTTTTGTTTTTTAGGAAGGCAGAGTGAGTGGGGAAGTAGGGAAAGGCCTGCCAGAGCCATGTCTGCCGTGCTCGGGCAGGCTAGAGCCCCTCCAACTCTCATTCTACAAGGGGGCCATTCTACTCCTTATACTGCCTGGCTCTCACCAGTTGCTTCATGATGGTCATCTATGTCCACCCAGTGTCTCACCAGCAGTGTGCTTCTTTCTTGACCTGTTCTCTTTCCAGAGGCATAGCCCTAGGAAGGGTGGGGCAGGGAGCAGGTGAATGTGTCCGCCAAGAAGCTGCTTCTGTGTCCTCTCCAAGCCCACCCTGTGCAAAATGTGTTAGGATGCTAGTGGGCCAAGAGAGTTCCAAGGGAGGCAAAGTCCTGCCTGGCAACTACCACCTGAGGGAGATGTAATCCTTCCTTCCTCAAATGTGTGTGTCCCTGCTAGGATGACTCAGAGGCTTCTTCAGTGTGGAGGTAAGGCCAGGCGGGGGTCTTGTGAGATCTCTGTATGTAGACTCCTGCATACCTACTAGCATCCCGCTGTCACATCTCTCCATAGGCACTTGCTACCCCACAAAGTCTCTGAGCTGTGCCATGGGCATCCCCTCTGCCTTGGCACTTGTCTGCTATTCCACCAGAACAGACCCTCTGTGCATCAGCCCCAAGATAGCCCCCCCCAAAGCTCCCAGAGGTGGACTGGGTCCTGTTTACAGGTGATCCTTTCTCCAGAACTCAGGGCCCAGGCTGAGGCTGCTGGCAGTCTGGTGTCTTCCCTGCCAGGAGCACCACTGTGAAAGAAGCTATTTTTAGTCTCTGTTAGCCCCTGTAATTATCTCATCTGCTTGGCCCAGGCACCTGGTCCAGTCCCTGTGGAAAATGCCAGTTGTCTCTTAATGCTTAGGGTGGCTGGGAATGAGGGGATGGTGCCCTTGTAAGCCAGAGTCAGGGACAGTGACGATGGTCAAGAGCCTCTTCCATTTTTATCTTCTTCCTCCTCCCAGAGGCTCTGTTCCATTCACCTCACATTGTGGAGACTTTAGAGAGGCCCTGACACTTAATTTCCTGGCAAGGGAGGTTGGAGGCTTTGGAAGGTGGCTTACTTTTCTCTCCAGAGCCCTGGAAATAGACTTGGCTTCTATCAGCCCAACACTGATTCTGGGATGAAACAAGAGGCCGGTGGTTCACCCAGACCTTTGTATGTCTTGGAGTTACACCCATGGCAAGGAATCTTGTGGCTCCCATTATACCCAGAACCTGGGAGGCAGCCTCATTGGCATTTGTTCTCTCCAGACCTCTCAGGTGAAACCCTTGCTACAAAGGGCTTCCTTATAAGAGCAGATGGGGTGTAGGCTGGGGATTGTGTGTGTCTCCCTTGGGCTGCCAGTTGGCATGTGCAGGAAGAGGACCTGGGATGAAGCAAGTTTTTGAGCCAGAGAAGAGAAGAGATTCCCCTGAGACCAGGTCCTATGTGTGCCTGCTCTGGGCTACAAGACTATGCCCATGTCTGCCTTGTGAGGTTGTTGGGTCGCAGACCCCTCTGCTCTAGAACCCATCACTGATTGCTCCCCTCTGGGAGGCAGCAGGAATGGTTTTTCTCCTTGGGCCTGGAGTCTTGGGTTGGGACTCCAGCAGCTTTTCTCAGCCATGCCTTGCTTTACCAATTGCTTCCCAGTCCCCAGTGCAATCCTCTGTCCTCTGCAGGGAATGGAGAGTGGCTCTTTCCTCCAGCAGGCCTTTCTGTGGCTCAGGCAAGCCCTCATTGTCACAACAATGACCTCAGCCTACCTCCCCATCAAGGGCCAGATTAACCAACCAAACCTGTGGCCGTGGTTATCATGACCTTGCCACTGTGACCCCTCCACTTGGCAAGGCCTCCTGGTCCACCAATCACTTTTATGGTGGGCACACTGGACCCTTCATGTTAGATTACCCAGTATGGACCACGAGACAGCAGCCTTGTTGATTTTGGAATGAAGGTAGGTCTAGTGTCATCACAAGGTGTCAGAGAGTACCACAGGAAGGCAGAGGGAGAGCTGGGAGGATTCACTGCTGGGGCTGGCTTCAAAGACCAGGGGTATGTCAAGAGCCCTGAGGTATGGTAACCCCAGAGCCTGCCCAAGGTTCTCTCCAGCACATTCTAAAGGACAGCTGTGACACCCAGGGATGAGGCTCATAGAATTGTGGGACCAGTATTATTTCTGCCTCAGCAGCAGTAGAGTACTGCAGGCCCTTCCCATCCTCACTGTGGCCACCATCCCCCTCTGTGTCTCCTTACCTGTCAATAAGGTCACGATGATGTCAGCTCTTGTGGCTGCTGTTGGGGCCCGACACCATGCATGTGAAATGCCATGGAAAGGTGTTAGCAAGTGCTGGCTGTGGCTACTGGTCACACACTGAATGGCAAGGCCACCACCATTGAGAGTGAGCCCCAGGGCACAGCTGGGATGTCAGAGACTGGTCACATGGCCTGGACCTGAACCTGGGTCTGAAAGAGCAGCTTGTGAGCCTGCCATAGGATGAAAACAGTGAGGACCGAGCTGCTTATTGGGCTGCAGCCTTAGCGAGGGGAGGGCAGCTGATCTCTCGGCTGCTCCTAGCTGCTCAGATTTTGAAGCTGTTGCTCTTTATTTACCTTCTCTGTGTTTCCACCTCTGCCCCTCCCCCACCCTCTAGGCATTGCTATGGGAACCAAGCTAAGGTAACCACAGCATCCCTGATGGATAGGTCTCAGACCCAGCAGGTGTGTGCATGTGTGGGCATTTATACATAGATTGGGGGCTGTGGGTTGAAGAACTGTGACTGGGAGATCTATGATTAGAAGTGTGTGTGTGTGTGTGTGTGTGTGTGTGTGTGTGTGTGTGTGTGTGTGGTGGGGTGTTTGAAGCCATCTTCTTGCCGTGCATGCAATGCCCCCAAACAGGATACAGCCTCTCACCTTTCTTCTCAGTCACTCCTCACCATCACTGGTCTTGGTCACAGAGATCTCAGCTTCCTCCACACTGTCTGTCCTTAGACTGTCCTTGAACTTTTTCTGATCCCCTCCTCCTCACTCTGCCATCCTTGGCTTTCTCAGCAATGGACCAGCAGAAGTGCAGGCTGTGCACATGACCTCACTCGGTGACATGAGGGTGTCTCCTGTGAATTCTCAAAATGGGGTCCCTTCCTCCTAACTTGTGTCCCCTGCTTCACAGTGTTTGCTCTTGCCTCCTCCTCTCTCGCCCTCTACAGTCTGTGGCCACCTACTGGTGACTGTAGGGGACCTGGACAGCCAGCACTAGCTCTGTAGGTGGCGGTGGTATGTCTCTGTGTACAGCCTGGAGCGGTTCTCCCGCTAACAGCAGCCCACGCCTGTCACTGCTTCCGCCTACCAGGAGCTGGGGAGCTCCGTGCCTGGAGTCCCAAAGAGCTGTGTAGGCAGGAGGAGAGCCTTGGGGCTGGGCTTTAATACTGCAATCTTCCTTCCTCTACCTCCTGCCCTCCCCCAGCTTAGCTAGTGAAAGGCTCTAGGAGTCACAGGGTGGAGGAAGATTCCTTCTACTTGGGGTCCTGAGCCTCAAAAGCCCCTGGTTTCCAGAGCCAAGCCCAGCCTCCCTTTCAGACAGAGCCCCAGGACAGGTAAGCCAAGAGTGCCAGCAGGCATCCCAGACAGACTCTCTTTTCAGCTCTCACTGGCCACAGGACTCATCTGGTCAACCTATTAAATCCTTCACACTTGGTGAGATACCTTGAACATACTAGGTAGGATAAAATATAGAAGTAAAATTAAATTCACCACTCTCATTTTTCCCCATGGCTAACAGAAAATGCTAAGTCATGGTAGTGACTCACGGTGCATCTCTGTCCGTGGTGCTGAACAGGGCAGCGCCCACACCCTCATCAAGGAAGCCAACAGGAAAAGGGGAAGGAGGCCAGGGAAGACTGGCTTTCCTGACCAATACAAGAGTTGTGACTAACATAGGTGAACCTCAGAGGATGGAGCCCAGGCTGCTCTTCTAGACTTCCTGGGGGTCTGGTGTAACAAGTGGCTCCAGGCAGAATGAGTGCCCCACAGGCTCTGTCATGAACCTGTTCTGCTGGAAACATAGATGGACAGCCACATTTATATTGTTCGACAAAGTACAAAGTAGAATTTATTGAATAACACTAACTTTGCAGGCTCTGTTTTTCTAGCTGCAATTTACCAAGTAGTCCTGATTTCCTTTGATGGCACGTGGAAGCAAACAGGTTCTTTTATTTCATTGATTATGAATATTAATTCTCAGATCATATATCACACAGTGAAACACACACACACACTCATTATAGAATGACAAAGTTTTTAAAGCCTACAGCAAGGCTGACAGAATTTAAAGAGCCTTCCTGGAGACAGAGGAAGAGAGTTGATGGAGGTGCAGTTCTAAGTCACAAAGACAGGAGGAGAAAGATCACCAACCAAAATCATCATGGTCAAATTAATTAAAGCAAACTTGTTTACTCATGTACATGGGTTGCCTCCCCTAAGGAGGCTGGTTCAAGAGGTCATCCTTGAATGTAGAAAACAAGGTTTTTATAGTTCAGGAACAGGGAGTCTCTAAATAGTAGACAAAATAGGTGGGATTGCAAGATCAGAACATAAGCATAGCAAGTTAGTCATAGCAACCTCCTAAAATGAAGACATGATTGCAAGGTGGGCATAACAACAGGCAATCATACACAAAATAGCCATAACAACCCTTATGAAACAAAGGTAGGGCTGCAAGATGGTTATTAACTTTTGAAACAAAGACATGATTTCCTTTCCTGGGACAGGCAGTACAGGACCATTTGTAGTGAAAGTTACAGGTGGGACATAGCCCAATCCTTGAGAAACAAAGGCTTAAATTGTTTGTCTTTACTGTAAGATGGCTTTTAAGGCTAAGATGGAGGCAGGCTGGTTCTTTACAGTCTCTCTAGTGGGTTAGGAAAGATGTTAGGAGCTCTGCTGGAGAGCTACTGAGAACTCAGAGCCAAGAGGCAGGGGGAAGGGCAGGAGAGATGCAGAGGTTCAGGGCCATAGAAATGAGGACCTGGCATAAGACAGGACAGAAATTTGAACTAAAGTCCTGGGGACAGTCCAGAGTTTTCTGCCTGTTGGCCTCTTGAGGCACACACTGGATGGTCAGGTGTGTGGAGGCCATTGCATCACAGTGTTAGATATTACCCCCTTCTGGAGTCAAGATGAGGCTGTTGTACCCTCTATCTGTCCATCTGTTTGAAGTGTCAGGTTAAAGGAGGAGCAGGGGAGATAGCCCGACCTGGAAAGCAGAGACTGTTTTCTGCTCCAGGGTTTCTTTGTTCTCACAAGGACTTTGCCATCTGGAAGAAAAAAAAAATCCCCTAGTAGAAAGAGCCTGGGAGAAACCAATGGGGAATAAGGGGTGGAGTCAGGAAAAGTGTGTGTGGTCCCTCTAGTGTCACTCTCCCCTTCCCCAGTTTAGGGTGATAGACCAGTGGGAAATCATCCTGCCCCTGCCTATCCCTTTCCACTAGCTCACTGTGTATGCTCCAAACCCCCTAAAACGTCCCCCACCAGCCCATGCTGTCTCTGTTCCTGCTCAGAGGCAGCCATCATTCTGTGTTTCTCCCCAATAAATTTTTAAAAAAGATTTTATGTATTTATCAGAGAGCTCCATCTGCATGTACTCCTTTCTGCCAGAAGAGGGCACAAGATCTCATTACAGATGGTTGTGAACCACCATGTGGTTGCTGGGAATTGAACTCAGGACCTCTGGAAGAGCAGCCAGTGCTCTTAATCTGAGTCATCTCTCCAGCCCCCCCCCCCAGTAAGTCTCTTATGGGAGGTTTGTTGCATGGTGTGACTTTGTGGTATTTCTTGGCTCTCGATTGCTAAGATACCCTTGCACCCAGGCAGTGGTCACTATCAGGTTCCAGTCCTGTGGCATTTGCTCTTTATTTCAAAGGATCCTCAGCCCAGGCCCCTTGTAACAGTTATGGCGGCTTGTTTAGGATTCAAAGATCACCTCCCCCCACCACCACCCCCACCCCCACCTTACTGGAATTTGAAGACCTCAAGGTTGGTATACCTGACTGAAAATTACAACAGGATTCAGGGATGACAGTGATCATCTGGTGCCTCAAGCAACCTCACAAAGTGGCAGGACCTTCTGGACTTCCCCAGTTTGCCACCCCACCCCCATTTTCTTTGGTGACTAGGAAGAGTAACTGACTAATCTTTGGAGAATAAATGTTCTGATCTCATACAACTAAACAGAGATTTAAACCAGGGGTGGGCTCATACCAATATTCCTAGACTAAGAGTTACTGCTTGCCATCCTTAAATACCGTCCCCCAGAAGAGCTTTTATCCTAACCCTAAACTGTCCAGTTGAGCTGTCTCAGTAACATTAAGGTGACTTGATTATGGAAGCCTGGGCAAGATCCATGAGAGATGTACACCCTTTAGTTGAACTCTTCTAGTACCCTGTCGAGACCACCTGCTGCACCCCACTCTGCTATCCTTTCTCTTGATGTGTTTACTCAATCATCGCCTGCTTTACCAGCCTTACTCCTTTTTAGTATGACTAAAGGAATTAAGGCTTGAGGATATTTGTGGTGATATGTGTTTTGTGATTTATCAAAGCTTGCCCAAGGATCCAGAAAGCAAAGTCAGCCACAGGCCATAGGAGCCAGGCACACAACTTTAATCCCAACAGCCAGAAGCTAGAAGGTGGTGGGTGGGCAGATCTCTGTGAGTCCAAGGCTACCCAGATCTACACAAGAGTGAATCAGTCTAAAAGAGAATTATAGCTCACACCTTTAACCCCAACATTAGTGAAATGTATAAGACAGAAGCAAGGTCTCAGAGGGCATGTTTGTTCTCCAGACACACTGAGGATAGAAGCATTCATTTTCCAGACACATGAAGGTAGGAGTTTTCATTCTCTAGCCACACTGAGGAGAGCTTACAGTTTGAGACTTGGGGAAGAGCTCGTGCATGGACCAGCCCTTTCAGCCTGAGCTACAGGTGAGAGCTAGTGGCCAGCTGCTTTGCTTTTCTGATATTCAGCTTAAAGGCTGAAGTCCAATATTAGTCTCTGGTTCATTTATTTATTTGTGTTACAGATACTGTCATTAGTGTAGCTGATAGTGCTCTGGCAAATGCTCATCAGATCTGTCAGGGGCGGTTATATCTGATGGTTCCTAGGAACAAGGAATTTTGTCTAGTTTGCTTTCTTTTTCTCTTCTTCTTTTCTCTTTCCTCCTTATCCTCCTCATTTTTTTGAGACAGGGTCTTTCTTTCTGTGTAGCCCTGGTTCTCATGGAACCAACTATGTAGACCACCCTGGCCTAGAACTCACAGATCCTCCTGTCTGTGCCTCCAGTGGATTTTAAGCTGTGTGCCACCATGCCTGGTCTAGTTTGTTTTCTATTGCTATGATAAACACTATGACCAAAACAACTTAAGAGGAAAGGGTTTGTTTCATCTTTAAAGCTTTAAAAGTTCTTCACTAAGGAAAGTCAAGGCAGGAACCTGGAGGCTCCTAGGGATACAGGCTGCAGAGAAGTGCTGCTTTCTGCCTTGTTCCTGTGGCTTGCTCAGTTCATTATTTAAAATGTAACTTCTTTATTGACTCTTTGGGAGTTTCACACAATGCACCCCAATTCTGCTCACCTCCTGGTCCCCCCATCCTTCCCCTCACCCCTGTTGTGTCCCCCCCCCAACACAAACAAAACCCACTGGAAGAAAGGATGGGAAGAAGACAATATAAAAGCACATTCAACAGGCTGGGTGTTGGTGGCGCACACCTTTAATCCCAGCACTCGGGAGGTATAGACAAGTGGATTTCTGTGTGTTCGAGGCCAGCCTGTTCTCCAGAGCAAGTGCCAGGATAGGCTCCAAAGCTACACAGAGAAACCCTGTCTCAAAAAAACAAAAAAAAAGCACATTCAACAACAGAAAAACCAATATGACACCACCTGAGACTAGGGACCATACACCAGCAAGACAAGAACATCACAAAGCAGATGAAGCAGAAGAGAATGACCTTAAAAACATCTTCATGAAAATGATAGAGGGCCTCAAAGAGGATATGAAAAAATTCCTTAAAGAAATGGAAGAAAAAACAAAACCAAAAATACAAGATATTAACAAATCTTTCAAGGAAACACTTCACGACCTAAAAACTGAAATAGAGACAATAAAGAAAGCACAATCTGAGGGAATGCTGTGTTACAATAAGTGTTCCCATTAAGCTGCCCAAGCCTTGCTTCCACATGGGCACTTCCCACCAAGCTGCCCAAGTTCTGCCTGCCACCACATTAAGGTTCCAATAACATAGAGACTTATATTAGGTACAAATGTTGCTTGGCCAATGACTAGGATTTCTCATCTGCTAGCTCAGTCTTAATTATCATAAATCTATATATTTTATAAGACTTATCTTATCGGACACTGGTGTCCTCATCCCGGGATCACATGGTGGCTCCAAGAAGAGAGCAAGAGGAAGAGCAAAGGTGAAGGGACCCCCTTCCTGCTTGTCCTTGTTTTAAATATGAGTCTCCCTGCTATGCCACTTCCTGCCTGGATCACCACTTCTTTACTACATTTCCCAGAATCCTCCTTGACTCCTAGCCCATCTAACTTGCTGCCTCATTGGCCAAACAGTACTTTATTCAACAATTAAGAAGAGGAATATACACAGAAGGACATTCCCCATCAATGCTGGGAATAGAAAAGCAGGATAAACGATCAGGGAACTACAGATGCAAGCATAACCAACAGAATACAAGAGATGGAAGACAGAATCTCAAAAGTTGAAGATACACTAGGAGAAATAGACTCATCAGCCAAAGAAAAGTCCAACAAATCCCTAACACAAAATATCCAGGAAATATAGGATACCATGAAAAGACAAAACCTAAGAATAATAGGTATAGAAGAAGGTGAAGAAATCCAATTCAAAGGCACAGAAAACATATTCAACAAAATCATAGAAGAAAACTTTCCCAACCTAAAGAAAGACATGCCAATGAAAATACAAGAAGCCTACAAAACAACAAATAGACTGGACCAAAAAAAAGGTCTCCTTACCACATAATAATCAAACCCCCAAACATATAGAATAAAGAGAAACTATTAAGAGCAGCAAAGGAAAAAGGTCAAGTAACATATAAAGGCAAACCTATCAGAATTACACCTGACTTTTCCATGGAAACTCTGAAAGCCAGAGGGTCCTGGATAGATATTCTACCTACATTAAGAGGCCATGGATGCCAGCCCAGAATACTATAACTAGAAAATCTTTCAATCAATATAAATGGAGAAAACAAGATATTCCATGACAAAACCAGATTCAAACAATACACATCCACCAATCCAGCCATACAGAAAGTTCTGGAAGGAAAACTGCAACCCAAGGAAGTTAACTACAACCAGAAAAATATAGGCAATAGATAATCCCACTTTACCAACAGCCAAAGAAAAAAGGGATGGAAACACATACATAATTTCACCACCACCACCAAATCCAAAACAAACAAGAATGAACAATCAATGGTCATTAATATCCATCAATATTAATGGTCTTAACTCGCCCATAAAAAGATACAGGTTAGCAGAATGGATAAGAAGACAGAATCCACCCTTCTGCTGCATACAAGAAACATACCTCAACTTCATAGACAGCTGGTACCTAAGAATTAAAGGTTGGGAAAAAATTTTCCAATCAAATGGACCCAAGAAACAAATGGGTGTAGCAATCCTAATATCCAACAAATTTGACTTTAAAATCAATCAAAAGAGATGAAGGAGGTCTCTTCCTATTCAACACAGGAGAAATCCATCAGGATGAAGTTTCATTTCTGAACATTTATGCCCCAAATACAAAGGCATCCAGGTTCATAAAAAAACATTACTAAAACTCAAATCACACATAAAACTGCACACACTTATAGTGGGAGACTTCAACACCCCACTCTCACCACTGGACAGGAACACCAGGCAGAAACTTAACAAAGAAACAAAGGAACTAATAGAAGTCATGGCCCAAATGGGCTTAACAGACATCTATAGAACATTCCATCCAAATACAAAACAATATACCTTCGTCTCAGCACCACATGGAACCTTCTCTAAAATCGACCACATACTTGGCAACAAAGCAAACCTCAACAGGTACAAAAAATTAAAATAACCACTTGTATCATATCAGACCACCATGATTTAAAGTTAGAATTCAACAACAACACGAATTGCAGAAAAGCTACAAACTCATGGAAATTAAGCAACACCCAATTGCACAATTCCTGGGTTGAGGAAGAAATAAAAAAGAAATTAAAGATTTCCTAGAATTCAATAAGAATGGGGACACAACATACCCAAACTTATGGGACACTTTGAAAGCAGTGCTAAGAGGAAAGTTCATAGAGCTAAATGCCCACATGAAGAAACAGGAGAATGATCACACTAGAGAATTAGCAGCACAACTGAAAGCTCTAGAACACAAAGAATCCAATACACCCCGGAGGAGGAGATGCCAGGAAATAATCAAATTGAGGGCTGAAATCAATAAAGTGGAAACTAGGAGAACAATACAAAGAATCAATGAAACAAAGAGTTGGTTCTTTGAGAAGATCAACAAGACAGACAAACCTTTATCTAAACTTACCAAACAGTAGAGAGTGATCATGAAACTTAATAAAATCAGGAATGAAAACTGGTACATAACAACAGACACAGAGGAAATCCAGAGAATCATCAGGTCATACTTCGAAAACCTGTATTCCTCAAAGTGCGAAAATCTAAAGGAAATGGACAATTTTCTGGATAGATTTCACTTACTAAAATTAAATCAAGAACAGATAAGCAACTTAAATAGGCCTATAACCCCTAATGAAATAGAAGCAGTCATCAAAAGTCTCCCAACCAAAAAAATCTCAGGACCAGATGGCTTCACTGAAGAATTCTACCAGAAATTCAAGGAACAGCTAACACCAATTCTCTTTAAAGTATTCCACACAATAGAAGCAGAAGGGTCATTGCCAAACTCTTTTTACGAGGCTTCAATAACCTTGATACCCAAGCCACACAAAGACACAACTAAGAAAGAGAACTACAGACCAATATCCCTCATGAACATTGATGCAAAAATATTCAATAAAATACTGGCAAATCGAATCCAAGAACACATCAGAGAAATCATCCACCATGATCAAGTAGGCTTCATCCCAGGGATTCAAGGATGGTTCAACATACGAAAATCCGTCAATGTAATCCACCATATAAACAGACTGAGGAAAAAAAACCACATGATCATCTCATCAGATGCTGAAAAAGCCTTTGACAAAATCCAACACCCCTTCATGATAAAGGTCTTGGAGAGATCAGGGATAACAGGAACATACCTAAACATAATAAAAGCAATATACAGCAAGCCGACAGCCAACATCAAATTAAATGGAGAGAAACTTAATGCAATTCCTCTAAAATCAGGGACAAGACAAGGCTGTCCACTCTCTCCATATCTCTTCAATATTGTCCTTGAAGTTCTAGCTAGAGCAATAAGAAACAAAAGGAGATCAAGGGGATACAAATTGGAAAGGAAGAAGTCAAACTTTCACTATTTGCAGATGATATGATAGTCTACATAAGTGACCCGAAAAATCTACCAGGGAACTCCTATAGCTGATAAACACTTTCAGCAAAGTGGCAGGATACAAGATTATCTAAAAAAAAAAAACCTGTAGCCCTACTATATACAGATGATACATTCGTGGAGAAAGAAATCAGAGAAACATCACCCTTTACAATTGCCACAAACAACATAAAATACCTTGGGGTAACACTAACCAAAAAAGTGAAAGACCTGTATCGTAAGTATTTTGAGTCTCTAAAGAAAGAAATTAAAGAAGATACTAGAAAATGGAAGGATCTCCCATGTTCTTGGATAGGTAGGATCAACATAGTAAAAATGACAATCTTGCCAAAAGCAATCTACAGATTCAGTGCAATCCTCATCAAAATCCCAACACAATTCTTCACAGACCTTGAAAGAACAGTTCTCAACTTTATATGGAAAAACAAAAGACCCAAGATAGGCAAAACAACCCTGTACAATAAAGGAACTTCTGGAGGTATCACCATCCCTGACTTCAAGCTCTATTACAGAGCTATAGTCCTGAAAACACCTTGGTATTGGCACAAAAATAGACAGGTAGACCAATGGAATAGAGTTGAAAACCCCGATATTAGCCCACACACCTATGAACACCTGATTTTTGACAAAGAAACTAAAATTATACAATGGAAGAAAGAAAGCATCTTCAACAAATGGTGTTGGCATAACTGGATTTGAACATATAGAAGATTGCAGATAGGTCCATATCTATCGCCATGCACAAAACTTAAGTACAAATGGATCAAAGGCCTAAACATAAATCCAGCCACAATGAACCTATTAGAAGAAAAAGTGGGAAATACCCTTGAATTAATTGGTACAAAAGTCCACTTCCTGAACATTATACTGGTAGCAAGACACTGATATCAACAATTGATAAATGGGACCTACTAAAACTGAGAAGCTTCTGTAAGGCTAAGACACAGTCAGTAAGACAAAACGGCAGCCCACCGACTGGGAAAAAGATATCCACCAACCCCACATTTGACAGAGGGCTGATCTCCAAAGTATACAAAGAATTCAAGAATCGAGACTCCAAAACACCAAACGATACAATTAAAAAGTGGGGTACAGAACTAAATAGACAATTCTCAATAGAGGAATCTAAAATGACTGAAAGACACATAAGAAAGTGTTCAACATCCTTAGCCAACAGGGAAATGCGAATCAAAACAACTCTGAGATACCATCTTACTCCTGTCAGAATGGCCAAAATAAAAAACACCAATGATAGTTTATGCTGGAGAGGATATGGAGAAAGGGGAACACTCCTCCACTGCTGGTGGGAGTGCCAACTTGTGCAGCCACTTTGGAAATCAGTATGGTGACTCCTCAGGAAAATGGGAATCAGTCTACCACAGGATCCAGCAATTCCACTTTTAGGCATACACCCAAAGGAAGCACATTCATATAAGGGCATCTGTTCAATCATGTTCATAGCAGCATTGTTTGTAATAGCCAGAACCTGGAAGCAACATAGATGCCCCTCAACTGAAGAATGGATAGAGAAAATGTGGTACATTTACACAATGGACTGCTATTCAGCAGAAAAAGAACAATGGAATCTTAAAATTTACAGGGAAATGGATGGAAGTAGAAGAAACCATTCTGAGCGAGGTAACCCAATCACAAAAAGACAAACGTGGTATGTACTCGCTCATATGTGGATTTTAGACATAGAATAAAGGATTACCAGCCTACAATCCACACTGCCAGAGAAGCTAGTAAACAAGGAGGGAGACAGACATGGTCTGCTGGAGAAGGGGAAAGGGTCAAGATCTCCTGAGCAAATTGGGAGCAAGGGAGGAGTGGGCAGGGAGCTAGGAGAATGAGAAGGGGAGAAGATGAGGGGTGAGGAGGACATGAGGGAGCAGAAAGGTTGAGTCGGGAGAAGAATAGAAGAAAACAAGAAAGGAGATATCATAATAGAGGGAGACATTTTAGGTTTACAGAGAAATCAGGCACTAGGGAAAGGTCTGGAGATCTACAAAGATGACACCAGCTAACAATCTAAGCAACAGAGGAGAGGCTGCCTTAAATGCCCTCCCCTGATAATGAGATTGATGACTGATTTATATGCCATCCTATAGCCTTCATCCAGCAGCTGGTGGCAGTAGAAGCAGACACCCACAACTAATCACTGAACTGAACTGGAATCCAGTTGCAGAGAAGAGTAAATGATGGGCAAAGTGGTCCAGACCAGGCTGATGAAACCCACAGAAACAGCTGCCCTGAACAACTGGGAGCTCTTGGTCTCCAGACTGGGATAGCTGGGATACCAGCATGGGACTAATCCAGACCCCAGGAACTTGGGTTTCAATGAAGAGACCTCAGAAATCTATGGGACCTCCTGTAGAAGTTCAGTACTTATCCCTAGCATAGGTGTGGACTTTGGGAGCCCAATCCACATACAGAGATACTCCCTGAACCAAGACACACGGGTGGGGGGGTGCCTAGGCCCTATCCCAAAGGGAATGATAGACTCTGATGACCCCCCTATGGAAGGCTTCACCCTCCCTGGGGAGCAGAAAGGATATGTGATTGGTAGGGTTTTAGTGGGGGGGGGTTGGTAGGAGAGGATGGAGGGAGTGGGAAGTGGGATTGACATGTAAAACAATCTTGTTTCTAATTCAAATAAAAAAAAACAAAGACAACAAAACATAGCAAACAAGCAAGCAAGGAAACAAAAACAAAAACAAAACAAAACAAAACAAAACAAAAAAACAAATCTCTTTGCTTCTCTTCATTCCTCCTAGTGGCATTGGGGGCTTCGGTGTGTCATACAGTATACCCCTTTGTCCAATCAGTTTGACTGTCACATGTTCATTGCGATGAGTCACTGGTTTCTGGTACACCATCCTCACTGGATCCTCCCCAGAACTCCTCTGAGATATTCTATGGCCACCCGGCTCAGTTCATTTTTTTTATACAGCCCAGGACCAACTGCCTAGAGATGGCACTGCCATAGTAGGCGGGCCCTCCCCCATCAGTCCTCAATCATGCCCCACAGACTTGTCTATAGGCCAACATAATGGAGGCATTTTCTCAGCTCAGGCTTCCTTTTCCCAGATGACTCTCACCTGACAGTTGAAAGAAACTAACTGGCACAGCATTTTTCCCAAACTGACTTTTTTCCAGTCAAATTCTTACAAACTTAGGGGTGATCGGCTTCTGTTGCCTCATGGAGACCTCCCTCCAAATATCAGATAACAAATATTTTGTTTTTAGGGATGGTACTATTAGAGATATTTGAGGAATTATGGGAGACCAGGGACCAGAGCTCTGCAAACAGGAGCCCCATGGATAGAAAAAGGAGTCAATCAGATGACGGGAGCAGAGCCATGGATAGCTGTGGAAGCCCTGCCGCTTGCCTTGACCTTTTTTCTGGGACAGTCTAGACTGCACTGCACTAGTTGTTCCCTGGTATAGCCTGGAGCTGCCATTCGTGAGGGGATGTGGGTAGGGAGGGGACAACCTCTACCCAGGGCTGTTCTCTCTTCCCTCTTCCATCACCGCAGATCAGACAAACTATCCTAAGATTCTTTTGAGATTTCCACTCTGCTGCCTTCTTAAACAGTGGGTAGCACTTCATCCCCCAAACTTCAAGCAAAGGAGTCTTTTTGTTTTCCCCTAAGGAGCCCGGTTTCAAGGCTCCCTGGTGGATAATGAGAAATAGCCATCTGTTTTATTAGGATTTTTATTGCTGTGATAAAACATCATGACCATAAACAAACTTGGGGAGGAAAGGGTTCATTTCAGTTTACAATGCCCAGGTCACACTCCATTGCTGAGGGAAGTCAGGACAGGAACTTAGAAGCAGGAGCTGATGTAGAGGCCATGGAGGAGCGCTGCTTAGTAGCTTGCTCCTCTTGGCTTGTTTAGCTTGTTTTCTTACAGTACTCAGAACCAACAGTGGGGGGGGGGGCTGGCACTGTACACAGTGAACAAGGTCCTCCCATATCAATCACAAGTAAATAAAAAACGTACCAAATATTGTCGTCAGGCCAATCTGATGGGAGAACTCTCACTTGAGGCTTCCTCTTCCCAAATGACTCTAGATGGTGTCAAGTTGACAAAAAACTAGCCAGAACACCACTCCAGGAGAACCCTAATTATATCACCACCCTCCAAGAACAAAAGGGAAAGAAAGTGGTGCTTTACATGCAATTGACCTTTGACTTCAGATCAACCTGAATTGGTCAGGAAATTCCAGACATGCTATGTTGACTGTGTTCTGCAGGATGAGTCTTTCTTCTTTAAAGATCAAGGGTCCTTCCCTATTATCACCCCTGGTTCCTACATCCATCCCCCCTCCTATTATTCTCAGTCCTCTGAACCCCCATATCTCACCTCACCTCCTTCACAGATTTGTCCCTCACATTCTAGGAGGCCTCAGAGGTTCATCCAGATCCTTCTAGACCCTGTCTTGAGGTACCAAGGATACTCCCTTTATAGGGGGTTAGAACTAGAGTGGACTGCCCCAACTTTGTCTTAGTGCTTTCTGGAATAAAGCATGTAAAAAAGAAACTTGGTGCTTCATTGGATATCCAGACCAGTATTTACAGGCCTGCTAGCAACCAAACACCTTCTGTGACTTAACTTGGAGGGCTGTTATGCTGGTTCCAGAACAGAGCCTAACCTCAGTGGAGGAACAGAGGGTAGTAGAGAAGGTAACTGACATGACCAATGCCTTCCATATGTCCCATGGCCATGACCCCACTGGTGCATAAGCAGTACTCTTAGAATTCTTCTGCTCCGGTGGAAGCCTGGTATGGGAAGCAACTATCTATTGTGTGATGGAGATGCTGAGATGGAAAAAAGGATAAAGTCCTCCAGCTTTTCCCAGCTGGCTACTGTCTGCAAAGGGAGATGGGACCTCCTATTACTCTATTATTCTATGGAAGCAAGGAAACAATCACCTCCTTTTACTCTATTACTCTGGAGATGCAAGGAAACAATCAGGAAACTCACTAGCATAGTCCCAGGGCCTTTGAACGAGGGGATCTCCTGAGAGACAATCTCCTGACTCAATCTGCCCCCTGATAGCCGCAGAAAACTGAAAAGACTGGTGGCTGAATCAGGCAAGAGCTTGAACCAACTGATCCGAAGGGCCAAGCTTGAACCAGCTGATCTGAAGGGCCACATCATTTCAAATTAGACCTGGAAACAAAGTGAAAGGAATACAGACCTATTGGTGATCTTGAGTCACCCAGGGAAGGGCCATCGCAAAAGGCTTGTCTAGGGATTGTTTTCTCTGTGGATAGCTGGGGTATTTCTGGCAGGGACCCCCCCCCCCCCGCAAAGAGGAGGGCCATAAGGGAAATGTTCTTAACCCTTCCCCAGACCTTGTTTTAACTGCAGAAGCAGTCACTGGGAAGCCATATGTCCCAAGAGCCCCCAAAGCCCAAGACCACCTCCCTCATTTGAACACTGGCAGGTACCAGGGTACCCTCTCCAGGTTCCTATCATATCAGACCAACCTGTGGTGCCCCAGGAGACCCTACAAACAGAATACTATATGGTCAACTTTGTAGATATGGGAGCCTGATTCTCCATATTATCTTTCTCTCCTGGCTCAACCTTTTGGGGGACTATCTGACCAATTTCAAAAATGCTATGTAAAGTAACCATCTCTTACCTGAAAAATGGGTATGGGGCCTCCTTTTCCAATACTCCTTCCTCATAGTACCTGAGACTGCTCCCTCTATTAGGCATACATATCTTCTCCCATTGCCAGGTATAGTTAGTTCTTCCCATAAAGGGTAAAACTCATGTTTACTTCTGATAGAGAATAAAAAGGGATGGATTGGGGAACTATAAAGCTGGGCTACAACTGCTTCACCAGTCCTGACACATTTTAAGGATTGTATATATTTTCCCAGTCAACACAGCACCCACTCAAACCGGAGATAAGAAGGGGACTACAACCCATCACCCTAGCCTTAAAAGGCAGAGGTTCTTGAGAGAATATCCCAGCCCCTAAAACTCCCCTATTTGGGAACTTCAGAAGGGATCTGGGGTGGTTTTAATGAGAATGGCCCCTATAGACTTTTGTATTCAAATACTTGGCCTCCAGTTGATAGAACTATTTGGGAAGGATTAGGAGGTGTGGCCTTGTTGGAGGAGATGAGCCATTGGTGGCACACTCTGAGGTTTCAAAAGCCTTTGCCTTCCCAAGTTAGATCTCTCTGCCTTGTGCTTGTGAATCAAATGTAAGTTCTCAGCTACTGCTCCAGCACCATGACCTGCTTGCCTGCTGCTAGGCTCTCTGCCACAATGGTCATGGACTCTAACCTTCTGGAATTCAAATTAAATGTTTTCTTTTATAAACTGTCATGTTTTGTTACAGCAATTGAAAGGTAACTGTGGTGGTTTGAATAAAAATTGCCTTCACAGGATCATACAAGTGACAATAATAGGAGGTGTGGCTTGTTGGAGGAAATTTGTCATTAGAGGGTAGGCTTTGAGGTCTCAGAAAGCTCAAGTCTGAGCAGTGTGTCACTGTCACTTCCTACTGCCTGTGGATCCAGATGTAGAACTGTCAGCTCCTTCTCCAGCACCAGGTCTACCTCCATGCCACCACCATGATGACAATGGACTAAACCTCTGAACTGTAAGCCAGCCCCAATTAAATGTTTTCCTTTATAAGAGTTGCCATGGTCATGGTGTCTCTTCACAGCAATAAAACCCTAACAATGACAGTGACTAAGACAGAAATTGGTACCAAGAAGTGGGCTGGCCATTGCTGTGACAGGCATGACCATGTTGGCTGGGTTTGTTTGTTCGTTTGTTTTTGTTTTTGAGGAATGTGGAAGACTTTGGGACTTTGGGTAAGGAAAGTGGTTGAATGCTCTAAATGGAGCTTAATGGGTCATTCTAATAGGAACCTTGGAAGAGAATAGTGCTGAGAGCAACATAGAATAAGGAGGCCCAACTCAAGGGGTTTCAGAGGGGAATAATATTAGTACCTGGGCTAGAAACCATTCTTGCGATATTTTGGCAAAGAATGTGGTTGTTCTTAGCCCTTGTCCTAAGAATCTGCCTGAGGCTGAACTGAAAAGTTTTGCAATAATTTTGTTGGCAGAGAAGATGTTAAGACAGCCTAATACTGACTCTGTTGCAGGTTATTAGCGATCACTCTTATGCAGCTCTACACTGAAAAAGAGAAAGCAGGGCAAAAGGAAATTCAAAACATACAGTTTGAGGAGAAAAAGAGCACCAGGAAATGTAATGGTGGAGCCTTGGCTTGTCCTGAAAGAGATAAGGGGAGGCCTGGGAAATGGAATAAAGAGAGAGGTGCCCTCGAGGCAAGATCCCATCCAGGTAACCCTGAAACTTGTGAAATGAAAAGGCCTAAGGTATTTTCTCTTCCTAAAAAGAAACAACACATCAAAGTGTATGCAAATTTAAATCAAGGAGGCAGGCATGTTTTCCTTTTTACTCTTTTTGCTCTTTGGGGAGTCCACTACCTAGCTCCCAAAAAAATCACACACAGAGACTTAATTCTTACTTATGAATTCCCAGCCTTAGCTTGGCTTGTTCCTTGCCAGCTTTTTAAAAAATTAATTAATTACATTCCAATCCCAGTTCTCCCTCCCTCCTCTCCTTCAGCTCCCCTCACCTTTTCCCCACCCCACCTCCCATCTTCTCCTCAGAGAGGGGTAAGGCCTCCCCTAAGAAGTCAACTAAGTCTGTCCCATCACCTCATTGAGGCAGGACCAACACACCTCCACCCTGTGCCTAGGGTGAGCAAGGTATCTCTCCATATAGAATGTGCTCCACTAAGTCAGTTTATGCATTAGAGTTAAATCTTGGTCCCACTGCCTCATACTGCCCAAGTTACACCATTGTCATCTGTATTCAGGTGGCCTAGTTCAGTCCTATCTTGCCAGCTTTTCTTAAATTATACCCTCTGCCTTTTGCCTCTAGGATTCTACCTTTCTCTATTTCTGTATATCTTTTCTTCCCTTCTTACTTGGGGTCTGTCTATGTGGCTGGGTGGCCGCCCCCTTCTTTCCTCTCTAATTGATTCTCTCTTGCTTCCCAAGCCCTCTTTTTCTCCTATTTATTCTCTCTGCCTGCCAGCCCCACCTATCCTTTCTACTGCCTTGCTACTGGCCATTCAGCTCTTTATTAGACAATCAGGTATTTTAGACAAGCACAAAAACACAGCTTCACAGAGTTAAACAAATGCAATATAAAAGAATGCAACACATCTTTGCATCATTAAACAAATGTTTCACAGCATAACCAAATGTAACACACCTTAAAATAATATTCCACAGAGAAGGCTGGGTTCCACCTTAATCAGGCAGCCAACATGGAGCCTTGGCCAAGTGGTTCTGCCTTTAGAATCAAGAAGGATACATGAGTAAAGGAGTTGTGAAATCTTTCTCTGTGGAAAAAAAAAAAAAAACAAGACAAAACCAAACCAAACCAAAACAAAACCAACAACAAAAAACACTGAGGCAGGGCATGTAGCAGGGGAGGCCCAACATGGAGGCCTGGAGAGAGAAAATAAAACATGAATTGCTTTAAAGACCCCAAGATGATGGAGAGACAGAGCAGTGAAATATCAGCCAGAATAAAGCTGCAGACAGGGAGTGTAATCAGCCCAAGAGAGGGAAGTGTGCTGCAGGCATCAAAGTTCTATGGGGAGAACCATCCAATCCCTTTGATGTCAGACACACAGCAATGGGATTTGGAATTTGCCTTGCTGGGTTTTGGTCTTGCTTGGTCGAGTATTTCCTCACTATCCTTCCTTTGCTTCATTTTTGAATGGTAATATATATTCTGTGTCATTATATGCTAGAAGTGTGTAAATTTCTTTTCTGATTATACAGGGGATTACAATTAAGAAGAAACTTTGGATTTTTAAACTGTGTTGAGACTGTAAAAGTCTATGGGGGACTTTTGAAGTTGTACTATGTGCATTTTGTGTTTTAATATGACCACTAGTCTATGGGAGCCAGGGAGTGGAATGTGGTAGATTGAATGAGTGTAGCCCCCATAGGCTTTTGAATACTTGGTTCCCAGTTGATGGAACTGTTTGAGAAGGGTTAGGAGATGTGGCCTTGTTGCAGGATATGTCCCTGAGGATGGGCTTTGAAGTTTCATAAGCCCTTGTCATTCCCAGTTATCTCTGCCTTGTGCTTATGGATTAAGATGTGAGCTCTCAACTAACACCCCAGTGCAGTGCCTGCCTGCCTGCTGCTCTGCTCCCTACCACGATGTTCATGCACTCTAATGCTCTGAATCCACAAGGCCCAAATAAAACACTTTCTTAAGTTGCCTTCATCATGCTTTGTTGCAGTAATTAAAAAGTAAAAACGTTTGCCATGGTGTCATACACCTTTAATTCTAGCAAGCAGGAGGCAAAGGCAGGTGGATCTGTGAATTTGAGACCAGCTAGGTCTACAAAACGAGTTCTAGGACAGCCAGGGCCACACAGAGAGACCATCTCACAAAAAAGAAAAAAACAAGTAAGACTGGATTGAATAAAATGGGGTTAGGGCAAGACCTCTGGCTAATCAATGAGGCTATTGTCTCCCTTGACCTGTGGTCCCCCACCCCTACATCCTCCTGACTTAGACCCTGCCTTGGACAATGTACTGTTCTTTAATTTGAAGGACATCTTCTTTTGTATTCCCTGCATCCTGACAGCTCCTATTTGCCTTCAAATATCTGACTCATAAAAGTCACTTGGATGGTTCTATCTAAGGAATTCAGAGACAGTTACCACTTATTTGAATTGGCCTTAGTCCAGGGCCTCAGAGACTGGTTAAGACCCAATTCTAACTCACTCCATGATGTCAAGTATTTGCTACATTGCGGGATATCTGAGAAGGACATTTCCCAGGGGACATAGGATCTTTCAGGAAACACTCAACTATGACAGTCTGAGTTACCTACTTGGGGATGATATTAGAGGGGAAAATGTAGCCTGAGGCTTGCATGAGTTCATCCTATCCTAATCTATACACTCCCTTAGACTGTTTAGAGGACTTCCCCCAAGGGTAGCAGGCTTCTGTAGGATCTGGGCTCCTGGATATGCTGGCCAGGTTCCTCAGCCAACTATTTATGGAGACACAACAATGTCCGCAGACCCTGTGGTATGGGAACCTGAGTTCAAGTCAAGGGGGGACTTATTTGGGCCCCTACCTTGGGACTATCGATTTCATCTCAATGTTCCTTTTATATAACTGGAAGAAGCCAGGGGATCACTGACCATATGGGGGCACCTGTCAGACAGTCCAAGAAGATGTATGTTATCTTCTGAGCTACAGGAGGCCTAGGACAGGGTTGATATAGCACCAGCTGTGGGGGGAAACTGTTCTGCTAGTTAAGAGAAAACAAAGGACTGGAACAAAAGGAGGAGAGTTGAGGGTAGAGAGAGTAGGGAACAGGGCTACATGAAGACCAGAATGAAGAACACAGAAGGGTAAAAGTAAAGATACGAAGGCAAAGAAAGCAGTGTAGGGAAGGGAAGGCTGCTGAAAAGGATTGACACAAAGGGCTGGGTAGGAAATGGTGGGAAAAGGGTTAGGATGACTGGATGTTTCTAGAATGGGAAAAGAAAACCACAAAGTTCATGCCGTTGTTGAAGGTCTGAGTAAGTGATTTCAGGTAGATAAAGGGTGATCTCTGGAGATGACTTATGTACATGGTATTATGTTCCATGAGGCTGGAGAGATGACTCAGCAGTTAAGAGCACTGGCTGCTCTTCCAGAGGTTCTGGGTTCAATTCCCAGCATCCACATTGCTGCTCACAGCTGTCTGTAACTCCAGGCCCAGGCTTCTGACACCCTCACACAGACATACATGCAGGCAAAATACCAATGAACATAAAGTTATATATTAAAATAATAAAATCCCTGTATAATTTATTTTTATTTTACATATATGTGTGTTTTGCCTATCTGTATTTCTGTGTACCATGTGCATGCAGTACCCACAGAGGCCAGAGGGGACATCAGATCACCTGGAACTAGTTACTGACTGCTGCCATGTGATTGCTGGGAATCAAACCATTGTTCTTAACTGGAACTATCTCTCCAGCTCTTAATTTTTTTTTCTTTAAAGATTTATTTATTTATTTATTTATTTATTTATTTATTACGTATACAATGTTCTGTCTGCATGTATTTCTGCAGGCCAGAAGAGGGCACCAGATCTCATTCAGGTGGCTGTGAGCCACCATGTGGTTGCTGGGAAGTGAACTCAGCCAATGCTCTTAATCTCTGAGCTATCTCTCCAGCCCTGACTCTTAAAATTTTAAGACCAAAGTCCCATATGTTGATGGCAAACTTCTGCTTACATCAACAGAGTTAATTGGTCTGTTCCATTTAACCATTGCAGGGACTGGCTTGATAAATGTATGTTTGATAAAAGTTTAAGTGTTTGTTTGCTTGTTAGTTTGTTTTTAAATAACCCTTGTCCAAATACTACACAGTAGTTAAAAGTGCCAGACTGGTGCACTTGGCCTTCTGAGCGTTCAATAAACACACTTGGAGGCTACACTAATGTGGACAGAGGCTTAAAAAGGACAGTATTTTGCCCTCTGCCCTCCAAGGTCAACTAGGTCCAAGGGGACCATGGAACGTCTCTCAAAATGTCTGTAAATGTGGGGAGTCATCTGTTCTCTTGTTCAGGGAGGCCACAGAGACTCCACTTACAAGGGAGCCCTAACTAGTTCCCCATCTACAAAGAGGAGGAACAACACAGATGGAAGATTCCCTCCATATGTTCAAGCAAAGTCATGGTCAAGGATAGCCTTTGATTTAATCTCACATAGATGGAAGAAGTGGTAAAAGGAGGAAGCAAGGAGCCAGCTCTGCCAACCCACATGTTCTTAAACACCCAAAAGCAAAGTGTAACCAAATGAATGATATGTCTATTAAAGCCTCTGGACAGTAGGCTTAACCATATGAGATGTCATTTAGATAATGATTTCACACTAATGATTTTCTTCTTGCTGCCAAACATGGACCTCATTACCTTGGCACAATTCAATCCTGCAGTGTCTACCTGAAGCTGAGAAACACAGACCCATGGACAATTTCTCAAGTGCCGAGGCTAAATTTAAGAATACATTTACCAACTACAGGAGATTCTTTCTGGAGAAGACTAACTGTCCCAGTTGTAACACGCCATTCTGTGCCCTAAGCACCCATGTTCCCTAATTATATCAGATACCCTACTGACAACTTCACAGATTCGGGGTAAATTGTTCAGGATACCAGGATGTTACCCATGGGGTAGCATAAGGAAACCTTACAAGTCCCAGTGGGTTTATATTCCTTTTGGAGTATCAGTTAGATGCCTGGCTGTGCTTTCAACAAGAATAGAATACAGACTCCATTCAGGTTTGGCCCATGTGTCAACCCTCACCAGGTATTATTACATCTGGTGCATGGGTCAGGGTATCAAATGCTAGGAGGACACTGCCAATGAAACAGATACTTTAAATGACTACAAGTTTTGAGGAATTCACTTCATCATGCAGGAGTCTGATGTACAAGCTCTTGTACACAGCCACACTTAGATATGTCAAACCTAGAGGACTGTTTCTCTGACCTTTCCCATCTTTGGGGCTCTGGAGTATGGTTCAGCCTATTGCATGGTTGCAGTTCATCTCACTGAACAAGACAAATTAACTATGATATTGAAGAGTTCTCTTCATTAACCTTGCCTCCTACTGTTCCTCATGTGATGGTGACAGGAGAGACACCTGAACTTGAGGTGATTGTTGGGAGGCTTCTTGAGCTCAAGTCAAGCCAGTGGCCTTTTCTTTAATCCACACCTCCCAGTGGGCTAATGATCAAGGAAATCATCAGTGTCATTGATGCCCATGGCAAAGCTTGAGGGCTTTGGGGATGGCTTTTTTTTTTTTTTTTTTTTTTTTTTTTTTTTTTTTTTTTTTTTTTTTGCTGGTTCTCCTCCTCTAAAAATGGCAAAGCTGGTCCAACTGTTTTTAATCACATTTTCAATAGTGGTTATAGTTATTCTAACAGTTTTACCTCTTATATGAAAGATGTTGCCTTACTTGCACAACGTAAGGACAGACACTATCATCAGTTTAGCTGTTCTTTACTCTGAGTCTGAGTGGCTGTTGAAGCCCTCCTGGGTCAGCCCTGAGACCCATCCCCCAAGGGAACCCTTTCTCTGGTTGGCAGCACAAAAAAAAAAAAATACCACCTCCTCAGCAGGAACCAGTTAGAGCAGTCACTGGCTCCATTCCTGATGGCAGTCAGTGCCAGTTTCCGAGAAAGGAGACTGAAGTAGGGCCATGGCAACTTAGCCTACTTGAGAAATCAGAGATGGGCCCCTTTAAGAGGGGTTTCTTCTTTCTCCTGTGGTCGCTCCCCTTTCAATTGTCATATCAATTGAGACTGTCACTTTTGCTGTCCCTACATTGGTCTTCTTCCCAGGGTGTGGCGTTCCTTGTCCATCCTATAGAATGAACTTGGTGGTACCCCTACATGGCCATCTCACATCCAGATCCCTGGAACAGTTGTAGGGGCTTGTCCAGGATTTAAAGAATTTGAAGACCTCCACCAAAGGTCATTATGACTGATTAGAAATCATGACAGAGACCTCTGACTAGAGTGCGCACAGTTGGCTCCCACAGTCATTTTCACTATGCAGGTCTTCCTTCCAGAATGTACAGCTCTTTGTCTATCCCACAGAATAAACTTGGTAGTACCCCCTGACAACCACCCCTCACCCTAGACCCCCATCACAAGATATAGTCTCGGTTCCTATTTTTCTGCTCCAGTTTCAATATACTCTTGTACTATACCCGTGTTCTTATCTTCTTTGATATGTTTATATCTTGTGACTTTTTACTTTAGAAGTAAGTTATTTATTGGTCTGTATCACGTGGATGGTGCTAGACAGGTGGTGCCTGTGTGAACAATGAGGTACAGAGCCATTCTGAGCAGCATGAGCACTCGAAAGAGTTCCGGGACAAGGGCTCAGCCCCAAAGCCACTGTTCATACAATGTGAAGTGACTTAGAGCAGGACACAGCCTGAGACCTGTTATGTCCAAGATGGCAGAGGAGATGCTATTACTATTAGCATCGTAATTGTTAGCAGCTGTGGTCTGAGCTAGTGGCTCCATCCTAGAAGAGCATGTTACTGTTTGCTTCTCAGAGCCTGACTTCAGCTGAGTCCACTTCTACACATGGACAAATGTGGTCTTTCCTCTACTAGACAGATATCTCAGGACAGAATTACCCTCCCTGGCATAGCATCTAAGGCCTAGGCAAGATGCCAAGGATAGAGGTAGGGATGGTACATGACCAAAGCCTACCAAGCCAAACACCAAGTCTCCAGTGTCTCAGGGCCCTACAGGACAGTGGCTGCTCTGGAAGAAAAGGCCACTTGGGTAGCACAAGGCCAGAGCCTTTTAATTCTCTGCTCTCTTTGGGAACCTGCCTGGAAAGGCACATGAGGGAGACACATAGCTTGATGGCCTCTGGCCCCAGAGGTTCAGCAGTATCTCATACCTTTTACCCTGAGGGGCATAAGTAGTCACTATCACAGATTAGCTTCACAGTTTCCAGGCCAGGGAGTACACACTGAGATGTGGCCAGGTGCCCCAGCAGCAGGGAGGGCCCAGGTCGCTGTCCCTCTGCCTAGCTCTCATTGGACAGGAGAACTTTCTAGAAGGTAGATCCAAGGCCCACAGGACCCTGTATTTGGGATCCTAAGCCAAGGATACCTGGAGGAGACAGGGAAAACAAGATCTCATCCTTGTCCTCCCCTCACCTGGACAGACTAACCAGCTTTCCAAGAATTCTGCTTTGCACTTTTGGACATAATCTATCACGACCCTTAGCACTCCTGCCACCCAGGATGCCCCATAGCTTTTACAGATGGGAGGAGGAGTGGATTTCCATCTGGGTACGGTAGGTACTGGGCACAGGAGACAGCAGAATAGGGTGTTTGTAGCATCTGAGAAGCCCCTCTGGCCTGGGAAGGGGCAGCATCTAGCCCAGCCCTATAGGCCCTCAAGCTACTCATGACCTCAGCCTCTCAGCCCAGCATTCCTGCCCTCCTAGAGTCTAATCATCTATGCCAGAATCATTCATCTCTGGTCTCACTGACTGAAGAGATATTTGAAGAACAAAGGTTTCAAAATCAGAATTGATCCATTCAAAATCACGTGACTCTGATCAGGGCTTATTTCATCATTCATTTATGAATGTGGGAACCAGTGAGATGAAACTGGCTCTCAATTTAGAGGACCCCCCGAAAGAACTCTTTGCTAGATAGAGATAGCCCTTTCCCATGTCTTGAGGAGTACACCAACTCTGTAGTCTGCTCCAGAAGCAGGATATGATACCCCACTTCCTTTGCAGAGTGGGTTTTACCTAACTCTTGAAATCAGAGACAGCGTGAAAGACAAGGTCACCCTAAAACTTGTCTGGGAAGGAATTTGACTACCCATGTTCAGGGCCTACTGGACAGCTGCAATGGCAGAGGGTGGTTGGCTTGACGCAGGACTCAGAGGCATGCAGAGAATGAAACAGAAAACACAGGTATTCATGCCCAGTTCTGCCTGCTTAGTGAAGGACAGCTACTGAGTGGGTGCTGGGAAACCTGGGACTCCCCAATTGCATCCCTGATGGCCCTGGCTGTATGCCCTGGAGGATTACAAGAATAGACAGCCCATTCATGAGGGCCCCTGGATGGCGAGGGGTGTTGAAGCTGTGGGCCTTACTCTTTGCTGTTGCTGCTCTAAGTTCTGAGCAGACCCACCTTCTGCCCACCTCTGTGGGTAAGCCGGGACAACACTGGCCATCTCAGCCTCCCTCTGCACACTCCCTGAGACTGGTGAGGCTGCCAATGCCTACCCCAGCTCTTCTCAGGGAATGTCTGGGAAAGGCTCCCTTCTACACCTATGTGCCCCCAGGGAAACACGCTGCAGCTGAAGCCTCTGAGGGATGTCTATCCTCAGCTGGTCCATTCTTGGCTCCAATGGGCCCTGTACCTCCTCTGTCCATACCACCTCTCTTCACTCACTCACTCACTCACTCACTCACTCACTCACTCACTCACTCACACATTCAGCATAGAGTGTCAGTGCCAGAGAAGTTAGGCAGGATCATTTCAACCCAGGTTTAAGACTTCTTGGGGGACAGGATGATGCCGGGAAAGGGCCTGCAGCTCCTGAGTGGAAGGAGGCAGACTACTCATTTCCTGTGCTTCTCCAAGAGACGTCAAGGAAAGAGGGTCCAATCGTTTGCCTTTCATTTGTTCTTTGGTTCTGGAAACTTTATGTTGTGACCAGGCTTCACAGGTACTTTCTGTACACAACAGTAATCTTTCAACAGACAAGAGCTGAGGGCCTGTAGAACCCAGAGCTCACCTCTGCAGCACATCAGTCAGTTAAGAAGACTGAATCTGTGTGGGTAGGGAGAGACTCAGTGTGTGGATGTGACAGTGACTCAGGCTCACTTCATATTCCATTCTCAGATTGACCCTTAAAGGATGACGCCCAACGTGAGGGCAGATTTCTGGGGATAAGTGGGTCTCAGTTCCTCAGGACTCCACCCCAGCTTCTCTCCCCTGGGGTATGGGGAAACATCCTATACTGGAAGAGGTCTTATGAGGCCAGGCTTCCTCCTCAGCCTATTCAGGCTGCAGCTCTGCCCAGTTTGAGTTATGAGCCCACTGAACACCCACTGTGTGTGTGTGATATAGCCTTTATCTTAACTCTGTGTCCCTTGAAGCTTACAGTAGGGAGAGGGCTATGCTTTGCTTACTCTGTTGTCCACTGTACTCATCTAACCCAGTGTCCAGCCTGCAGCCTGGACCCATGCCAGCCATATGTCAGATGGACAGAAAGTAGAAGTGAGGGGTAGAAACCATCTACAGAGTGGCCTTGGATCATCTGTGGCCCCCACTTTCCTTCCAGCACTCCTGGCTCCTCCTTGGACATAGATGTTACCGTCCCAGGCCTCTGTCCGGCTCTCTATGCCACCCCTATTTCCCCAGCCCCCCTGGCCTGAGGGATGTGCCTACCACCCTCACAGCCCTACCTACCCAGTCACAATCCAGGCCACATTATGCAATGTCCCCCAACAACATAGCACCTACAGTGCACTGTTTTGGGGACTGGCTCTGCCCAAGCTTGACAAACACTTGATGAGCCTTCATCACAGCCTCATGCAAAAGGTGCGTAGGCAAAGCGGCTCGGGGATCTTTCCAGAGCTTATCCTCAGACCCCAGGCAGGGCCTGGTGCTGTCTCCCAGGCACTCTCACTTGCTGGGGTAACAGCCACCCGACCACCTAGTTATCCCCCAGACACTGCCACTGCCACTCCAGACTATCTTGGGCTCATTATCATCTCATTGTAAAAGACACCCACCATCTCCATAACAGATCCAACCAAATTAGGGTAGGAAGGAGATAGCACCTGGTCTCTGAAGACCGCCTTTCCTAGAAAAGCTCTGGCAATAGCAGATAGTGTGCACACCACACCCTCACAACTCTCTCCTGGAACAAAAACTCAGGCTTCAGCCTTTCCTGAGAAGCTGCTTCTAAAGGTCCCCCTCCCTTTCATTCACAGGACACTGATGCAGTTTCCTGAGGGTCCTCAGGTCTGCTGGAGTATCTGCCACTGGGCACTAAGGAGAAAGAGGTCCAGGCTCAGTAACAAGACCGTACACCCCTAGTGAAGGTTCCAAACTTCCTTCTACAGGAGCTTAGAGCGGACACCTACCTCTGGCCTCGCCATATGGGATTAGGGGAGAGGCTGGTGGTGTGAAGGCTGTGTTGTGTTCAGCAGAGTCTGATCAAGGTGCCTTCTGAATTCTCACCTCACCCTCAGACCACCCTGAGGATCCCAGGAGTCCTCCCTGAACTCTAGTTCCCATCTGGGACTCAGATTCAAAGACGAGGGACACTCTCTTGGGACAACTGAGGTGGCAATCATGGGAATCTCTCTGCTATAGCCCAGAGATGGAGGAAAATCCCTGAAAAGTCAGACTGTTTTCCTGTGACTGGATGACCTGGCTCCCATTCTGAGCCACTTGACATTGACCAGTCCCTGCTGAGTGACATGACAGCTCAGATGGGTGGAAGCAAGTAGGGTGGCTACTCCTCCTCCTCCTCCTCCTCCTCCTCCTCCTCCTCCTCCTCCTCCTCCTCCTCCTCCTCCTCAATGAGCCTTTCCTCTTGAAAAGGCCCAGAGCTGTTCCCTGCCTTCAGTCCACACCCTTCAAATCTCATAAGACACCTTTCACTTTAAAGTAACTCTGCCATGGGTACCAGCCCACTTCCTCCTCCTGCTATGTTGGCCAGGCTGGCCATCATGAGGACAAACCCTGCCCAGCATCTTCAGTGTCCAGCCTGCTGCATCCTTCTTGCTGTGGGTCCCTGTGCTCACCCTTCCTGCTTCTATGTGGTCGTTTCCCTCCCAACCACCCAGAAACTGTCTCCATGTGTTTTAAGCCCCAGCTCCCATCCCTGCTTCCTCAGTGAGGCCTGCACCCATTCTCCAAGCACAAATGCCCCTCCTCTGCTCATTTGCCCTATTGCACGACTGTGCTTTCAAAAGTCTGTTTTCCCTGCTGGCTTTTAGGCTTTGCCTCCTCCTTTTCCCATGTGACAGAGGACAGGATATCCTGGGTGCTTAATTATTCTACCCAGAATAATGGTAGAAGCTGTACAGGGAGCCTGGGGGGGGGTTAGCTGTGGCCACCATGGACTGGGAAGCCAAGAAGAGCCCCACAACCCTGCATCTCTCTCTGCAAACATGGGAGCCACCTGCCAATACTGGCCCACACTGCCTGGTCCTGTAGCCTGGTGCCCCAATTCCTTCCTCCCCCCTCCTCCATAGGCAATGGAGACAAATGCAAGTCAACAAAACATAGTACAATCAAAAGCCCCTCGTAAGGCAAGCCCCACCCTGTGCCCATAAAGGAAGGAAGCAGTCTCAAGTGCCCCAGGGTTCACACAGCCCAGACCTTGGGACAGGGCTTTTTCTTCAGGTCCCTGTTAGGGTGAGGGTGACCCCGTGTGGTTTGGATGTGAAATGTCTCCAAAAGGCGGAAGAGTTGACGTCTTCATGTCACTGAGAGGTGACTGGACTCTGACCTCACCAATGGATTAATCCGTTGCTGGAGCCATAATTTGGTGGCATTTAGGAGGTGGGATCTTGCTCAAAGTGGTTCACTGGGGGAATATTGCTGAAGGACATTTGTGTTCTGTGTCCTGGCCATTAGGGAGTAAGTAGTTTACTCTGTCTTCACACACTAAACAATGGATTCAGTCACCCATAGGATAAAACAATTGAAACTACGAGCCAAAATAATCCGACCTCTTGTTTCATCAAGTATTTGTCAGTGACAAAACATCTCCCACACTGCACCGGTGCTCTTTTCAAACAATAGATTCTTTAGACTCCACCCCAAGGGGTGACAAAGAGGGACATGGCAGCCAGCACAAGACCTTCTGGGGAGCCTCCACCCCAGCCTCTTGGCAGATGGGCGGTCCGAGAGAGCATGCAGACTACATGCTCTTTAGTGTGAAATCCAGGATACTCATTTTTCTAACAAATGTCCTTGGAGATGTCAGCAGATGGTCCGTGAGCACACTCCAGGCACCGAAGAGCTAACTTCATTCTAACACTGAAATTCCCGGCCAGGGAGGGACTGGGTCCTCCTTCCTGTTACATGCTGAGTACCGAGGACCAAGTGGTTAGGTGGCACATGGGAAGGATCCTTCAGCCTCTGGAGATGCTGTCACCTCTCCCTGCCTGAGCACCCAATTCCTCTCTGCAGCTAACCATGATTTTGGAGCTGAGTTTCAAGTTCTCATTTTCTGCCAATCTTTGCATGACATCTGCCGTCATTGTTCTGTTTTACTCCCCATCAAGAAACAGTCTCAGTCAATCCCTATTACAAATCACTGGTGGTCCAGATGGGACCTTCCCTGGCTGGGAATTGTTCTTGACACCTGCCCACTGATCATCCTGTTGGAGAAGCACAGAGACCAGACTCAGCTTGGCTCAGGGATTCCTGGGAGGCAAGAAGTGCTGCCATGTCCTTGACATAGACTTTGGTGATGGATTCTACTTGTCATGTAGAGTCTGGTTGCTACCAGGGCACAGTGCAGGGAGGGTTACAGGACCCTGCTGCAGAAGCCAGGCAATGCTTCCTGGTTTGGCCAAATGAAGGTGGTGGGAACCTGCTCAGCAAGGATGTGTGTATTTAGGAGCTGGTCTGGTTCAAATCTATTTCTCTGTCTGTTGGGGGTGCCTGACCTAGAGGCATCCTGTATCTATTCCCTGGAAGCTTTGCTCGCCCAGTTCCTTTTCCTGTATGATCTGTATGAGCATCTGATTGGGCAGATTGAAAGCTACCTATTATCTTTTACTTCAGTTTTAAAATGGGGGTGGAGGGATGATGATGACATGTTCCAGGAATAAAAAGTCACAGTGCTAGGGCCTAGGGGTTAAAAAAGAAAAGGTCCCCTTGGTTTTGTCTGCTTTGCTGCATTAACCATGGGATTGCTCCTGTACAACCTTGAGGCCTATGCACAGGGGATGGTGAACCTCCCCTGCACCCAGTCCCGGCCAAACATCTAACTAGGAAGTTCACATCTAACTAGGAAGTTCGGCTCAGATGGCTCTGTTGGCTCCTGGCCTCTGGGGAAACAGATGTTTTCTATCTCCATAGTAGTTCTGTGGGCTCAGGGGTTGGCACTGGGTGTATTAATAGCCTCAATAATCTTTTGTGTAGTATCATAGATGTCCTAGGTTGTCATTACATTCTAAAGGTTAAGACAGCAATGGGCTCACATGGGCTCCAGTTTGAGAAGGCACAAAAAGAAATGAAAAGCTAAGGCAGGAGGGATTAAGGGGAGTCCTCCCTAGTACATACACACAGCATATAGAAAGCATGTAGATAGAATAGTCCTGGCTGCTCAAAAAACTTAAAATTAAAAACAGTATGGATGTCCAGGGGCCCTGACCTCAAATACAGCTTCCACAAGCTTGAGCCTAGGTGAGTCTCCATGTTCTTAGGGGACCCTTAAAACAGTATGGGGACCCTTCTGTGGTAGATAACTAAGGTTTTAAGTCCAAGGGAATTTGTGGGCTGTGGTTTTGTGGTCAGAGTCAATCCAGACCCCTAAGCCACATGTCTGCTCAGTGCTACCATGGCTCTAAGGATGTATCAATATAAGTTTTCAAAAGCAGAACAAAGAGTGTGGCTGAACTAGTGGGGCAGCGATTAATGGCCTGGTGGGACCTTTGTTTGTCCTAACAGGAGGAATATTCTAAACACAACCACTACCCAAAAGGCTGCAGTCATTGTCACTGTCTCACAGATAAAATGAGAGTCTATTTCAAACTAGTACCCAAATCCTGGGTCCTCCTCAGCCGTGGTCAGAGTTTCTGGCTTGCCCCATCATCGTTGGCAGAGTAGGAAGGGTAGTGTGCCAGAAAATACATCATGACATTTTTTATGCTGGCATGCCAGGTCGAATCCAGACTTGTACCATCAAAATTTTATAGGTGACAACTTAGAACTATGTTATAGAAGACTCCATTCTCTCATATAGATTTGGGGCAGTTAAAAAAAAAATCTGCCCCAAATCTAACCTAGTTTCAACCAGGGCTACGAGGGCCATAATCTCCTTCAGATCTTGCATTCCTGACTGCCAGGTGCCTTTTGTTGTAGATGAGAAACCATAAAGCCCAAAACTATCATTTCTCAGGGCACAGACAGACTGACATGTTCCCTAAAGATCCCCAAACTTATCTCAGGCTACCTGCTTAACATGTTTAATAGTGACCCTTGAGCAATTCCCTTATTTCACAGAAGTGGGCTCAGAAGGAAGGGCTATACCGCAAAGTTCCTCAGGAATGACAGGCCAGGGAGGGGCAGTGAGAAGGGTACAGTGACAACTTTGGAGGGTTTTCTGGAAAGGAAGGAGGCCTCTCACGAGGGCCTGAAGCAGACACAGCAGCTGCCTTGGGGTTTCTCATCCAGGAATTTTCTGGGGGACCTGAGACTGGTTTCAAGCCCTAGGCCTGAGTTCTTCTCAGAGGGACCCTGATGGACCCTCAGCCATTGATGGTGGCAACTGTTCTTAGCAGCCTCCTATGTGTGCCAGCCTGACCCACCTTAGCTGAGCAGACTTTTGTCCTCCCCGGAGTAGATTTGCATCAGGGAGACTCTTTTCTGCCCACAAAGCTTCCATCTGCTGGCCTTTCTCTGCCTGAACTCACAGAGTCACACTGTTCATCAGAATTCCCTCAAAAGTCCCCAAAGCCCAACTGTGAACAGGCCCCGACTTCTAGAAGCCCACTTAGGAACTCAACATCTCTCATAGAGGAAGAAAACACAGAAAATGAGCAATAGAAAAGCTTGTCATGGATAGGTTACCACCTGTTTAAACAAGGCTCGATTCCAGACCAGGGGTCATTCTAGAGGGCAAGTGGGAGCAGTGCTAGGGTGCTCATGGGACTGTGTGTTTCTCTAGCTAGCCTTTCCACTTTCAGCCTACATAGCCATTGCCTGTCTGTCACCCTGGGATGGGGGTTACTGGTGATCTTTCAGATCTACAGGTGGCAGTTGGCTTAGCCACACCCCTCCAACTGTCATTCTGAGGGACATTGCAAATCTAAGAGCAAAATAGTGCCTAGATGAGTCCACAGAGCTATGCCTCAAAAACATCTGGACAACGCTCATTCTTTGGCCATCAGGTCATCAGTCAGACTTGGAGCTTAGTGGGGGCATCACAGACTAGAAGCAGAGCTGCAGATATCACAGGGGCTCTAGGGAGGATCCTAACCAGTTGGCAAAGCCTGTCCAAACCATGAAGCAGACTCTGCCAAGCAGCCACACATGGTGTTCAAGCCTCTTAGGGGACAAAGTCTCTTCCTAGGACTGTCAGATGGGCAAAAGCTTTATATGAGTTGTCCCTCCTTAAAGCCCTGGTGGAACTATTCCCAGCAGCCCTTCTGGCTTTTCAAATGACACAAAGTCTGACTGCCACAGGCTTGGATAATGCCTGTCTCTGGACATGGTGGCCCCAGTTGCCAGTGCTCCTCAACTGCCCCCCCCCCCCGTGTCAGTTAGGATGGAATCCTCAGGGGTGAGGCTCCCTCCTGACCTCCAGGCAGTGGCTGTTGGGAACTTGTCATTCAAGTCCCCTGGGGCTTCTGGTTGGATTATTATTAGTACACAATCCCCACTGAGCCTTGGGGGATAGTAGCCCAAAGACAGGTCTGTCTTTTGGGGAGGCGTTTCTTCTTAATTCAGCCCCACAGTTGACCCAATTGGGGATTAGTCCAGTTTTGTCATCTTGGAGTACCTTCGAAGTCTGTCCCCTGCCCCTGAGAACTGAATCCCACAGTGGGGGCTTGGGACTTCCTTGAGAAAGACCCTCTCACTCTTCATCCCTGCCCCTCCCTGCTGTTTTCAAGTTTTGCACACCTTGCCTATTTTGTATTCAACTGCTGTCTCCCCAGCTCAGGGTCCTCTCTGTATAGCCAGGTGACATCAAAGAATCAATGAACTTCTCAGGAATTGGGGAGGGGGTGAACAGCTGGTGGGAGCCAGTTACTGTCTGTCCCCTGCAAAGCTTTGCAAAGCCTCCCTCACTTCAGGAAGCTGTTGGGAGTCCCAAGACAGTTCCTCTACGTTTGGCTAAATTAGCCTCATTTCACTCTTCACTGAACCTCGGCACAGGCAGAGCCTAAAGTCTATAGCAAGTTACCGATGGCTAGGTGCAGGCAGTCCCCAGTCACAGTGTCCTTTCTTCTCCTCAGGCTGCCCAAGGCCACCAGGCTCAGGACTTTCAGGAGGTGACAGAGCTCTGGGCCAGCTCCTGCCTCACAGTTTCTGTCCCCAAAGCCAGAGGTATGGTTTTACAGAATGTCTTCTGTTTGCCTTTCAAAACAAACAAACAAGCAAACACCAAACAAGAAAACAAAACAAAAAACCCCATAGCTTTTTGAGTTTTGAGTAGTATTTTTTTTCTTTTGTTCTCCTGATAATAGTAAAGGATGCTCCTTTGCACCCCCCCCACCACCCAGAAATTTTGAAAGAGGATTCAGAAAAGAAAACAATGTCTGGGAAGGTGGATCTTTAGGATTCTGGGACTTTGCCCTGGAGCCAGGCAATATCCATGTGGTCAGGATGCATGGAGAGCAGGCTTCCTGAGTTGCCAACTGGGCTGCTCCTTTTACCCTTGTAGCTACTCAAGTCTCAGGAAGAATCCTTAAATAGTGAATTTTTACACCTTTCTAATGTTCCACCATGGATTAAATTCCTGAAAGTGGGATTCAAGGACGCGCAGGCCATGCCCCTGGATAAGGGAATCTTTGACAGCAAGTGACCTGTATAGGTGTAGGTGACCAGTGGGGTTCTCTGTGGCTCTTGGTGCTGGTTCCTCCGTGTGATTTGCCAAGCCATGTGCACGTGTGGGTAACAGGTCTTGTCCATGTGTTTTCTTGATTAGCTTGGAGGTCACCTCTGTCTTTCAGCACGTGGAGTGTCATTCTTCCTCTATCCAAGTCGGTGCTCACCAAGGCAGTTGCAGAGTACACAGGCTGGCCGCTGACCTCCCATTGGCCCTCGGGAGCCAAACAACATCTACCACAATATAAGGACACAGCTGGAGGAAAGCTCAGGTGGGAGAGGCCACAGCAGAGGGACAGACAGGTGACAAAATGAAGGAGTGAGGGGCGAGTAGGCAATCAAGAACCGTCCAGGTGATAAGACAGTTTATATACAGCTGGTGATGGGACCCTTGTACCTCCCTTCAAAGAACTAAAGAGGATAGTGGCTTCATGGAGACAGGGCTGTGGCTGACCACAAGAGCCTAGCCAGGGAAACCAGGCTGCTGCAGGGGCTGTGCAGACACTTCAGGGCCTATGGGACTGGGGACTTGGAGGTGTCGTGAGAATAAGGGGATGAGAAGAGTGGGACCTAGATGGATCTCAAAAGCTAATATCCAGGTTCCTTGGGTAGCCCATCTGGGTGCAAGCTGGCTGGATTAGGTCAAAGAGGAAGGCCATGGCTGCATGGGGGAGGCCAGCAAGCAAAGGATAGGAGGGGAAGTGTGTGTGGAACAGAGATCAATGTCTCCTCTATTCTCTGCAAGCCTCTTTTACAGACCTTATCTGCCATCCCTACCTACACTGACCCCCTTTGGACTCAGTAACTCCCTCATCTTGGGTTGCTGTTTGAACATTCCTTTGCTCTCCTTGCCTGGGCCAATCTCTTCCATGCAGCCTTTCTGATTCTGTTTCCCTTCACTTCTACCACAGGCTTGGGGACAGTCACTTGAGAATGACTTTTGTGGCTTCCATGAAAAGATTGTAAGGGGGCCAATTTGCAAAGAAGAGGTTCAACTTTTCTGGAGCATTTTCCAGGTCTGTGGAGACCTCAATCTAGCTTGGTGAGTGGGGCTACTAAAAGCACTAGGTAGTGGAAAGAATTCAGGACAGGACAGCCAGAAGGAACAAGGCCAGCTGGGACCTCCAGGCAATGGCGTGGCCATTGTGGCTTGGAAACCCAGAGCCAGCTCTAACTGGGGTGGACAATAGCTAAAAGCAGATGGGAGGGGCCCTAGCAAGGGTCATGGTAAGGCCAGGCACTGGGTTACCAGATAGGACCTTGGGGACCCAGGTGGGCAATAGGCTTCTCAAAATGGTGCGATGTTAAGGTCACCAACATTACCTGGGCCTGACTCAGCCTCCAGCACGGGGGCAGGACAGGGCATAAAAAAGGCAAATGGGCCAGAGCCTCACTAGAGGTGCTCCCCTTGGCTAGCAGGCAGCCCCTCATACTCCTCCCCATTCATGGACATGCTCGCCCAGCCACTCACTCATTCTCATACCCCTAGCTTGTTCACTCCATTTCACCCCTCACCCATGGCCACACATTGCTTATCCCATAGTATCTGTTCCTCCCTGGGACAGCAAGTGCCCATGGTGCCAGGCCTGTTGAGCTTAAGTCTTAAGGCAAACAGAGCTTTCTTTTCAAGATAGGCAGTACCCAGAAGGTCTCCAGTGCAATAGTGTTAGTGGAAGAGGCCACATGGAGGCTAAAGACAAAGGGCATAAAGAAGCCTCAGGCAGGCTTGAGCCAGCAGGGTTTACAAGGGGCTGCAGATAGGAGGGTAGGGAGGATCAGAGTGTCCAGAGCAAAGAGCCTTGGGGTGTGAGGAAGTAGGCTGTGGGTTAATTGCATGACAAAGACTCAACAGAAGCAAAGGAGGAAAGCTAATTTTAACTCACAGCTTTGGGGTCTCAATCTACCATGGAGAGGAAGGCATGGCAGAGAGGAACAGCTCAGATCATGGCAGGTGAGGACACTGTAGAAGCTGACATGCTAGTCACATTCTCCTCTCCTGCTTTTATTCCATCTGGGACCCCAGCCTATGGAATGGTGCCATCCAACATTTGGGCCAGGTCTTCTCTCAACTGATTCCTTCTGGAAGCGTCCTTATAGACATACCCAGACGTGTGCTTGGCTCATCTTCTAGGTACTTCTAAATCCATTTAAGTTGACAGTGACGGTGGGGTAGGGAGCCTGAGGTGAAAATTTCACATTAGAGTTGTAAGACAAGGGAAAGAGATGGAGAGTGGATCTCAGGACACTCGTCAGGGTCCCATACTAGGAAGGGGTATGGATTGTGGATGGAGAGCAGTGAGATGGGCTAATTGAGGCAAGTGGTTAGCCTGCTGCCTAAGGGTCTGGTATGCACCCCCAACTTGACAAGACTGGGCAGTTGGAGCATCTGCTCAGGATTCTGAGAAGATATTCCAAATATGGGGTGAATCTGTAGACAACACATGAGACCAGGTGCACTGAACTGTGGGCCTCCACGCGGCCGCGGTGACACGTAAGGCATAAGGTCCCCAGATCCCTGCACCATTTTGACAGGTCCAAGGAGAACCTCTGAAGCCTATATGTGGGTAGGATGGTTCAGCCATGGAGAAGAAAGGGCTGAAGCCAAGCCAGAGGATGCCAGAAGAAAGGATTGTCAGGGTAAAGATGGCAGAGTGGCCTCGGAGTCACCACCACACCCCATGTTAAGTAGCTGTCTTAGTCACTGTTCTATTGGTGTGAAGAGACACCACGACCAAGACCATGCTTATAAAAGAAAGCATTTTATTGGAGGCTAGCTTATCGTCACCGCAGGAAGAAGCATGGTGGCAAGCATGGTGCCACCAAGCAGGCTCTGGAGCAGTAACTGAGAGCTTCATCCTGATCTGTAAGTAGAAAGAGAAAGAGGGAGACACTGGGCCTGGTGTGAGCTTTTGAAAACTTACAGCCCACCCCCAGTGACATTTCCTCTAACAAAGCCACACCTACTCCAACAAGGCCACACCTTCTAATCCTTCTCAAATAGTGCCCCTCCCTGATGACTAAGCACTCAAATATATGAACCTGTGGGGACATTCTTATTCAAACCTCCACAGTAGCTGAGCAGAAAAGGCTGGGCCAAGGCCTCCTGGATGTCACACTGCCTACAGGACCAACTGTGGTATCTCTGGAGTGAATGGGGGGGCAAGGAGAGGCTTAAGGTGACTAAGGGAGGGGATGAGAAGGCTTGGGGTGGTTGAGAGTTGCTGTGTCCTTGCTCTGTCTCCAGGTAGGTAAGAAACATGGATATCCTGTCCTTGCCA
Source organism: Cricetulus griseus (assembly GCF_003668045.3). Classification (NCBI taxonomy): domain Eukaryota; kingdom Metazoa; phylum Chordata; class Mammalia; order Rodentia; family Cricetidae; genus Cricetulus; species Cricetulus griseus. The sequence continues at coordinate 372,289,136 of NC_048595.1, read as the reverse complement.
GGTGCTGTCCTCCCAAAGAATCACTGGACCCATTTTGGCTATGCTTGGCGATGGCTTCTTTGGATCCACAAAAAGATTCAACCCCCTCAGCCCATGGGAAAGCCAAGCACTCATTACCCAGGCAGGAGCAAGAGCTGGAGCTCAGTAAGTAGGGTGCACATCAAATGGGTGAGCACACTGCTGAGGAGTGTTAGGATGAGCAGGGGGACAGTCAGACTCTAATTTCCTGAAGTACGGCATTGTGCAGACAGGACCTTAGGCAGAGCCCACTCATCCCCTGTCTCTGTCTGCAGGAAGGACAGCTGAAATGGTACTAAAATCCCTATATCCAAGATGTCAGGTGGGGCAGACTAGGTACCATTGCCACCCTGCTAAGCAGGGACCTCACAGCTTCACTTTTGTCATCCTTGTGGATCTGGGGACATAAGGGGTGGCCTGGGTTATCCAAAGACTATTAAGAAACATCTGTGCTTACTCGGGGACAGTGCCTGGCAGGTAGATGGGTAGAAGTTTCTACTGCATGATCAAATGTGTGCAATAGTGAATTAATGATAATTTTCAGTGGGTTGTGCAGTGTATTGGCTACCAGCTCAGGACTGGGTGAGTGATGCCCTTAGACACCAATAGCAGGCTCCTTTCTGCCAGAATTGCATTGGGCCAAGGCTGAGGCTCAGGTGAGGATCACACATAGTACTTCGGGTGCCAGGTCCTACAAGTTTGTAAAGGTTGAGTGAAAAGAGCCCTGTGATAAGGCAGTCCATGTGTGTGACTCAGTTGTACTTTATCTGGCTTTGCAGCCATTTAGAACTTTGTATATCATGGTTGTAAAAATGTTAGACAATGTAGAAATTACATACAGCCATCATAAAACCTCTGGGGTTTCCCTGATGGTGAGGAAGGGACTCTTTATACATGTATATGCTAGCTTTTCATGGTGATGTCATAAGCAAAGGGGGAAAGATACTTTTTGGCTCATGGAGAATATCTGGTGCACAGTGGGCTGTTTCTGTGGCCATGAGCCTAAGGTAAGCCTAATAGTATGGTAGAAGGGCCAGACTGGCAAAGCTTCTCACCAGTTGGTGACCAGGAAGCAGGAAAACAGGAGGGGCCAAGAAGACACCCTCCAGTGTCCTACTTGCTCTCTTCAGGCCTCATTTCCCAATAATAGCATCATCTTATGACCTCATCAGTGGTAGATGAGGTCATTGACTGGCCCAGCTCTCTCACGACCTTGTCATCTGTGTGGACCAGGATTTCCATACATGGAAACCATAGCAGTGTGACTGTAAACATGCCTCCCCATTTGTACTTGGAGATTGCTACTGAGGGGTTTTTCAGAGAAAGACTCACTCCCCAGCTACACATCTGTAGGATGCACTGTCACATTCTTGTCCTTGTCTCACGAGTAGATGGCAAATTGCAGCTCTTGGAGGCACCTTTCCAAGCCCCTGACAGTGAGCGCAGTTCTTTTGGATGTGTTTATGGCAGTGGGAGCCCTGACTGGCTGCTTAGGAAGAAACCTTCATGTGTCTTCATGGCTCCTGTCACAGATGTAGCCAGCTCCTTTGCAGTTCTTCTCAGTGTAGTAGTTAGGTCCCGGATGTCTGTGCCTGTTCACTGTGAAAGTGTCTGCTCTTTGGAGTCCTGCTTGGACTTATAGATGACAAACAGATGCTTCCTTTCAGCTTTGTGATTTAAACAACAAAAAAAGTGCTGGCTGTTCTGCTACTGGGACTAGGCAGGAGCCATATCAACACATTGCTCCAAATGACCAGGAGTTGTGGTCATAGTCCTGGCCTTGGTGTGGTATCTGTTCCCAAGTCAACTAGCTGTACACTGACGCTACTCTGAGCTGGTTACCAGGCCGCCTTGGTGTGTCTGTGTTGGTGGAGGCAAGTCTGCCTGCCCAGTCTGTCCTTTTCAGTGTACCAAGCAGGGCCACCTGACAGGGCAGGTTCTGGGTGGGTTTGGGGTCTCCAGAAGAGTCCTTCTCCTCACCCAGCTCATGAAGGTTCTTGGTTCTTAGGTCTTGGGGGATTGTTGGTTGGGGCTTGTGCTGCCCCTCTGCTTCTGGGATCTCCACAGATAACTTGAATTTGGGACTCTTGGGAGAGTACTTGAATATCCACCCATCCTGGGAGGACATGGCAGTCATTAAGATCAAGAACATGATGGTTACGGAACAGGGCCTGGCACTGGACACCATTTGCCATTTCCTAGAGGAGCACAGCCAGGTAGGATCAGAGAGACTAATGCTCCCCACTGGGTGGGAGATTCATGGGGCCTGGGAAGAAGTCAAGGCCCCCTCCAGGACCTGTCCCAAGCCATCACATTGAACTCATCAACCAACCTAGACTCCCATGGGTTTTGGCCATCCCTGAAGCTCCTAACCCTCTATGGATAGGTGCTGGAGGATTTCAGGGAGTTGGACTGGATGCCTTACTTTCCACCTACTGGTTCCCACAGAGTCCACCCAAGGTCTCCTTCTACCAGGGATGGCCAATGTACTCCCAGGCCCATGACTGCTCTGAACACCTTTATGGCAAGGTGCTTCAGGCCTGTCTATCTGGAAGTTCCCTGTCCTATAATGCCATCTTGAAGGCCAGAGATGACACCAGGAGGCAGAGGCAGGCAGATCTTTCTGAGTTCGAGGCCAGGCTGGACCAGGACAGCCAGGGATACACAGAGATACCTTGACATGAAACAAAACAAAACAAAAATTTATGCACTTTAATCTTTATGTCCAATCTCCCACATCTGCTGCCCACTCCTCTGGGCCAATCAAAGTGACACATTCTTTGAGGGCTGCAGCAGGCCTGTGTGCTTACAGAGAGAGGCTACCCAAGCACTCACAGCTGGGCATGGGGACTGAGAACCTAAGGTAAAGTGGGGAAGGGCAACCATTTGTTCAGAACAGGATGGGCAAAGGCCCAAGGAACCAACAATAAGCAGGCAGCATGCCCAAATGCCCACGGGATTGACTGTATCTACTAGAAATGTCAGCCTCTGTCCCAAGGATCACGGGGCACTATAGCAGAGGTGAACACAGCCAGATTTACTTAGGATTGAGGCTGTACATCCTGAAGGGACTTTCCTTTCCTTTTTTTCACTGATCTGAGAACAAGCTGCCCTCCACCCACTCAGGGTCCTGGGAGGGCTAAAACTGTCCTGTTGGCTCTAGAATCTGTCTTGCCGTGGTGGTTGGGTAGGGACAGGCAGGGCCTGAGTAACAGTCTGCCCACAGCTCTGGGAAAAGCAGGTGCCACACAGGGATTCCTCTGTGCAGAAGCTCCTAAAGTTCCTCAGCCTGGACCCCACGCAGGCTACCGATAAGGTCAGTACCCCACAGGAAATGCTTCAGGAGGGCGACCTCCCATGCATTGTCCCACACAGTGGGAGGAGAAAGGGCTCCCTCTTGGGGAAGGTCACTGTATGTGTGACCACACAGTCCTGCCATGCTAAGATGGGTGGATTTCTGAACAGCATTAGCCTACTCTCCACCCTGTCCTGCCCCAGGCCTTCCTCTTCCACCTCTATGGGCTGTTCCTGCGTGAGTGTCCCAATGTGGAGCAGGTTCAGTGGCACCTGGCCAGCCTCTTGGAGCTGTCCCACCAGCACTCCAGCCAGCGGGAGGTGGGTCAGAGTCCTCAGGCTATTGCCTTTTGCCTCCCTATCAGTTCCCAATCCTCATGCCCCATTCGACATCACTGTGGTCTCATGTGGCTCTCAGTGCATGAGACACTGCCAGCTTGTCACCAGCCTGGTCCCTGGGAGGCAGCCCTGGTGGAAGGACAGGTCCCAGAGAGCTGGACAATGACCTGCCCTGTCACTTGTGGGCTGCCTCACAGGGTCCTCTGGTACGCAGGGCATTGCACTGGCTGTGGGCCTGGCCTCCACCAAACACTTGGAGGCGGTATGGGCTCTGCTGGAGCACCTGGGCCGCACCAAGTTCCTGCGTTCAGTCACCGTGTCCCCAGACAGCCAGGTATGGTGGCACCGAGTACTAGAGCATGTTGACTAGGGCAGCATTGGATAGAGAGAGCGCCAGCCTCCACATGCCCATTGATGACACAGGGGACCCTGCCTGACCCATTTTTCTTAGGGGCTGGTATGGGGGACACAGGATAGATGAAGTACTTCGTAGAGTCCCCTCCCCAGTACCCCAGGAATGGAGACAAGTGAGCACAGGATTTGGGGCCAGGGAACCTCTAGGACTTTGAGAGCTATGCCAGGCTCAGGTCTCAAGTTCTCACTTGCCCTGATCCCAGTAGATAAACGAGCAGCTCTGCTTTCCTGGCCAGTTCTAACCCCAGAAAGAGTCTACAAGAGAACCTCGAAGAGAAGGCTTGCCTGGGGAACCAGCTAACGGGGCTTCCTAGATAGGAGGGCTAGTGGTAGCCCTAGGCCTGGCCCTGTGGAGGAGGGGTATTGCTGGTCTCTACTCTCATTACAGAGGCTACAACTTTCTCATTGGCAGGAGGGAGGTGGGGGCTGGGAGGGCTGAGATCCCGGAGCCCTTGAGCCTAGCTCTCACCTGTCCACAGCCATCAGACAACAACCTTCGATGGAAATGGGTCAGCAGCACCTCTCTGCTGTGCTATGGGCAGATAGCCAAGAATACCAAGGAGCAGATCCTGCCCTGGGTGGACAACATCGCCTCGAGAATGGTGTACTACTTCTCCTGTGGCCCCTGTGTGAGGCCCTCCCCACCTCTCCATAGAAGGATAGGGCAGTCACTGAAGCAGTACTCACAGGACATCCCTGAGGGGTCTAAGGAACCAAGCCCACTGAGGGTCTGCTCTCTGTGCTCCTGGGTCCAGTGTTCTGTCTACAGGTGGCTGAATAAGGCTGTCAGTCCAAGGTAGTGAGGCTGGCCTAGGGAAAAGGGAACCCTGTATTCAGTTTCCTTGATTGGCAGAGACATTGTATGTACAAGTGTGTGTCCTGTGACTCTGTGTCCTGTGTGTATGAGGTGTGTGTGTGTGTGTGTGTGTGTGTGTGTGTGTGTGTGTGTGTGTGTGTGTGTTGTATGTGAGATACACACTCTGCTGGTCCCCTGAGCAAGGTGGCTGTTTGGGTTATGCAACAGGATTTGACCTTTGGCCCATCTGTGGGGGACAGGATGAGATCCTGAAGTCAAGCTTCCTGTCTGCCACCATCCTGCTCACTAGATCCCTGCGGGAAGAGTATGGCTCCCAGAAGTACAAGTTCACTCAGATACCAGAGCTCATCCAGTGTCTCCTGGTAAGTGACATGCAGTCCACAGTGGGTGCTCTCTGTCCACAGTGGGTGCTGGCCAGAGACTGTCACCCTTGCCCCTCCTCTGCCCTCCAGGGCATCCTCCAGAAGGAGCCCAACTTCTTGAACACCTACTTACGGCAGAAAGTCATCCTGGTCATCGTGGGCCTGAGGTAAATCTCCTGGGGCACAGGAAGGAAGACAGGGAAGGTCCTGTGTTTGTGGTGGCAGTCTGTGTGTGAGGAAGGGGCTGGGGCCTGAGGGGACACCAGAACATTGGATGTGCTATTCGCCTAAGAGATTACGCTTTCTTTTTCATGGCCAAGATCGATTGTTAGTGCTGGCAAAAGCTAAGGCCTGTCCACAGTCACACACTGGACCACAGTCCTGAGCGTAGACTGGGCCCTAACCTAGTTATACATGAAGCCTAGCTTTTCTCCCTCGGGCCCTGATCTCACTCTATGTTCTGACCTGACCTATTCATAGCTTTGACTCTGACCCTGGAAATTGTCTAGGTTTCCCTCAGCTCACCACAGCCCCTATTGTGTTGGCCCTTCTCATTCCTCTGAGCCAAGAAGACAATGTCTACTTTCATATTCTAATTGTGCTGGTGTGTCCTTGCAGGAGCCCCTTGGGCCAGCCTTGCTCCCCAGCCCATCACTTTGTTCTCTTGCAGTAACCTGCGGCCCAGACTCAAACCCCTGCTCAAGTCCCAGGTCCTGCAGACTTGCCTGCACAGTGTGTATAAGCTTCCCTCTACTGAAGCCTTGAGAAGTGGCTCACCTTCGTTGGAACCAGCCCCAGATGTCACGGTGATGCCCTAGGCTTGGCATGTCTCTCTTCCAGGGATGTGGGTTCCTAGTGCTAGGTCAGGGGTTGGCCTCATTTGGTAATTGGCAGAAACAGGAGCTCTGTCTGGGTTTAGATCCATCTCTCCTGGAGCACAGTCTCCCTTCATCCTTAGAAAGCCCAGGACCTTCAGGGTTTTCTACGTAAAGGAGACGCTGGTCTCAGTGCTTCTCTGGTAGCGTTCTCTGAAGTGTGCCTTTTATACCTCATATTCACTGACTGTAAGTGAGCTGACAAATGTCCTCAAAGGGCTGGGATGCATCCTGGTCCTTGGCTTTGCAGGCCTACCCTGCTATCTCAGGCTGTCTTGCCCCAGACCCAGTTTCCTGGAGAGTTGAAACGGGGACAAGGCTGGATGTCACTCATATGTCTCTGATCACTCTTGCTGGCACACAGCTAGGCCATACCCCATTCCAAGACCTATGTATGTATGGAGGCCATATCCAAAGGCGGCCAAGCCAGATCTGTCCACAGGAAGTTAAAGGGAGATACAGTTTGCTGGGAGGAGGCCAGCTTAGGAAAGAAGCCACCTGCTGGCATGGCTCTGAGGGTAGCTAAGTTCTGTTCAGCAGAAAAAGCAAGGCAAGAATAAAGCCTCTCAAGTTTTGTTTCCTGGCCCTGGAAACAAACCAGGTTAGCCAGAGAGGACAGGTGGACACAGGGAGCTGGACTGTGGTCTTGTGCTAGGCTCCCAGAGCACACATGAGGCATTGCTTTGTGGATGGCCTAGAACCATACTAGGAGAGCCCAGGGAACTGAGGAAGACAGAGAGTCCCAGGGAAAGCTTACCTCCACATGGTCAAAAGGGAGGCAGCAGCCATTCCTATGTGTAGTTTACTGGGGCCATCTGCCACTGCACCAATTGATTTCCTGTAGTTGGCTATAGTTTTGATTCATTGTCACCTTTATGCTGACCACTGGGAGGAGTATTTTGTCATGCGCTCAACTTTGGTGAAATGTCTGTTCAGCTCTCACATCTAACTTTGAAATGGACTACTATGTAGGTTTTTAAAAACTACTTTTTGTGTTTGTGTGTATGTGCGTGTGTGTCTATGTTTATGTGTCTCTGTGTGAGTTTGGGTGTGTCTCTGTGTGTGCTTGTGTCTGTGTCTATAGTGTATGTGGTGTGTATGTGCCTGTGCACATGCATGTGTGCCTGTGTGTGTGTGTGTGTATCTGTGTGAGCCTGTGTATATGTGTCTGTGTGTATGTGTCTGTATGTGTGTCTATGTGAGCCTCTGTGTATGTTTCTGCCTATGTGTCTCGGTGCGTCTGTGTGAGCCTGTGTTTATGTGTGTGTGTGTGTCTGTGTCTCTTTGTGTGTATGTGTGTCTCTGTGTGTCTGTGTATATGTGTCTCTCTGTGTGTGTCTCTGTTTGAGCCGGTGTGTATGTGTTTCTCTCTGTGTGTGTGTCTGTATGAGCTTCTGTGTGTGTCTATGTGTGTCTTTATGAATCTGTGTGAATGTGTCTATGTGTGTGTGTGTGTGTGTGTGTGTGTGTGTGTGTGTGTGTGTCTGTCTGTCTGTCTGTCTGTCTGTCTGTCTGTGTGTACTGTGTGTACTGTGGTGCACATGTGGAGATCAGAGGAGAACTTGTGGAAATTATTACTCTCCTTCCACCATGTTGGTCCTAGGGATTGAACTCAGGTCTCCAGGTTTGACAGCAAGGGCCTTTACTCCCCTGAGCCATCTTGCCAGTCCTACTGTGCAGTTTTTAAAACTCCTCTTACATAATGGATGTAAGCCTATAGTCTGCACTTGAAAATCTTTTCTCTGAGTTGGGACATTTTTGAATTCTCTGGGTTGTGGCTTCTAAAGAAATTGCTACTGGACAGAAAACTCCTACTGATATTTGTTTACATAGTCTGTGCTGTGTGCATGATGTCTAGGAAGTTTGCTTGGCTCCGGGGCCACAAAGATTGTCTGGGTTTTCTAATGGAAGTTTTGCATTTTGTGGGTTCAGCTTTATATTTTGTGGCTGCAGCTGAAAGGAAGCACCCTAGCTGGAAAGAGCAGAACAGTACTACCCACAGCTCTGGAGGCTGTAAGGACAAGGTTTGAATGTCAGACATCCCCCACAAGCCCATGTGTCTGAATACTGAGTCTCCAGCTGGTGGCATTGCTTTTGGGGGGCCTAGATGGAGAAAGTGGGTCACTGTGGTGAGTCTGTCCCTGCTTTCAACCTGAACAATCTCTTTTCTCTGAGCCATGTGAGAAGGTGTGCTGCAAGCTCCTTCCACCACAGCCCAAGCAGCTAGGGTCATCATGCCTTCCCATAGCTATATACTGTATGGGCTGAGCTATGAGCCCAAACAAATCTTGAAGTTGCTTATGTTGGGTATTTGGGTACTCTAACAAAGTAAATGTTGCTGTTGCTCATCAGTAGCAGTGAGGCCTGGGAGAGAGACAGCCCTGTGCTGCTGCCTTCAGAGACCTGAGGAATTCCTTGCATAGACACGTACTCAGGGAAAACCAAGATTTATGACTTTGTGCAGAAAAGAATTTCAAGTGCAGTTTGAAGCAGAGTTGGATTTTATTAGGAAGAGAGTTTAACATAGACTTAGCACGGTGTTGATAGAAATAGAGGCACTCAAAGAAAGGATAAGACACACCCAAGTGGGAAAAAGTCAGGCTCAAATATCCTAGCTATGGGCACACAAATGACACTCGTGGCTTTCAAGCTCCATCTCAAAGGGTAAATAAGATTCTGAGGTGCTTCTGGAAGTGGGTAGGACTGCAGTCTGATAGGGTGAGATCATGGTTGCTAGGGCCCAAGCTGTATCTTTCACTTAAATGGAGTCTCCTATCTTGCTTCTGAGATTCCTAGAAAATTATATGTTTACATTTGGGAAAGGAGTAAGGCATCCTCAGATCTGCTCAGCCTTAAGTGTGATCATTGCTATTTTAGTATCTTTATTTGAAATATCTCCATGTAAGAGTATCACCTCCATGTGAGAAGCTTTCCCAGTGGATGGTGTTAGCTGTGCTGGGATTCTTGATTCCTTTCAGAGATGTGCTTGGGCCTTCCAGATGTGTTTATGTTTATATTTTCTGGTTTTATTTCCATTTTGGAACCATTCTTCACTTTGAGACAAGATTATGATCTAAAGATTCTTTTAATCTAGAACCATTTCCTTTGTCTTTTAATCTTTATCAAAAATATGAAAAAAAAAGCCAGTTGGTGATGGCACACCCCTTTAATCCCAGCACTCAGGAGGTGAAGGCAGACAGCTCTGAGTTCAAGGCCAGCCTGGTCTACAGAATGAGTTTCAGGACAGCCAGGGCTACACAGTGAGACCCTATCTCAAAAAAAAAAAAAACCAATAAACAAACAAGTGTTTCATTTGTATCTGCTATGTTTTCAATGATTGAAACATTAGCCAAAAGTCCCTCTTGGGAAAACAGCAGGTCAGCGGGAAAGAGTAGAGCAGCAGGCATTGTCAGTGGCTGCAGAAGAGGCCATGAGCAGAGCTGGAGGGGGCATTCCTGAGCAGCTAAAGGGACTTGTATGCTCGCACCAGCGTTCCTCTGTGAAAAGTCTGGAGGCTGGTCTCACTATCCCAGCCATCACAAATGACATGGTTAGTCTCACCTGCCAGAGTTGGGCCCTGGGAAGCAAACACATCTGCACCCTTATGGAGGAGCTGGGGAGACCATGAGGTGACCTGGCTGTGTGATGCCAGCTGTCCCTGTCCCTTGCCAGGTGCTGTACAAGAAGACAATTCGTGCCCTGGACCTGCTCCTTCATAACTTCATCTCTGAAAACCCAAGCATGGATGAGATCTGCTTTCTCCTGCAGGTAAGGCCTGTGAACCTGCAGAGTAGAAATTCCAGCCCCAGCCTGAACTACTAGAGAGAGGGTGAGTGTGTGTGTGTGTGTGTGTGTGTGTGTGTGTGTGCGCCTGCCTTCCTGCCTGCATATTAGGTAAGGACTGAAAGAGGCCCTTATACACAGACCTTCAACACTCTAGGTAAGTGCTCTAACGCTAAGCCATACCCCCAAGCCTTTATGAGAAGTGGAGGGAGACTGGATGACACGGGCACATGTGTTTCCTGTTTCTATGATGTGGTGCCTCTTAATACCCAAGGACTGTCAATAAGAAGGTTAATCACCACTCTAAGACCTCCAGAGCTATGCACCACCATAGTCTGCTTTGGGTACTTTATTATAGTAATGAAAGATGGACAGACATACTTTATAGTGGGTTGGACTTAAACATGGAGCCAGTTCTATTTGGGGCCGGGAACTGGCTCCAGAATCAGGAAACTCTTGAGAGTCCTTAACCTATGGGATCTGATGCAGCTTCCAGGTAGACAGCATTGAAGTTTAGTTGAGTTGAAGGATACCCACTGGTGTCTATCATAGGATTGTTTGGCTGGTGTTAGAAGAATCATACTGGCTGTGTAAGAATAAGAAGGTCACTTGGGTTGTCCCTATGTCTCAGATGGCCCAAAGCTGTAAGGCACCCCAGAGCTGAAGGAGTGGATTGATGGACAGGCACTTTTAAGAGGCCAGTGATCTAGATGGGTAGCTGTCGTCCTTATCGGTGGCCAGACTCTGGCTGATCTTGAGCTGGGTGTGATGGGGGTCTGTGGGCATAGGTTCTCATGCTCTCCTCTACTCCTCCCAGCACACAGAGACCTGGTTGAATTCTGACCAGAGGCATGAGCGCTGTAGGGCAGTGCAGTCCATCTTCCTGCTGCTGCAGTATGTGGTGGACTCTTTGAAGCTCGCTGTGAGTTCCCTACACCCTAAAGCCTTGGGGATTATCTGATGGGGGTAAGAGAGGTTAGCATCCGGGAGCATGGTGGAGTCTTGCCATAGGCTGGGGACTGTGGCTACAACTTAGAAAGGACAACCTGAGGAAATCCCTAAGCCAAGACCACAACCAACAGAGAGCAGAGACTGAAGCAGTGTGGAAGAGTAGGGGCCCTGAAAGAATCAGCCAACTGTTTACTGTCTTCCAACACTCACCAACTTAGAGCTACATGCAAGGCCACTTGCTCACTGATAGTCCCAGACTGAGAGAAACTATGTGACTTGTGTTATGAGTATGGGCTGGGCCCTAAAAAAATAACCTGTAATTGTCCAGAGTCTGACTGAGAGAGAAGCAGGGGCAGAAGGCCGAGAGGGAGAGCAGAGGAGAGGCAAGAGAGAGGGGTGTGAGGCAGAGAGTGGTGGGGCAGCAGAGGCAGAGGGCAGAGACATGCAAGGGAAGACTGCTATGGGAGAGAGAAGTGTGAGAGCTGAAGAAGCAGGAGAGAATGAATGAATGAATGAATGAATGAATGTAAAAAAGGTATGTATGTGTGAGTGAGTATGAGAGAGAGCTGTGCAAAAGAGATGCTGCCACAGAGAAGCTGTGCCTAGAAACTGTCTAAAGTGCTGTGCACGGTGAGGGTCTGTATAATGAGATGTTAGCTATGGCTGTGTGGAGATCTGTAAGTGAATATAAAAATATGTAACTGGGCAAGAGAGAGATGTTTGTATATAAAGAGAAAGAGAGTCTGGAAAGAGAGTCCATTTAAGTTGAAGTAAAAGAGAAGGTCACCATCAGGAAAGTGTGTGCTTGCTTATTTTCTCCTCAGTTAGAAAAGTCTAGTAACCCTCAGATAAGAATCTTTCCCTCTACCCTGAGGTTTTCTCTTTATTACCCTGGAGTGGATCTGGGGAGGCTAGACCCCCAAGTCAGTGACATAACTGGTCATAAAAAAAATGTAAATAAAACCATGATGAGGTACCGCCATCCACCTACTGGAAGGGTAAAATTAACAGCAAGTGTTGGCCAAGGTATGGAGTCCCGGAAATGTCTCACATAGCTGCTGGGAGTGTAGGATGTTAAAACTGCCTAGCAGAACTTCTGGCAGTTTCTTTGAAAGTTAAACACATACTTATCCCCTAACCATACAGGATGATCCTAGGTATTTATCCAATAGGATATATATATATATAATATATATATATATATATATATATATATATTGCAAGAATACCTATATGGTTTTGTTCATACTGGAGCCAACCTGGGAGCCCTGCAGAGATGTCATCAATAAGAGCAGGCAAACAACATGTGGCAACATCCATTCAGCCATTCACACATCAACCATAGGTGTGAACCACAAGGATAGAGCAGAGAAGAGGAACCTTGAGGAGAGCGATTGCCTTGGCAGGCAGGACTGGCTGTGAGGCCCCAGGAAACACAATGGAGAGTGTGTTCTCACAGGCACAGGGAGAATGGGGAGGGTGCATTTCATGGTGTGTTGGAGTGTGGAAATTAATGGAGGTGTTGGGAGGTGAGTCCTGCCAGAGGAAATTATGGTTTTATCTTAAAACTGAACTCTCTCAGGAGTCGGTTAGCCCTTGAGAGACTGGATGTCTCCTCTGGCATCCACACACTGTTGTGACATGCACCCCTGCCCAGTGTCATCCAACACAAAGCGATGCAGTGAGAGGCCCTCCCCAGAAGCCACTACCTGAGGCTGAGCTTCCTAGTGTCAAGAACTGTGAGCTAAACAAACTTGATTATCAATCACCCAGCCTCAGCTGCACACAGCAGCAGAAAGAGGAAACAGACACAAGAATCTATTGAAATTTTCAAAGCGATTGAATTTTGCACTTAATATTTGTAACTTCTCTGTAACTGAAATCTTAAATAAAAATTACCATAAAACTGATAGCAATTCTGTGGTTTGGTTTTTGCAGTAATATTGGTTTGAAATTTGATTCTGTGGAGTATTCTAAATAAAATTTTTCAGAAACAAATGACAGAAATGGAGGGTCTGGAAGCAGGAAGTCTCCTGCAAATGGACCAGGATTTCCATCAGAGAGAAACAGAGCGTGGCTCTGTACTAGAGCTGCGGCTGGTGAACATGTGATTCTCTTAATACAAGTGGGTGTAGATATGTATTTCAGCATTCATCGAGCTCTGTATGGTGCGGTTGTAAGGTTTGTGTATCGAGGTGTATGCATGTGAGGTATGCACATGAGGTATGTTGTAAATGTAATGTATGTATGTTATATGTGTGTCGCGTGTGTGAGCAGTGTTATGCATGTGAGAAATATTGTGTGTTTAAAGAATGTGTGTGTGTATAGTGTTGTGTGAGTGAGGAGTGCTCTATGTGTGTTTAGTGTTATGTGTGTGAGGAGTGCTCTGTGTGTGTGTGTGTGTGTGTGTGTGTGTGTGTGTGTGTGTGTGTGTTTGTATGCAGTGTTGTGTGAGAGGAGTGCTCTGTGTGTGTGTAGTGTTGTGTGTGTAAGGAGTTCTCTCTGTGTTTAGTGTTGTGTGAGTGACAAATGCTGTGTGTGTGTGTTTAGTGTTGTGTGTGTGTGTTTGTATGCATTGTTGTGTAAGGAGTTCTCTCTGTGTTTAGTGTTGTGTGAGTGAGGAGTGCTGTGTGTGTTTAGTGTTATGTGTGTGACTGTGTGTGTAGTGTTGTGTGAGGAGTGCTCTCTCTCTCTCTCTCTCTCTCTCTCTCTCTCTCTCTCTGTAGTGTTATAGATATGGTAGGAGTATTGTATATGTGAAGAATGTTTTGTGTGAGTGTTGGAAATGTGAGGAGTGCTGTGTGTGTGTTTAGTGTTGTATGTGAAGTATGACTGTATTAGGACAGCCGATGGAGTCTGGATACGGACTGAGGATTAGATAACGGTATTGATGTTGAATAACATTTTTGTGACAGTGACTGTTGCACTGTGCATTTGTGAATAAATGTCCTCATTCTTATGAAATAGACAATGGAGTGTTTGAGATCAAATGTCTTGTGTCTCCAGTCAGAAGAAGGGAGAAGGCCAAAGGGAACCAAACAGAGCAGAGTGTAACTAAGAGGAAACAGTGGCTAAAGGACACAGGAATTCTGATCTATTCTTCCATATGCTTGAAGTTAAAGCTACAACATTGAAAATAAAATGTCTGTGAGGGTCCTCACAGAGCAGTTAGAACTAAGCAAGGTTTGAGATGGATGAAGGCGTCACTGGAAAGTTTGTGAGTTGGGTCTTGCAAAGTTGGCTTTGGGGTTCCAGGCTGGGGTTGGCAGGAGCAGTGGCACCTGTCACCAACTGAAGTGTCTTGTGAGTCTGCACTGAGGTGTGCTTCCAGGTGAGGTGGGCTGGCTAGGTGGGTGGATGGCTGCTACACACTCAGGCCACCGTGCTGGTCTGGGTGTCAGGATCTGGTAGGGAGCTGAGAGGCTCAGCCTGGAGACTTCAGAAAAAGCATCCGACATGGGCTTCACAGAGCAATGGATTCGTGAATGATACAAAAGGTTCTAAGCTGACAGCAAATGAGCAGGGTGTTCGGGGCTGTCTTCCTGCAAGCCTGGAGCAGAAGCCTCACTTTGAGAGGACAGCAGTATGGCCCATGCAGGAAGAAAGAGCCTCTGCAGATCGGGACACCCAAACTCTTGTCATCAGGCTGCTTTCCAGCCCCACAGACTCATCGCCAGTATAGAGCAGCTCAGCCGGTGGAGGAGGAGAGGGCATTTGTTCAGGTTCAACCTCCATGGGCACAGGAGAATCACCAAAGTCAAGCTGTAACCATGTGCTCGCTCCTCCAGATCTCAGAGGATTGACATTGAGTGGAGACTGCGAATGTCCTCCCTATCATCCCCCTGAGGATTGCAGGAGGCCTCCATCAATATTCTTCTGTACCGATTTGCATATGGTAAAAGGAGCTGATGAAATGGTACACAGTGTGCGGCTGTGTTCAGGAATTTAAAGGGATACACAACTAAAGGGAAAAATGTGATACTAAGAGCTACGGGGTAAATGTGGTGACCACAAGAGTTGGAAGGACATTTTAGAACTGCAAACAAAACAGATCTGCATGAAAAGGCACTGGGTCCATTAACCAGCAGTTCAGCCACCACAGAAGAAATCAGAATTGGATCCAGGACAAAGGAACCTACTGAGACCAAAGAGAAAAGAAGGCCCCGAGGAAAAGAATGAAAGCCCAGTGGGCGTGGAACAACGTGGTGTGGAAGCAGACTGACTCCCAGGAGAAGTGAGACAATCAGGGCAGAGTGGGTGGCACCACGATGGTGGAAAAAAACACACACCTAAAGATGAGAATGTCAAGGAATCTCAAGCAGGACACGCACAAAGGAAAACACAGGCGAACACACCACAGCCCAAATTCTTAAAGACCAGGCAAAGACAGGAAAACCTTAAAGCAGCCAAGAGAGATGATGCACTCACCAACATACATGCATTTACATGGGCGTACATATGTATACATATACAGGCATGCATGTACACACACAAGCACACGTGCATACACAGGCACACACACATTCACATAGTCATGCATGCATACACACACAGGCACACATAACATGCATATAACATTCAGGTACATATGCACACACACTGGCATGCCTGCATTCAGATGTACACACTAACACACACACACACACACACACACACACACACACACACACACGCACACAAGCATGCAGGTATATATGTACACACACTGACATGCCTGCATGCATATGTATACACAAGCATGCAGGCACATATACATATCGACAGGCACACCTACCCACACACATGCCTGAAGGGAGTGATAGGCATACCCAGCCTCTTACTGTTAAAAACAGAAATGCCTTTTCCCAGTGAGAAGACAGGTCAGAGAGGTGAAGTGTTCCCTTGGGTGGGACAGGAGCCCTTCTCAAACCCCAGCCAGTGTATCTCCTACAAGAAGCTGAGAACAGGAATGGAGGGAAGAAGTGACACAAGGAAGCTAGCCTGGCTTTGCTCACTGCTCCCCTCTTCCCAGAAAGAGGCCGTGCCATCCATGCTGGGCCACCAGATAGGCCTTCTGACTCTGCTGTGGCGGGATAAAGACGAGTCAACACAAGAGCATTCTCACCACTGTGTCTCCCTCCTCATGCAGCTTTTGTCCCAGCAGAAAGGTGAGTGGGGCAGGGTTGGAGAAGGGGAGGCTCAGAGTGGCTCAGGGCCAGCTCTATTCTGGCCTCGCTGTGAGCTGGGACAACAGTGTTGGAGGAAAGTGGCCACCTCCAGGCCCGGCAGCCCTCCTGAACACATCCATACACAGGGAAGTTGGTGGAGTCTACACAGTTGAGCAAGACGAGGCACCTTGAAGCCATCAAGTCTGGACATTTGGAGGGGAAGCTCTACCACATGGTGCAGGTGAGGTTGCTCAGGCTGGTCCCGGGCCTCTCATGGCCCCAGAGCACAGCGGTTATATGGTCTGTCCTCTGCATTCCCAGCCCTGAAGAGATGGGGCCAAAGGGTCCCTCCCAGGCAAGCAGGTTGGGCAGAAACAGGATGGGATGGATTTTTTGCTCTTTCCATGAAAATTATCTGTACCTCTCCTTCCAGCCTCAGCTTGGATAGAGCCTTTGAACCCATGGGTCAGAGGTTCTCGCTTGTGTACCTCCCTCTGGGGACAGGGGCAGCCAGCCTACCTTGCTCTCCTGGGACACTCTGTTCTTAGCACTGCCCCTCCAGAGGGAGGGGGTGCACTTCTTCTGACCTTTCATGACATACCCTTCCTATGTTCCTCTAAGGCCTGCCCTGCCTGTTACATAGGATAGAGAAGAGAGGGACAGGGTCTGTGTCCGAGCTCCATGACTGGTTGGGTGGGCCTCCCATCTTGCTGAGCCTCAGTTTTCTGACCTTCCAAGTGAGGGTTCAGCTTCTGAGATAGGCTGGGTCAGAGGCAGTGACACCTTCCAGTATCTCATGTCTTCTGAGTCATGGATGAGGCTGAGTCTGTTGTCCTAGTAGCCTCTCCTTAGAGACAGTAGATGGCAATTTTGGTCCCTTTGTTCTGGGGCAGTAGGAGAGGGAAGTAAGGCTATGGCTGGGCAAGAGTTATTCATCATTCTGACCCAGCAGGAACTGGGTGCTGTGAGTCTTTGCAAGGTTATTTGCTGCCATTGTCCTTAGAGAGTGTCTTCAGAGGCAGCTGTGCTTATGGCCAGCACACTTGCAGCCACTCAGCCATGGACCCAGGGTGGAGGAACTACAGGTCATAGCAGCCTGAGACAAGGGCAGAATAGGCCCTTTGGGGTCCTGCAAGTCTGTGGTTCATAGCACTTACAAGACTGTGCACACAACCTTCATTCCCTAGATTGCTTCCTGGCCTGAGCCACTGCTGGCCAGAGGTTACCCCTACCCCCTCCCCAACTTTTGACTCTGTACAGGTTTTCAGGGACAACCTGACGGTGGCACAGCATACACAACTGATCCTCACATTGGTGCGCAACCTAGGCAGTTGTAACTACCTCCGCTCCGACCTTGCTGCCCAGCTTCTACTGATGATCTGTGAGGAGCATAGCTGCAGGAAGGAACAGGTTAGGTGGGTGGGTGTGGCTCCCTTCAGGCTATGTGTACCTGCCTATGTGAGCATGAAACTATCTACATTCATTCACCTGTACACAGAGACAATGAGCCTAAGAAGCCTCCTGGACAGCTGTCTTTGCCCAACAGATTCCTGGACCACCATCTGCTGCCTCATGGTGGCCTGGGGAAGAGGACAGATCTATCTGCCCTCCAATTCAGTTTGGCCAACTAAATTGAAGATTCACCCTTAGGGAATGCCAGGTCCCATCCACTTGGTGCCCTTACAGGTCAACCGCAGCCCCCCTCTTGCCTTGTTCGCCTCACCTTCCTTAAGACAGAGATGGAGCATGGGAGTTGAGCCACAAAGCTAAGTCCTACCAGGAACTCATAGGGTCTTGCCCTGTCTGAAGCTGCATTCCACCTTGCAGGTGGCTGAGATCTTGCAAGACCTGTTCCAGCAACTGCCAAAGATCCACTCTCTGAGTGTCCAGCAGACCATAAATAAGGTCACCAAGGCTCTGGGGATCCAGCATACTCAGGAGGTGGTGGAGGTGGTCTTGTCCCTATGTCATCCCTCAGATAGGTAGGTAGGTCTTCCCTTGGTCAGGCACCCCAATATGGGAGGGACATCATCCAGGCATGTGGTGGTCATCCAGCCTGGTCTTTAGTTACTTACTGAACACATTAGGCAGGAATAAGCTCTCAAGGATTCTGTCTTTTTCCTGACTCTGGACCTGTGGCCAGAGGGCCTCTGAAGGTGTTTGGGGATTAAACAAGGCTCCAGCAGTCTCAGGTCAGCATAGACACCATTTTAGATTCACAGTCACCAGAGGCCAATCTGTAAGTCTCTAGGTAGAGACCAGTCAGAGGCTATGAAATACTCAGTGACACCCTCCATTCATCCATAGGTGCCCTGTGGTCCAGAGCCCTGGTGGGTTCTGTTTCCAGCTACCACACTAGCTATCCCTGGGTCTTCTGAGAGGCAGTGTGTTGACAATAAAGCCTTACTAATTCAGAGCATAGCTGTGGGCTGGCAAAAGCAGCATAGCCGTAAGTCTGTCAGGACTTGTAAGCTTGTCAGTTTTTAAGTGGCCAGCCATATTCTGCATCTCATGAATATACATATAGTCGACCCTGAGGGAGGTGGCAAGGACGGTGGCTGATCTCAGAGCACACAGGGAGCCAAGAGAAACTGGGGATTCATGAGCTCTGCTGGCTCCCTCTTCTCTTCAGACCATATGAGGGGTTTGCTATTTGCTCAGGGTCCTGGAGAGAGGGGTTGCAAGGCTGGGGCTCATGCAGATGCCCAATGAAGCAGCACAGAACACGGACCTCAGGGCCCCTTGCCTGCTGCTCCCAAGTGGCTCATTTTCTCACATCCTGCTAACGGCCAGCATTTATGGGAGGCTTCTCTGCAGTGGTGTTCCCAGTGGTGGCCTAGATCCTGTCTCATCAGGTGGATCCTACTGTTGTGGAAGGCTCTGGCTACCAACTACCGTTTACCTCGTGATGTCATAACCCTGCTCTACGTAAAGTTAAAATTGAGGCCACCCAGGAGGCTCCTCCAGGCCACATATCGAGCCCGTCTGGTCTCCCTGACGGTGAGTAGCACCCTTTGCCTTGCCACCAGCATGGTCTCCTCACTGACAGTAGCAGTATCCAGGGCTTCAGTGGGATTCTCACGAGGACACTGTGCTGCCTCCAAGGGCCCCACCTTCAGGCCTTTATCATAGTTTGTGGTTATTTGTGAAGGTGGCCAATGTATTTCACCTGCTCATGAATCTCCCACCCTGCATGCATGGCCCCGCTGTGTGTCTGAGGTACCCACTGATGGACCGGCCACCTGGCTGAAGACCCCTGCTGCTATTAGCACTTGTTTCTCCATGGGGATGCCCCATCATAGACCATAACAGAACTAAAAATCCACGTGCTCTCAGCAAGTGGTTCCTAGACACAATGAGAAGTAGGAGAAAGTCTTGGCTGCCCTAACAAGACTCAGAGACACGGTGACCATGCACTGGGCCATGGTTGGCTGTGGGAACAAGAATAGTGGAGAGAGATGGAGGAGTGATGAGATGCCTCCAGAAGGGTCTAGGGAAGGCAGAGGGATCCCTGAGCAGAAAGCAGGGCAGGGGTGGGGGTGAAGATTGCCAGCACTGGTAGGGAGTTGAGGCCAGCACCTGGACTTTTCCCAAGGTTTGGAAGGGCCTGACTTATCAGTGACCCATTTATTTCTGCCCCTTGAAATGAGACCTTTCAATTCATGGGAAGACCACATGGGGCCGTGGGTGTGGTACCCGAGGTCTGGCTAGGAGATGGTTTAGGGAAAAAGCCAGGGGACTCTATGGCGATACATAGCCCAACCCCAAAGAAACAGGGCTGGATGTGGCCAGCCACCAGAAACTCAGGGATAGGGACAAAAGACAATGGGACCAGGAGAGGTCTTCATCAAGGAGGATCTGATGGAGGATGGGCACTTGGAGAGATCCGACTCATCAGAAGGTGGAGCCAAACCAGGAAAAGCACCATCAGCAGTGTGGAAGCCAGGCGTTCCTGGGGCCTGAACAAAGCCAGGAAGTCAGGGCCCAGCCCCAGAGACTGTAATGGATCCTGGTTTATCCTCAGGGATATACCACAGGGATCTTCAGAGATTTATCCAAGGGGTCTCCATGGTGAGCAGCAGCAGGCCAGATGAAGGCAGTGAGGCCTGGACTAAAGTGGCTTTGTAGCTGTTGTCCCCACTCTTGTACTCAGGGGTCTCCTCCAGGCTCTGCTGTCACCCACTGCAGGCACTGGGCACCATTTATGAGCTCCTCTACACCCCGGAGTACAGGGGCACGGTCCGC
This sequence comes from Cricetulus griseus, assembly GCF_003668045.3. Lineage (NCBI taxonomy): Eukaryota > Metazoa > Chordata > Mammalia > Rodentia > Cricetidae > Cricetulus > Cricetulus griseus. Next base: position 372,268,891 of record NC_048595.1, on the reverse strand, counting down.
TGGGCTTTCGCAGGCATCCTTCTGGGCCTCCTCACAGAGCTCTACTACCTGCTGGAAGTGGGCCTGGTGCAGGGCATCTCAGACTACCAGGAAGACAATCTAGCCTCTAAGCCCCTCGGGCCCTGCAGGTGAGCCAAGCTGCCTGTTGTCCCCCTCCTTGTACCCACTGAACCATGCTGATTCTGGAGGACCCAAGAAGGAAAGGATTTTGGATGGAAGTGTGATAGGGGTGGGATAGATAGAGTATACAACCTGGCCAGTACAGAGACTCCTGAGCAAGGGGAGCCTGGTAGGTGGCAGCGGGTAGGTTTTAGGCACTTGTCTTGTTTCTCTCTGCCCAGGACCTGCCTAGAAGCACTCAAGGGCCTCTTTTGGACCAACCAGTACTGGGAAGTGTTTGCCGACATGAAGCTGATCCAGGGCTGGGAGCTCTTTGGGCACTTGGAAACCTTCCCAAAGGGAGTGACCCTTCTGGCCAGGTGAGCCCGCAGCGCAGACACCCTCTGCCTGGGAGGTTAGCAGTCCAGCCTCCCTGCTCTGGACCCTGCATCCCAAACCCAGCAATCTGGCCAGTGCTGAGGCCTGGCTGGAGGATGGAGCCCTCATGGACTTTGTGTGTGCCTCTTACATGTGATAGGGCCATGGTTCACTATGACTGTGAGGTCAAGGCTGTCTTGGGGCAGGCGCACATCTCCCTGAAGAGCACTGAGGAGCGAGACAACATCGTGGGCATCTGCATCATCACTGAGGTCAGCCTTTCCCCAGACTCCACAGTGGACGGAAGTCCCTTCCAGGTCTCTGACAAAAAAAAAAAAAAAGTATACATCTAACTCATGTGTCAGGTGTGCTAGCTGTTGAAAGTGCTTCTTTAGGTCTAACTCATTACCATGGTAGGGGGTAGACCGATTCCTTGGCAGCTGTGGTTAACAGGTGGGCTGATGGTGCCGACCCCTGCCCAGTTTCTCAACAGCCCAGATGTCTCCCAGTATGTGTCTCTGAAGGCCATGGACAACTGCCTGAACATGGGCCTTTCCAACCACAACCAAACAGTGAGAGCTATGAGCCTGAAGGGGCTAGGCAGCACCCTGATTCATCCTAAGAAGGTGAGGGGCAGGAGCTTGAGAGAGATGCCCTCTGCCATCCCAGCAGAGTTATGGGGAGGGCTGAGTACAAAGGAAGTGTCCTGAAGGCTATGTCCTTGCAAGGAGTGGTAGAGAGCACCTGTCAGGCCTGGTTGGCCCTGCTGAATTGCTTCAGATGGGGCTCTAATGGACCCTTTGTCTCCTCTAGATAGGAGCCCCTCATATGATAACCTCCCTTTTGAGCCCCCCATAGCAGGGCTATTCTGACATGGCCCTCATGACAGTGCTGGAATGCAGCTGCAAATTTGGCCTGTGCCAGATACATGGTGTGGTTTTGTCTGTTTTTCTGTCCAACCTGTAGGGGAGTTGGAGAGTAGACCTGGGAACAGTCAGCTTCAGCACTCAGACCTCCTCCCTATGGGCACTGACTCAGACATGGGCAGATACTTAACCTTGTGAGAAGGCCAGGAGCCCCAGTACCTGCCTGGAGCTATGACCTGCCTCACTGGGGCAGCTGGCAAAACTGGTCAAATGTCCCACTGGAGGGTGGTGGTCTCCCTGCAGGTAACTGTGCTGAGAAGTAAGTTGATGGAGCTATTGGACAAGTTTGTACAGCCTGAGATCAAGGACCCTGTGGGCCTGATGGAGATCATGGGCCACCTCCTGCACCATCTGGGTGTCCAGGGCACTGGTACTGTCAGCTTCGATATTGCTCAGCACCTTCTCAACCTGTTCACAGATGTGAGTGGGGCAGGGGGTGGGGTGGGTGGCAGAAGAGGGCAGGGAAGTGTTGCAGACAACAATCAGAAGCCAGTATCACTTAGCATCTGCTACCTGTACCAAGCCCAGACTCCACTGAGATTACAGACCCTGTAGTCTAGTGGTAGTTGAAGTCTGTGATGGCACTGAGTCTTGTTCCCTGGACATCTGAACCAACAGTTCCATTTGAACATGAACTCCTATGGTAGAATAGGGCCAAGTTATTTCAGGGGGTTGAGGTTGGGAATGAGGAAGGCTTGAACTTGGCATGGACAGTCCCAGGAAGACCACCACAACATGTCCCTGAGACGGATTAGAACCACCAGGGAGAAGGGCTGGAGAGATGGCTTAGCCATTAAAGGCTAGGCTCACAACCATAAATATAGAACCGGGGAGATGAGAGCTAGGATAAGACCCAACTGGGATAGGTAGGCAGCCAGTGGCCACAGTGCATTTGAAATCAAGGAGAAGGCAGTTTGGGGCAGAAGATGGCTCTGCTTTCATGGATAGGAGTTAGTAGAAGGAGCAATACTGGAGAATTAGCAGTCACCCCCTTAGATACTGGGTTCTGTACCCACCTCAACCCAAGGACAAAGGCACTGTTGTTAGACACTGTTTACAGAAGGTAAAACAGTGTAAGGAAGGATCCTCACCCAAGGTCATGGAGCTAGAATGTCACAGATTCAATAGTCAGGTCTGCCTAGGAGTGGAGGTATGATTGCTGTTACCCTAGGGATGTGCAGAGAAACCCAGAGGTGAGAAACCAGGAATAATGAATAAGTCAGAGAAGGCTGCCAGAGGACGAAGGGGATCGTGAGTGGAGCTGAGGAGATGGAGAACATGAGTAGGCCATGTGTCTTAGTTGGAGTTTGTATTGCTGTGAAGAGACACTATGACCACAGCAACTCTTATAAGGAAAACATTTAATTGAGGGGGCTCACTTATAGTTTCAGAGGCTCAGCCCTTTATCATAATGGTGGGGAGCATGATGGCATGTAGGGAGAGGTGGTGCTGGAGGAATAGCTGAGAGTCTACATTGTGCAGGCAACAGGAAGTTGACTGTCACACTGTTGGAAGCTTGAGCAAAAATGACCTCAAAGTCCACTCCCACAATGACACACTTCTTCCAATAAGGCCATACCTCTTAATAGTGCCATTCCTTTTGGGGACCATTTTCTTTCAAACCACCACACCATGGGACAGGAGACATCAACAGACTCGGGGTCTGAGTGGACATTGGCCTATGGGGCTAGGGACAACGTAGGTTGTCCCTGGGCTGAGCAAGGACAAAGTGAAGCAACCAGAAGTCATGGGAGAAGTCTGGCCTGTCTTGTGCCTGTGAATTCCATCTCTCCCAGGAAAGGGCAAAGGTACGAGAATATGCCATTTTCCTATTCGGAGATGTCATTCACTATGGTGGAAAGAAGTTACGGCAGAGCCTCAAGAGTCTGGCTTTCCAGGCTGCAGTGCCCCTGCTCTTCCATATGGCTGACCCCTGCCCAGAAGTGGCCATGGTGAGTGTGCTCCAGCTCAGCTGGGGCATCTAGGAAAGCAAGACCAAAGGAGGACCCAGGCGGTGGACTTGGAGGGCTCAGCTCTCACAAGTGGAGACCAGAGTGAGGCGAGTGCTCTAGAGAGCCTATCTGGGCTCAGTTTGCATCTGTAGCCCAACCCAGTAGCCAGAGAAAAGAAGTGGGATCCATCCTGGTGGTATTTCCTCAGCTACCTGCATCAGACTTCTCCCTCCCATCCACCCCTCACTCCAGGCCCCTGTGCAGCCTCTTCTGGCTGAAGACCTCTACTTTGCCATCTAAAATCAGTTGCAAGAGTCTGGCATTCAGGATCTTTCTACCTCTTCTTCCCCTCCCCAGCCAGTGGTGTGATCATGGACTGCAATGAAACACCTACTTGTACCCTGCCTGCCTAGTGCCATGACCCTCCACCCCAGCCCCACCACTGGAGAGACCTTGTACAACTCTCCCTGGGGTGGCCCTGAAACACTTAGACATGCCACGAGGGCCTTGGGTTTTGGAGGCTATCCTCTAACTTAGCTTCTCCATGGAGCTAGTCTGGCATCTATTTACTACTCAAAGACCAAACTTGGCCTCTGCTGGCCTTGGAAACAAGCTGTCCCAGGCTTCTGAGAGTAAGGCCTCATGTCCAACAAACCTGGCCCAGGCCCATATCAACTGTGGGAAGTTAGATCTCTTCCCAAACTTAGAATAAGTCCCCACCCCTCTGAGGCTGGTATTCTGAGCTGGTTCCTCAGAAGGAAGCCTGGGCAGCCTTTCTGCAAAGTCTGTGTTAATTAGAGCAGGGCACCCTGGACTTGGGGAGTGGGTCACCCCTTCCTGTGGTGATACATTCCCTTCTAGTCCCCCTGCCTACTGCATGGCCCAGGTATCCAGAAGTCCAACAATGGTACTGCTACAGAAACTTGTCCTTGGGGTCTGTCTGGGATGAGGGGGTGGTGACGGGTGAAAGCAGAGGGAATCTGTTCTCCACTTACAGAAGGCCAAGTTCACCTTCCTGCGCTGTGCCATTTTGCTAAAATGGGAGTTCCGGAAGGAGCTGTTCGGCAAGCTGGCATGGGGCCAAGGGCTAGGCGCTGCAAATGACATTTTTGTCTATATGGTAAGGTGTGAGTACATTTCAGGGGGAGGTCTGGGGGCCAGAGAAGTGGTCAAGTCACCCCAGACTGCCTTGAGGGTGGGGTATGGGGATGGTGGAGGCAGTCCTGGGGTGTTTAAGTACTGAGGCTCTGTAGGGGAGCATTTTCCTTTCATAACTGGGCTGGGGTAATCTCTGAAATGGGCTGTCCAGGAAAACTTGACAGAGACTCCACCATGTGCCTACAGTGTACCCAAGGCCACTTTAGTGGGGCCTCTGAGGACAGAGTGCCCACTGACATTCCAGTACAGATTGAAGGCAGCTGAGCCCTATCCAGACATTTCAGGGCCTACCTGTGGGAAACCAGTAGTAAATGCCACCCCTTGCCACCCAGCAGTCACTTTAATCTTTGGCCCCAGGTTCTTCTGCTTTACTGGGTCTAGGCAGTCAGGGTGACACTCCCAGACTCTTAAACAGGATCAGAGTCACATGGGCAAGGCAGGACAGGTGTGTCTTCAGTCTTCAGACCTCACTGGATCCTGGTTCGGCCACTAGGCACAGGCCTAGAACTATAGCTGTGAAGATCTCAAAGTGATGTTTGGACAGGGTGGGGGCACTGAGCTCCTGGCCTGCTTACCCATCCCATGCAGTGGTACCACGTGCATCTTGATAACAGTAACAATAGAAGCATGGCCCTTGAGAGACCCAGGTTTGCAGCCTTCAGCTATTCGACCACGGTCCTGACTTTAAGTATCAGGTGCCATCAGGGTCCAAGGTTTAAAGAATAAAGCACAATAGGGAGGACAGGGAACAGGGCACTTAGGAATGGAGAGGCCATTGAAGGACACAGAGCAGGAGAGCCCATATATGATGCAGGCTCTTGTGCCATGTCTGCTATGCATGATAGCCACACCCCAAGGCAAGTGCCCAAAACCCCCAAGGCAACTTTGCTTCCTCAATAGCAGAGAAGCAGCAGGGGTACAGAAGTTGCCAGTGGTGAGCCTGCCTCTCCCTCTTCATGACATGGGCCTTGTAGGAGACCTTGGTGGCTTGGAGCTGTAGGACATTTGCTTTTGGTTTGTGGTGAGATGACAACCAGTCAGGGATGGGCAGAGGCATGCTGGATGGTCTCCAGAGTGATAACTGGCAAAGGCCACAAATATGGGTGCTCCCTGATCCTTGGCATGGGCTCCTGTCATTGGACCAAATGAAGGAACTGGACCATCACCACTGGCTACCCCTCTACATCTCCCATGGGACTCTGGTATCTTCCCTCCTCTCTTCCAGGCCCTAGGCAGTGGAAGAGGAGTTCAGTGCTGGGGGTGCCTCAGGAAAGCCTTGTCTCTAAAGTGAGGTGCCACACCAACCCTCAGTGTGGCCACAGGTCCTCTCTTCTCTCCTCAGATAGAAAGCAACCTTGGCAACTACCAACAGCTTCTCAGTCAGGCCTTGATGTATCTGGACAGCCCCCACAAGACCTTGAAGCTTGCAGCTATGAAGTTCATTGGTAGGTACTGGCTCAGCAGCCTCAACCCCACCCCTATGTCTCATCACCTGGGCTGCCACAGTGGATGGTCAGGTTCACATGTCCCGAGGGTCAGTGGCTCTATGTCAGTGAGGGGGGTGGGATGTTCCTGCTGGCTAGTGCTCTCAGTGGGCAAGGGTTGCCATTGCCACCGCCTCCTTGACTGCCCCAGGGGGACTGCTTCAGGACTACTTCAATGACCTCTGTTTCTACTTGACAAAGGACGATGTGATCATCCTAAAGAACTGTGAGTGAGTGGAGCCTCTGCACCCCCGGGGCAACTGAGGCCTGCCTTCCCAGACACTGAGGGAGCTTTCTGGTGAAGGATGCCTCTCCCGGTGGGGGTAGGGCCCACATTCCTCTCCTGACTGTGGGTACACCGGGCCCCTCAGCTCCACAAAAAGCTCCTGAATGGGACCTGTGGCCTCTCCTGCAGATCTGGAGGCCCTCAGCCATGACACAGACTCCAGGACCCGAAAGTTCTACCTGAACTACTGGGACGACGTTGTGGAGCTGTCCCACTACGTGATGCGCTGAGCCTGCACTCATCCTTATTTTTGTCTTTGTTGAGTTCTATCTTTATTAAATGCCACAGAGTTATCTCTGGCCTCTTCCCAGACATGAGTGCAACAGGCCAGGCTAGTGTTCCTCTTAAACTCATCTCCACAGGCTGTGGGGTGGGAAGGGAGCATGACTCAGAGCTCCAGAAGTTACTACAGTGTTCCACTAGGCAGCAAGAGCTGGAGACTTCAGAACAGGTGTTGTTGTACCCAAGCAAGAGCCTTAGAGCCCAGGATCCACCCTCAGCAGCCCCTCCCCCAACCCGTTTGTCCTCAACCAGGCCTTGGCTGTCCCAGGTGCCCACTTGACCCATTGCCTACCCTATTCATCTGCCTGTGTGTATCCATCCTGCCCTCAGGGAGGTCTTATGTGAACCTGCTTAATCACCTACCTCTCTCTTGTGGTCACTGAACCTTTCATACTTGGTCAGGACCTTTGCTTAGTTGATACCCAGGACTTGCGGGGGGACATCTAGCTTTTGGGGGATACCCTTCCCACACTCAGCCAGGCTGCTTCTCTGCTGTTGGGTGGTTCTACTGTGGATACCCATTCTCTCTAGCAAAGTCACCGTCTCCAAGCCCATCCAGGTCCTTCAGCCATGCCCAGTGTCCTTGCCTACCACAGTGGCATTAGGATATTGTGGAGGCTACCAGGGTAGACTCAAGGTATTCCTGGATCATAGCCACTAGACAGTGACGGGAAATCAAATGTAGATACAGTCAGTGCCTGGATGTGGCTCTTCAAGGGCATATAGCCTCCTAAGAGATGCTCAGATGGATTGTGACTATTCAGAGTGGAGGTGCTGGGTCATATCAGATGTCCAGAAATCAATAGGCACTCCCACCTGCCAGCCATGTCCTCAAAGTGGAGGCAGCAGGATTGAGGAGGAATAAGAAGCGGGAAGGAGCTGAGGAGGCTCTGGATGCCCTCTAGGACCAGAATTTCCCAGTCAGTCCTAAGTACAGAGAAAGACCACCCAGCTCCTGACCCTTGCTAGCAGGTGGAGGCCAGGGCTACATCTTTATTTTCAATAGTGGACATCAAACTACAAATCTCAGTGTGGCTGGAACAGAATGACTCCACAAACAACACTCAACAATAAGCAGCCAGAGCAGGAAAACGAAGCTGGAGGCTGGGTGTGCCATGGGAGCTGAGAGTAGAGAGAGCATAAAAAAGGCAGTCAGTCCACTGTCTGGGATGCCCATGAGAGGCTGAGCTGAGGAAGGGGAAGGCCATGTCCCTCCAGAGTACTAGGGACATGAGTTGGGGGATCCCCAGCTTTAACAGTGTGTGTGATAGATGCTCCCACTAAAAGAGAACAATATGGCCCCATCTTGGGCACATTACAATAACTGTATTTTAAGTGTTGGTGGGAAATTCTAAAGGCTCAAGAACAGTTAAGACCTGCAAACAGTGAGATGATACAAGAATGGTGAGGAAAGGCACTGGGAAACCCACGATCACTGTGGACTGATGAGAACATGGGGCTAGGGTTAGAAGATAGGCCCTGGCTCCTACAGGAATGGAATTGAACCCAGGCTAAACTAGGTCAGGACTCCAAGGAGTTTTCAGGACAATAGCATCCACCCATTCCAAGAGGCAGGGACAGAGTTTCCCTGCAGTAAGGTGCTCCTGCAATATGTCCTCTTAATACAGATGACTGGGTTAAACCACAAATGGACCCCTGACAGATGCCCAAAGACAGAGGCCTTGCCATGGGAGCTGCCAGAAAGGTCTCAGTAGACTTCAGTTCCCAGGAACTTCAGGTAGAGCAGTCAAAACACCCATGCATGAAACATTAGATCAGGACAAAAAATAGCACAACAGGAAGAGCTAAAGAGAATGAGATTAAATTCTGAGAAATTCTCTCAAACAAAAGAAATCCATAATATTTTTTATTATGTATGTATACAGTATTCTACCTACATGCCAGAAAAGGGCACAAAATCTCATTATAGATGGTTGTGAGCCACCATGTGGGTGCTGGGATTTGAAGCCGGGCCTTCTGGGAGAACAGCCTAACCTCTGAGCCATCTCTGCAGCCCAAAATCCTTAATCTTTTTGTTTATTTGTTTGATTTTTGTTTTTTGAGACAGGGTTTCTCTGTATTTTTTTGGAGGCTGTCCTGGATCTGGCTCTTGTAGACCCTGCTGGTCTGGAACTCACAGAGATCCACCTGCCTCTACCTCCCGAGTGCTGGGATTAAAGGCGTGCGCCACCCGGCCCAAAATCCTTAATCTTAAGAGAGCAATATATACCATGTAACAGAGAACAATGTAAAGAAGTCAAAGTCTCAAAAATGGCTAGAAAGGAAGAGACATTCCCACCCTCAGGAATAACAGCTTTTGAGCAGCAGTAATGTCACATGTCACTGAAAGAGAGTGCAGTGACATTTCTTTTTATCTTTTTTTTTTTGAGACAGGGTTTCTCTGTGACTTTAGAGGCTATCCTAGAACTAGCCCTTTGTAGACCAGGCTGGTTTTGAACTCACAGAGATCTGCCTGCCTCTGCCTCCCAAGTGCTGGAACTAAAGGCGTGAGCCACCACTGCCCAGCCAGTGGCATTTCTTAGCTGCTGCCCAGGAGTATAAATCCAAACTAATGTCCAAGCAGAAAGGCAAAAGCAATGGAGACAGAAAAAATTACCTGAGTGTCCCTTTAGAAAGGGATCGATTGGCTCTCCGCATGCAGAAAATCTAACTGGCCTTTTCTCTAGGAGCTCTACACAAAAGCCAGCACCAGGATAAGATGGGCTGCATGAAGAACAGCTTCCAAGGTAGAGAGGATTGCTGTCACCTCTGGGGGAAAAAGAATGTAGGGGGCAAACTTCAAAAAGCACAAAACATCCTAGCACTCAGAAGGCTGAGGCAGGAGGATCACAAGTTTCAGGCAGCCTGAGCTACATGGCTTCATTTAAATTAAAATGAAAAGCTATGGGGAAACAACCAAAGCAAAGAAGGTGACTCATTGACTTCACAATGTCCTGGGAAGCATGCTGGCCGTGTGTTCACCGACAGATACATGGATGAAGTCATCTTTTTGTCACAGCAAGGAGAGAAGTAACTAATAATATAGGTGACTTACAGAACCTAAGGACAAGCCAGTACAAGAAGCAACTCCAACAGAGTCTGGGATGGAAGACTCGGCCTGTGAATACAGGGAAAGAAACAGAAGTTTGAGAATAATGAGGGGAGATGTGCCTGGAACAAGGCCCCAAAGCCTTCCAGGCTTATTTGGCAAGTCAGACAGCTGATGCCTGGTGTAGGCGAGGCTGTGGTGCACTTCAGGGGACAATTGGAGTACAGCCTGATGCCATGTGACCTGATGAAGACCACATAACACAGTTGGCCAGCAAGTTCTCACACCAGGCCACAGATGGCCCGTGTGAGGATGTGTCCCAACAGGAACGCTGGTGAGACTGTGTTTGAAATTAGTAGAGAAAGCATGGAGAAGGACTGTGAGGCCGCAAAGGGTACCAGGTCTGACAGGGTGAAGTGTCTCGCCTGCTAGATGCTTTATATTTCACATTGACATCTTGGGAGCCCAAGGTGGCAGGCAGCTGGAATACTGCACTACCACAGAGTGCTCTGGACTTGTCTCAGGCCTCACTTTGTCTTTGGTATTTCCTGGCCAGTACTCAAAGGCAATCTAAAACCTAGACTTAGTCATCCAGCACAGATGGAAAGAGCTTTGGGAGAAGCCACCTGTTTGTGGTCCAACAGATAGAGATGGCTCGTATAGGGAATGAATGTCCCTCTGCCTTCTGTGTGCTTCTGTCTAATGCTCCTCCAGTCTTGAGCAGAACCAACACTGAGGCAGGAGTGAAGACTGAGAGGGCAGGGATGCCCTTGTTTTTCTGTTTTCTCTTTGTTCCCTTGACCCCTGACATTGAAGATGACCAGTTGCACAGATGCCTCATAGAGCCAAGAATCTAAAGGCCCCCCCTTGGGAAAAGCCAGTTTTGCAACCCAAAATGAAAAGGTGTATATAGAGCCTGGAAACCTTTGACTGGAGGGGAAGACAGGTGACAGACACCAGACAAGACAGGGTTCTGAAGGTGAATTTTCAAGGACTTGGAGCAACCATTGCTGCCATGCTCTGAGAAGTAATGCAGTGAAACAGAAAGTGGAGGCAATGCAATAAAACAGCAAAAGACCGAAGAATCAGGCAGCAAAATAAGGCAGACAACAAGAACCAAACAGAGAAACAAGACAGAGAAAAGAACCAGAGAAACAAAACAGACAATAAGAACCAAACAGAGAAACAAGACAGACAACAAGAACCAAACAGAGAAACAAGACAGAGAAGAGAGAAAAATCAGACAGGACAGAGAAAAGAATCAAATGGAAAGACATGGCAGAGAGGAAACAGAATAGTCAGACAGGACAGAAATAATCAAAGCCTAAGGCAGCAGAGTTGATTGGAGACAAACTGATTGGCAGAGCCAACTGGAAAACCCAGGAGGAGCCTTATACAAAGTCACCTGAGCTTAGACGAAGGGGCAAAGGCCTGGAAGCACTTATCTTCCTCCTCCACATGAAAATTGCCAAAGACCCACATGGTGGCTCACAAATCTTTAACTTCAGTTCTAGGGAATGCTCTATTTTGAACTTTGCAAGCCCTGCACACACTCAGTACACAGACATATGTGCAAACAAAACGTCTGCAGGCATAAACTAACAAAGGTCATTTTTTGAATTTAAAAATTAAGTTATCAGATTGGCTGTGTAGGGGTCAGGGCTAATACCTGTAATCCTAGTCCTAAAGCAACTGAGTTGGGAAGAGGGCATGAGCCTGAGGTCAGCCTGGGTTACTTTGTGTTCCAAGCCAACCTAGACTAAAGAATTAGATGCTGTTTCAAAACCAAAACCACTGGAATGGGCATCGGACTGTTCAAAACTCTTAGAAGATAGTAGGAAAAAAGACAGGATGACCTTGAGTTTAGCAATGAGTCCTTAGGTCAACCCCCCCACACGCACACACCAAAATAAAACATCCACCCCCCCAAAAAAAGTTAAAGCTCTTCAAAGAAAATTCTGCTCCTTAGAAGACATTGTTTTTAGAATAAAGATGTTGGCCCCGGGCTGGGAAACAGTGGAGGAAATGCTAAGTTAAGACAGCAATTGGCACCATGTGTGTAGTAAAATGGCTGAAAACCACTAAAGGCAAGGCAGAGCATGACACCAGCAAATGCTGATGAGGGAAGGCAGGTGAAATGGCCACCAAGGAAGGCAAACAAAATAGAGCCTGGATCTTCTGGTCCAGACATTGCAGTCCAAAGCACTTACCCGAAGGAGATGGAAACTTACAAAGGCTTAATTCATAATCTGCCCAACCTAAAAGCAGCCAAGATGCCTCTCCAAGGAGAGAGGATTAATTGTGATGTGTACAAACAATGGGCCATTGTTTGCTAATCCATGCCAGGAACCTTATATGCAGATTCCTAAGTGAAGAAATGCCAGCCTAGAGTAGGGGAGAGGGTGCAGTGGGTAAAAGAAAGAGGGAGTTAAGTCCAGCACTCTAACAGCAACAAAATAACAATAACAACAATACTCGGTGTTGTCCTCTGGCTTCTACACACACACACACACACACACACACACACACACACACACACACACACACACACGAGTGTGTGAACCCTCATGCACATGTGTACATACACCATACATACCTGCCAGGAAAGGCTGCCAACTGCACACATCCAGAGACTAGAAGGCTGAGGCCAGAGGACCACTTGTTCCGGGACAGCCGAGGCAGCTTTCTGAGACCCTGACTCAAGGCTGAAAGAGCAAGTGGGGTGTGGCTCAGTGGTAGGATGTTCACCTACAATGTGTGAGAGGTCCCAGTTTTAACAACAGTGTTGAAGAATTAAGAAAAAAACCCAGGCCTGGCTATCAGGAGAGGGCTTGACAAGAAATAGGATTAGAGGTCTGGGACACTATTCTATGTCCTGCCCATTGCTACAGTTACCAAAGCCCAACTCACAGGGCGATGGAGCACATGAGTACACACTTGTAAAAGCTCACTGAAGACTTCAAATGCACACTTTACTGTGCATATATAAATGATGCCTTGCTAAACTTGAATGAAATGGTGAAATCCAAGGACCTATGGCCACATTCATCGCCATGTGCCAAGAAAGCTGTGAGTAATTTGAGCGTTGTGCATGCACATATGTATATATATATATATATATATATATATATATATTAAAATAACACATATTGAGAAAGAAAAGAGGAAAAGTAACAGATCGGATGCACACGTAACAACCAGATGGGTGGTTTTAAAATGTGCTTAGTGGAAAATTTTAAGATATGGATTTAGTTATAGGGCAATATTGAAATGAGCGATGCTTTGATCACTGGGCCCTAGTTACGCAAGGTGCTGGTAGGAGGGGAAGCTTGGAAATGGGCCATCACACTCCCCACACTCTTTTTGCACTTTTTTTTAATGCTTGGAATGGTCACAAAAATTTCAAAGAAGCCTTTAAACAGGAGCCACACAGCAGCTAGATCGGAACTGTTCCTTACAGGCTTGGGCAGAGTTACGGGGACACAAATAGAGCCCAGGGCTTCTCAATGGCTAGTGGTAGAAAAGGTGCCTTTGGGTAGATGTAGTTAACTCAGTCATTCACAGCAGAGAGACAGAGTCAGGGAGGGAGGGGGAGGGAGAGAAGAAAGAGATGAAAAGAGAGAGATGTGAGGAAGAGAGAGAGAGAATCTGGGACCGCAGCCAGTATACCCAGATGAAGTCAACACATAGGTAGACTACTTACACTGCCTACAAAAACAAGAAAATAGTGTCCCACTTGCAAGTTATCAAATGCAGGACTGAAATAGCAGCTAGAGTCCCCGGGTGAGACAAGGGACCAGAGTAAAGTTCTGAGATCCTTGTGCTGTTGGAAGTGGTGTGTACACCTCTTTGACACATCTTAGATCTTCTAGCCAATAGGATGCAGAAGGAGAGCCAAGAGGGAGCAGAAAGAGCCTGTGTGTTTCCCCATACCAGTACAATATGGGAGTGCATCCGAAATAAGTGTGGACAAGATGCCATTATTACAGAAAATCAAGAAGAAGGACCTAGAGAGCTGAGGTGGAGGCGACAGTCAAAAGGCGTCAGTAAGTCCTGACATAGGGAAAGATCTTCAAAGCCAGTGCGACTGAAATCACACAACTTAGATTGTGTGCTGTCCTGAATAATGCCTTGGATATAACAACAGAGGACAGAGGGGCTTCAAGTTAGTCTCAGACAGGGTAGGCTGCTGGAGAGATGGCTGTTTCAGAATGGCCCGTAACCTCTGTGTTCCAGAAAGACATAGTTGTCTTCATCTTGCATTCTTCAAAGCACACAAAGCAGCATTTGACAGGACTGCAGGGAATTTTCCACTATGACTGGGAATTTTCCACATGTCTTTTGTAGTCACTGAATGGTTGAGCAGATACAAAGTCCTGAAAGCTTATGAGAAAAACAGCAGGAAAGAGTATCCTGGCTGACTAGTCACTTGGGCCACCAGAGGAGCAGAGGCTGTGTTCTCAGTGGCTGGGTGCCCCTTCATTTCAATTCCATCCCACACACTGCATCTGGACAAAGCATCGGACCCCTTCACCCCTTGGCTGAGGGCTCCATCTCCTAAGATGCTGGGTTGTAGAAAGTCTTCTTGGACTTCTGAACACTTGGCTCAATACACCATCTCAGGCTCAGAGAACTCCATGGTTGGCCACTTGGAAGCTTCCCGAACTCTGTCCTTCGGGGGTTTCATGGAGGTGTCATTATGTGGGCACAGTTAATAATAATAGACCAGGCAGAGGTAAGGTCACAAGGGCACAGAAGAAGATAGCCATCCATAAGCTGAGGAGAGGGGTCTCAGGAGAAACCAGCCCTGCCCACACCTTGATCTTGGACTGCAGCCTACAGAACTCTGAGAACACACCCATCCCAACTAATTGGTTGGCAATTGGTGACCAATTTAACCTTCATCCTTAGTCCAGTTCTTTTTCCTTTCCTGGGTATTTCAGGAGACTGGCAGTCTTCATGCCCTCCTCTTGCCTTCTGCTTTCCTGGGTGATCAGCCCTTTCTCAAGCTGTGGAGGGGCTCCCAGCTAGCATCCATCTCATTAGCTTACCAAAGACACTCATCATCACCCTGGAGAAAGTCCCAGGAGCCGTGTGTGTGTGTGTGTGTGTGTGTGTGTGTGTGTGTGTGTGTGTGTGTGTGTGTGTGTGTGTGTGTGTGCGCGCCAAAAAGCAAAGACAGGAAGTGGATTTTCTAAGATCTCGAAAGTAAAGATTTGGGCCACAAAACTGACCATCTCGACTTAATGGAGATGTGTGGCTGCTCTGGGCTGGGAAAATATGTTTGGAATGTTTATGCGAATGCTCACGTCTTATGCAACAGAACACTTATCACACAGGCTAAGTTCTACAATATGATAGTTAAATTAGGAATCTCAAGCAGAGGTGGGTGCCTCTGATCCTAGCACTTGGGAAGGGGAGACGGGGTGATCAAGAATTCCAGACTAGCCTGAGCTACCTAAGAAGACCCCATCAGAAAAAAAAAAAACCATAAATTGCTAGATTTGTTTTTCAAAATCCTACAGTTTAGAACTCTTCAAACATTTACAGACTAACTTGTCTACCCAAGGAAGTGTTCCTGATAAAATTAGAAAAATAATTACAACTGATAAAAATACTGCGTATGGGAACCTGTAGGATGGACTCCAAGTGACATGTTGAGAGAAGCTGATAACCTACAAATGCTTGTATTAGACCTTAAGAAAGGCAAACAATTAACGTGGGAGGAATCCAGTTTGAGCTGGTGGTTGGTATTCACTGCTGCACTCACTCAGGCAGTGAAGGAAGTGCCACGCAGAAGCAGGAATTAGTGAAGGGGCCACAGGGGCCCACAGCAGCTTCCCAAGTAAGACGACTGAGAGAAAACCCAGTTCCTGAGTAGGGGTTGACAAGGGGGACCTGACATGTCAGCAGTTCTGAAAGTAATCAGAGGTTTTTATGGGCACTGCAAGACAATGTGTCTGAGGTAGATTCTCAAAGGAATCCAATGAACTAAAAGTGACTTTTTAAAACCCCCGAAGCCTGTGCAGAGCTGTAATTATTGCTGAGAGGGATTTAGTTAAGGGGGGCATGGAAGAGTATGGGGTGGGAATAGCCTTGGGTGAAGGGCCCAGTGGGGACTCTGGGATAGGTGGAGGGGAAGGGGCTGAACCCAATGGAAGCAGGAAGTGAGGCAGCCTGAGTGCTGGGGTGTATGTAGCTTTGAGAGGGAGATTAAGTTCTCCTACCTGACCCTGTGTTGAGCCGCCTGGACATAGACTTCATATTTGCCAGCCCATGAAAAGCCCAGTCAGCACTCAGTCTTAATCTTGCTTTGGTGTCAATCTGGAAATGGCAAATGTGAGCTTTCCTGGCTCTATTGCATATGCACTGGAGACCTGCTGTGGTCCAGGGTGGGGGGTGGAGTAGCAGCCCACTTCTACAAAGTGGGACAGTGGTAATGGTCCTGCCCCTCAGGATGCTGGAAACTGTTACAGTTTTCTGGTCTCACCATCCCTCCATTTGGTTCTGCACAAGAGGACAGACATGGAAGACCCACTCCTCATTAGCCCTTCTTGAGAGTTCCCGCTGGGAGCCACTACTAGGACATACCTGTGTGTCCTGTGCTCCAGGGTCCCTCTCAGTCACTATGCTGTCAATAACCTCCTCTGAAGACATCTTCATGTGTGCTTGCTTCAAGGTCTATGTCCTGAGCAGACC
The DNA here is from genome assembly GCF_003668045.3 of Cricetulus griseus. Taxonomy (NCBI): domain Eukaryota; kingdom Metazoa; phylum Chordata; class Mammalia; order Rodentia; family Cricetidae; genus Cricetulus; species Cricetulus griseus. Next base: position 372,252,578 of record NC_048595.1, on the reverse strand, counting down.
CGGCCTGATATAAGGCATGTGATGAGTTTGGAGAGACCAGGGGTGAACCGGGAGTGGGGCCAGGCCATGCCAGGCCACCCAGAGGGAGGTCTTAGCAAAGTCTGGGGCTGGAAAAAGCCTGGTCTATGAAGGAAGGCTCATGTCCCTTTGGTTGATTTGCTCATACTTACTCACCCAAGCCCATGTCCATCCTCCCTTTCTCCCATTCTGGACTTTGTCCACTGAGGGTTGAGTTTGTCCTATGGAGGGACTGACTAGCAGAGGAACTAATTGAGAAAATCCTTGAACCTCAGCAGGGCCTGGGTTCCACCAACAAATATGGAGGACAGGCGGGGTTACATGCTAGTGCTAGCCAATGAGGAGTGGCCTCAGCCCCGTGTTCACCGAACTCAGTGAGGCTCAACCATGGAGGCCATTCAGAACCCAGAAGTGCTGGCTTGTAGCTCCACACTCCTGCCAGGAACCTCAGCGAGAGAGGACAGGAAGATGTTAATGGGGACGCTGCCTCTAGCCTCCCCCATCCTTGAGTGAAGTCCATATGGCGTTCCCAGGAAGCCATAAGGAACCCAGCAACACCTCCTCTGCTTGAGGACAGCTGTGTGTCACTGCCCCATCCCATGTTGGCCTCCTTATATCCATCTGGTCCCATTTCCCAGTGAGGCCTAGAGAGTGGGGAGGGGAAGCCCCTGGGTCCTGTACTTGAGTGAGTTCACACCATGTCCACTGAGATTGGGAAGGGGTGACTGATAGTACTAAGATTCCATACCTCTAAGTTCACAGCTTCTAAGGTTTCCAAATTGACTATAGAAGTTCCAGGACCCAAGAGCAGACTGCTGTAGTGAATTGTCTAGTAAGCTCTGGGCACACTAAACAAGCAAGACTCCCAGGCCCCTGAGTCACACTGGCTCTGGGGGAGACTCTGAGGTACAGGGAGGGAAGGTTCAAGAATCCACGTCAATGGTGATGCGCTTGGGTGCTGTCTTCCTCTTTGCCTAGGCCTTATTTGGAGGTGCTTCCACTGCGTGGGGTGCTGGCTGGCACATTTGTTAGCTGCTCAGAGTTCCTCCTGCTTGGTTATTTTTAGGGACTGACAAAGGGGAGCCCGAAATTTCTCGACTACTCGAGAAGCTTTGAGTTAAAAATCTGGGACCCTGAGAGTCCCTAAGGACTAATGGCCCCAGTAGGGAACCTTAGACCCAGAGGGGACATATGAGGCATTGTGAAGAGCAGTCTTGACCCCATTTCCCGGTGAGGCAGCAGAGCCTACCCTTAGCACAGTCAATTTACACAGACCTAGCTCATACCCTTAATGGGAAGGTGCTCCAAGGCCAGGTCTGGGATGTCTCCAGGGTCCTAGAGTCCTCCTCGAGCTGTTGGTTCCTTATGATAAAGGCACTAGCAAGAATCTGAGGGCAGAGCAAACCAAGACCACAGGACTTCACATCTATCTGCGAGTACTGTTGGCCACCTCTGACCATGAAGAAATCCAAGGTGTGGGAGTGAAAATTACTGGGCTCATAATCAACTGCCTCATAACCTCATGGGCATTCAGGGATCCACGAGGAGCTGGCATCTCTTCAGCCCTCACCTCCTGCACAGCCCCACACTTCCAAAGGTCATAACAGGGAGCTGAGGGTAGGATAAAGAAGGGAAATTCTATCTAACATAAGACTAGAGCCAGTATCATCTTGTACATTTGCTCCCATCTGGGGCTAGCCCTTGGGAAGCAGGGCCTGGGGAGGAGAATGGGTGGGAGGCACAAAACACTGAAGGATAGAGCTTTCCAGGGCAACAGGAGTGCTCATACGACGGAGGACAAGGCAGGCAGGTTAGATGAGAAGTCTCTTCTCCAAACTGGGCCCAGAAAGTGGAAGAGAGGTCATTGTAGAGGCAAGGCATCATGAGAAGGGGTTAGAACACCTCTCCGGCCCCTTTCAGCAGTGTTCGCATTAGTCACAGGATGGGCAGACGGAACCAGGTAAGGAGGGGCATCCTCCGGATTGGAGGAATGTGGGTGTTGATAAGAACTCAGTACCTGCTGGCAGCTGCTCCTACTGGCTGCACCCCCAGTTGACGCAGAGACTTGCTGTCCTCATGTGTCCTTCCTTTCACACACCCCTCCTTCGCATTCTCCAGTCTGTAGGAGCCAGGAACAGTGAACTGTGAGATCCCAGGTCCTAATCTCATCAGCACAATTGTCATCCACAGAGATCACAGTAGCTACTGTCTTCAACCACAGCCACAACCATGACCGTCACCACGACCACCTCCAGCACTGCCACTACCCTTATCATTTACTGAAACCATCATGACTGTTGGTCGATGTTTCACTACTACCGTTTTAACTTTGCCATCATCATCATCATCACCACCATTACTATCAACTCCAGTATCATAATCATTATCACCATCTTTCTATTCCCATCTCCAGCATCATCACCGTCATCACCAGCCTCGCCACCATCATTTCTAGCACTATCCTGATCAATACCATCACCATCTTCACCATAACTACAACTATCGCCTCACTAACATCATTGCCACGACCATCATGACATCACCATTGCTATTATTGTTAGCCTTACTGTCACCATCATCATCACTATCATAATCATCCTCATCATCTCCATCGCCATCACCACGCTCATCACCAGCAAAATCCCCAGTCTATAAACTAAGCTTTCACCACTACCTTTGCCCGCACCGTGTGCCAGCCATCATGGTGACCACTGTCACCCCAAGTCCCACATCTTCCCTTCCCTGATGGCAGGTGGAGGGTGGCAGAGCCAGCTCCTGAATGCCCATGAAGTTATAAGGTAGCTGATGGTTCACCCAAAGAGCCAAGTCGCTGTTGCTCCCAGTGTCTTGGGTTCACTGGTGACATGCTGCTAAAATGGGCGGCACAGGCGTTTAGAGGCTAAATCAGCCAACTCTCGAAAGAAGGGCCCAGGAAGATATCCCTAGGGGCCCATCCAGTTTTGGATTCTACAGGAAAGGAGTACCTTGTGGTGGTAGCAACAACTAAGGAAGGTGTCAGTGCCCTCAGGAAAGACAACCATTGGAGGAGCCACTGGTGCCTAGGCAGAGCCCCTCCTGACCTGTAGGGTACCAGCAGCACCCTCTAATCACTGAGTCTTGCTCCTCAGTGTAGATGAGATCTGACCCTGCTTGTCAGGTGTAGGAGCATAGCACTCCAAAGAGCTGGAGGAAGAGCAAAAGGACCTGAAAGAGGTCCATGGAAAGGCCCCCGTCTCCAAGAGAGTTCTGGGCCAAGGCAACTCTCGGTACAGGACCTCCTGGAATGTACATGGAGCCTGTTGGAGGGGGGCCTGCTGCAAAGCCGAGGGTACTGAAGGAACAGAGCCCGTGCTTCCTATGCCAAGGCTGGAATAGACAGCAATTTCTTTGATGACTCATTCCAGGAGGAGGCGGTAGAATCCTGGGCAGCCATGAGTCCTGGGCATCTCTTAGCACAAATAGCCCTCCAGGGGGAGAGCCTACAGAGGAGAGAGCTGGACACACCCTACAACTTCACAGAGCCTTGACTCCAGCAATCTCCACTGTTCTGAGTCTCTCCCTTCATGCAGAGAGTGTGAGGGGCTGGGGTACCCCTTGTTGATTTGTGTTTTGGTGGTGGTGGTGCTGGGTGGTGCGGTTAGGGAGCTGCCTAAAGATGCTTGGTCGCTTGCTCCATGAGGACAGTGGTAAGTCAGAGCAGAGCTCAGCCCTCCAGACCCAGACTTGGCTCATATGCACATGCTTCCTGCACAGGCAGGGTGCTGGAATCCCAGGGCCTTCTCTACATGTACCCATAGGTCCTCCAAGATTCTTTTATTCTTAATAGTCAGAGGCAAGGAGGAGACCATGGCCACTCAATTCATAGGAAGCCCCCCAGGTCTGGAAGACAGGGCAAGTGTACAGACTGTGCAGTGTAGTGTGATAGATCTTCCATATAACCTGCAGGGGGTGCTGTGATAAGGCTCAGAAACCTTCCATTGCAGAACATTTGCACAGGTGCACACAGTTCATATTAGCCACCACATGGTCAAGGCTGCATCTATTTTGTTGCCAAAACATTGGTAGTTTTTGTTTTGTTTGTGGTCTGCCTCTAGGGTCTGTGCCAGGCTCTACATGCCCTTCTCTGGGCATCTGAGGACATGTCACTTCTCACTTGTTATTCACCCACCCATGTTTGCATCCAGAGTATTACCTGAGCTCACTGTGGTTACTGTACCAAAAGTGCCCACCCCTATCCTGTCTCTGCCTGCTAAAAAGGCTTGTGTAGGGTGTGTGTCAAAGACATGCCCACAGTGAGATTCATAGGAAGGAAGGGAAAATATTCAGGTGAGGGTATGAAAGCAACCCGTACTGGGTTGTACTCCTTTTCCAGCTCTTGGCATTTTGGGGTGCTAGGGGGTCCATATACCCATCAGGGCCAATGGTCTGTATCTGGGTTCCAGCTCAAGTTGCAGTCTGAAGAAGAGGCCTGAAGAGTTCTGTCTGCAGAGGTTCAAGTTTGTGCCCTCCCAGGGTTGGGGAAGGAGGGGCCTCCTGGTTTCCCAGCCAGACTCCTGGAATGGCTTAGGCTGCCACCTGCTGGAAGCTCTGGGAAATGCAAGAATGCTTAAGCTGGGATGGGATCAGGGAAGGTGGCTCTGGTGATCTGAATATGCTCATATTTCCACTCTCACATTTCACTCTGTGGATGGATAGAATCACCATGGCCTGGGGACAGGAGGTACTTAGTGATGGAAAAAAGGGAGTCAGTCAGTAATGGGCTGTACAGACCAGTGGGGCAGGCCTGTCCAAGATGGGCTCAGGGAGGCTGCTGGTAAGAACCCTAGACTCCAGGTACACTTTTTGCTTCCTTTCACCATTTCCAGTTGTTTTCTTAAATTGCTACCTGTTAACTTTGTCATTCACAGGTGACTCTGGGACCAGGTGCTCCTGAGGTAGAGAATTGAGGTAAGTCTAGACTCTGAGTACCATGTAGAGAGAGGGCAGGCATGCAGGGCAGGAGCAGCCCAATTGCCACTGAATGGGGCCAGGCTGCTACAGAGAAAGAATAGATAATAAAGCGCTGGGTTTTTAAATCTTTTTATTGAAGAAAAGAAAAGGAGAGAAAAAATAGATTCCCCACCCCGCTTCTTTCCAGAGTGGCCTCAGTCCTGCCCCTGGGTCTCTGGGTCAGGACCATGCTCTCTGCCTGGGTCTGAGAGGGGCCCAGGGTCCTGGAAGGGAGTGGGGTGGGGGTCTGGCTGCTTCCCAAGGGGTAGGGGTGTCTAAAAAACGGAGCCAGGCTGGCGGGCCACAGGCAGTCTTCTGCAGTGGCGGCTGAGGTGGGCATCCTGGGGATGCTGGCCACACCAGGCCTGTCCGTGTCCACAGCCGCCTGCCTGCCTGTCCGGGCTTGCCCAAGGAGGGCAGAGTCTGAGGCACCATCTGGCCTCTGGAGCCCTGTGCCCGCGGGCCATGACACCTCCTGTCCTGTTTCTGGCTCTGGTCCCAGCACCGCGGGCCCTCTGCCTGGCCGCCTCTGAGCGCCCTGAGGCCGGGGCTGAACCCGGCCCGCCACTGCGAGCGCATCTGTGCCCGTCCTATGGTGGAGCGGGCAGAGCAGCTTCCCACCTGATGGCCCGGTGTGGGGCCACAGCCCGCCCGCTCAGACCTCGGTCTGGAGATCAATGATGTCCTGGCCAACCAGTGGGATGGTGGCACCTGCCTTCTCCCACTCCACACTCCGAAGCTCCAGTGGAGAAGGGGGCAGTGGCTCCAGCTCCTTTTTCACCCAGGCGGGAGTCCCATGGGGCTTGCGGAGGCTCTCCCATGCCCTCTTGTTGGGAGTCTGCTGTTTCTCTGGCTACTCGATGCCAGTGGTGTAGGCAGGGCAGGGGTGAATGGGAGTGATTCCACGGGAGAGAAAGGAGAAGAGAGAAGAGGGCTCTTAGGGAGGGATTCCCAGAGAGGAGCAACTCATGCAGCCCACAGCCCCAGTCTTTGTAGTAGCTGCAGCTCTCATGATGGGGTCAGGGTCAGTACTGTGGGAGCGAATAGTGTGGAACCTGCCAGACAGGGCCAGGCTCAGGCTCCTCCTGCCCTGCCCTTTGCACATCCGAGGGGGACAGACAGCACAGGGAAAGGCCAGCCAAGAATCTAGTGATTGGGGGTGTGAAGGAAATAGGCAAGCGCCCGTATGGCTGGAGCAGAGCCCACCCTTCTGACCTTGCTGTCTACGCCTGGCACTTCCTTCTCCTTCTCAGCAGCATGCTGCAGCTTCCGGTTCAGGTCCTGGAACATGTCCTGGTGTCGTTTCCGCGTGTGCATGATCTTCTGTGGGTTGCGGCCATGAGTCCTGAGCCAGGATGGGCATCCACAGCCACCCCTTTGTCCCACCTGCTGCTGGCCCCTGGACTCCAACTCTGAGCCCTTCCCCAGCTCCCACTTGCTGAAAAGACCCAGCCTGTTTGTCCAGAGAGAGGCACCTGCACTTACCTCAAAGTCCAGTTCTGCATACCGTGATTTCCGCCGCTGCAGGAGAGAGGGTTGTGTGCATGGGCAAAGTGTTCCCTAAAACGGCCTAGACCACATATCCAGGCCCTCCCGCCTGACAGCTGGAGAGACACCAACCTGCCTTCAGGGGACATTCTAAGAGTGTATCAGGTACCCAGGTTGCCTGTTCCCTAGGGATACAGGCCCAGCTCTGGGTCTAGAGGGTGTGCTGAGACCAAAGGGAAACTCCTGACAATGATAAAATGTGGGTGGGGTCTCAGGGCCCTTACTGCAAGGCTACCCCAAATACTTTGTGTGCAGTGAGGTCTCCCCTAACTGCTCAAGGCCTATTTGCCCTTGTTCTCCCTCTGAAGTGTCCAGCTCAGCCAGGCCACACAGATCAAGGAGATCTGATGTAGGGGCCACACGGTTGGAATCCTAACAGTGAACTCAGGGTGCTGGCTGTACCTAAGAGATTGAAAGCCAAATGGTGTCACATCCTTGAGTAGGGCAAGGGCTCCCCAAGAGTCCCATCCTCAGTCCCATGTCCTAAGGCCTGAACAAGACTCAAGGGCAGGACAAGCACCAGGCTGGCCACAAAGACTATTGCTATGTGAAATGGGCTTAAGTACATACAGATTCTGTCCCTGGGCCAGCCCTACCCACTTCTGACACACCCCGAGCCTAGAAGGCATGGAAGTACTAGCCCTTGGCTGGGGGTCCACCCATCTCTGCTCTGCAGACTCTGAACCACCCTCACCTCCAGGGAGCTCACTGAAAGGGTGGCCACGTTCTCATTCTTGGTCCCAGCACCTGGACTGGGTCCTGGGTGGGCTGCAGGCTCCCCTGTGTCCCCCAGGCTTGGGGGTGCAGGCTCCAGGGTGGGTGGTGGGGGTAGGGGCTGCTGGGGTGGAGGGGGTGGGGCTGGGCAGGGGGTGCCTCAGGGGGCGCACCACCTGGGGGCTCACGGGCAGGTGGGTTACGGGTGGGGAAGCTGGCATCGGGCGCCACGCTCAGGTGGATGAGGCGCGTCTGGGGCATCTGGTCAATGTTGATGCTGTGCTTGGGCTCCTCCTTGGGTTTGGGCCGCAGTGTGGCTGTGGCTGTGGGCAGGATCACATAGCTCGTGTCCAGAGCCTTCTCCTGGGCCCGGCTCAGCTCTGAGTCCAGTTTCTTGAAGATGTCCCCATCTCCAATAAAGGAGGACTTGGGAGCCTTGTCCTTTTTGAGGGTGAGAGAGTGGTTGGGGAAGTCGGGCAGTGGCCCACCGGGGTAGCGGGGCGAACCGTGCAGGTGCAGCTTGGACACATTAGCTGGCAGACTGTTGAAGGTGGGAGGTGGGCCCTTGGCCAGCTTGAGCTTTTCCTCTTCAGGCAGTGATGGTCGCTTGAAGGTGCCTGTGATGGTAGCTGTGCGACAGGCTGTGATGTCTTTGTTCAGCACTAATGGGACATGGGAAAGGACAACATATAGGAAGAGGGGGTCAGAATAGTGAGGCCGGTCTACAGCAGCAGGGGCTCAGCCTGGCCAACACTGCTGCCACCCTGGTCTCTACCCACACCAGACCTGACACCCACCCCAGACCCAAGCTGGCACTTGGACAACCAAAGTTCCTTTGCCTTTTCCCAGGAGGCTGGCCCACTCAGGTCTCTGCCTGCCTCCCAAGACAACCAAAGATTGTCGCTCATTGTCAGCCTATCATGGCAATTCTGAAAGGCAAATAGAAGGCACAGGAACAAGGTGGGCAGAACAGCTTCTTCTAGTGAGACCCTAGCTCCCCTCCAGTACTCCTGCTACACATGAGTCCTTGCAGGGAGATTGTGCTTGGCACAGGCACATCAGCCCTAAGGACCACAAGACCTGGCACATAAGCTCAACTCCTCGGAAGGGCTCTCCTGCCTTGCTTGCCCCTCTGCCCTTCCCGAAGTTCCCTCCCATCTACCTCTCTTGGGTTGGCTATCCCAAGCTGTCCATCATCTGGCCTGGGCTCCAGCTCAACATGCATCCCATCTGTCACTAGGCCATCAACTTAGCCCCCCTGGCCAGTAGAGTACCAGATTAGCTCCTCCTGGGAACACTCTCCAGAGCAAGGTCACATCCCCTTCTTAGGAAACCTGGCCCAGGTCTGCATACTGCCTGTTCTGGTCACACCTAGCCCAGGATTGGGGCCCACCAGCAGCTCTAGGGATCTCATCAACTATGCTCATGAACAATATCCTAGTTTCCCAGGCCAAAGGTCCCTCACCCCCAGCTCACCTTCAATGACAACCTTTGGCTCTTTCAGACTATCATCCAGTGTGGCAGTCTGATTAAGAATGACCCCCAGCCCCCAGGCTTATTTTTGAATGCTTAGTCATCAGGGAGTGGTACTATTTGAATACGATTAGGAGGTGTGGCCTTGTTAGGGGAAGCATGTCACTGTGTCACTGGGGGTGGGCTTTAAGGCTTCAAAAGCCCACCCCATGCCCACAGTGTGTCTGCCTGTGAATCATGATGTAGCTCTTAGCTACCTTGCCAGTGCCTGCTTGCATGTCACCATGCTCCCCACCATGATGACAATGGACTAAATCTCTGAAACTGTAAGCGAGCCCCCAATAGCTTTCTTTCATAAGAGCTGCCTTGGCCATGGTGTCTCTTCACAGCAATAGAACAGTAACTAATATACCCAGCATTGTCCTCCTGAAGCCCTCCCCCAACACCCCAGAGATAGCCATCATTCCTATCAACCTGTATGCCCATCTCCAAGGGCATCTCAACGTCATCTCAAGGACTTCCTTGGCCTGCACACAGCTCATTCCTCTATCAGCAGGGATTCTGTCCCACCATGGACACCTACCCATAGACACCTATCATGTGCCCATCAGATACATTCAGCCCACAGCACCTTGTGCTCAGGCACAGCTGGGCAAAGGGAGCCCAGAGTACACCAGGGTGGGCTGGCACCTCCCCGCCCCAGGGCCAGAGCCATCTCTTGGATAGGCAGGCTATGGAACTGGATCACTGAAGACCAAGGAAGAATTTTTTTTGGCACCATTTCGAGGTCACCTCCTCCAAGAATCCCACCCAGGCAGCAGCTGACATTCCCACTTGGGAACCAGATGGAGTAAGGCCAGATGGCCCCATCCATAGCCAGAGACCATCTGCTATTGCCCTGGCCCCTGATCCTCAGGTGCTATAACCTGACACTGGGAACATGACTTTGCTTCTAGGAAGCTCAGTGTTAGCCAAGGGTCCCAGCAGCAGGTCCTTCCCCTTGCTTTCCTCTCGCTACTGAGGTATCACATTCTCAGAAGGCAACCTGCCTTCCCCCACCCCAGCTTAACAATGAAGACACAAAGACAACACAGAACATGGGTACTTGAGGCAGGGCAGGTAGGAGGCATGTGACAATGGAGTGTGTAGGCAGAGGCAGGAGCAGGGGCTGGGCCTCACACAGAACTGGCCTATCTGCTCTGCCCTATGAGGGGAAAGGGAGAGACAGACAGATGAAAGGGTACCAGTGATGGTCCCAGCCCAGCATGGGCTCCATGACAGCTTTCTTGGGCTCACACCCACAGGACTCCTGAAGCCTTGGGGAGGAGGGAGCCCCGGCTGGGCCATGTGGCAGTGGGTGTGGGATGGGGACAGGTAGGGCACACAGATGTGGGAGTAAAGAAAGAAGCAGATGGGCCGACTGGCCACCATGGCTCTCACCTGTCAGGTGCTCACCTGATCTACAGGCCAGATCCACATCCTTCTCAAAGTCCGTCTGCAAGACAGAGACCGAGGGCAGGATGAGGGCAGGGCTGGTAGCAGGTTGGATTGCAACCTGCAGGGTGGTAGGAAGGGGGCCACCAAAGCCACACCCACACCTCAGAGGTCACGAATATACAGATATTGTCATCAAGAACCCCAGCCCACATTGTTAGTCCATGGACCACCTGGTGTGGCCATGCATCTGTATGCCATGGGTGTGTCTAGCAGCATTCACATGCATGTGTGAGCTGTGTTTCTGTGTGTTCATGGTATATGTGCCTTTGTGAGGACAGAGGACCATACTGTGTGAGCATGAACATGTATGTTGAGAGGAGCACTGTGTTTATGATTCACACATGAGCCAGCCTTTACATCTCTGCATTTATGTGAAGGATCCATGCATGTGTTTGTGTCTGCCTGTGTGTACGTGCGATCAACCATGCGTGCTCTCCCTTCAAGGCATCTCGGAGCAGCCGGCCTCTGCCCTCTGGCCATGCCCCCCAAAGCCATGCAGCCACCAGGGCTTCCAGAATTTCTGCCATTCCATCCAAGACAGACAGCAGGGGACAGACACAGACCTGGGCCAGCACCAGCCTCCCCTAAAGCAGAGACATGGTCCCCACTGCATCTCTGAGGTCAGCAGCTGGGGAGGCCATGGTGGTGAACCAGGACCACCTTAGGAGCTTGGGTCTAGAAGACCCATCCAGAGGCCACAGGGCTCCAAGGGGGTCAGTCTGGCCTTTAATCTCAAACTGGAGGTCTTTCCCTGAAATGCAGGAGCCAGGATACTGGGAAGGTGGCAGTCTTCCCCTGAGGTCAGAGGTTGGGCCAGGAGAAACATCAAGAAGAGGGAAAGCTGTGTCCCCAAATGACAAAGTACCTGTCCAGCTGACACTTGGTCCCTCTAGATGGTGGCACTGAGGCCTAGAGGGTTGGCCCTGTGTAGATACCACCTGGAATGCTCCCCAGTGCCTTACCCCTGGACACCTGGGATAACATAATGGGTGATGCCAACGGGGTAGAAAATTGGCCACAGAGCCCAGGGCTCTGCTCAGAGGCTACTGGGCCTAGATCCCATAGTTGAAGTAGTCTGTATGGGCAAACTCACAGTTGGCTTGTGCACAGTTCTGGATGGGCATGGTTTGAAGAAGGCAAGGATGCACACCAGCCCCCACCCAACTCACCAACAGCTTTACCCAGCTCAAAACCCTGGGTAAAGGATTTCAACTTGGCCTTAGTTTCCCCAATTACAAACTGGGTTCAGAGTTCATCTGATAGGGCTACCAGAGCCCAGCAGAACTCTGGGTACAGGAAGAACCCAGAGGTCCCTGGTGGGACAGCTTGCATCCCCAGGCAATCAGTCCTACCATGAGCTGGGCGTGGCCATTCTGGAAGGAGCCCCCTGAGTCCCCATTGCCTTCTTCTTGGCGGTCTACCACACGACACTTCACAGCATCCTGGACCTGGAGGAGAGAAAGCATGTCAGCAGAGAGCCACAGCCCCACATAGCACCCTCTGCAAAAGCACTCTCTGTAAGAAGGTAGTGCCCCTTGTGCTAGGAGAAAGGATGTAAGATGCAAACATTTTGAGTTTCTGATGCTGGGAAGGAGCTGCAGATTCCACTGGCTGGAGGTCACTGTAAGAACATTAGCCTAAGGCAGGTACCTGGCTTCAGGGCCATTCAGCACCCCCAAAACCCATCCTGACTATAGATGATAAGCCTGCTCCTCAAGGCAGGTTATATGGACAAGGCTAAGGCCAGCCACAAGGCCAGCAGAGATCTTGGCGAGAAGAGCCACCTAAGAAAGTGGCTAATCACCCAGGGTAATCAGCTTGAGGGCAGACACAGGGTCAAACATTATCCCAAAATCCAGACTCTGGAGATAGCTGTGAGGTGCTGAGACCTGCAGCAGGAACCATATACAAGGGCTGAAGCTGGCTCCATGTGCTTATCCTACCCAACAGCGAGTTTTGAGCCTTTTGGCTGTTGTTCACATCTTAATTTCCTGACCACAAGGTTTTGTGCAGATGCCACTCTTGGGCCAGATCTTAGTGGGATGCCCTGCTATTCTGCTGACAGTTGTCCTGTTACCTTCCCGAAGTGCCTACTTTCAGTTAGCTGGTCTTGCAGGCGCCAGAACACTGAGGGAGGAGCAGAAGGCAAGAGTGTGACTTCAGAGTACAACATGCGGCTAGACTTCACCTGCCTGTGGGCTACAAGTCACAGCACCTGGTGTGTGTGTGTGTGTGGGGGAGCTTCCAAGAATTGTGGATGCAGTGCTTAGGTGACCAGGGCACAGGGACCCAGTCACTTTCTTTCTGTGAGCTGCCGTGGTGCTTGGTGGCTTCCCACATCTAAGTGACACATGACCAGCAAAGGGAGGTGGAAGGAGGGCACAGGCTTTGTGGGGAGCACTCTTTCCCAGGGTGCTCCTCCGGAACCTCCCTAGAGGGCTAGTGGCATCTGACCTCTTCCCTGTCCTGCCAGCCAGTCCTTTCTGTCCACTGAGGTCCCTGGTTCCTGCAGCTACATTCGATTTTTGTCCTCTTGTACCTGCTGCAGTTCAAATCCCTTAGCAGCATTCTAGGAGGTTCTAAGGCAAATGGGAGGCAGCAGGTCTCTCTGAGCCCCAGCCATGTCCTGATTCCATCTGGAGCAGAGGTTGGTCTGTTGAGGTAAGATACATTTCCGTCCACAGTGCAGCCCCCCAAGATCAGGACAACGACTCAGTGTCATTACTGTCTCCTGCTGATGGCCATCAGAACATAGCTGGATAGACCCTCATGTTCTCTCACCTTCTGAAAGGTTCAGAATGCCACAGGCATCTAGTACTGGCTCTCCTACTCTGTGCTGCCAGTAACAGACCCCCCATAGTTGATAAGGACTTGAAAGGATTCAAGGATTTGAAAATAAGATATCCTCCAAAAGGGGGCCATTCCCCACAACCCTGACTACATGCTGGGCACAAGCCCACCTCGAGGGGACACAGTGGATCCCCGGCCCAGGGCGCCCACCTCTCTGCGCAGAATGCAGTGCACCATCACGATAACGAAGCCCTCCAGTGAGTCAAAGACAGCGAAGAGGATCTGGAAGAGGGCGGAGCGGCGGTCGGTGACAGCAAGCACAGCAGACATCCAGGTCAGAGCCAGCAACGGCAGCACCACGCAGGAGCTCCACAGGGAGGCCCTGGGGATGGAGGGTGTCAGAGCGGCCCCATGGGTGCTCCACCTCTCGTAAGGACACCCTTTTCCCCCATCCCCAGGCCTGAGGGCTTGCAAGGGACCCGGTAGAGGAGCTCTTTGGGAGAGAACTTGGACCCTGGCCAGGAGGTGACAGAAGGGAGACAGACAGTAAGGGCATAGGGACAGGAGAGATGCATGGAGCAAGGTAGCCCCTGATTCCATCTTCCAGGCCCTGGGCCCTGGATCTAGAGCCCCAGGGCCCCAACTGCAATACAAGATGGCTGAGGGAGACAGGAGTCTTGGGAGATACTGAGAGAAGGAGAGAGAAATTGTGAGGGAGAGACAGGACAGACAATGGACAGTTGGACAAGGCCAAAGGGTCAGAGAAGAGACCAATACAGACAGAACAGACACGAAGGGCGTTCTTCCTCTTCTGGGGCTGTAGCTACCCTCCTGCATCTCAATGCCCTCCTGTGCCCCTGCCTTCAGCCCTCAGTCTCTTCTTGGAGCACCTGGCTGGCACAGAGACCTGGCAGCCTGAGCCTACCGTCCTCTCCATCAGTACCTGGCCTGTATGTCAACCACTGAGCTTTCCCCCATGCTCAGGTGGTGACACAGTGCTGCCTTGAGGCCATGGGACATGGGAGTGCTTGAGAACTGCACCTTGACCCCAACCTCAGCACCACTGTGATACCCAGGAGCCACTGTGGCCTGTCTGTAGCCCTTGTCATTTCCAGGAATCAGGTGGACATCAGGATCACTTGTTCCTCCTCTCTTGGGGGTCATACTGTTCCCCCAAGGCAGTAGATGGGAGAAGAGGACTGAACACAGTGGGATCTAGGGTAGCAGAGATTGTGGGAGAGTTCAGAGGATTTCCCCAAACTCCCAACAGACCAGAGTACAGTCCTGGTAGGGTTCCTATGTGGGGTCTGTTATCCTTACCTCCCTGGCCTCTGAGGCCACAGAGCTGGCCCTTTACCATGATCTCTTCCAGGAATACCTTTGTGCCTTTATGAATCTATGTAATGCTGACCCTGGGGAGCTTCCTGCCCCTAGCCACAGCTGTCATCACTTGGTGAACAGAGTAGCCACCTGTAGCCAGGGCACTCAGAACTGCCACTCTCAGCCCTACCCAGATCTCTGTCAGTTCACCTTCCCCAGTTCATGCTGATGCCCTGAAGTGTGGGCTCCTAAGCTGTCCCTCATACGGACCCTATTTCCAGTCAACTATACAATTTATCACCTCCTTCTTAGAGGGAACCCCACGTGAGGCACAAAGCCCCAACTCCTGGGTCCCTGCTGACCCTACCTATACTTCTGGAGTTGAGGATGTTGTGAGGCCTCCTCACATAGTGCCAGCTACTCCACCTCCCTCCCCTACAGCTGCAGAAGCCAAAAGTATCCCTCTACTCCCCTCCATCTGTCCCTGAAGCCGAAACAGAAAAATGGCAGGCTGGCCTTCTAGTAAATGACTTCCAGTCATCGGCAGGGCCATTCTCAGCTCTAGACTTGTTCCCACCATAGCACTGAGCCCATAACACCTCCCTCCCCTTCAGAGCAGACATTCTTTGAGCTAGGACCCCTGATACCTCATGTCACCTGCATCTGGTATAGGAACAGAGCACCCCATCAGCAGAGACCCCTTGACTTCCCACAAGATCAGCCTTGCCATTTCTCCATCTCCTCTGACCACCAGTTTTCAAATCACTTCCCCAGGAACCCAGAGGGAGAGGAGTCACAAGCTCCCTAAGAACTCAGATACCCCAGAGCACCAGAAGAGCTCCAGTGAGGCCTGGATGTCACCACAACTACTAGCTGCTACCTGACTTTCAGGATCCCAGGACTCAGGTGCTTAGCTCAGGCTGGACCCCACCCAGAAACCCTGCTGATTCCAAGGTGGCCAGTGGGGCTCACAACAATAGGGGGCCCACTGTGGGAAGAGGCTCCTCGACTTGGCCGGGTGCTCTACCCTGCACATCCTCTAACCATCCAGCCTAATCTAGCCCTCATACCTGCCTGACACACCAAGAATTCTGGGCTCCAGTACACACCAGGATCTGAGAGGGTTAGTGCTTGGGGTCTCTGTCATTGCTATGACCTGAAGGAGGCAGGGGCCTGGACGAGATGGCCTTCTATGCTAAACTCCACCCACCCGAAACACAGTGATGTTGTCACAGCCAAGTCAGTGGATCACCATCCCTTGTTCTTGGTGTCTTGTTCCCATGGCTGTATCTTCATATCCACACGGACCCACAACACATATTCCCAAAGGGGACAGCACATCTCGGTTATACCTGCATCTATATCTCTTTGTCCATACGTAGTTACATACTTAAACTTACGGTTATACACTTACAGGTACAACCCCCCCACACACATATTCACACTTATTCACCATTCACTTGCTTGCACGTTCACACTTGCACACTTTTTTCCCATGTCTGCACATACTAGTCACCCTTACACATGGGTACACTGTCCACACACCCAGCTACTCTCACATATGGGAATCTCTATGCACCCTTGCACTCTGTGAGCATACCCACTCCCACACATAGGCACCATCACTATGCACACTGGCATATATACTGTATACATATCCAGCTACTCACATGTGAACAATGGGCACAGGTTCATTATCTGCTCCCTAGCCCCCAACCCCCACCAAACACTCATATGCACACACTCACATGATTCTGTCCCCTATCCACTTGTCTTGTGGAGGTGGGAGCTGAAGCCAGGCTCTGGGCCAGCATTGTTGGGGGGGGGGGGGCTCAGGGAGCAGCAGGAAGCAGTGCAGGCCCACTCCAACTGTCCTTGGATTCAGTCCCATTCTAATACCTTCGCTGGCCCACTCCTTGCCTCCCAAGTGTCTTATATGCTGCAAGCAAGCAGGCCTTGAGTGGGGGGAGCCGAGCTTGCAGGTAGAGGGCAGGGCTGCCTTGGAAATCCAGAGGGGACGGCAGAAATGAAAGAAATGAAAGAAAAACATAAAACAAACATGTGACTCAGGAGAGATCAGAGCCTATACAGGGCTGCTCCAAGGTGGCAGCAAGGCACTAACATGGCATTACTGGTGGCGTCGGAGGTGGCTTCGGCAGCAGAGAAGACTCCGCACTCGGCACACGTGAGGGCACGCCCGAGGGGGGGCACGCGCAGCTGACTGCAAGTGAAATCAAAGGCTGAAACAAAAGCAAACAGGTTCCCTCGAAACCTCGAGGTGAGGAGCAGAGAGGAGCAGCCTGAGGCTCTGTCATCTGAGGGACCCAAGCCTAGGGTAGGGAGTGAGATGGGCAGGACTGCAGGCTGCCAGCATGTGCTGACTGACAGCATGCCTCAGTCTCTACGTGTAGACAGCAGCAAGATCTGAAGGAGGCCTTGATACCCTTCTCCTCCCACATAGGCATGCCAGATGTCATCACATAGGTTGGGTCATGGAGGAGGGCCCACCTGCAGGTCTCACAAGGAGAGCAGAAATAGGCTGAGCTGTATGGCAGCCCTGTCTCTCTCTTTCTCTCTCTCTCTCTCTCTCTCTCTCTCTCTCTCTCTCTCTCTCTCTCTCTGTGTGTGTGTGTGTGTGTGTGTGTGTGTGTGTGTGTGTGTGGTGTGCATGCACGCACAGCAGGTGGGTGCCTTCCCATCTAGGTGTTGGCCCAGGACACCCGTAATTGGGGTCTAATTCCAGCTCCCCCAGCTTTCCCTATTCCCTAAGCCTCTGTTTACTCTGATAAAAGAGGATAAAGACTTGGTAGCTTCCTGGTGGCTATTCTAAGAGCAAATCAAGCAGGCCAGTGCTGGAGAATTCAAGGAGACCTCCACACCTACAACTCAGCCACAGCTCAACCCACGTGTGTGGGGCTCAGACTCTGATGTGGGCCCACTGTTCTGGGGTAGACAGCAAGGCTGACGCTAGAAGCTCAGGCCCAAACTCTCCGTCACAGAGCAACCAGCACAGTGACAGAGCTATTTTAGCCCACTCAAAGGCTCTATCCAGGGCCAGAGCCCACCAGGCACCCAGGAAGTCACTGGGCAGAGAAGGAGGAACCAGAAAAAGAGACAGTGAGAGACAGAGAAAGACACCAAGCAAGACAGGCACAGAGGGGAGGGGCAGGGGTGGGACCCCCACAAAGACACCAGCACACTAGCTGTGGGATGTAGAAGGTGGGACAGGGAGAACTCTGGGCAGGGCAAGACTACTACCCCAATTTCCTGTGACCCTGTATGTCCCTAAGCTGAGGCAGCAGTGACCCCGATGTCATCCCTCACTCCCAGGACAACTCACAGCTGAGTAGTGTGGGAGGAGCATTGTGTCTCCCCCCACCCCACCCCCATCCCTAGCTGTCCTCCAGTGATGAAGGCACCAGACAGGCAAGGCCTCTTATGGGATTCAAGGAACAGGGAGAGCACTCCTAGCGTTGGGCCTGTGGTGTCCTTCCACCAGCCTGAGCCCAGCAGGGGGGCTCTCTTTGAGAAATGAGCTTGGAAAATGTTCTGGAGATGCTACAGGGTCCTACCTTGTTACAGGTTAGGTAAAGAAACTGAGGCACAGAGCAAGATAGAGATGGACTGGCTAAAAAAAAAGCCTTTGTATTCTGTGCCCCAGTTTCCCAACCTGCTCCAGGACACCTGAATTGTCAGACTGGACTTGGGACTTATGGTGGATGGGCTCTGGGTCTTTCCAGCTAAGAAGGGCAAAGTGCCAGGGCCACAGGGCCTACCCTGCCCGCTCCTTCAGCTTCTTGTCCGTGATGCCGTCCTTGGACACGAGCTTGTTGAACACCAGGATCCCGATCACCATGTTCACCTGCCGGGCAGAGGCAGGAGTGGGCCAGAGCCCATGGGTGCCCAGATCAGCAACGGCCATGCCCAGAATGTCCACAGTCCTCATTTGCCCCCAGAATTCAGAGCCCAGTGCTGGCCAGGTGGATCCATCCAGAGCCCTGTCCTCAATGTACCCCACACCACCAACACCTCTCCCCTGGCATCTGATGATGGTGAGTTCCTAGACTAGGGCCAAGGTGGCTTTACTGGATGATCTTGGGTGCCCCATGTCCCTGATCTCCTCCAATCCCACTAACCCTCACTAACAATTTCACTGGGTGCCTCCAGAGGGCTTCTTAGGGCCTCAGGTGCATCTCTAAGCTGCTAACCAAATTACTAGACAAGGTAAGAATCATTCCACTGTCAGAGCCTCTGTGTCTTGGGAACCCTGGCCAGGATGTGGCACAAGGGACAAGGCCTTGCTAAAATCTTACTTTTCATTCCCACTTCAAGAAAACCCCTGAGGATCCTTCGGGAATTCTTCTTCTTCTTCTTTTTTTTTTTTTTTTAAATAGAAAGGCACCCAGGACCCCAAGGCCCTAAAAGCCCTAAAGGGCAAAGGTCAAGGTAGTGAGTTACTCTGAACTCTTGTGCCTGAGATCGTGCCCAGAGGCCCAGGGCTGACAGTTTCCATGACTCTGCACAGTCAGGATTCCATATACAGGGCCCTGTCTCCTGGGGTAGCCCTGCCTCCTAGCTTGCTGACCACACAGCTGGGTCATAGGTGTCCTTGCAGGCCAAGCTACCCTCCTACAACAGGCTTTGCTTGGTGGTCACAGGGTCCTTGTGATACATGTGGACAAGTAGGGGTAAGAGCTTTTTCCTCAACAGCCCCTCATGCAAACCCTGGAGCCTGCTGGTTGGCAGCTACCCTTCAAAGCCAGTGATGCCCACCTGGCCTTCCAATGGGTGCCTTTGAGGCGCAAGGAGCAGGAATTCTGGCAGCCATCCAACGGTCTCTACCCACTTACATACCCTCCCCAGACCCACTACTCGCACTCTGCAGGGTCAACTATTCCTGTGTCACCTGTCTGGTAGACTGACTTGAGCCAAGCTCCCTGACTACCCCTCCCCGACAGAGGGTGAGACAGGGAGACAAGAACTAGAGAGAGAGCATCTACTCCCATGCTCTCTCCCATGCCAAGCCATTCCTGGCTCTGGGCCAGTCCCCAGCTGTAGTTTTGGACTCTTCTCCAAATGGGCATGTCAACTGAAGAGCCAGGAAAAAGCAAGGTCCCTCTGACACCAGGAAACAAGCAGCCGTAGCTCACTCTGGGTGCTGACAGCTATGGTGGACCTGCATGACCTGGGTCATGTCTGCTCAATCCCTGCAGCTACAGCTATCCATCTGTCCATCTGTCTCTACATCCCTGTTACTCACCAAACCTGCAGGGGCCTCTTGGCAGGTACATAATAGTCAATGCCCAATATCTAGGCAAGCCATGCTTATACAGATAAGAAGACACCAGTGTACCACACTGAGCTACTGGAATGGAGTGAATGGAGCTGGTGACCAGACCCCCCACAGGCCAGTCAAGGGGCAGATAAAGACCGGGGGTCCAGCCTGGGAGATAGGGGAGGGGAGGGGCTGGGTCAGTACCAGCACAACTGCAGCAGCTGGTCCCACGAAGGCATACAGAAGTCCCCCCTCCAGGGAGAGCCAGCAGCTGGGGAAGAGACAAGCTGTCAGTACCCAGCCCCATGCCCATTTGGCAACCAGTGTGTCAGGAAGCAGTATATTAACTGGGGGCCCTGAAAGAAATAGGGAAACTTGCACATATATTTTGGGTTGGATCCCCAGGAGTCCCCATGCAGCCACTGTTACCTCCACTTACAAATGGGGGCATGACCCAGTTCAGGGAATAGGGCATGCCTTCTCAGAAGCCCTGGGGCTCCCCTCTGCCTTCTGTGGGTGGGGCCCTTTCTGGATCTTTCTCAGCATATCTAGCAGACCCTCCTTGACATGAGATTCCTGGCCTAGGTCAATAGTCCTATGCTTACTTGCCTAGCTCTCCACAGCCCATACCACCCATCAGCTCCTTGGCACCATCCATAGTATCCATAGGAGATCAAACCCATGGAGCAGTGGTTCTCAACCTTCCTAATGCTATGGCCCTTTAAATACAGTTCATTATGTCGTGGTAACCCTAACCAAAGAATTATTTTTGTTGCTACTTTGTAACTGTAATTTTGCTGTTACGAATCAAAATGTAAATATCTGATATGCAGGATATTTGATATGCAACCCCTGTTGGGGGTCATGACCCACAGCGTGAGAACCACTGCCACAGAGGATATTCAACATGCTGCAGGCTTGCCCCCAGCTCTTGCCTGGGCATAGCCAGTGATGCTCAACACACTCATTTTCATTCTTCAGAATCCGCCATCAGTGTCTCCAACATGGTTCTGATACAGGGGCTCCAGAGCCCTACCATCTACCCCTTTGTGGCTCCAGAGTAATTTAGGTTTGCTCTGACCTCCACGCTCTGCTGGTTTTAGCCACCATCCCCAACTAGATCCTGACTAGTGCAAGCCAGCTAACCCCTCAGGTCTCTGTTCCCCTTTCTAGATCCATCCTAAGCCTGGGGTCCTGTCTTTGCCCATGAAGGCCACACTGCTTTAGATCAGCTGCTGTGGCTCCAGGACTTCATCTGTGAAATTCACTCTCCCCCTATAATGCCCCACAGGAAGGGTGTATCTGCTGTCCTCTGGGGTTCTCCTCAACACCTGTACACATAGGGTTGAGGACTCCAGGGGCTCATGGCCATCAAGATCACCCAAGGAGGAAGCAAGGGGCCCAAGCATTCTTCTCATCTCCTTGCCCACAGGACCTGACTGCCTAGAAGTGAGGGAGCTGTCTAAGGGCCCACCCTCCTGAGCCTGTCTGGTCCAAATGCCAGCAGGGTGGGGCATCTTCCAGGTCTGCAGAAGGTTATTCCATCCCCCACCTGCCCAACTCACTAGTTCATGGTGCTGTACCCCTTGGCCTTGGTAAATCCCACAGAAATGGCCACCACCAGTGCAGGGAGCCCTAGAAAAGGACCAGAAGAAAAGTGGTCAGTCCTGCCATACCCTGCCCACATGGGCCACAGTCCAAGCTGCATGAGGGAAGCCCCAAATGAGGGCGTCACTACAGAGAAGAGGTGGACAGGGGTAGGATGATGAGAGCTAACAGAATGCTGCAGGACTGCAGATCAGAGGGTAAGACATTGCCTGTTACCACTCAATCTCATAGAAAGAGGGCATCGCTTTTAGAGCATGTGTGCCAAGTCCTGTGAAAGATACAGGATACTATTATTTGTCCTCTGGATGCTAATGGGCCTGGTTGGGCTGCATTTTCTGGCAATCTTATAAAAGATTGGAGGCCCAAAGGGAGAAGCCAGGGTGGCAATGGAGACTCTAGGAGTGGTAGGGATAAGCAGAGGGCCAGGACAAGAATGCCAAGGACAGAGATAGCCCATCATCCTACTCAGGCTGCCCACCCCCTGAAACTTTGCTTACTCCAGCCCACTGCCCACCCTCTCCCCAGCTGCCTGCCCTCACTCCTGGCTACTAACCCCAGCCCACTGCCCACCTTCTCCCCAGCTGCCTGCCCTCACTCCTGGCTACTAACTCCAGCCCACTGCCCACCTTCTCCCCAGCTGCCTGCCCTCACTCCTGGCTACTAACCCCAGCACACTGCCCACCCTCTCTCCCTGATCTATACCTCAACAGCCCTAGCCACAGTCCACCCTCACCTCCCAACCCCAGCTGCCCTGCTCACCCCAGCCCAGGCAGAGAAAGCGCTTGCGGACGAGCCGGCTCCGTAGGCGGCCAGTCACAGCCATGTAGGACTGCCAGGCCTCAGTGAGCACCCAGCAGAAGGAGGACAGGAAGAAGAAGTGCAGGAAGGCAGCCACCAGTGTGCACACAACCTGGGCAGGGGCCAAGGGGACTGGGCAAGTGCTCACTGGCTCTCACCCATCCCCTATGTACATGTGGCAACAACTGGGAGAAACTCAGAACCCAATGACTTTGAGACCAGCCAGGTTCCTGGGTGGGAAGCAACCTGTCCCCACCCTGAGATGGACCACTGAAGCCTAAGGCTGGCATAGGTGCTCATCCTCCTCCCCACAGCTGCCAGAAAACTGGGGTCAGGAACCCACTGAGAAGCTCCAGTCAGACTGAGCCCTCATCAGGGATAAAACTGAGGCCTGGGGCCAGGGGGAGTCACACCCTCAGACCCTCATCAAATCCCAGGTAAGCCCACTGTGACTATGAGTTTCCGCCATGGCACACAGCAGTATTTGGGGCTAGGTCTTCTCTCTGTTTCCAACACATTAGGGTGACTGAAGACCCCTCCCAAAGCCTACCTCTGGGTCACATTTGGCAGGACAGGGTATGGAGATCATAGGGTGGGAGCAAGGGAGGGGTCCTAACGAAGGTAAACAAAGGGCTCCCACACTGATCTTCCCAGCTCAAAGATGGCCAGGGTGTGAAAACACAAGGCTATGCAGAGCAGGACAAGAGGCTGCCTACCTTGTTGCGAGTCTGGGTCTGCCCGATGAGGATGAGAGCATTAGAAGAGATGATGGACAGGCAGAAGTTGATGAGGATGACGGACCGCTCTGAGCGAATGTACCTGTGAGAGGGGTCAGGGCCCGAGGTCAGCACCTATCAGGGATCACGGTCATGTGGCCTGCCCAAGAACGAATGTTCCATTTCCTCCCTGAAGCTACTGCTTCCATCATGATCATCATCACCATCACCACCATTATCATCACTGTCCCCATCACTACCACCGCCATTACAACCACTGCCACCTCAAACACCACCACCTTCATCACCATCACTGTCATCACTACCACCATCACCATATTATCACCACAACCCACAACCATGGCCACCATCACGGCAATCGTCATCACTAGTCATCAACGCCATGAACCACCACCAGCCATTGGGAATGAGACCCACCCAGGTAGAGATCAGAGGGCCTCAGCTAAGTCTGAGGCAGGTAGGCACATTTCATCTGGTCCCCACTCCCTAACTGGCCATCGGAATAGTCCCTGTCTGCAGCTCACAGGGCACAGTGATGCCATCAGTGTTCAATAGGCAAGGTGCTTTCAACACTTCCTCTCCAGGCCAGAGTTGAATTCAGCTCTGAGCTCTGAGCTCTAGATGCTGTGAGGTCCTGAAGGGCTGGTGAGAGGGAGTCCTGTGGGAAGCATTCTGGATGTTCTGTCTTTGGGAAGATCAAAGAGGGCAGCTGATGCTCCAGGCTGCACAGACTGCCCCTCTCCCACTAGTCACATTGATCTCTTGCTGCCTGACTGCAGGCAGTGACTGGCACATCAGTTTTGATTATTGGCTACCATCACACAGGGTAGAAAACTGGAATAGCCTGTTGCAGGGGCCAGCCGTCACATGAGTAGCCCTAGAACAGCTCTGTGTACAATGACCTTGAATGGACCTCACTTCAGACTACTGGGTGGGGATTCCTGGTGAGCAAGGAGAAGGCCACCCCCTGGCACATGCCCATGGTTACATATACCTACTAGTGGGGGCATTGCCAAGACACACCTGTGACCTGAGTGGGCTCCTAATGGCTTAGCCTGGGATTTAACCAGGCTGTGCCACCCCACAGCCTACACATGGGCAAATAGGGCCGGAGGTGGGAAATGGGGGGGTACTTGCTGATCCTTGTAGTCTTGGGAGTCCAGTGCAGGAAGCTATTTCTGACCCCAGGGAGTTTGTCGGTCCAGGTATACGGGTACACAGGGATAGTAGGTAGCCACAGGACTCCAAGTAACCAAAGAATTATGTTCTATGTGCCTAGCTGGGGCCTGTCAAGAAGTGTATTCAGGTGATAGTAGGAATGATGACCTGTATGTTCAACACCCCACCACCACCCCCATCCTTCCTCTGTGGCCCCTGAGTGACACAGCAATCAGGACCCTGGAATGGAAATGCAAGCAGGAGGAGACAAAGCTGGCAGCATTACCCAGAGTAGGTGGCACAAGGGAGAAAGGGAGGGCTAGATCTCCAGGCTCTGGAGCAGGCACTCACCTCCATACAGACACATAGATGATGACCAGCATGAGCAGGGTGAGGGAGGACACGCCGCAGCCCACGATGAGCGTCACGGATGGTACTGTTGCCTTATCCATGTTCTGGGGAGCAAGGGAGACAAGGAGTGAGACAGGACCCATGACTGGTGAACAGGTCTGGCCAAGGCCCATGTAGTCCCAGATCTTATGCCCTCCCACCCCAGTTCTCTGACTTTCTCTGCTGGGCTGTCCCTAAGAGCAGCTCTTGTCCCCTGCTGAGGACAAAACCTCCCC
Source organism: Cricetulus griseus (assembly GCF_003668045.3). Taxonomy (NCBI): domain Eukaryota; kingdom Metazoa; phylum Chordata; class Mammalia; order Rodentia; family Cricetidae; genus Cricetulus; species Cricetulus griseus. Next base: position 372,228,027 of record NC_048595.1, on the reverse strand, counting down.
AATGTAACGACAGTCACTGGCCACACCTGACAATAGCCCTCACCTCTTCATGTCACAGCCCCTCGGTTCAAGGAGGGCTCACACCACATCACAGGTTGGGTGGGGTGGGGAACAGATGTAGCCCTGGCCTCACAGTTAGCTCTCAGGCTGTGACTCTACACTTCCAGGGCCCCAGGATGGTGTCCACCCCCAGCTCCCACTATATCTAACTGGGCAGCCAGCCAACACCCCCAACTCCATGGCCGTCCACCCCAACATTCTTCCCACAGCTCCTCTTTCTTCCTTCCCCTCTGCTCTTGCAAATATCTTGATTCGCCTCCATATCTTGGTTGTCCCCTCCCTGCTGCCTTGCACAGTACCCCAAGTCCACTTCAAAGGCCACTGGAATGCCCTGTTTCTACCTCATGGTCTTTGCACCTGTGACCCCCTCTTCCCAAAACTCACTTCCCACCTCCACAAGACTGGGGCCTTGGCCATTCTGATCTTGCCCATCCCTTTGCAGGGGCAGGGCCCATAGATCCCACCATTCTCTACCATATGCTCAGCACAACCCAGACACAGCAGGCTGGCCCTGCTCCCACATGGGAATTTTCACTGCAAATGACGGCACAGCCTATGGCTCACACCGTAAGCCATGCATTGCCCCAGGCCCTAGGTCATGGGGCACTAGAGGAACCTCTACACCACCCCCATCTCCTTCTGTCACCTTCCTTTCCCTCTTCCAAAATGAAAAGAGGACTGAGGTGGCCTAATTAGGCTCTACTCAAAGGGTGACATAGGCCACAGGCTCAGCACATCCACAGACACTCACCTACCAGCTATGTATACAGATACACATACCCCTGGCACAAGCAGGTAAACTTGTGCTGCCTACCATGAGTTGCCCTGGCCCCAACACCAAGTCTGCTCTTTGTACTTGCTGGACACCTATGTTCCAGCCAAGCCTACTCTGGAAATAGGCTCAACTCCTGTTGTATGAAGTAGCAGGCACTCTAATTACCTAGGCCTCTGGGCCTTGCAGGAGACCTGGGAGACCAGCTGTGTGTCTCTAGCCACAACTGTGAAGGGGAAGTGTGTGCAGCACTACATCCTCTACAGTGTACTGCTGGGCATCATCTTCCAGATGGGAGCCCTCAAGGACCACAGTCCTCTCATACTTAGCTTTACCAATGGAGAACTTGGGTCCAAACAGAGGGAGCCAGGTGACAGGGACAGGTGTGGGGAGTGGCTGGCAAATATTCCAGAGCTCTGGGAAGGTCACAGCCAACTGAGCAAGTGGCTCACACTCACCCCATGGCTGACTCCACTTTCGACCTCTATGGCCATCTGCCTTTGCTGCCCTCATTAGGTCTGGCAGCTGCCAGATACCCCTAGCCCGCTTGCTCCTCCCAGTTGGCTCAGGATCACTCATGAAAGCCTCAGCTCTGAACGCTATGGGGACGGGGAACATCAAAATGCCAGGTCTTATTAGGAGGGTCAGACTGGAGACCCCAAGGACAAGAAATAGGCCCCAAAATCCTAGAGAGGAGACAGGGCCAAGCTGGCCCACTGTGGGAGAGTAGCTCCAACGCCAGGTTCAGCATGCCCCAGGGCTTTTGCATGGACTGTTCCCATCACCCATCACTGTCCCTCTGACCTTCATGAGATTGGCTCTTCTCCTAGCTAAGAAGTCACCGTCTAGAAACCCTCAGAACATTCCATCTGAACCAGCCTCTGCTTCTCTGCTTGTTACTTTCCCTTGAGCACTCTGGATAATGGTTGCCCACCTCACCAAAGGCCTGCCTTGCTTGCACTTTACACAATCGCTGCCAATTTGCACCCCATGAATTCTGGACTCTGAGTCTCCATGTGGTCTATGTACCTCCTAAAGAAGCAAAGTTGGCTTCCTCCTGCTCTGCCCTGCTCTGCTCTGCTGTTATCTACAGCTCCCAAGTACTCACAAACAAACCCCACCTGGGAGACCAAAATCTAAACTCACCACTCACACATACTAAGTCTTGATCCCACCCATATTCCTAACTCTGCTTCCTAACCTAGGGCACATTCTGAGTACTGACACCAACTAAACATTGAGCCTTGGTCCTTGTTATAGGCTGAGCCGAAATCCTAGTCACTCAGATCCCTGATCCTGGCTAGGCAGTACTCTGAACCCTGACCCTGCTCACACACTGGCCCCTGATCCTGGCTATGCTGTGAACCCTGACCCTACTCATACTCTGAGTGTAACACTCTGATTGATACCTAACCCTGCCGCACCTGGGCCCTGACCCTACTCACACACCTGCCGTCATCCTGGTCACATGCTGAGCCCTGATCCTGGTGACACACTGAGCCCTGAGCTAGGTCATATGCTGATGCCAATCCTGGTCACTTACACACAGGACTGTGGCCTGGTCCACTACCAGCTAAGTGTGAGGCATGCCCCAGAAGCAGCGACATCAACAGCTAGCCGCACACTCTGTTTACTATGGCCAGGTTGTGCCGGGCACCATAAACACACCGCCTAGTCCATCCACAAAGCTCAGGCAGGTGCTGCCTCCCACTCACAGGTGTGACTCAGAGCAGTTACTCACCTCCCACAGCCGCATCCCAGCAGCATCTGCGCCCACATCCTGGCTCATGGCCAGCTCTCAGGTCTGTCTCCCCCATAGCATGCCCTGACCAGTTTGCAACCCCAGCTTTGGGTGCCACACACTCTTCCTACCTCTACCTCAGGCCCTTTAGACGAGAGTCCCCTGAGACACGGTGTCTCAGGTACAATGTCTCTGCCTATGCTTCTAACTAACTGGTCCAGCCCTGTCGGCCAGGGAGAGGACCACCTAACTGTTCTGCAGCCATTTAACTCAGCCCTGATCACCTCTCTGCAGCTGTCCTTTACTTGTTCCTGCCAGGACCCCAAGTCTCCATTGCTGGTCTCTGTCCTGTCCTTCCTGTCTTTCCTTCTGTTGCTATGAAGCTAACTGCCCCCCACACCTTGTCTCTCCTGTCCTGGCCCCATGCCTCTCTCACATCCCCATATATCTAGTATCTCTATGCCTTTCTCACCTAAATGGGATGGTTATCACCTCTTACCCCAAGCTAGGCTAGTGTACCTCTCAGAACCTCACTCCAAGCTCTTCTTTACATACTCCTTCTAGATGCTATCTTTGGGGAAGGAGGCTGCTGGCTGCTTCTGCCTCCCCCCAACCCCCCCAGCCTCCTTGCCTCCTGGTATGTTTACTCTGCCATATGAGCACATGGCTCAGGCTTAGGGCCTGCCTAAGCCCCCAGCCCTGTGCACTCAAATGTCAGCAGGGGCCAAGCAAGCCAGCTAGAGACCAGGAGCACCTTGATAGGAGCACTCTCTGAAGTTCAGGCCTCTTTCCCCTCAGCATCTTAAGTGGGGTCTCAATCTTAGGGCAGCCAGTATGGGTCAGGTGGGGAGGAGAGAACAACCAAGAGTGGTTCTGGGAGGAGGTAAGCAGAAGCCACACCCACAGTGGTCCCCCACTCCCCAGCCCCTGCTCAAGCCCCACACTGAACCAACACAGGCTGTCTTTAGGGGAGTCCTGCAGTTGGGCAGGTCTGATCCTATCCCATCACACTATGAGGGAAAAGGCCCCAGGAGGTGCCACCTGGCTCTGAACTCATCTTCTACTGCCTTATCTGGACCACAGAGACAGGGAACTCTAAAATGACACCCTGCAGAGATACTGTTTTGTGACCTAAGCTGATACTAGAAGTCCTAGGGCATCTGTCAATGCCTGCCACACAAAGCTGAACTGGGGCAGTCCATCTGCCCCCCTCCCCCTCAGGGTGGCCTCATTTTCCCTATCCCAGGCAACTGTCATGGTCAGTTCTATCTTTGAAGCCCCCACACCTAAACACTCTGCTCACTCTAGCACAGGAACATCCTACGGCTGTGGCTGCTCCAGGGGTCCAGCTCACAACAACAGAGCTTCCCTAAGGGAAAAGGAGCCCTGCCCTTTAAAGGGAGATGGAGACTCTAACAGACAGAAAGCCAGCCCAGAATCATGTTGCATGTAAGGAGCAAGCCCATTTCTCCAGTCTACAACTGTGACCCTGGGCTAGGGGAGAGGAAGTGGGGACATGGCCTCTGCCATCCGCCTGCTCTGGCTCTGCTTTCATGTCCTAAGGTACAGCAGCATAGGAGACTAGACTAGACCTATGTTGCTCTGGTCAGCCTCGAGGAGCCCTGGAATGGCCATGCAGTGGCTGTCTACACAGAAGCCACCACTTGCAGGGAGTTTGTAGGGTGGCCCCAGCCACTGCCCTTACCTTGCCCACAGACCTGTCAACACACAGGCAGTTCCACTGAAGGAGCTGCACAGTTGTAGGGCACATGGGGCCGGTACCAACAGCCCAGATTCACCCTAGCACCTGGAGCTGGCCCTTCTTGGTCTCAGATTCCACGACTGCCAAAAAGGAGTTTGGTAGTAAAAATCGCTGCACCTCTTGTTCTCCCTCCCCCCTCCCTGGCCGCCTCCCATTGAGACCCCAACAGACACAGTGTGCCTTCCCTACTTTCCAGAGAATAAGGGGGTAGCCAAGCATTTTTGAGGTCCTGAGTTTCATCTACATGGAGTTTAGATGCTGAGAAGGCCAAGATCTGTCTGCCCGAATCCAGAAGTCCTCTCACCAGAGTCCCCCATTCCAGCCCTGGGGCCCCTTCCACAAGAGGGCTGGGCTGGGGACCAGAGCTCAGACCCTGGCTCTTTCCCTTCTTGGGCCAGTCTGGCCCAGGGACTCTGCAACTCCAGCCCCTACCCCCACTCTCCTGGCCTTCTTGGGGCTGTAGGACGGGAAAGCCCACCAGTCTAGAGGGCTCGGCCAGCACCCAGGGCCCTGGCAGCAAGCTGGCCTGAGATGCTGTCACCATAGAAACCAGCAGCCCCCACAAGAATCACAGGAACAAAAAGGGAGGCCCCTGAGACCATGGAGCCTGTCTAGGGACTTGGGCCAGGCCCAGCAGCCTCAGCCACCCCCAGAACCCTGCCTGGGGACACAGCCACCTCCGCAGCCCAAGCTCCACTGGGGCGGGGGCAGGCCGAAGAACTGTGAGAAGGAGCTCTTCTTGCCCCTGTTCTCTGGCAAGCCAAACAAATGGGTCCACAGGCCCGCCGCCCAGCCCCAGTTCTGAGGTCTCCAAGGCCCCAGGCCTCCAAGGAGAATGGAGACAGGACCCACTTGGCAGTCACTTTCTGGGGGTCTCTAACTCCACACTGCCGCCCACCAGGCTCCCACTCACCCTCTCCAGGACTTCTACAGGCCACCGTGGCTGCCTGGCGCCGGGACCCCTGGGGGGCCGGGCCCTGCGCCTCCTGCCCGCCCGCCCGCCCCCACGCACGCACGTCCCCACCCGCGCCCCTTGCCCCCTGCCGCCCGGGTCTCACCGCGTCGGCGCTGAGCTGGGCTAAGATGGCGAAGGTGGAGAGCCGGTCACACAGGCAGCGCGTCCGGAGGGCGTCGAGGGGCACTGTGCGGCAACCGCGCCAAGACCAGGGCCCGAGCTGCGGGGGGGCGGAGGAGGAGGGTCTGCGGGCGGCGGGACGGGAGACAGCGTCAGCGGCGGCGCGCGGGCCCCGCGCCCTCCCGGCCCGGCCCGGCCCGCACCTTCGCCCGCCGCTCGCCCACCCCGCCGCCGGGACCCGCCGCCCCGGTGCCCATGGCCGCGCCTCTGCACCGCCTGCCCGCGCGCTGGAGACGCGGAGCGCGGGCGCGCGGGCCGGGAGCGGCGGGAGGGAGGCGGGAGCTGGCCGGGGCCCGGCCGCCCCGCCCGCCAGCTTGCCCGACTGTGAGACCGCGCGAGCCCGAGGCCCCGGCGCGGGGGCGCGCGAGAGGCCGCCCCGGAGCACCCCAACCCCACAGCCCAAGGCTCTTCGGAGCCGGTGACCTTGGGAGGGCTCCATCCCGCGCGGCAGCCTCCTCCAGGCCAGGCCGCCAGGGTGTCTGCCGCTCCAGTCCCGGACTAGCGCAGCTCTCCCTGCAGGGAGCCGGTCCGCCGCTGGAAACTTCCCTCTGCGCGCTGACCCTGGCCCCTCCTGCTGCCTCCAGGCCTCCACTGGCCCCATTTCAGTAAAGCAAAGTGCTAGCTATGTTCTGGGCGCGCCAGGATCTGAAGGGTTCCGGCAAATACCCCATCCTCCCCTTTCTGCCGCCACTGAACCACATCTCCTGGGGCCTACCAGTCAGACACTCTGACCAGAAAGTTGCCAGCTTCTATTCTTTACCCTATTACCCTGGGGCTGAGCTTGTCTTGCAGGAACTGCCAGGAGGCACCTTTCTGGGACTCAGTTCTGTTCCTGTCCCAGAAGCATCCCAGGTGGGAGTGGTGTCCTGAACCCAGTGATAGAAAGGCCTCACCCCCTTCCCAGTCCAAGGCTTTGGGAGGACAGCCAGAGGTCCTCTCTGCACCTAGGAAGCCTTTAGGCTGTAGCTTCCATTCCAAGCCAGGATGAGAGCCTGGGGCCTCTTCCAGGCCACCTCCACAGTCAGTGCCAGTGGACAAGAATGTGCCTGCCTGTCTACACTGTAGGTAGGTTTTCTTTCTCTGAATGGTTTCTTGGTGGTATTGGAGAGCCGCCCTATGCACGTGTGCACAGCCTGACCAACACATAGCCCTGACCCATGCATATGCATGTTAAAAACCGAAAGACTAGCAGGATACCTGGATTCCAACAGTACCTCAGCTGCTTCCTACTTGTAGGAGCCTCAGCTTCCCTATCTCTTCACAACTCAGTGCCTGGCTGAAATGGTGCCCCACCAGCTCCAGCTGTCAGGAACCCCAGCCTTCCTTTAATTCCCGATGACTCCTTACTTCCTTCCCCATGTTCTCAGCAACCCAGTGAGTCAGGACCAGGGAGACAGGACCCTTAGCATCCGCATCTCCCTCGGGGTCCCTCTGTCCCTCAGAAAGAATTACCCTAGAGAAACCTGACTCGGGAGCTTCAGCATTGTCCTTAGCTAGGTGAGCTCCTCTCCATCCCTGCGCTTGTTAGCTCACTCTGAAGTGCAGTATAAATCAAACTACCAGTTTCCTGGCCCATGGACACCAGGGTTTGAGGCCCAGGCTCTACCAAAGGGCCCTCTTTTCCCACAGGAAGAGAAAGAATAGAAAGTAGAAATGAGCCAAGGAAAGGTCCTCTTGCAGGACCTTTGCTTTCAGGAAAGCCTGTGAGCCCCGAGACCCTGCCCCATCAGAACTTTGCAGGCCCCCAAAGAGCAGCCACAGTACTTAACTCCAAGAACCAAGCCTACTTCTCAGATAGCCTTTCCCCTAGCCTGCCACCTTGGCATACCTAGCACTACACACCCTGATTATAGCCCAGGGCAAAACCACATTTTCTTCACTAAAGAAAACTACAAGTCCTACTGGGAAAGAGCTAAGATACAAAGGGGACCAGGAAGGGAATGTGGGTTCCACAGAAAGATCCCTGCTATGAACAGTGCCTTAGATTCTGCACTATTCCCAGAGGTTGCTAAGATCACACTTGTGTACCAGACATGCCTCTGGCTATCTCCCTCCATGCCCAATCCAGGTCAGGAGCCATGGAGGCCTAGCTGACTACCCTCCTTCAAGGCTAGGAGTGGAACAGGGACAGGTCCATGCCACAAACAAAGGCTCAGACAAACAAATGTCATCAGCATGCCCACATTCCAAGAAAGCCCTGTGTTCTGGGCCTACATGCCACCATTGGCCTGTCCATGTTTTGGCCATGGGGCTACTCTCTAGAATAGTACATAGAGCTCTCATCTATCCTACCTGCCTGTTGGTTGCTGGGAAGGCTTCAGGGGACAGCACCCTGAGGAAGAGGGGGGAGCTGTTCTGGCAGCCTGGCAGTTTCCCAGAAGCCCAAGCTGGGTCCACAGGGCGCCAGGCTGACAGCTGCTGGTCACCACCTGGGAATCCGCCAGCCTGAGAGCCAATGCTGTCCAGGACCTCTGCTGTGGTATCAATTAGCTTAGCCTTCCAGGGGCAAGGGAGGAATGGCTGCCGCCTTACCCAGCTGAGTATCACCAGGGCCAGACTCTCCAGTCCCAGGCTATGGAGAGCAGAGAAGGCACCTGTGTGGACCCAGAGAACCAGACAGCCAGACAGCCAGGGCAGAGCTAGCTTCTGTAAGCTGCCCAGACTGCCATACGGGCCCGCCTCTGCCTGCCCACCCCTCCAGTCAAGTGCCACGTGTGTTAGGAGTATCGTGGGCACCCCACGTGCAGCCCAGGGACAGGTCCTCTCCTCACCTCCCTCCCCAGCTTCCGCTCTGCTCTGAGGCTGTGTGTTTCATCTTCCACTCTCTGCCACAGCCTCAGGTCAGCTTTGTAGACACAAAAAAGAAGCTGTGAGGGTACAGCTGACCACACAGCAAGATGGCAGCAGGACCTAGATTCCAGCTCTTCTCTACTGCTGTCCCTGGCCGTCCCCATCTGAACCCTGGCTGAATGCAGAACTGATCAGGCCCTTTTGGCAACCTGGAATCCTAACTGATCCTAAGCCAGGGGGAGAGCTCAGTCCGAGAAGCCAGGAGGAAAGCTCAGTCCGAGAAGCCATGGAGCCACCCTCGAAACCCTGGACGTCAGCCATTTCAACACAAGGATGGCGGCTGCTCTAGTGGGTGGACACTCTTGTGTACCTTTGACACCCACCTGTTGAAGGTGGGGAGAAAACCTTCAGCCTTCCTTCCATAAAATTTTAGCAAGCAGATTCTTATACCCAGGTTCTAATTCCTAACATCTGGAAGTTCTTCCCCAAGCCTGACTGAAACCCATCCTGCTGCAGGGCTGTCTGTTCTCAGCTGCAGCACACACAGGCTTCCCTTGCTTGCTTGCTTGCTTGCTTGCTTGCTGTTCCCACAGTGGCTGTTGCCACCTCTTCTTTGGGCCTCAAAAATGTGTTCCGGATCATCCAGCCCTATCCTAGACCGGAACTAAGGAATCTGGATTAGTCATACCTGCCCCCATGTCCTAGCAACAGGTCTGGGAATAGAGACGGAGCTGGGTCAATAGCACCTTTCTGAACACAGAGTAGCAGGGATCTGGGCCATAACAAGGAACCCCTTCCTGAGTACGTGGAAATCTGCAACCCTCAGACAGGGTCCAGGAAAGGGCCTCCACTCCCAGGGCCCTAGGATGGGTCTGGACACTGCCCACCTCTCTACTTGCCACTAATGATCTTTCCCTATCATGGAAATTATACTTAGCTCCTGCCCAGGTGCCCAATGATATAATGTCAGCACACATGTTGAAACAATTCTCTGTCCCATCACTCCTCTTCTGATGACCCCCTGGCCTAATTTAACTTACTCTACCCTAAGGTCCTGACAGGTCCCAGTCACCCACTGCCTTACAGGTATATCTGTAGGGTAGGATACCAAGTACAGACCCTAGGCAAGTCAGGTGGGAAGGAAGGATGAAGGCTCTGTGGATAGCACTAACTTATTCCATCTATGGGAAATGTGTCCATTTTCTTACTCCTGCCTGAACCTGCTGTAGTTTACCTGCCCCAGCAGCCTCTGTCAAGATGGTTGCCTCCTGATAGCTAGCCTCCCCATGGGAACCTGCTGGGATCTGCCACCACCTGGCTTCTGCATCCCAGCTCTCTCTGCTCTCTACCTGCCGCCCCACACCATTCATCCTCTGCCCAAAGAACTTCCCAGACTCCCTCCTCACACAAATCCAAGGCCATACTGCTCTCTACAGTCCTACAGGACCACTGGGGACTGGTCCCAATCTCTTAGACCACAGCCACACTTCAGCCAAAAACCTTAGCTCCACGTAGCTTCCCCTAAACCTGGGAGCAGTCACAACTCCGAATGTAGCCTCCAAGCCAGTGTAGCCCTCCACTTCATTTTACCTCCAGCTCCAAGAGCAGGGTCACAACCTGGTCTCAGGGATAGTAGTTCAAGAAAGGCATTACCAGTTGGCTACCTAGCAACTGCCTACAGGCACCTTCAGTAGTCCCCAAAAGAAGTGGTCCCAAAAAGTTTGGAAGACTCTGAGGGGATACTCCTGCAGCTGGCCACATACTCAGTTTCTGGTCCTGTTCTCTTGGTACCTGCCAGGCCAGGGCATCCGTAGAAGGAAGACATGAACAGAAAATCCTGACCCTAGCCTACTTACATCTCTACTGCTTGCTGGGCAGTGGGTATGCAGTCACCTGCACTTGTTCAGAGAATGATAGAGCCTACAGGGCCCGTGTGTTCGAGGAACATGAGAGGACAGTATGCAGAGAGTGCACCGAGCCCACCTCCCACCCACCAAGCAAGGGCCCTCACTGCATCGTGATGCCTCCCGCCAGCCCACGAGCAGGTGCTATTATAGGACTGTGCCTGTCGGGGTCCCCTTGGATCTGATGGGCTAATTCACACCCCAGTATGAATGACTCATAGGGTATCCACCCACATGGTATAAAACAGCCAGGAGTGGGCACAGCGCACCCCAGTGGGGGATCTTAGGTTCTGGGTAGGGGTGGGACAAGAGCCTCTGCAGTTGAGGGGTTCTCAACTGTGCCTTGATGATCCTTTGTGAGCCAGCCTCGACCTGCACCCCAGAAATAAACTCCCAGGTCCATTTCCACCCCAGGACCCAGCCTGTTTAGTCACACCTCTGCCATCAGGAGTGCCCACTTCCTTGCCTCACCTACCGACTTCTCACTCCACATCAAGGCGGATGCTGCTGCCTCCAGGCCTACTCAAATGCCCAAGCACTCAGTCTGCTCTTCCTGTGAGGGCCAGATCACTGTGTCCAGACCTTTGGACCACTCCACCATGCTGCTGGGCTAGCACCTCTCCTGGACTGTTTCCAAGACTCTAGTCCTCCAAACACCTGCAGTCTGGTGCCACCTGAGCCCCCTCTTTGCACCTTGGGTCTGTGCAGGACCTTTGAGACTTCTCCTGTTCCCACCACTCAGACACCAATCTCTTCTTCTCTCCCATCTGGCGCCAGACACTCTGCACTGGGACTTCTGGTCTCAGACTGTCCCCCCTCTATGCCTAGTGGCTCCTCTCTGGTTACCCAAGCAGAGCATATAGGTCATGGCTGTTTGTGGGACAGAGTGGTGAATCTGAGGATAATGGACACTGGCTCCACAGCCTGGCAAAAATGACCTGGTGTGGGTAACAGGGTCCAGCTGACTGTGCCTGACTCAGGAAGGTACTTGAAACCTGCCCTAAACACCTACCCTCTCCTAGGCGACTTTCTATGGCCCTACAGACACATCATCCTGGCCTGTCAGCTCCTTTCCCCCACCAGTCAAGAGAACACTGCCCAGACTCCACAGCTCTCATGCTCTAGCATTTTGATGCCTGATGAGCAAGACCCTTGCTGAGCACCGGGCACTCCTGGTATTCTCCCTAGCTCAAGATGATGCATACCTCACACCCACCCTAGCCAGTCTTAGCCTCATCTCCAAGACATCTTCCCAGACTTCTATGTGTAACCCTTCCTCTCCTACTTGCCCTATCATACCTATCATATGGTTACTGTGGCCTAACTCATGACCTGTGCCATAGGGGACGAGAGATGATACACACAGGGAACCTGTAAATCTTTCCACAGCCATCTTCCTCCCACAATACCTATGCCCACCACTGTCACCCTCAGAGCCACCAGCAAGACATTAAACAAACCAAGACCAATAACATCTGCAGTCAGTATTTGCCACTAGCCACCATCCCTGCTCCAGCATACTCTCACTGCGTCCACCACTGCTTCCATGTTACCAAAACCATCTCCACAGCGACCACTCTATTACCACTGCCATGTCACCGCCACCACCCCCATAGCTTCTGCCATGTCGTCATCACCACCATGGCCACCACAACCATGACGTCATCACCACCACCTCCACAACATCCGTTGCACCGCTGACACACCCTCCATGGTCACCACATCTCTGATACCGCCTCCACGCTCACCACCTCACCACCAACACCATCACAGCTTCAAAACCGCTGCCACATCATACCCCCACATCCACAGCCACTGCTGAATCACTAATGCTGCTGCCACGGTCACTGCCATGCTGCTCTGTGGCCACCCCCTCTGTGGCCACCGCCATGTAGCAACCATCACCCCCATGGCCAGCCCCACCTGCCAACACCACTTCTATGACTACCGCCATGTCTCTGCCACCAGCACCAACCATCACGTCATCATCACCCCACCATCGCCAACAGAAGCACCGCCGCCACCATTATCTCTCATTGTATTGTTAACACACTCCTGCATACCACCATCACCCCCGTCCACAACACTATCACAAGTGATGGTGCAACACTCACCACCAGCAGCAGCCCCAGTTTCTCCAGCAGCAGCATCACAGACCACGGAGCCATAAACACTACCACCCTGTCAATCAGCGCCGCTCCCACTACTCCATTCTCCACTGTTCCTACTCAGTGCATTGACTCCAACAGCACTATTCAGCCCCCATTGTTATAGACATTACACAATCATCCTCCCTCACCACCACAGCCCCAGGCCAGTGCTAGACACCAGCATCAACACCATCACCAAGTCTACCAATGCAGTCATCAGTGTGTATCACTGGTGCTGAGAACATCTGCACCAGCTGAAGCTCTATAGCATGGCAGCACCATCTTGTCCAATGTGTCATCCTTCATAGGGACCAGTGACTGCCTGCTTGCCATGGCCATGTTACTCCCCTGCCAGCAACATCAGCCTGTCTCCAGAATGGACACTGTCCCCAGAATTCGGAAGTCTTCTTCAGTTTGACATACTGGTGGACCCTTTCTTAGGAGCCTCAATATTGGTGCTCCCAGACAGGCTAGGGCAGTAAGAGCAGGCAGCCAACTAACCTACCTGCTCTATTGCCTTTGCCCCTAAGCCCTCCTTCCTGCACCTCACTGCTCACCTGATCCAGCAGACCTGGTCACTCCATCATCCCACTCTTCCAGACAAGGGCCAGGAGCAGGTTCCCACAACACTCAAGCCTCGCAGCTAACTGGAGTTCTTCCCTCCTGTCTGCCTTTCCATGTGCCCTGCACTATGAGAACAGGACCCGCACAAATTCTACCTCTACTAGATCATCTCTGAGGCCAGAGAGCCTAGTCTCCACATCTAAAAAGAGGTATGGGGATTATAGGAAGGGACCCCCAGGTCTGGACAGCCATTTACCTGCCTTTGTGTTCTCTGTCCTACTCTCTATCTCCCTCTCCTTGGACCACTCACTGCAACTCCATTTGCACTCTGCTGGGTCTCTGCACACCTGTACTGTGGCCTTGGGCTCCCACACCCTCCTGCCAAGGTGCACTCCAGCCAGCACGAAGTACTGTAAGGTGGTACTGCGGCTATGTGGCTTACTTATTGTCCTCTGGGATGCCATCCTTAAATTCAGCACATAGTCAACAATGACAACAGCCCATTTTATAGATGTAGAAACCAAGGATCAACACGATGGAAGCGTGCCCATGTAACCAATTGGTCCGACAAAGGCCTCTGTACAGGTACAGGCCAAGGCTCACTTGTAGTGGGCATTATGAGAGCACATGCCCTAATGGATCAGCCTTGGGAGTGGATGGGGACATTGCAAAAAATAGCTCAGAATCCAGGGGCAAGGTGGGGACCTGCAGAACAAATGGCTCCCTGGAGTGGCAAAGGAAGGTGGGAAAGCCCCGCTGTTCTGCCCCAACTCATGCCTCCCACCCACTGCTCAGCCATGTTTTAAGGGAAGCAACTGTAGGCTAAGCATCAGGTTCCCTCTGAGCCAAGTCTACACAGAGAAACCCAGTCTCAAAAAAGGCACCAGTCTACTAACCAAATAAACAAGAAGAGGGGCAGATTTTTAAAAGATACGCTTTTGGCAGTGTGTCCAGAGACGGTCCTCGAAGGTAGTCAGTCCTGGGCTCACTGGGAACCTTCGAGCCTTCAGTTAGGCTCTTTGGCTGTGAACCTAGCTGACAAAGGACAGTGTGGCAGGGAGCTCTTTGAAAGAAATGGGTGGACATAGTGGGACTTGGCGGTCCACCCAGGAAGAGACTTACAGTTTGGAAAGGAGCACTTTGTGGAGAGGGACAATCCTGACAATGCCTGAGGTCGGATCTCTGGCCATCCTACATTGGGGAAACAGAGAACCCTCCCATCATTGTGGCAACTTGCCCACCTGCCAGTGTAGCCAGATGGAGCCAGCCCTTGTTCTCTCTCTGCCCACTTCCTATGGCACTGGCCCCTTCCTCAGGCTCCTGCTTGTCCTCTGGATCTCATCCTCCATTCAGTTACTCACCCTGTACCCCCACAGCCCACACCACACTCCTGAGCCACTTACCTGTTCACTCCTTGCCTAGCGCTGCCTACCACGAACTACTCACCCATCTAGCCCTGCTTCCTGCTGCACATCACAACTCACAAATAATTCCCCATCCTAACAGGTGGCAGGAGACTATGGGAATACAAATGTGACTGTCACTGTCCCCCTCAGTGGAGACACACAAAACTAGGGCTCTGTGGGGATACAGCATGGGAAGTACATTGTAGCAAGGGTTGCCCTCTGCCTCCCCACTTCTTACCCCAGGCTCTCACAGTCACTGGTCATGCTTCCATAGGGTTGTAGAGAGGCAGAGCTCTTGAGCCCTGTTTCCAACTTAGATTTCAAGACCCAGATCCAGGGACATGGGTGACAGACATTGCATGAAGGACTAGGGTCACGTCAGAGGCTCTGAACAAATGTTTAAGGAACCTAGACAGGCATCTCCAATATGGACAGCACCAAAGTCCACGCAGGTATGTGGGTTCCTGGAGGAAAGGTGGGAAAAGAGCCTACACTGCAAGGGGAAGCCTCTGGCTTGTTCTCTACATGAAGGAATCACACTATCAACCGTCACATGTGACTGGAAGAGAAGGTGATCCTCTAAGCAGGTGGCATATGTGGAATGAGTGTGAACAAACACAATGGTTCCATCAGAGACAAGGTCAGATTAGGACCAAGACCAGGGTTCAGCGTATGATGAGGTCAGCATCCAGTGTGTTACCCTGGTCAGAGCTCAGTGTATGACAAGGATCAGGGCTCAGTGTGCCCAGGGTGAGGTCTCAGTGAGTGAAAGGATTCAGTGTGTGGTGAGGTCAGCATCCAGTGTGAGAGCCAGGTCAAGGTCAATGTATGAGCAAGATCAAGGCTCAGTTTGTGTGCAGAATTAAGGCTAAGTGTGTGACCAGGGTCAGGGCTCAGTTTGAGATTAGAGTCAGCATTTAGTGTCTGAGCAGGATTGGGGCTCAGTGTGTGACCAGGGTCGAGCAAGCTTAACCTGTGACCATGAGGAGCATTTGACCAGAATTAGGTCTCCATGTCCCAGTTAGGGTCAGGACTCAGAGTATGACCAGTGTCTGGTCTCAGCCCACTTATGATTAGGGGTCTGGGCTCTACCCTAGATTAAGATGATTTGGTTATGGGTCACAATTACAATGTCATTTATCAAATGACAGTCACAGAAGGCGCTCCTCTCCCCCTAGTGGCCAGGCCACACCTTGATTCCCTAGGCCTGTTCTCAGCCAAGCACAGGCAAGCACAGGCCACACCAGGCAGGTCAGACACACTTGGCGGTTAGGCACCGGTAGAAGTGGGCCAGTGCTCTGTCACCCATCTACTTTAGGCCAGTGGGAAAGCATTTACAATACAAGTCACAGCAAAAGTAATGGCCACTAGTTGTGGCATGAAGAGTCACCCAACGGAGAGCAGAGGAGTGACCAGGGCATGGGGAGGTTACAAAAGCCAGCCTGTCCACCATCTAGTCATCCTCTAGTCTCAATTTAGGGGTTCTAGCCACCTGTTTTGAGCAGTCTCCTCAACCACCACTGGGCTTTTGGCTGTCTATAGCCTCTGGAGGCCTTGTAACCTGTAAACTGGGGGGGGGGTGTTAATTCCAGGATAGACTAAGTCTCCACATAGGCACAGGTCACTCAACTGAATAGGTATCATTTTTTTGTCCTGGGGACTGACCTTCCACAGTCCAGGTCTCTAGGGTTGTGGTAGAGCATGCCTAGGGTGATTGAGGTCAAGGTCACTGCTCACACACAGCTGTGAGGACAGGGCAGGCGGAGGCTACACTAACTTGTAACATCTGAGGTACTTTAGTAGCTCTGATCCTCCCCAATACCAGGCAGCTGCCAGCTCCAAGGATAGGATTCCCAACTCAAGGGGACAGTGTCCTTGACTTGTCTGGGAAGTCAGAAACATGGATGGGGCTGTCCTCTCCAGGAGGCTGGTCTTTACATTACTAGGAAGCAGAAGGGCTCTGCAAGATGCCTGTATGGACTAAGACAATGAACAGGTTGGCCACCTCCACAAGTTGCTACCATGGAGCACTCCAAGAGAGGTCACTTACAGCTCTGAAGGGCAAAGCCCCAACATGCCCATGGCAGTCACAGAGTGAAGCAATGAACCAAGATCTTAGAACTGTTCTGACTTTTCATTTCACATCCTTCTTTGATCTCATATGCAAAAGACATACCACTCACAACACCTGAAGAAATCCATAGACAGCAAGTGCATACACCCCTAAGGCTGATATCTACCTCAAACCCAACATCAGTACAGGATGGCTTCAATACCCCACTTCAGTACCTAGCCAGGACACACCTCTCTGGCCCTCCTCTCCTGGGCCATGGACTTCCATAGACCAGTAAGGAAGGAAGGCCAATGGCTCCGAAGCCAGACTTGGGCAGGAAGAAAGGGAGGGCTGTGCAGATGTACCAGTGGACAGGGGACCAGGGAACAGTGGCTCCACTACCTAAAACCAGCCCTCCACTGGTTTTAGTGGACCACACCGCAAGCTTCTCCCACTACCCCAGGGCCCTGGGACCACCAAGCCCCAAAGAACTTACCCATCTGTCTCATCCCACAGGATGCAAGTCTGGTTGGTGGTGCCCTAAGAGAGAGGGAGGAGTCAGGGCCACTACCACTTCTAGCCACATCCTGGGTCACTGAATCCACCCATGGGGCCACTATGTATGCTGCTGATGCCATCCCCCAAGAGACTGCATCATGTGAGGCAAAAATTGAAGTTCAAGCAGAGAGGACTGGCTCTAGGTTAGTTAGGCCTGCTACTAATGCCCAACACATGTCTTCAGTCAGTTCCCGTCCTTTCTCCCCATGACAGGGCTGGGCTAAAGGACAGTCATGCTGGAAGGGGAAGGGGGTAGCTGCCTCTAAGGGGAAGCTGCACTGTTGCTATCCTTGGTCCAGGAAACAGGACCATGAGAACATTGCAGGGCACCATATCTTTCGAGGGTTTCTGGGCTCAGCACTGGAGAGATGGGAGCAGCCACAGTGGGGTTTGTTATGCTAACAGTAGCTACATGCCCTGAGCATTCATAAGTATTGCTTGTTTTTGCTTGATAAGGGAAGGAAGACAAGGCATAGAGAAGACAAGCAACTCCCCCAAGGCTACACAGGAGAGAAAAGGACAGGTTTGGGTTCTTCCTGAGGCTCCCTACACCCCTGGCCCGAGGACTGGGGCCTGGCACTGCCATGTCCTGGTTGAGTGATGTGGTTGCCTTGCTCCTTTGGGGTTCTTACTCAACCCACCAAGAAGAAGAGACAGTGGGCTGTAGGGGCTTCAGCTCTAGTCTCTGAAAAGCCATCTGAAAGGACTGACAGCAGCCCCCCTCCAGTTTCCTTGGGTCCATCAAAATATCCAAGCATTCCTGGAGCTGGGGACCTGCCAGGGTCACACAGCAGAAGTGGTCTGGAGTCCTAGGGAGTTTTAGAAGGATGCTATTGGTATTGTCATCCCAGAGGTCCTGCATGACATGGCCTGGTGATCAGCCCTGACTCTGGAGGAAGGTGGCTCTCACATGTTCTTAGCAATGTAGACTAGGAAGGGAGCAACTCCTAGGGGTTTGGAGATCTGGTTTGGGGTGGATAGCCTGTCAACAGCTCTCCAGGACTCTGGGCCATGGGCACAGGGAATAGCAAGTGGATCCCCTCCAGGGTTCAGGGTCTGGAGAAGAGGGAGAGAGCCTGGGGATAGAGTCAGGGGACAGTTCAGAAATGGGCTGAATTTCAGTGTCAGCATGAACCTGCCATGGGGCCCTGGGTGAGTCCCTAACTCTAAGACTCAGTTTCCCCACTTGAAATTTAGATGAGAGTCACTCCAATTGTGACCCTAAAGGATACTGCCTGAGAAGAATACACAGGGGCGTACTCAGAACCGAGGAAAGTTCCCATGCACCCATGCATGTGGGCAGCACTCACATTGTACATGTGGGCAAACTCGATCTCCAAGGGTGTGAGCAGGGACCGAGGCGGGGGCTTCACAGTCACAGAGATGACCTTAGAGTTGAGGACAGTTGTGTTCCTGGGGACATCAAAGCATAAAGGGCTGTCAGAGGTGTGGAATGGTACTGAGCCAGCCTTGTAGCTCAGCCCCAGCCCCAGTATGGTGCTTTGTCCCATGCCCAGCCTCCCAGCTTCTTACACACCTCCCACAGGGGTCCAGGCTATCCCCTTTCCACGAACCCACCTTTGCAGGGCCAGGAAGCTACCCAAGTTTCGATAGAGCACAGTACCAACCACGAACACAGATGAGTCGTCAGCCTCTGGAAGGGAGCATGTGTTACCCCAACTCTGCTACTGCCCACTAGCCTGGACCTCACCCCAGTAGCCTCCACTGTCCCCTCTACTGGGTCACATCCAAGGCTCTGACAAGAGAAGGCCTACCCCACCACAGAGGCTGAGGTGTAGGTGGGATCTGGGGCACCAGTCTGGATCTACATGGAGAGAAAGAACTAGTTCATTTCAAGTGATCCCACAACAGATATGGGGAAGGTACATTTCTCTCCCTGGGAACTCATGTCCTTGTTGCTGTGTGAGCCACCCAGCCCCTTCCACTCTGCTTAGCCTTCTGGCTTAGGGTAGTCCCCAGGCACTCTCCCATGGAGGAAAGGAAGAGACACCTGCAAGGAGATGGGTTCAGGAATAACAAGGTGTACCAGGGATGCTCCCTGTCACTGAGACAATGCAGAAAACCCTACAAGAAATATCCCAGGATGACAGTCCTCAGACTCTAAGACCCGGGTTCTCAGCAGGCCCATCCCACTCTAAGCCTCACCTGCCAGCCCTGTGGAAAACACACTTTTGGACACGGTGACCCTGTCCTCTGGCACCTTGGCCCAGTCTCCTGTGGCACGCCAGCCCTTCATAGGGAAGCTGATGTCAGTGGCCCCACTGGCCGGAAGTTTGTGGATGCTGAGCACTAAAGCAGGGGAGGGGCAACACAAACAGAGCATTACCCACCTGGAATGTCAGCTGGAACCCAGGCTGCAGGCCTTGGTGCAAGATGGCACATGTTTCCCGAGGCTAGGGGTGGGCAGGGTTCACATGGCTAGGCTGCTGTTAGGTGTGAGCACCAAGCCTGTAAACCCACACACACTAGTTCCTTCACAGGCCCCCACTCCCAGATGAGCAAAATTCCCAGAGTCTAAGGCTGGTTGATAGGGACTGTATGGGACAGCAGGCCAGAATCCCTATAGGAAGTCATTCTTGGTGACTCAGACCTGACCAGGCCCTTGTCCAGCCTGGTTAGTACTGAGGCCAGACCCAGCCACTACGGTCAGGAAAAGTCAAAGGTAGATCCTGTGGCACAGAAGGATCTACAGGAGCTAGGCACCCATCTTGGTTCCCACCATCCCCCTACCTCACTGGGGTCATGGGTCAGCTCTGACACTCTCCAGCTTCCTCTCCTTCTACAAAGTGAGGGGGATAACTGAGCTTCAGGTATAAGGTTCCTATATTTGGGTGGGAGGTCTTGGCGAGGGAGGGGCAGCAGGTGTGAAGGGAGAAATCCAGGTAGTGTAGTCAGGTAGGATGCTATTCTCCTGTAACCCAGCCTGGCAAGCCTCTGCCAGGCGGTGGACCAGTCCTTAGAGCCCTCCCAGCTCACTCAAAACCAGTCTCCAGTATAGCATCAACCTCAGCAGGATGATCCCTTCTCTATCTCAGGGGACACCCTAGAGGACTTCTCTGCCTGCCACCCCATCTTCCTCCAGCACATGCACACTGGACCAGTGATCCAAAGTCCAGGGGAACAGAGCTGGGAGACAAAGGGAGGGCCCTAATAAGTGAGGTAGCTTTTCTAGTTCCATCCATACCCGATAACCCACTCTCGGGTTATCTGTGGCACACCCTCCACCCTCCAACCAGTGCCACAGCCTGGGGCTACTTGTAAAGATGTGGGAGAGAGGGAGATGCTGAGCTCTAGGCCTTGCTCCCCAGCATGGTCCCTGTGTTTTCTACCTTTACTCTGTCCCACCTACTCTGCTGGCCAGGCTCAGCAGCCTCCCCATCTAGACCTGCCCTCCTGGGACCATGAGGCCTTGGAAGCATAAGGGTTCTCCCATGGTGTTCTGCCTTACAGTGTTCAATAAGTATCTGCCTTACCAGAGGTCATGGGGACAGAGACAAGCCTCCCTCTGAATGTCAGTACCCAGATAGCCCTGGTGCTGAGAGCTTCCCAGGGAATGAGCACACCACTTCATTTGTCACATGTTCTGTGTCCCAACTCAGGGCCATTACAGATGCTGAGGAGGATATGTGGGCAGCAGAACCCTCTGGTGTACACATGGAATGGGGACATGGCCTGTCAGTAGTAGCAACAAAGGAGGGTGATATCCCCATACAGAGTAGCCAGGAAGCCCCCTGCAGAGACCAGGAAAAAGAGGGACACATCCCAGGGAGAGGACAGGGAAGGGAGGAAAAGAGCATACGAATGGCTGGCAGAGAGCAAGGGGTGAGTGTCACACCAGAGTGTGACAGCAGCCCTCTGAAAGATGGTTCTGTGGGTGGAAGGTGGGGAGGTACAGAGGCAGAAGCACGTGACTCCTAGGTCCTGTGAGGGGAAACAGAATCAGGGGCCCAGACCTGGGCTTTTAGAGACGGGGGGGTGGCGGGCTCTGATGGACACTGGGGGCTTTTGGCCCAATTGGCTTTCAGGCCTTGAAAAGATGAGGTCACACAGGCTTGGGGAAAGGCATGGCACTAAAGGCCAATGGAGCCCTGGATCTAGGCTGGAGGGTCAGGTAGGTAAGAGGCCCAGTGAGGAAGAAAGGCAAAGTTACCCTGAAGTATGAGGGGCCAGTCTGACCTGGTGGAGGTAGGGGAGGGAATTAAAACAGAGACAGGTGTCTGTCTAGGATGGAGTGGGGACTCCACGGCCAGAACACAGCGGCCTCATGATGGAAGAGTGGACACTAGTGAATGAAATGGGAATGGAGGTGGTGAAAGAGTAAAGCCAGGTGCCAGGGAAGGCTCAGAGTGGCTGGAGTCACATCCTCAGGGGAATGTAGAGCTGGAACCTAGATAGAGGGTCATCTCAAGCACTGGTGTATATTTGTGAGGACAGCCACCGGTTACCCTCAGGTTCACTGACCAGTCTACAGCTCCACTCTTACAATACAGGTAGGAGGAAAACAGGCAAATGTCAGCCCCCTGCCCCACTGCACCTAGGCTTTGTAGAATTAGGGATCCATGAAACAGTAGCTGCACAGGTGTCTTTGGTGTGGCAGGATGAAGTGAGCCTCAACCCCAGGCGTGGCCAGGCTCCTGCATGGGTCCTGGGCACAAGATCTCCAGATCCCTGCCTGGATCTCAGGTCCCAAAGGGCTCCTGATATCAACCCTCTGCACTCGACCTAAGTCCCAGGCTAATCTGTAATGGCTGCAGAAGGCTGGGGTCACTGGTTCCTTTCAGATGAGAAGCACAGGACCAGGCCATGGAGGGGCTTACCCAGATTGTCGGTCACCTGGTAAGCATCCCTCAAATCCTTCATGCGGAAGCCGATGACATCCACAAAGTCCTCCACCAGCCGAAAGAGCTCCTTGGCATTGGGCCCCATCTGGGGTAGGGGAAGGTGGAAGAGCTCAAGCTGAGGGAGGTGCCTATGCCCTTGTCCTCCTGCCTCCTTCCTTCCTCTGATATCTTTTTCTAGGCTCTATTGCAAAGCAGGGTAGCAGGCTGCTGACCTCTGAGTGTCCATTTTTTTTTATGGACAAGATCAGAGGCACAGGGAAGTTGCTGTGCACAGCATAGGGGTTCCTAAGCCGTCCAAATATTCACGATGAGGGCTACTCCCCTGGGGTTAGTGTGATAGCAGGTTTGAGGTCAGTGGAAGGAACAGAGCAGATGGGAAAGACCCACAATACCCCCTTCTCTGGACATACCCAGTGATCTTAACATTGTTCGCTTCTCTCCTCATTTAGCCCCTGGGAAAAGGCACTGCACAAAGCCTAAGGGGTTTAGGGGCTTTTTCAAGGTCATACAGTGTTGAGACTCATACTGAAGACCCAGCAAGGCTCCACCATGGCTGGTCTGGGGTGTAGGAGGCCTAGACTGCCTGCTCCAATCCTGATCCAGTAGCTAACACAGAGCAGGGCAGGGGCTCCAGACCTCCACACATACCAGCTGTGCCTCCTCCCACTTGTCCCGGTTCTCCTCCGCCAACAGGTTGCTGATGATCTGGACAAAGTTCTGGAAATAAGAAGTGCCAGTGAAAGGGAACAAGGTATCAGTGTGTGAGGAAAATCATAGGTTCAGCCTATGTCTAGGATAAGGGATCCGTTTAGACTAGGACAAGGGCTCAATGGATGACCAAGATCAGGACTCAGTTGGTGACCAGGATTCAGGTTATTTAGGGCCAGGATCAGAGCACAGAGTATAGCCAGAATCAGATGAAGACTCAGTGTGTGATCAGGGTCAGGGTTTATACGTGATCAAGGCCAGGATTCAGTGTGTGAGCAGGGATAGGGCTCAATGTGTGAGCAAGATCCAGGATGATGACTTAATCCATGACTAGTATGACCTGGGTCAAAGTTCAGCCTGTCATCAGGGTCACAGTTCATAGTGACCAGGATCAGGATTTAGACCTGGATCAGGGATCATTCTATGACCAGGTCAGGATTAAGCATGTAGCCATGTTTATGGTGAGGTCATAGCCCCACCTACACTCAACATTGGGACTTAGTCTCTGAATGGGATCTGGGTTGGTTCCTCTGACATTTCCCCAAATGTCCTCCCCTGGGGCTGCCCCTGGGAGCCACCTGTACATCCCCAGGTGTAGGGCTGTAGTAGGCCCTGCGGAAGATCTCTGTCATGTTCCTTAGGACATCGATGGTGGAGAGCAGGTCGCCGCTGTAGCTGGTGCCATCCTGTGAGATCTCCAGCAGTGTCTGGATGACCTCCGAGACCCCCTCCCCTGGCAGCCCACGCTGAGCCTTGGCCAGGTGCTCTCGGGTCTGGGAAGATGGAGAGGGCTGGATGCTGTCATTGCTATAGGTCACAGCCAGGTGGGGGCCAGGGACTTCAGATGCCTGGAGGTCCCGATAGCCCCAACCTCATGTTCAAAGAGTGGGGAAGTTTCCTGGAACCCCTGAGGTCAACCTCACCATCATTTGGATGTTCCGGTAGTCGATGGAGACACAGCGGATGTAAGTGGGGGGCTCCCAGTAGGCGATGCCTTCCTCGTCCAGCTCACAGCGGCGCAGGATGAGGCCTGAGGAAACTCCATTCCTCACATGCCTGCTCACCTAGGAGCTCTGGGGTCCCCTCCACAACTCTCAGGCAGGAGTTCTTTGTTTGGGACCCTATGGACCTCGAAGCAGGCTATGCTGGCTTTGTTTCTATATGGCACATACTTCAACCCTACTCTAGGTCCTGGGGACCTGAGGATCTTCAGGAACTTTGCTCTGTGGAAGTGGGATCTACAGCTAAGCATGGCTTCTGGGGTCAGCCAGAGCCTCTCTTAGAGATCCTTGCAATCTAGAGACTTAGGGACAGCTGTCCTCTAACCCCTTGCCAGACCCTGGCACATTCACAGGGCTTCAGGGGACTTGCTGACCCCTGGACACTGGTGCAGCCTCCCAGGACCATTTGGTATCAAAAGTCAACAGCCTGAAAAACAAGCTAATTCTCAGATAGAAAGACCCCCAGAAAGATTTTGGAGCAGGGACAACAGAGTAAATAAATACATGGTGACAGCCACATAAAATGGTTCCAGCCCTGTCACTAAACAAGAACCATAGGGTGGCCCTGATGCAGAAGTTTGGGCTATGAGCTCAGATGGGAGCAAAATGAGGGAAGCACAGTATGACTATGAAGGTAGACAAAGGCCAGGGAAGGATGGGTGTTGTCTTTTTCTGCTTGCAATATACCAGCAAGACAGTGTAAACAAGGATAGGGACAGCGAGCGTGGCTCACAATATTCAGCACTTACCACCTCCCCGCCCCTATGGGCCACCTCACCCACTGCTCACAGCAGTCCAATACAAAGGATCACCTAAAGTCTTCATTTTATAGAAGAGAAAACTGAAGCTCAGAGAAACTAAGTCACTTCCCAAAAGTGATACAGCAAATAAGGGCAGAGTCAGGGTTTGAATTGGGTTCCCAATCTCCCTCTCTGTGGCCTCCCAGGTACAGAAAATACTCACACTCTTTCAAACAAAGTGAAATAGAGAATATCTGTGGGTGGGGGTGGGGGAGTGCCTGCCCTATGGAGTCCACCCTGCTTTCTATACCCTCTATATCCCATCAGTTCCCAGGGATGACATGGAATTAAAACTACTGGTGTTCTGAGACTACTTCCTTCCTGTAGACTGCAAGCCCAGGGTAGGTATGTTGATTGCCCTATGCCTGTGTCCCACCTGTAGGGAAGCAATGGCATCAGGTTCAGAGAGCTGTCTACGCTCAAGGGACCTCTCAAGCAGAGGGCATGGCATGTGCCCTGACCCTTGTGAAATCAGGACACAATGGCTGCCATGATGTCCTATCTGGTGCCATCTGGCATGAGCACACACAAGAGCTGCATGAGCTTTAGTCTCAGATAAGTCCTGTGAGGACAGCTGTATAAAGACAGAGCAGGACTCTCAGCCCCCCACTTTTTACCTGTGGCATTGCGGGGACACCGGACAGCAGCCACCTCTCCAGCTGGGGTCTCCTTCCAGACCGTGGCTCCAAAGTTGTCCTCATCACAAATTTCATGGGGCTCTGTGAGGGACCAGAGAGTGAGGTGGACAGGGTTTGGGATGAGTGGCTGTGATACTCAATTGTTCCCAGTCCCTCTGAGCTACGATGCAGTGGGAAGGGTCTCACCAGGACATCGTTGGGCACCACACTGTCGGTACTCATCCTGGGGGCCTTGGCAGGCTGCTCCCCCGAAGAAAGGCCCAGAGCAGACACGCTCCCGTCGCTGGCTGCCACCCCCACATGTGACACTGCAGCTGCCCCACGATGCCCAGGCCTGCCACTTGCCATCCACTGCAAGGGTGGCCAAACATAGGGCACAGATGTCAGGAAGCGGAGGTGGACCGGGTCAGTAGGGGGAAGTGGGGCCAGGGGCCAGGGGGACATAAAGAAACAATATTCAGATGAGACAAAGACAAAAGACCCAGGAGTATTGGGGCAGGGCCATGAGGAAACAGAAAATTGAGATTAGTGGAAGAGAGGTCTGAAATCAGCTTGACTCAAAAAGAAGCCGGATGTCATGTACAGCTGAACCTACCGCCTGATCTTGACTCCAATACTCCATCCTAAACCTGATTAACCCTTCGCTAACCCATCCACTCTAAACTGCACTCAACCCTACCATTTCCATCTTCTACTTTAACTCCGACAAATTAACCTGCACCCTGACCCTGCCACACTACCCTACCTCACCTCCACCACCCTGACCTGCATTCAAATGCCACCACTTCCACCCTGTACCAACCCCTACAGTCATACCTCCCCCATGGCCCCTCCCTTTCCCTGAGCCCCGAGAGGGCATCCTGACCTGGGCACTGCTGCAGGAAGCAGTCTCGAGTTTCCACCCAGTGGCCCTGGCACTCAGCGCCTCCATAGGAAGGACCATTGCACTCTCGAGTCCTTTGCTGGCGGCCTTGGGAGCAACTGGCAGAGCAGGTGCTCCAGCTGGACCATTCATTCCAGTTTCCATCCACTGCCCGGCCCGGGGGAAGAAGGGAACAGGAAGCTGGTGTGAATACCCAGCACCCCAAAGCCTGGCCTGGGACACAAGAACACCCCAGGGGCACCATGCAACAGGCCACCTGGGACTGGGGAAGGAATGCTACAGGGTTACACCTCAACCTACCGTGGTCTGAGGTTTTAACCACTGAGCACCCTGAGGTGAACCTGACGTGGATCAAGCTGGGTCCCAGGCCACTGACCTGCTGGTCCCATCCCCCACTCCCAGCCACTCATTCCCTCTCACCTACCAGGGCACAAGGCAATGTTGCAGAACTTTGTTTGCTTCTCAGGACCCTCACATGGGTTGCCTCCAAACTGTGGGGGCCTGCAGGTGCGTGTGCGGTCACGGAAGCCACGGCCACAGGTACTGGAGCAGAGGCTCCAGGGTGACCACTCATCCCAGGCCCCATGCACTGTGGAGAGACAGGAAGTCATGGATGTGCCCAGCCCAGAGGCCCCACCCCACCACCCAAGCCCTTCCCTGTGCTCTGCTCCACCCACCTGGACACACAGCAGAGTTGTTACAGAGCCGCTGCTCCCTCAGAGGACCACTGCACTGAGTACTGTATGAGGATGACACGCAGAAGCGGGTGCGGGTCTGCCAGCCCTCGCCACAGGTGCTGGAGCACACGCTCCATGGGGACCACTCCTCGGCTGCTGGGTCACCTGTGGATCCAGCCCTGCAGCATCATGGGCCTGCCATGCCCCTTCCCATAGGGTGGTGCCAGATTTGGAGGCCCACTGGGGAAGCAGGACCTTGCAGTGGGGCAACAGTCTGTGGACTGGGGCTCTGTAGGTCTTAAGATAGCCTACTTTCCCAATGGCTGGAAGCAAGATCTAGGTCTGGCTGGGACAGGCTTCTATTTTCCCCTAAGCCAGTCTGCCTGGAGAAGGAGTCTGGCACCGACTAGATGAGAAGAGTTATAGCAGTTAAGTTATTAGAATCACTATTGGCAACTAGTAGCCATTACTAACCTGGTCCCAGAAGCCAGCCCTCTCCCCTCCCTGCCTAGGGCTGTGTGTAACCCTACCCATCCTGCCAGCTCACCAGTCTGGGGTGATGGGAACCCAAACTGCTGCAGTTCATCCCCCAGCTCCTCACGCCGCCGGGCATCCGTGGACCGCAGGGACTGGCTCCGTGAGCTGGTGCGTCCAGTGGCTGCAGAATGGGCTCAGATCAGCATCTCTGTGTGATTCCCTCTGTCCTTGGCTGCAGCTGGCCACCTCCTGTCACTAGAGCAGTCTAACCCCAATGAACAAGTGGGAGAGCCCACCCAGAGCACTTTCCGTGGCACCAACCCTCTTCTGGTCACTATGGTCCCCTCTATGAGGGTCCCCCTCCTCTCTCTCAGCCTCCTGGACTGCAGGACAACACCTTAGAGTGTCTGCCGCCTCCTTCACCTCAACATCTCATCCCTTCCTCCCTGTGAGATATGCAGGGGCCTCCCCAGGCTCCTGAGAAGAGCTGTCTCCTCAGGAAAGTGCATCCAACAAAACAAAACCAAACCTGAAGAATGACAGCCTCATTAGAACTTGATTTAACTTTATGGAAGCAGCTAAAAAATGCATGAGGTCATTAGAAAACCTTATTAGAGAAATACATCCCGGAGGCTTATTCTGCTGGAGCTGACTGGCTTGGCTGCAGCTTGCTTGAGAGGCAGCTTCAAGAATCCCAACCCACACCTGATAGGAAGCCTTCTTTGGTTCCACCTAAATCCAGGTACCCTGCTTCTTCCTGGGTCTGTACCAGACCGGGCTTTCTAGTCTCCACCTCTAAGCACCCCTGTCCCCAACCACGTTCAGCTCTTCAAAGCACCGCCTGCCTTCTAATCTCATTGAAGCCCTAGCCAAGTGCATCCCTACCCTGCCCCTTCCGGACCCTGACGCCTTCTCTACTTGGCCCCGCCCACCATTTTAGCCCCACCCACTCACGGCCACAGGCCTTGCGGTTGCACAGGCGTCCTTCTTCCAGAACGCCCTCACATCCTCCGCCCTCCACGCCAGGGGTGGGTAAGCAGGTGCGGGTTCGAGTTTGCAGACCTCCCCCGCAGTCCCGCGTACATTCACCCCACAAGGACCACAGTTTCCAGCCACCTGGGGGAACAAGAGTGAGGCTCAGGGTCCTGACATCTTTGGGGTCCAGTGGAGGCCAGAAGGGGTATCTGTGGGCTTTGAAAGGGTAAGCAGATGCCAGATCTGGCTGGGGAAGATAGCGAGGCAGGGCAAGGCCATTGAGAAATTTGACCCTAGACCCTGGCTCCTTCTAGAGAGCTCGTGTCAGCCCTAAGCCAGGGGGCCCTAGGTAGGTCTGGGACAAGTACACACTGCTGTCCCAGGCTGCCTTGCTGAGTAAACAGTCAACTCCTGCTCACCCCATGTTGCTTCATAGTCTGAGGCCTGGTGACCAGTGTGGGCCACCATGTGTTCAGAAATACATAGATCCGGCCTCCCCACGGCCCTCAAACCTCTGAGACTATTTCCTCACATTCTCGTCCATGTGAGGTCACTGCCAAGGTCTCCACATTCCCATTCCAGAGCCTGGGGTAGGGACTAGTCACTCCCATAACTGGTAGCCCAGAAACCTTCCTTAGACGACAGATCTGCCCATCTACTAAGCAAAGCCAGGGTAAATAAGTCCAGACCACTCAGGGCTACAGCTGGCCTGAGTGGTAGTAGAAGAGGTCCCATCTCCCAGGTGAGAACTCAGGGGTGGTGGATCCCAGAGTGTGAGCAGTCCCATCTGATGGCCCCAAGGACCATCTCCTTGGCCTTATCATCTCAAGGAGAACCAACTTCTAGGGTCTGGAAAGGACCACAGCCAGAGCCTGCCCATCTTCTCTTGCCTGTGCTTGTCTGAACCAGCAGGGGGCGCTGGGTTTCCAGGGAATGAGTAGCCCTCTAGTGAGCACTCACCTTTTTGAGACGGGTAGGATGGGAAGAGCCATCCTCCATGACCCTATGCCTGTTGTAGAGGCCCCAAAAACCCTGCCTCTGCCGAGGTGTCGAAGTCTTGACCAGGGAGTCAAGATTTCAAGATCTGAGTGATAGTTATAAGCATGGAGTTTTCTGTCCCAATACCATCTTCCCTTTCACCAGGAGAGCCCCAAGGGTGGGGCCAAGGGTACCACAAGGGTACAAGAAAGGGCAAGTGGTGACACCCCCACGAGGACAAAGTTGAGAGCAGAGGGCAGAGAGTCTCCAGCACAGTCTCAGCCTCACATGCATAATAGGTAGGACAGGGTAGCAGCTGTCCACAGAACGGGCCCAGGTGGACAAGCAGGAGCAGCTTTAACTCCAGACAAGCAGGAGCAGCTCTCGACCAGGTCAGACTCCGGTCTTGAACCAAATCTGATTCCAGATCTCTGTCCCACCCACTGGCCCCAGGAAAGCCACCTGCCAGGACCAACCCCAACCGTGGTCTATCTTTCTGGCCTCAGAGTCTCACCTGCTTCAGCCATTCCTGTCTCGTGATTCCAGACAAAGGAGCCAGGAGTCTTAGAGGCAGGCCCAGAGTGGGGTCAGGGTTCTGGATCCTTCCTGTGCCCCCTCACTGCCCAAGCCCAGCCCCCACAAGGAAGCCTGAGTGATGTGAAAACTGGCAGTGGGTGGGAGAGAGGGTGTCCAAGCTGGGCTAATCGGAGGATGCCACTCAGTTCCCATGGCAACTGCTGCAGCACACAGCCTTTCAGGATAGACCCAGGTTAGGCCTCAGCTGCCAAAACACCCACTATTTCGGAGCTGGTTACCTTGGTGACCCAGGTGGTGAAGATGTGGGAGTGGGGGGAGGGAAGAGGTGGGGCACATCAGAAACTGGGAGCGAGGGTAACGGTACCCTCAGAGGATGGATGCCCTCCTCTGGCCTAGGCCTGACTCTGGTCTCACTTGAACCCCGATCCAGCCCACATGTGGATTCCTACCCCTATTTATACATTGAGTTCTGACTCTGGTTGCATACTAATCCCTGATCCTAGACAAACAGATTCCTCACCCTGGTCACAGACCAACATCTGGCCTTGGTAACATTTATCCCTGGTTCTTATCATAGACCTAGGGTCCTAGGCATAGGATCTCTGATCCTCCATCACAAACAGGGCCCTGATCTTAGCCACAGACTGATTCCCCAATGCTGGCCACACTCCTTCCACTAATGAATGTTCAGAAAATGGTAACTGCTGTTTTTATTATCATTTTCATTTTTAATGTGTGTCCCCACACACAGCTGACACGATAAATGTTTGCCCAGACTGAAAAGCATCCACGCCAGAGGGAGCATCATGAAGGAAGAAGTCCTGGGGCTGAAGTGAAGGGCACCAGGGGACACAAGGTGTGGCAGGGCTGGGTGGGCACAAGGGGGCAGTGAAGGAGCAAGCAGGGCTCAGGGGTGGGCTGCCCCTCCAGGCTCAGAAAGAAGCTGTCATTCTTCCCTGCTCAATGCTCCCTCTGTCTGGCGGCCTCATTTCCATCTCATTACAGGCATGAATAGAGCCAATTATTGGCCAGGCAGGCCGGCCACCCAGGAGGGTGGGTGTGCAGTGAGGGGGCTCTGGTTCCCTTCCGACCCTAATGCCCTGGTTTGAGGGCGGTGGGTTCCCCTGATCCCGCACCCCCAGTGGACTGAAATGTGGGAAGGAAGGTGATCCCCCTCCCCCAGCCGGTCTCTCCCGAGTTCCCGGGATCCCCTTTGGAGGAAGGGAACCACGCACTTCCGTCTTCTCCCAGCAGAGGGATCCCTACTCCAGCAGGTTAAGCAGCAGATTGGCTCATCTACATTGCCACTCAGCTCTCCAGACTCTCCTGGTAGGTTCAGGGACAGTCCCTGCCCAGAAGGCTAGCAAGACCCCTGCCTCTCCAGGGACCCAGCTGGAGCAAGATTATCATGAAGAGCTTAGGCACTGGTACTAACAGCTGGGTCTAGAACTCCTGGAGGAGGAACAAGGGAGACACTAAGAGCAAAGCAAGGGATGCTGAGGAACCTGTCCACACAACTCCTCCACAGCCCTTTACCCAGCAGGTCCTGACTCAGCCACCATCTGCAGGCTGTCAGAAACCATCAGGGCCACAGAAGGGCAGTCAGATCCCAGGGCAGACTGAGTGGCCAAGTTCATTATCCACTGAAGAGCACTGGCCTTCCTGATCCCATAGCTTCACAGCCTCCTTTAGGCTCCAGGCAGACTCTACAAATGAGTACCGTCCCAACCCCAGCTCTTAGGAGGTAAGGTGTGTGGGAGGAACCAGGGCACTTGAAAAACAAGCAAGCCACATCTGTAGGAAATTCTTGCTGCTGGGTATTCCCTATCCTGAGAAGGTATCTTATATAAAGACCCAAAATGTTTAGTCTACGCTAGAGACCTTAGTCAAGAAGCCTCTGTCCTCAGTTATCAGAGTGGGTCACAGAGGCTGATGACCCTCCCATCTTCTTGGGAAACATGACCCAAGTTCAGGCCACAAGGACTTCTTGCAGTTCTAGCCCTGAGCTGAGACAGCTGACACAGTGGGAGCTAAGGCACATGGGAATTTCCCTGTGGATAATGGTGCCCACACCCAGCATTTCCATAGAGCCTTGTCTTGTTCTTTACTTTTATAAGTATTGTCTGTGGTGTTCACTAAAGCCAGTTTTCTAGATTTTTCTAAAATGTATACATAAACACACACACACACACACACACACACACACACACACACACACACTTTGCACAGTGGTGGCATCTCCATGATAGATCCTGGTGCTTCTCTATCACCCTCACAACTCCACTGCAGCCCAAACCATTCCTAGGGGCTCTCCCCAAGCCAACCCTCTACTTCTAGTGCTGCCTCCCCTCCTCTTGGGTGTCTTGAGGGGACTGAGCCTCACAGAAGGCAGGGGATCACTGGCCAAGCAGGACCAGGACTGCACACACAATGAGGGGACCAACTTTAGTCTGTGGGCAAGTCATGGGCCCTCAAGCACTCCAGGACCCCCAGACAAGTGTAGCATGTGTACACATCCTGACATACAGATTCAATTCAGCATTCTACCCGAGGCATGTGCACAAAGACACGTTTAACACTATATTTATACAGGGATGCATATGTATGCTGGAATGCACATAGCATACACACCACACACAGAGATGCAGAGATACACCCACAGGGACTCACTTATAGACATACACTCAAGGATACCCACAGGGAAACACAGGGACACACTCACAGAAACACATGGGAACATATGAATACATACACACAGGGACATACAAAGACTCATGAAGACACACGGGGACACACAGGAAACACTCACAGGACATATTCACAGGGACTCACGAGAACACCCTCACAGAGGCTCATGGGGACACACAGAGACATACTCACAGGGACTTACATTCATAGGGACACACTCATAGGGACACCCTTACAAGGGCTCATAGGACACACTCACAGGGACATACCTTCAGGACTCAAGGTAACAGAAGAGCACACTCACAGAGATTCACAGAGACACACCCACAGGGGCTCACACACAGGACACAGTCACAGGGACACACTCACAAGGGGCATGCAAGGGTTCATGAGCCACACTCACAGGGGTTCACAGGATATGAGGACCACACATGATGGCACACAGGGACACAAAGAGACACACTCACAGGGACACAGACTCACAGGAGCTCACAGGCCCCTGCACCCAGAATGCTGCTTTTTTCATTATCTTACATGTCACTTCTGTAATATTATTCTTTAATTAAAACATGAATATTTAAAGCAACCCTTAAAAGAAATGGTCCATCTCACCAGAGGCAAAGATGGGAGAGAGATGGAGGAGAAAACAGAAACAGAGAGCTGAAGACTGTGCAAGATAACAGTGGGTGCCAGAGCCTGGCAGCCTTAGAGGGACTAGGCAGCAGGGACAGTTGCCCTAGCCTGAGGAGCGCTTATGGAATCCAACGCGTGACATGGCCATGTGGCATTTGGATAGGCCTGGCTGGGTGGGGGGCAGGGCTGAAAATGGGCCACACACTCAGTGGGCTGCCTGCTGGCTCCTCAGCTCAGCTATACATTGCTTGCTTTCTGAGGAGATGGGTGCTCATGCTTGCCTGCTCCCCGAAGACAGTGAGGGTCAAGGCCCTGTGCTCAGGGGTAGATAAGAGCAGGGCACCCATTGCACATCTGGCACAGCTTCCTCTGCTGAAGGTTGTCCAACTTGAGACCTTGGCCACTGCCATCACCCAAAACAGAGCTCAGTACACATGATGCCACCCACTAGTCTGCTGTTAATACATCCCTTACATACTATGTGACCTGATCTACCTTGATATCTCTGGGCCTGATTTCACAAGCATGTGCTGGGTGCCTCCTTTGGGGCTGGATCTGTCCTCCACATTAGGGAAGCATCAGTGATGGGGTATGTGCCCATCACCTGCCGTGCTCACATCTTAACACAGACAGACAGACTGACAGGTATATGGCGTGTTTGAAAATGACACTTGTCAGGGAAGGCAGAAAGGGATAAAAGTGCCTCACTGGTCACCACACACATAAGCTCCATGGAAGAGCCTTGTTTAGAAGGGCCTAGGGAGGATGTCCAGGGGACACGCAGCCCCATGAAGGTGTGAGCAAAGCATGGACAACCTCTGCTGGGGCCTGACTCATGGCAATGTGGAGGGGAACTCATCCACATGTGACACTTTAACAACAGTCAGCACTCAGTGACCAGCCACAGCTGTCACTGCTGGACTCCTCCCCTCCTACAGCCAGGAAGTGACAGAGCCTTCTGGACACAGGGCACAGCTATCTGATCTGGGTGGCCATGGTCTACCCTACCCAAGGAATGCTCCCTACCTCGTATGCTGGGGCCTGGCCTCTGTGCTCTCCAAACTATCTTCCACAGACCAGCAGCCTATGCGCACACTCACCACACACATATGAAGAACATACATGCTCAGTGCATGGTATATGTATACACAGTCACAATGTGTTGCATGAACACCTGTGTATTCACGCATGTACACATGCAATTTTTGCATGCATTCAAGCATGAATACATCGGGCTACATGTATATATGCACTCATTCATACATAGGAGTCTGCCTAGCAATAAACAAGGACATATGTGGGCTCACACAATGCTGACACATACATACATACATACATACATACATACATACATACATACATGAGAGTACACACACATGCAAAAAATTGCAAACACAATAATCAGTATATTCCATGTGTCATACATGTTCACACGTGAGTACATGAACACATATATGCAAGACACACTCCACAAATGTATAAATATACGGGTACAGCCACTATATACACATACATAAATATGCATGTGTGTATACAAATAGTGCACTGTACCTGTACACACATGTGTATAGTACATGTATGTACGCAATACACCTCTTGCTTGCCTTTGAGTACCATTTGCCAACATTGCCGGAATCCATACACATACCCCAAACCACCCAAGCCCATGTAGCATACGTCCATGCCTCTGTCTGCCGCTGCTCCCAAGCCCCAGGAGTTTGCCTAGTAATAAACAAGGACACTGGTTTTTCATCACTGTCTGCTTCAAACACCACTTCTTATCCTCACAGAGACAGAAGGTATTCTTAGGCCCCCAGGGATGAGAACTGAGGTGCTAACCTAGGAACACAAGTGGGCCAGCATTAGGCCCAAGGCTCCAAAGTGGGATTCCAAGGCCATTGCTCCAGCCTGGACCTGTCCTTATTAACCAGGCGCCAGAGCTGCGCTCACATACCCCATGACATACGTCGCAAATATCTCAAGTCCTACTCTGGCCTCAGAATTGTCCTCAAGCTCCATCTTACAGTCCTGCTTCCTCTGCCCCACATGGGTGTCCTCATTCCTGATAAGATCCTGGAGGCCAGGCTTGCTCTTCCTACCTCCGCACCCACACCCTTTCATCCACAGTCCATCAGCTGCACCAAAGGCTCTCCCCTTCCCTCCCCCTTCCCACTGTACCCAGGCCAGGCCAACGGCAGCCACCTCCCTATCCTGGCTCCCGTGGGGAGTCCAGGTACATCACTCCTTTGCACTAAGTCCTCCCAAAGTCCTTCTGTCCTCAAGGTCACATAACACTTCACAGTTTCTGCAGCAAGGCCCTCACATAGCAGGTCCTCAGGAAATAATTGTAGCTCAACACGTCTTCCAGCCTCATAGCACACAAGCACCTCCGTTTGGTGGCCCAGCATCTATCACATCAGCTCTGGAGGTCTCGGCTGTTGGCAGCTGTGCCAAGGTGCTTGGAGCAGGATTCAGAAGTTCCCTGGCATAGTAGCTGCCCCAATATGCCACAAGGGACAGGCTCCTGCCAAAGGGGTATGGCTGTGGCCCCAGGCAGAGACAGATAAAACCAAGGTGATGGTGCAACCCTGAGAAGCGTTTTGCAGATGAAGGAACCAAGGCTAAGGGCAGTTAAATGATGGGGAGTGGTAGAGTAGGGCATGTGGCCAGATCTGCTTGTGACAGCTGTCCCTGTCCTCCTACCCAATTTCCCTAGTCCTCCAGTGAGCACTCCATTCTTCCAGGGTTCCCCTTGAGCCCACTCCCATTTCTGCCACACAATGAAACCTGCCTTTGTCAAGGTCACAGTGACCTCCAACTTACCCAGCAGGAAGGGTAGCCCTCCACCCTCCTTCCCACCACAATGATGTGTGCAGAATGTCCTCTGAGGACCCTCAGCTTCACAGAGGTTCTGACCTGAGACCTGCCACAGGGCCTTGACCGGAATGTGCTCAGGGTTGGGAAATTTCTTTGCAGCCTGCACAACCTCATGGTCTCGGGAAATACTAAGGCTGCTGCATGCTCCATGGGTATCACCATCCACTCTGGCCCTCCTGGTGTCAGCCTTGGCTAAGCCCTGCACACCAGGTGGACAACAGCCTTGACTTCTCATACCCCAATGTCTTCTTGATGTTGACTCAGCTCAGGTCTCCAGCTTAAATCTTGGATGCCCCATCTCTCTTTCTCCAATGTCTCCACCCCCACTTTCAGCAGCGGGCGGGACACTCACAAAAATATTATAGCTCCATGACTAGTTGTCAACCACACCTATTCCTACTATTCCTATCAAGCCTGAGCCCTGCCATCCTTCCCCAAGGGTCACTGTCCTCAGGTGTCCAGCCCCTGGGATCTCTCTAGCCTTTAATTAAGACAGTGGCTCCTTCAACACTGGGCTTCTGTATGTCCTTGACACCTGTTTCTGCCTGAGATGGCTATATACTGTTGGGTGGTGTTTTGTCCTCTTTCCTGTGGCCCTAAGACCAGGATGGCATTTTTGTCCCTGATGTCATTACTACACCTCAGTGGCAGCTGCTGTGGCAGCTACACTGAACCCCCACACCTTACTTCCTGTCAACAGACCTACGAATACTCAGTCTATACATATTCCCATGCTCTACCCTGGGGCAGCGATGACCTCCACTTCAGTCCCTGGAAACCATCTACCACAGCCTTGGGATGGTTGGAAATGTCATTGAGGAAGTGGCTTGAGGAAACTGGCTCCTGATCACTTCTTCCTTCCTTCATTCACATGCCACCGTATGTGGGCTAGTTAAGCTTCCTACCCTGGGAACAGAGAGCTATCAGTGTACTTGAGCTCTACACATGGTCTGTCAACCCAGATGACAAAGATGATGCTGAATAGACTCTGACCTTTGGCACTGCCCTTTGCCTCATGCTCTCACCCCCACTGCTGCAGCACTGTACAGGGTCCTTTTTTCACCACTCACCTGCTGAGCCATGCCTGCCCCGGTCCTGGGTCAGGCTGGTGAGGCAGTTCTCAGGGCCACCAGCTACTCCATCCCTCAAGCAGACATCCCCACGGGGGACCAAGGGGCTGGAAGCAGGGTCTCCAGCATCTCCACCCAGGCAGGCACAGGGAGTTTGCATGATGCCACAGGGGTGTGAGCTGCGGCTGCCAGCTAGACAGGCATCCAGCCAGCGGCACAGCATTTGACAGGCAGCATGGCTGGGGTTGCGATTGCCCACGACCAGGTACTCCACAGAGAAGTCGTCACCAGAGTTTGGGAACGTGCTCCGGGGACCAAGGTCACCATCTTGGGGTGGCTGTTGGCGCTGCATCTGTAGAAACTGCTTGCTGGCCTGCAGGAAGGCCAGGGGTGCCGAGGGATCGCAGAGCTGCAGAACTTCGTCAAAGCTCTCCACACCCAGATAGGTGCGTGTGGACTCCAAGAAGGAATCGAACTGATAGGTACGGACACGGCCTGGGCTGCTGCAAGGTGCGGGTGCCTTGGCCACCTTCATGTAGAGTGTGTAACGACGAGGGTCCGGATTGCGAAGGGTCCAAGAGCAGCGTGAGGCGTTGGCTGGGAACACAGCAGCTGCTGAGAAGTAGCCGAAGAACTTGCCTTGCACTAACGTGGTGCACTGCTCTGCCCCAGGCCCTATGTCTGCACCAGAGGCAGCACGCGCCCGGCGCCCCAGTAGCAATAGTAGCAACAGGAGTGGAGCAAGGATCCAGATGGGGCCCGGGGCGGCAGCCTGGCCCCTCATCCTAGCTCGCGGGGCCGCTGGAGTTCCGCGGGCTGGGCAGGCAAGTGCAGGCCAGGCCTTGACATGCCAGGGACCGGCAGCAGGCAGGGCCGTCCAGGGCAGTGGGCTGGAGGCAGGGTCTGGGTGAAGGCAAGGTGGGGTCAGGGCAAGGTTTCAGGAGACAGTGAGAGCAGCGTTGACTCCTAAAGTCCTAGCTCCTGGTGTTTGCCTGTGGCCTCCAAGGGTAGCTGGAAGAAAAAGCAGAAGGGACAGTGTAAGCCTCTGAGGCTCAGGACTTGAAGAGGCAGGAACTCAGTAAGTCTAGTGAGGCATGAGGCTTTGGCAGTGTATGACCCTGGTGTGCCCCCAGGCACCATGGTATCTCCACGGCTCCCAACAACAGACCTGGAATGGGTATGGACTGTAATAACAGGGGGTATGATGCAGCTCTGGAGATGAAAGATTTCAGACATGGTGCAACTGTGACAGCATCCACTGCTGGCTTCCTATCCATGGCAGGGTCGGAACCATGCACTCCAGCTGGGGATTCCTCCCTCACTCTACTACCCCACATGCCATGATGAGGAAGCTGAGAATATGTGGCTTCCTAAAGGTCACAGAGAGTGGATAATAGAATAAAACCCACCCAAACCCTGGACATGAGTGAGTGAGTGCCTCTGGCCAATACTTCCATCTGCAGGAGTGGCACCAAAGGGTGGTTCCCTGTGCACTCCTGAGGGCAAGGACTTGACAGCTAGTCTGGGCTCAGCATGCTTGCTGTGTGTCACCCAGCCCAGACCTGCCTTGTTTAAGATAACAGTTTCCCCACTGTCGCTCCTTCCTTGTCCTCTCAGCCTCTGGGTGCAGACCCATTGGCTCTGCTGACCCTGCATATGTAGCAGCCTGCTGCCACCTCAGGAACTCTCCATGCAGCCTGGGCCCAAACTGACCAGCGATTCAAGGTCAGTCACAGATCTGCATCTCATCCTGGTGTCCTTCCTGGACTGCCTCCAGGCCCAGCCCAGCCTGGGTGGAGGTTCTGAGCTGATGGATGCCAGGATGCCTGAAGCTGGACAGTCCTCACAGAGCCTCTGTTTGTGCATCTATAGATGATCAGGACCCCAACTGCTCCCAGGAGCATTGAAACCTGCACTGCTAATGTCTAGCCCTGGTACCCCAGGCACCCCGAAAATCACTTCCCATGTCTCCTACCTCTACCTCTAAGTCTGCCAGCTCCAAGGTGAATACCCTTAGGAGTGACCTTTGATGTGGCCTCACACTGCCTCCCTGACTATCCTCCCCATTATGGAACAGAGAAGCTATGGCCAGTGCCTCACAGTTGACCTCTCACTCTGTTGTTCCTGACTCCAGTCCCTCAGCAGAGCCACCCCAGGGGGCATACTCTCCCCCATGAAAAGCAGAGGTCAGTGCCAGGCCCAGGGTAATGTTGGTGAGGTCTAGAGGAAGAACTCAGCCAAGTCTGGCACAGCCTCCAATGGTGTTGCTACCCAACTCCAGGCCAGCCGATCTCACTCTGTTCAGTCCAACTTATGGTATCTAAGAAGCCTAGGCCATCTTGGGAGCAACAACTCATGACTGTGATCACCTCCAAATCCACTGCAAGGGGCCTACATAGCTTGGAAGGACCACTGACTCCTGGGCTCTCTTATCACAGGAGAACATTGGCTCTTGAGCCCCACCTCCAGATCTGAGGTCAAATACAAGCACCCTCAGGCCTCTAGCATCCCTTCTGGAAAAAAACCACATGGCCTTGGATAGATTCTGCACTCCTAACCTAGCCAGACAGTGGGGGGGGTATTGGTAGTGTCCCTAGAGCCATGTGGCACTGGCATCCAAGGGTCAACATGGTGAGAAACACAGGCAAGCTCATTTCAGTTTTTGGACAGTACATGGCACTCACTGCCCCGTGCCTGCACTCTGTCACTGCAGCAGAGACCCTAAGGGCTCTTGTTTCATATCCACTTCACTGGTGGCCACACTAAGGTCCACAGAGGATCCCTGCCTTGCCCCCACTTGCTACCCTCCCAGGAATCCAGGGTACTAGCTGATCTGGCCACACTCTTGTCACTGGTCAACTCCTGTAGGATGGCCAACTACCCCTTGAGTACTGGACAGGTACATAGGTTCCTAATGTCC
This sequence comes from Cricetulus griseus, assembly GCF_003668045.3. Lineage (NCBI taxonomy): Eukaryota > Metazoa > Chordata > Mammalia > Rodentia > Cricetidae > Cricetulus > Cricetulus griseus. The sequence continues at coordinate 372,188,408 of NC_048595.1, read as the reverse complement.
ATTCCAGGGGCAAAAGTTGGCCATGGAGGCCAGTGACAGTGTCGACACAGAGCTGTCCCTTAAACAAGTCACCAGACAGCCAGGGGCTCACTTGCAGGCTGGGAGCCAAAAAAGGCCAAGGGAAAGGCAGGAAGAAGGCCCTAGAGCCAGAGCCAACTAAGGTAGGGGACCAAGAGGGAACATTTCTGTACTGGTTATTAAGAAAGTAGGAGGTCCCAGTGAGAGATAGGAGAGGGGGCAGGTGAGGGCAACCATATTCCTGGTAATCTCAAGCCTTCAACAAATATCACCCACGGACTCCTCAATCATGTCCTTAAAACTCCTGTAGGGGGGTAGAGGGCCACCAAGGGATGAAGATGGTAAGTCTTAGGTCTCTTCCAGGTGGTCTGTCAGTCTCTAAAGCAGCAAAATTACAGTTACAAAATAGTCACGAAATAATATTATGGTTGGACATCACCACAACATGAGGAACTGTATTAAAAGGTTACAGCATTAGGAAGGTTGAGAAGCACTTGGTCTAGAACATTTCATGACTACTTCAGAACTGTAATTTTGCTGCCATTATGAATTGTAATGTAAATACCTGATATGCAGGACCCCAAGGGGGTTGAGAACCACAGCTCTAAAGCACCTTAGACTTGAACTTGCCCCATCCCTAGCTTTGGAAAAGGCACAGCTGGCTCAGAAACATCACAGCCACACAAGAGAGCCATAGCAGGGCCTTGCTGTCCTCTGTCACAAGATAGGTCTAGGAAGAAATCTGGGTGTCAACACACTGGGCCCCACCCAGCCTGACTGCAGCCACCTACATGGCTTCTCCCACAAGTCTTCTCTCATCCTTCTCAGCTCAAACAAGCCCTCTAGGAAAGAACTCTGAGTAGGATACAACAGGGCTTTGCTCCCTGTTGGCACATGCTAGGTCAAGCTCAGGCCCTAAGGTTGGCATCTTGGAGGACAGAACCCAAGTGGATTTCTCAGACTTGTGGTTCAGGCCTCATCTAATCGTCATTAGAGGCATCTGTGATTTCAGGGGACACGTGGCAAGGAGAGAGAAAAGAGACCCTTATCAGTAAGGATGCAGGTCACAGACAATGACTAGTGGGTAAGTGGGAACAGCTGGTTGCCGTCACCCAGATGGGGGGGTGGAGCAGTCATGTGTCCCTCGTGTGACTGCATTCACACATGTCACATATGTGTGTTTATATGAGCACAGGCAAGGTGTGTTTCTATAATGTGCGGGACAGCCCAGCCTCAGAGGTACATCCTCTCAGTTGTCCATAGGGAGCTGAGCCAGTCAGGCTGGGAAAGGAGGACTCACCTAGCCAGCAAATTTCAGAAAATCTTGGTGGCCAGGAGCTAGGGGAAGAGGATAGCTGAATCAAGTGTTCTCCCACAGGAAATGGCCCTGCAGCCACTGTAGCATACAAAGACATTCTCTGCTCTACCTAGCCTGTGTCCCTCCCCTCCCCAGACTGCGCCTTGAGAAGGTGCCTGGGTTCCCCAGGGATGGACCAGGCTTCCCAAGTTTCACTCCTCCCAAGGCCATGCTCTGTACTTCCTTAGTGAATGCCTGCCATCCCTTGCAGGTTCCTGCCAGCCTCATCCACCAGAGATGGTCCAAGCATCCATCAGGAACTGGGAAGGCAGTCTGGCCTGTCATGAACAGTCCATATAGTTTTAGACCCTACAAGCTTCAAAATAGGCTAGAGAAGGTCCATGTTTCCCATAGCAAGTGTTGAGGGATCCTTGGGTTAAATGTTCCCTACTTCAAATAAGGCCATCATTGGCCCTCTCTCCAGGAGGTGACTGACCCCCCACCACCAAAAATAAAAAAACAAAAAACAAAACAACAACAACAAACACACACACACACACACACACACACACACACACACACACACACACACAGAGGCCTCCTCTCTGGTAGAGTTCCCATCTCCAGGTCTGAGTAACACTGAGAAGTATATATTATACACCCTTCTACCCGCTCTGGTTCCCACAGACAGTGTCCAATTTGCACCAAATCCTCCATAGGCCCCTTTCTCCCAACACCTTTCCCAAGGCCCAATTTCTCTACTTCCAGGAATCTCTTCCTAGTGTCTAGCCATTGTTCTGCAGAGAAGGCTGGCCCGCCTCTACAGGACACAGCATCTTCTAGGGCCCTCAGAGAAGCCTTGGGGTGTGGGGAGAGTGGTAGTAGGGAGCCACTGATGGAATTCATAGATGCCTTAGCAGGTAGAGTGAAGAACAGGAATCAGGGGAGGAGAAAGGGGATCTGATGACTTGGCTCCCTGAGCGCCACCTGCAGGCAAGAATAAGAATGGCCCATCATGACCCTAGATTTAAGTCTTTGGAGCACTGGGGGCTGGAGTTAACTGCTCCAGGCCATACCCAGAGATTCCCATCTAGATCCAGTCTAGCCTAGGAAGAAACCACTCCAGTGTAAACTTAACAATAACAACAACAACAACAACAACAACAACAACAACAACAACAACAACACACACACACACACACACACACACACACACACACACACACCAATCAGGCCCAGTAACTTCTCCACATCATGTCCCAGGGGTAGGATGCTGTCAGAGGCCCTTCTCCAGCCTCAGTGTGTCCATCTTTTCTGAAGGCCCTGCCCTAGCCTCATATCAACAGATAAACCAGGGGCCTGGGCCTTGTGTCCCCTCCCCACCCCAGGCTGCCAATGGCATCCTAGACACCAGCCACAAAAGCCACTCTGTAGTCCTACGGCCTCTGAACAGTGCCCTCCTGTGTACTAGATGAGGCTGCAATGGGGGAGGGGCAGGAGCCCTGGGCACTGAGGACTTCCCAGGAGACGTGGTGGGGGATGTCTTTCTTGCTCATAGTGCTCCCCCTATCCCTGCTACCATGGGCCTCCCAGACCTCAGTCACCAGTTGCAGAAGTGGCCCTGCCACCTGCCGGTGGGGTCCTACCAGGACCTCTGATGTGGGCCCAAGGCAACCTGTGTAAAGCCCTCAGGACACAGGGCGAGAGAGGGCCAAGCATCTGTGAAAGACAACCCCCCTTCCCGGAGGTACAAAGACAAAGAGGGGTATCTGCAGGCTTGCTCCCCAGCCATGGCCTCAGGCCCATTTGCCCGGTGCAGCCTGGGCCAGCAAGACCCCTTGAGGCTCCACCCATCACTCAGTTCATCAGTCCTAGTAAGCCACTGCCCTCCATGACACAGGAACCATTCAGGGAATGTGGCTGGAAACCAGGCTGAAGTGCCTCGGGGAAAGATCAGACAGAACATGGGGCCACTCTGGTAGTGCCTGGAGGGGCTTTGCTTGGGCCAAGCTCTTCTCCAGGCCAGTGCATAATCCACCTTGACTTAAGACCATTCAGAGAGGGCAACACAACAGTCACCTCCACCACAGGGAAGATGAGCAATAGTCCCAGGTCCCTTGGGAATAAAGAGGCTGTCATCCCTTACCCTACTCTACCCCACAGCCCACTGCACCTTGACCCTTGCCTTGCTGCACCCCTTCCTGTCTAGTACCCATCACCCCAAACCACCTGGCACTGAAGGCACTCCATATGCCCTACTCCCTTGGCCTGTGCCCATACCATGTCTCTTTCCTGCTGTCAGGCCCAAGAAATCCAGGGCAGGTCTGAGGCCATGACAGACAAGCAGGACTCCTGCTGGCAGAGTTCAGGTGCTAGGTAGAGGAGAGAGGGAAGGATGGTCCTGAGCCAGGATCTTTGGCAAGTTTCCTAAGTAGTCACTCCTCTCCAATTGCAACAGGAGTCACCTTCTTAAGCCAGTGCTCGGAGGGGAATGTAGGGAGAGGATATGGCCTGGAGAGCAGGCCCCACCCCAGCCACCTCCAAGGGCAACTGGGAGCAGCTTGCTTGGGAGGGCAAGGGGGAGAAGAAAGAAAATATTCTCGAGCACAGAAAATATTATGTGTGCAGGTAGGGCATGAGTCACAAAGTGTGCAGGTGCATCTTCACACATGGAGAATGTGTGTCTGCACATGTGTGTGGACAGTGAGGGCTTGCTCCCTGACTTATAACTGTGTGAGCCTGCTCATGTTTTCTGCGCAGTACATATGAATGGGCAGTGTGTGGGTGCGAGGAGCACAGGTGCGCACAGGTCTATGGCATGTAGGGGAAAGGTGGTAGCCATGGGGGTCAGTGTGTTATGGTCACAGGAGGATGCTTCCAGAGCCACCAGCTCTGGTGACCTGAGCTGCATGGGGTTAGGGTCTCAGGAAGGATACAGGAAACAGACTCAGGGGGCTATCTCCCCAGCATGAAGTCATAGTCTTTCCCACTCAGGTTCTGAAACACATGCCACCTAGGCCTGATCTTCCACCTCCACTTTGGGCACCCTGTAAGCCCATGCTCTGTCAACCCCTTGTCAACCCACCTTGGCAGGACAGACACTTGTCCAAAGTCTTAGTGCCAACAAGCATGGTGAGGTTTCTATTCTGCGACTTCTGCCCTACTGTGAGTACAGGGGCATGGGGAAGTCAGAGCGTGGACTTTGTGCTCTTCCCATAGTATCCCCACATCCAAGCTTGTCAAGGGCAGCCATGCAAGTCCAGCCTGCCTTCTCATGGCCCGGGGAATCCCAAGGGCCATACACTGGGGCCCTTCCTCTATCTTTCTGTCACACCACATGCCCTTAAACCCAATGTCCAAGCTGAAAGTCAGCCCCCCAAAAGTGGTCGTCAGGTGAGTGAGATATGCTTGAGGGCTTTGGCATCCTCTTCCTGGGTTCTTGTTATGGCCTAACCCTGCCCCTACATTCCCTAGAATTCACCTGGCTGAGTCAGAATGTCACTTGTCCCTGGAAAGGACCAGTGTGTTCAGAAGATCAACAGCTGTAGGTTGTTGTTCAAGAAAGTGACAGCAGCTGCAGGTCCTACAGTAGCGAGGCTGAGGGGCCCCTCGGCACTCTTGACCTACCATGGACCCGTAGACCTCCAGGGAGTGAGAAGTTAGGTGGTAGGCAAGTTGGAAACCTCAAACAGTTCTGAGGGAGGGGGTTGAGGGATAATGGTGTGGGGCAATGGTGGGCACTTGAGTGTGGACCTGAGGCGTTGGGCTGATGGGTAGGGTGAGATGAAGAACCCCAGAGACCAATATGATACAATCTGATGATGAACAGAAGGTGACAAGGGAAGGAAGGGTACAGGGGGGTGAGTGTGTGTGTGGACTGTGAAATGCAAACAGCCACAGACTGTCTGACAGAGGGTGCAAGAAGCCAGAGGCACGATCTTCCCCAGCCTAGATATTCTGGAAGCAAGAGGCATGGACCTTCCCAACTATCAGTGTATCCCTAGAACCACCCCCAGCACATTCCCCACTTACATGGGCACATGTGAAATATGTTCTATTTGCTATGTTGCTTGTGCCAACATGAGTCCCAGTAAGCCTTCAGTGGGCATAGGGCTTTGGGCAGTGGTATTCGAGCCCCCTGTGTATCTCTTTATGGAAGATTTGTATGTCTGTTGCAAATGGCACATGGGCTACTTTGGGTCAAACTTACCTATACCTCCTGTGCCATGCAGCCAGGAGTGTGGCAGCCTCATACAACAGGGCATGCAGTTAGTCTCTCGATTGCTGCCCCTGAGACCCACTGCCCAAAGACATATCCACCATCTCTTTGGCATGTCTGTCAGCCCAAGAGCCAATCCTGTCTATGGCCCTCAGATGTCTCCCAGGTCCCAGGAGGCCAAAGCCCTTAGGGCTCTTGGGTTCTGTCCCTCTTCTTCGTCCCCAGCTTCTTCTAGTCCTCATACCTGAGCCATACTCCCAGGACCTTTGTACAGCCATTCCTCCTCTCAAATTTTTCTGATCTTATCACTGCCTTACTCTTGTTGTGAGGCTCTTTGGTTTTGTCACTCCTGGGACTCTCCAAGGAGAGCTACCCCTCTGGACTACCTCAGCCCCAGGAGCCTGTCAGGCCCCTGTCCTATATTCCCACTAACCCAAGCATTTGCATGTTGGGGGCGGGGCCTGGTTTTGCTCACAGCTATACTTCCTGCATGTGTGTACAATGGGCACCGTGGTGTTTGGTGTGCATTTGGTGTGCTCTGTGTGTATGTGGGCTGTGCACAGGGTCCCACAAGCCCAGTGTTTACCCAGAATCCACAGCTCTATGTCTTGGTGCAGCTGTACCCCAGGCGACACAAGGGCCATAAGGGTGGACTTTCAGGCATGGTGGGGTTCACAAACCCCCCATGTCCAGACTTGCCTGGGGAGGGTGCTAGAGCCCCTTCCATGTAAGGGGAGTACATGCACACACGTGGGAAGCTGCATGCATGCAAACATATGCATGCAGCCTGCAGATTGTCCCACACGCACGTGCATCACTTGGCACATATGTACACGTGCCCACAAACACAGTCATGCTTGTGCATTGCACTAATAAGCCAGGAGAGTTTGGGAGAGGGTGATGCAGGCACAGTCTGAAACACCAGATGCGTCATTGGCTTTGGCTTCAGGAACCAAGGGACAAGAGAGGGCGGCTGGGGTTGCCCAAGATGGGGCCTGGAACGCGGGTCCACGGCAGAGGAGACGGAAGGGGCGGGCAGGGCCGGCGCGGCGCGGCGCAGCGCAGCGCGGGCGCCCTCTCTTGGTCGTCCGCAACAGCGCGCCGGGCCCTCCCGCCCTACACCACTGCAGCCCGGCGCCGGTCGCCTGGGCCTGGAGCCCGCGGCATCCCCAGGGGACCGACTCCGCGTCCCTAGGCCCGCTCCGGGAGGCTGAACTGGGCTAGGCTGGCAGCCAGGAGACCAGGACTCCATAGGAAGCTATCCAGGCCTCTGCCGTTCGCCGGGCCCTGCTTGGGGCCCGCTGCTCCCTGGCCTAACCGCTGTGACTGCAGGCGCAGAGCGGCCTCGGAACCCGGCGGGCCTGAACGCTGCAGAACCAGCACACTGCGGACCCGGAACATCGGATCTCTGAATGGGCGCGAGGGGTCAGGGCTGCGAGCGTTCCAAGAACATAATGCGCGCTCCCATTTCGCGGTCTCAGCTACCGAGGCCCAAGAGCCTCTGAGCAAAGGAATGGTCTTGGAGGGCTCTGCAACTTGGCGGTGGCCCCTCCGCGGCTCAAGGTCCATTGGAGTGCGGTATGAAGCCGAAAGGCGACTAAATCGCCTCCTCTCCGCCCCCGCGCGGGATTGAGGCGGGGACAAGCGTCCTTCTCCCGGATCCGAGACAGCAGACTCCCTGCTCGCGCTCCCAGCGCATCGCGCACCCGCGCGTCTCCCTGGCTCATCCCTTGGCCTTGGGGCTCTGCCCCAGCCTCCCGGGCTCCAATGCTACCCTGCCGGTCTCCAGTCCCCACATCGAGGCGCAACAAGTCTGAAGGCAGTGCCGAACAGTTGCGAGCAAGGGGAAAGGGAGGGTGCAAGGCCTCGCACGGGGCGCGAGACGCTCCGGGATCCCCGAACTCGCACTATGTCCACCTTCCGGTACCGGGAGCCGGCAGTGGGCTCGCGGTACTGACTCGGCGGCTACCCACACCCCCTTCCAAGGCCCCAAATCTGCGCGCTCGGGGACGCGCCCAGGAGCCTCTGCCCCCTCCTCCGCCTGCTTGACCTTGCTTGGGTACTCAAAGCCAGACCCTACCGCACGCCGGCCGCGTCCGAGCGCAGAGTTTTGAGGCCGCTCGCGGTTGGGAAGGGAGCCGCTACCTCCTCGACCTCCCTCCCTTGCTGCTGCTGCTGTTGGGAAGGGTCTCAGAGAAAAGGAAAGCTTAAAGGTTCCGGGGGATGTTACATTTGCTTTCTCGGATCCCAAATACGGGATACCGCTTCTCAGATAATGAAAAAGACCCCAGCCTTTCTCCCCATGCCTCAGCCTGCTGTCTGTGCCCCTGCAGTAGCTCTCACGAGGAGGGGCGTGTGTTTGTGGCTACAGAGCAGGGCACAGAGGGTCTACTTGGGTCCCCAGGGTGTAGGAGACGCGGACCTCCCAACCCCCTCCCCAACACGTATGCCAAGTGGCTCTTCTGGGGCGGGAGTGCGCGCCCCGTACCCACCCACGCGCCTCCATGCCTTTCAACTCCCTAGGAGTTGCCATTAAGGAATCTGCGCCCCAGACCCAGGGGAGAAGAACGTGATGGGGACTTCAGGGAGGGAAGGGGCGCTGAATGAGTGGATTAAGGCTGGTCAAGTCCTAGCCGGTTCCGCGCGCTTCGAGAAACTCGGAAACCCAAAATAAAAGTGGAAAGGGTAAGGGTGCCCAACAGGCCCGAGAGGGTGCCAGGCTGGTGCAGATCTCTGGGTTGCCTGGGAGTGACCAAGCAGGAGCCACCACGGCCAGGCGGAGGGAACCAAGCAGTCTCGGACCAGCCCTTGAGCCACCTCGCTTCATGGCGATTATCCGCTACACCTCCCCTCTTCCGAGGTCAGGGATGCTGTCTGCCCTGCTTAGGTTGTGCAGAGGACCAGGGGAAAGGGCTCCCGCCTGGATCCCGAGCCCTCGGCCTCTCAGGAGGGGGCGGGGGCCGTGCTCATTCCTCGAGGCAGCGGCGCAGCTCTGAAAGAGCGCCGCGGAGGCTGGTGGCCTCTGCCCACTGGAGAAACGCAACCGGGAATGCTCAGAGCCCAGCCCCGCTGCCTCGGTCGGAGAGGGCACCTGGCCGACCTAAAGTTCAGGGCAGCCTATCTGCTCTGCCTGTCCAGCCGAACAGAAAAGAACACTGGGAGGGAAAGAGCTGGGGCGTTTGCGCGTGTCAGTTGTGATGGTGGGGACACGAGAATAGCCCTTTTTCCGAATTTGGAGATAGGCCTCCGGGGTCTCCTCTCTGCCATTGTCGGGGCTGTAGGTGAGAACGATGAAGGGGAGTCTGGGGGCTTCTTTGCCTGTCTCTATCGCTCTGTGTGTGGGCAAGATGCAGCTGGGCCCTATAAAAATGTAACGGGCTGGATAAGATCAGGGAATGGGGGACACATCGGGTTTCTTTCGTGAGTCTCCTTGGGCCGGCATAGGGAGCCAGGCGGGGCTCCCTTAGACCCCTGTCAGTATCTGTGTGTCAGGGCGCCATGGGAACGCCTTCCCCAGCGCGCCTCGGGTCTGTGCCAGTGATAGAGCAAGGGGTCCTTTCCCGGCCCAGCCTGCCAGATTGGCTCTGCCTGGTGAGGGTGAGGGGGAGGTGAGGAGCACTAAGAAGCCTCTCTCACGTCCAGGGCGCCCCCTCCTCAGCCCGCCCAATGCAGGCGCGCAGGGACCTGCCAGATTCCGCTGCCGCCTCTGGAGGAGGAAGGGGGCTGGGGAGGGGTTGTTTAAACTCCCGAGCTCCGAGCCCAAACCTGGGTGCTCCGAAGCCCCAAACGGCGAAGTTGGGAAGGCGAGGAGGCCACCCCTCCCCCGACCCCCTCTAAGCACGAGACGCCCCCTCTCGCCGCGCCCCCAACCCCCCTCCCGCCGAAGCCTTTCTTACCTTCCCCAGCAGTAGAGGCCCCGCGGGCGAGGACTTGATCCAACGACTTGCAAAGCCCCCGTAGCGCACCGCGTCGCCAGCGGCCGAACAGCGCGCCGGACCCGAGGCTACTATTGCTGCCGCCCCCGACCCGCTCCGGGCCCGCCGCCGAGACGTTCCCAAGAGCGCACCCGCGGGCGCTCGCTGGCTCCTCCCCACCCCCTGCCTGACGGAGCCCCCCGGGCGCCGGTAGGGTCTGGATGCCCGGGCTGCAGGCTATGCGGGGCGCGCGGGCCCGAAGCCGGGCTAGGACGCGGCGCGGACGCCTGTGCGGTTGGCTCGCCCGCTCCGCTCCCTCTGCCGGAGCCGCCGCCAACGCCGCGCCTGCCGCCGCCACCGCCTGCGCCCGCCGCTCCCTCTCCGGCCGCCGCCGCTCCGGTCCTCTCGCCTGCCCGGCTCTTCTCGCCTTTTTCCCCCTTCCTGAGGGGGGGGGTGGTGACGAACGGAGCGGAGTCGGGGGCGGGGCGGCGCGGGCAGAAGGAGGAGGAGGCCGAGGACGCGGGGAAGGAGGAGGAGAGAGGCAAGCTGCTCCCCCGCCCGGCTGCCGGCGCTCCCCAATCTCTCGCTCTCTGAAACTGGATCCCGAATCGGGAGCCAGAGACTGCATTACGGATTACATCAGGCTTTATAGAGCTTCCAGATCACACATTAGAGGGGGAGCGCGAGCGGGGGGCGGACTGGGGAAGGGGAGCGGGATCACGGAGAAGGGGTGCAACGCACAGCCGCGCGCACCCAGGACAGCCGGCTCCTGCCCCACGCAGCAGGAAAGCCAAGAGTTGGGACTATGCTCTCTTCCAGGAGCAGGGGAGTGGCTGCATCTTGGTGACAGGTGATGGACCAACAAACGATGGATGGAGAAGAGGAGTTAGGGGCTGTGCACAGACCTATAGGTGTGTGGGTGGAGGAGGCAGGTGCATGTAGGTAGAGGCTGGTGGGAGAGTGGATGGATGGACAGGTAACCGTCAGGGTCAGGGTCGGCGGAATTGTGGAGGTGGGTGAGGGTGAGCACGACTAGGGGAAAAGTGGATTTGGTTGGTGGCACTAGGGGGAGGGCTACATAGATGGGCGGGCCACGCAGATGGAAGAATGATGCAAGCATAGGTGGATGAGTGGGTGGGTGGGTTGGATGAGTGATGGGCAAAGAGATGGAGTCAGAGGCAGGACTGGGGCCCTTCCAAGAAGAACAGGGGTGGGGCCCTGAACTGCTTCAGTTGGGTTTGACCGGTCTAGACTTATGTAGTGAGGATCCACTGTCCTGTGATGCTAAGGGGAGGGGAGCCAGCCAGGGATAGAGTCAAAAGGAAGTGGGTTTAAAAGTGACCCTGCATGCCAGATTCCATCCATGGGTGGAGATGGGTCTCCTCAGCTGCTTTGTCTTCCATCAGAAGATCCCTGGTTCCTCCTGTTAGGTGTCCAGAGGGGTCCCTGTAGCAGACATGTTCAACCTGCAGCCCACCAGCTCCGTATATCCCAGGATAGCGATGAGTGTGACCCAACACATTTGTAGACCACAATGTCACATTCCCATCAAAAGGTTGGGCACCTTCTGGGTCTAGAGTCCTGATCTCAGGGAAGTTGCCTTGTGTTCTTCTCAATCAGGATGCTTCTGCATTGAGTCCCTTGCTCCTGTTTCACAATTTGTGGTCCATCCTGATTTCAAGATGCTTTGTACAGAGTCCACTACTTTCTACACTCTCCATCAGAGCAGACCTCTGATGCCATTGCTACCCAAGACACTTCTGGTCCAGCTGTTTGCATCTCTCCCTCAGGGCCACTGCCTACAACACAAACTCACAACCAATGTCAACATTCTCCCCCTGGGTGGGTGGCAGTGCTCACACTGCTGTCCGATAGCTCCCACCAAAACCTTTAATCAGTGTCTTCCATCAGTATCACGGTCAGCATTCCTATGTTATTGTGGGGGGGAGCACCTCAAGCCAATTAGGCTCCCAAGCACACTGCACATGCCACTCTGTACACACCAGTTAATCCTACAAGGTCTCAATTTGTAGGGTGTTTCACGGGACTGATAACCAGGCCGCACCAAAGTCCAGCAAGGTCATTCCCAGCCCATCCTATTCATCAGACCGTATCCACCTAACCTTCTTGAGAAAGGGCCTTCTTCCCAAGGCATTTAAAATCACAAAAGGGAGGTAGTATCCCCTGGAGGCCTCTGATGACCATCATCTGCTCTTGCTGGGCCACTTTACTTTCCAGTCTCTGGAGGTTAGTCCTGCTTTGGTCTTCTATCTGCAGTAGCAGCCTGTGGTCACTAGGGGGCCTCTGATATCCGGCCAAGAGGCAGCTAAGCAGCAGTGAAGCTATGAGTCAGGATCTAAGCGCTTTGCTTTCTGCACTTGTTTCTTGTTGATGGGGGAGGGCAGCAGAACTCCCTGGCAGGAATTTGGAATCCGCCTGAAGGCTCTTGGGGCAATGCTGAGACCCCCTTGAACTGTGCCATCAGAGCAAAGTAGTCTTTCCTCCCAAGCTGGGTCTCCTGTGGGAGGGCAAAGAAAAGGGGCCTAACCTTCCTCTCCCTGAGTGGGAACTCATTCTTGCCCCCATTGACCTGTTGCTTTCAGCAATTCCCCCTCACCCAAACTTCTGACCCAGAGTCCAGATGGCGCAAGGTAAGACCTCAAATGGGCACTCCCTACACCTCTACAGATGAGATGAATGTCAGAGGCAGGGTGTGCCACCCTGAAGCATCCACAAACCAACCCAACTTCATTCTCAGTTGTCATCCATCCATCTATCACTCCTACCCCCCCCAACACAAGTGACTTTAAATAATTCCTCCAGTCAAATTGCATCAAGATCCTACAAATCTAAACCAGGGGATTTGCCACCAGTTTACAATCAGTAGCTCTTCTCCCAATACCTATACTAGCCTAGACCTACGAGGCACTATTCCATACCCAAATCTATTTTTTCCAAGGGTGTGGCCCTTGCTGAGAAGCCCTGAAAGCTTAGAACTGAGGGTCTCCTACTGAGCAAGCCCCACATAGCTGGGCCCTGACCAGAAGTCTCCTCATATAGCCACTGAGAATGAGACTCTTGGTACCTTCTAAGCAACATCCCTGGCAGAAAGTAGACTCTAGCCAGTTAGACTCAACCATGACATTGAACTTACTGACCAGAAACTCTACTCACAACCTGAACTCTGACCCTAGTCACACAACAATCCCTTGCTTAGTCACAGACTTGAGTCCTGATCCTGGCAGCATAGAGGCCTTGTCCTGTTCAAAAGCTGAATTTTGACCCTAGTCAGCCTGAGCCATGATCCTACAACATACTGAGTGTTGATCCCATTATGCACCCAACTATGATAATGACTTGTGTAAGCTTTCTGGTCAGATCACAAAGTGCTGCCATTCTATAACTCAGCAGGTACAAGCCCTTGCCCTCTGACAGCTCTGTCTTTTCCAACCCCCAGCCTTAAAGCCTCATACTATGAAAACGTCAAGAGGCAATGTCAGAGGAACTGATGCTAGGCACAGGGTTTTCCTAGCTTCCTCATCAATGAGGTTATGAACTCTGAGACTTTCCTTCCAGGAAGCCTCACTGGTCTTGTGTGCCCCAGGCATTTCATAGGCACCTCTGTACTTGCCCAGCCACGAGCCAACTCACATTCTGCAACCTTCTTAGTTCCCCTGCCCAATGGTGTCTGCTCCTGCAGGGCCCAGAGAAGGATGGTGACAGACCCTCCAGAAAGGGTTCTGCACCCTGAGGCCAGCCAGGGTTAATGGCAGCCAAGACACCCCAAGGGCATCTAGGAGCAACTGTCCAACTTCTGTTTCTGTGGTGCACCTCTGGATTCTTTCATCATCTCTAGTACCACCAGCCCGGGTCAGGGACAGACTGAGTCATCCCCACTCAGGGTCAGGACAGGTCAGTGCAGTTCCCAGGGGGTGGTCACTTTGTAACCACCATCCCAGCCAGGGTTCTGGGCAAGAAGTGGGGAGGCAGGAGTCTGGCCTTTATAGCCCCACCCTCTCAGCTTCCCTTCCTCCCTCCCAAGTTCCCCTCCTTAGACCCTACGGTGACAAAAGGCAGAGAAGGCCTGGCTTTGTGTCCTAGCATCAAGGGAACATCTGCTTCTAGATGTGCCTGGTGTCCACTCTGTCTCAAATGCTCCACTTGCCTCAGGGGCTACAAACTGGAAATGTCGCTTGTGGCCTGAGGATGGAAATTCACTTTCCTGACTTTCAGTTCATTCAAATTTAAACAGCCACATGTGTTACATAGCTGTTGCCTGATGTACTGGACTGGTGTTTTGGCTGGGGCTGGCTCTACCAGACCCCCTTCTCACAGGGCTGCAGAGCAGAGGACATGGCATTTACCCCATCTCTATCCTATCTCAATCCTATGGATTCAGGTGGTTGAGAAGGAGCAGCCCCCAGCTCTTTTCCCTCTTGCATCTGGACCACCAGGTATGACATCTTAGTGAGTCCCACAGTCAGCTGGGCTGTGTCCTGGCTCCTCTCTTTTCCAGCCCTATGAGTTCAGGAAAGTTTCTCAGTGCTTTATTTGCAAATGAGGACAATAGTGATGATACCTCCCTGTGTGACCTTTAGCAGGACCATGGGTTCCCTGGTCCAAGTATGTGTATGGGGGAGAGGGGCTCTTCCAGATAACCTCAGGTTTCTGAATTAGTACATAAAGCCCTCCTGCCTGCTGACTCAGTGCAGTCTGCGGAGCTGGACCCTTGTGCCTGGCCCTCTGAGCAGCAGACAACTGCAGCAAATGGTTTTAGTCCACTAGTTCTTCCAGCCCAACCCAGATTCCCTGCCCCCACTTGGAACTGTGACTACCCTCCTGGTTAATTCCCAGCCCCATAGACCATCCCCTTGGTAGACTAGGCCAGCAATCTGAGCATCCTGGAAAAAAAAAGAAGTGAGCAAAGAACTACTCAGGGCTCCAGCTTTTTGTGACCCTGGCCCTCAGGAGCTGATCCTGCATGGCCCAAACACCCTACTGCAGCCTTGCATAGATAACACCCCCACAGCTCTTGCTTCCTCTGTGTAAGACTCAAGAGAAGCCTGCCTGCTCCAAGTCCTGGGGCAACTGCGTGACCTATAAATAGAGGATTCAGGGATCATACAAAGTACCAGGCCTGGGAAGATTCAGGCAGGGTGTGTGCTTCCGAGGCTGCCTTGCCTGGAAGGAGTGCACAGAAAGTTGTGTTTGGGTTTATAGTGAGCATGGCTAGTCCTGACCAGGACTCCATCCAGTCCACATCTGTTTGCTGGCCAGCTGTCCTTGTCAAGCTGAGGCAGGTGACATTTTCTTGCACATTGAGAAAAAGTCAGGGAGGGAAAGGTGCTGGTCTGGGCCCCACAATGGGTTACAATTGGCCAGGACTCTGACAGGTTGTCAGGGAGGAAGACAAGGGGAGAGAAATTGATGGACATTTGTTGGGGGGAATAAGGAGTCAGGCCTTTGAGTCATTTCTCCCTTGGCCACTGGCAAGGTATTTGAGGCTAACTGCCTTTTCAATAAGCCCTGCCCAGACCAGGGGTCCCCCAGGCATGGATACTCTCCAAGGGGTCAGGGCTATCAGATGTAGAAGTACCCTTCCTGGAGGGGCTTAGTATGTATATAACCTGAGTGACTCCCGTTCACACCTCAGGACCTGCTCCATCTGCCCTGAGGAGCTCAAGCTATTTCCAACCACTCCTTGTCACAGCTCTCAGTGCAAACCAGGTGTTATCAGCGGGGTTTCCCAACACCCCTCAGGGCCCAGGCACATTGAATGCAGGTCAGGGAGAGGCAAGGTGGCAAAACACTCCTGGAGTATGGGGGTCCCCTGGGGCCATAAAGGCCCCTGCAAGGTTCTGGAAGGTTCCTCAGCAGCTTCACTGGCCTGTCTGACTTGTTCCCTACTTCTGTCATCACACAGCTAGGAGAGGTGGCAGGGAAGGGCCCACTTCCAAAGTGGGAGGGGAGGGTGACTGCTCAAGGTCATACAGCCAGGGTCTAGGATGGACTCCAGAGCCTGCACTCTGAGTCATCTATCTGTCCTTTGAAGGTCTTCAAGGCTGATAAGACAGAAAGGGAAGGAGGAGAAATGTTCCAGGGAGAGCACAAGGCACTTCAGAGAGCTGTTCCCGGTCTATGCAGCAGCCAGAGCATTGACTCTCTTCCTAGAAAGAGCTCTGTGTGTATGTAGAGCTAAGGATGAAGGCCAGGGATTCCTGCATGCTGGACAGGTGTTCTACCACTGACCACATCTCCAGATCCCTAGAGAGAGCTCTGACCTTGTTACCATCTGAGTCTGGGCACTGATCCCTGTCCACAGACCAAGCTCTGCTTCATGTTCGTTAACTGAGCCTTGACTCAGTGCATGCTGATCCATACTCTTATACTAATCCCTAACTTCTCATTACTGATTAAGATGGCTCAGAGTATATACTTATCCCAGATCACTGGTTATATACTCATCCTTGCTTTCTGATTGATTTCTAAATCTGGGCACATATTTAGAATCTTTAATTGAGCCCCAAATCTAGGTTACTCGTTGGTCCAAGATCTATAATCACAGACTGATCCCTTGTCCTCATCTCAATGGTGTCACAGCCTGAAGATAGACACCAACTGTGGTCATACAGCTTATCAAGCCTCTCTTCTGGGGCTTGACATCTTGCCCACACTAGACAACCTTCCACCAGGGTTCCTAAAGTTGAGACTATGGGCTTCAAGGCCTCTGGAAACAGTTGCCCCAGCTGCCCCTTTAGGCCCACATCTGGGCTTAGTGAGTCCCCAGGAATACTGGATGCCAAGCCAGCTCTTGGAGGGAGTTTAGGCATTTAATAAACAGCACAGTGAAAAATCAATACAGGCATGAAGAGAGATCTGGGAGCCAAGAGGAGCAGGCTGGTGGTGGGCCTGGCTGATTCTGTGTGCTCACCTGCTCATCCTTGGCATTACAGGGGTTCCTGATGTGTGGACTGTCAGTCAGCCTCCCTTGGACACAAGCCTCCCTCCACCCCTGCTGCCCTTTTAATTCCCCATTGGCACAGCTGTGCAATCCTCACTTACACAGGGACCTAGGTTGTCATCAGAAGTCCATCAACAGTACTGGGGCAACCACATTGTTTCCCACATTCTAGGCTGAGTCCTGGCCCCGTGGTTCACCAAGGGAGTGTGCTGTCTTCAGCTGTCCTAGATGGGAACAGATCTGGGCATCCCAGGTCACAACACAGCCTTGGGGGCAGGTAAAAAGACAGAGGTGGGCACAATCCCTATCCCGGGATTTTCCAAAGAGAGGCTTCAGACAAAGCCTGGGGATGTGACATTGTGAGGATGGGACCCCAGAGGGTGGGTGTAGGGCAGTGCCTGGGTCAGATAAATACCCCTTGACCTCAGCATTTTCAGGAAGTCCTTTCCCTCAGTCGACCTGTGATTATCTGTTCCCATCTACTCTCCCCGAGTTGGCCTGGGTTGAGGCAGCCTGGGTCCTTATCAGGGCCCTCCATGTACTAATGAGCCTGGGTCCTCATCAAGGCCCTCCATGTACTAATGAGCCTGACACTGAGGCACGCTACCATATATAGACAGCACCCCACGTAGGGTCTCTCACTCTTCTCTGTTATAGATAGGAAAATTAAGAGTAGGTTGTGGCCGGGCAGTGGTGGCGCAAGCCTTTAATCCC
This sequence comes from Cricetulus griseus, assembly GCF_003668045.3. Lineage (NCBI taxonomy): Eukaryota > Metazoa > Chordata > Mammalia > Rodentia > Cricetidae > Cricetulus > Cricetulus griseus. The sequence continues at coordinate 372,171,285 of NC_048595.1, read as the reverse complement.
AGCACTCGGGAGGCAGAGCAGGTGGATCTCTGTGAGTTCCCAGCCTGGTCTACGGAGTGAGTCCCAGGACAGCCAGAGCTACAAAAGAGACACTGTCTCAAAAACAAAATGAAATAAAAAAACAAGCAAATAAAACCCTTCGAGCAGTCAGGTGAAAATGTGAGCGCTGATGTTGGAAACAGCACTTTCTGAACAGGAGTCCAGCCAGGCAGTACCAACTGTTATGCTCACATCATGAGCCCCCCCCAGAGACCACCAGGAGTCCAAGTTCATATGCAAAAGCAAAGAGCCTTTATTTGTAAACTCAAGCTTGGGCTTTCCATCTGCCTGACACAGCAGTTGCATCAGGGAGAGCCCAGAGCTCAGTTGAGGCCGGGCTTTTAAGGAGTAAAGGATGGGGGTCGGAATTCCAAATTCAGATGGGGGGTAGAACTCCTGACTGGTCAGGAGAAGGGCAACAGATGTCTTGTCAAACAGGGATTGGTACTGGTGTTGCTACAAGGAAATTGGCAACCTATATACAAGTTAGGTAAGCTGTTCTTAATGTTTGGAATATCTAGTACTTGTTTGTCTCAATTTTGATTGGTCCCCTGAAGGGTACAGTTTGTGATTTTCCTGGTTATTGTAAGGGTGAGGCCTAGTCCCAGTATTATTGGTCCGCAGCCTATCATGGATGCACTAATGTTAAGTTAGGCCCCTTCTCCAACAACTGACAAATGGGACCTCATGACATTAAGAAGGTGCTGCGCAGAAAAAGGAATTAAGTAAGGAAACAGCTTACAAAGTGAGAGAAAGCCTTTGTTGGTTATGGATCTGCCTGAGGATTAATATCTAGAATATACAAAGAACAACAACAACAACAAAAAAACCCAAAAAACCTAAACACCTAAAATCCAAATAACAGATGACCAGATGGTTCTCAAAAGACGAAATACAAATGGCCAATAAGCATATGAAAAAATGTTTGGACTATACAGCCATCACAGAAATACAGATTAAAGCTACACTGAGAGGCCAGTAGTGGTGGCGCACGACCTTAATCCCAGCACTCGGGAGGCAGAGGCAGGTGGATCTCTGTGAGTTTGAGGCCAGCCTGGTCTACAGAGCGAGTTCCAGGACAGCCAGGGATATACAGAGAAACCCTGTCTCAAAAGCAAGCAAACAAACAACAATCAAAAACAAAACAACAACAATGAAACAAACAAAAACCCTACATTGAGAGTCAGTCTCACCCCAGTCAGAATGACAGGCATCAAGAAAACAAATGACAGCAGTCGCTGTCACAGATTTTGACAAAAGGGAACCCTATATATGGCTGGTAGGAAGGCAAAATAGTCTAGCCACTATGGAGATCAGCTTGGAGGTTCCTAAAAGAACTAAAAGTAGATCTACTGTGTGACTTGGGGACATCACTCCTGGGCATCTGCCCAAAGGGCTCCAAGGCAACATGTCACAGAGACATTTGCATGTCAGTGTTGATTGCAGCGATAGCTACAATAGGCAAGTTATGGAACTGGCTAGCTGTCTGTCAGCAGAGGAGTAGATTAAAAATGTAACTCACACACACAATGGACTTTGTTTCAGCCACAGGGAAGAAGGGAATTGTACTGTCTGTAGGAAACCAGATGCAATTGGAGACAGCAATAGCAAATGAACAAAGTCGGTCTTGGGCAACTGTTTTCTCTCATTTGTGGGTCATAGACTTTACATATTTAAAAGAAATCATCTATGTGTAGATGGCAGGAAAGTGAAAGCAAAATTGTCTTGGGAACAAAGCATCCTAAAGGGAAGGAGGAAGTACACACAGGGGAGGAAACCAGGCTACCAGAGGAATAGGCCCAGAGTTCATTATACGGTTGCATGAAAATGGTCTTATGTAACCCAGAATAATCAAATAAAACAAGTCTTAAAAATTAAAAATGTTTTTGCAAAAGGCACAGGGCTAATAGAGGATGAAGGAAAGGCCATGAACCTGTGAGAAGACCCACCTTTGGGAACACTGCTGTCAAGTGTTGTTCAGGATATGGGTCACTGAGAACCTCCGCTGTTACTGGTGAAGATGAAAAAGTGAAAAACTGCTATGAAGAGCTGGCAATTTGCTGTAGAACTGAATCTTCCCACTACCCAGTGTCCATGCTCCTTGGTATATACCCACAGGACTTGGAAACTTACATCCACACTGACCTGGACACAGATGTTTATAGCAGCTTTAACCATATGGCTCAAACTTGGAAGCTACCAAGATGTCCTGGCAGTAGGCAGTGAGCAGATGCTGCTGTATGCAGACAACGGAATAGTATTCAACACTGAGAAGGACCTATGAAGCCATGAGGAGACCTGGAGGAACCTTACACTCACCATGCTAAGGGAAGGAAGCTAGTGGGAAGGCTGCAGACTGTGTGCCATCTTAACCCTCCAACATTATGGAAAATGGAAAACTATGGAGACAGTGGAAAGACCAGTGGCTCCCAGGGCCTGGGGTAAGAAGGGATGACTGGGGGATCAAAACAGGTTACTGAGACTGTTCCATGTGACATTATAATGGTATACAGGAGTCCACTGTGAGGCCTGATCTATGTATTCACTGACCCACATATCGGATGAATTGCCCAAATACAAGATGTAAATAATAGGAGAAATTGGGGCTGAAGAGATGGCTCAGCAGCTAAGAACACTTTCTGCTATTACAAAGAATCCAGGTTCGATTCCCAGCACCCACATAGTTGCTTGCAACTCCAGTTCCAGGGGAATCATATGCCCTCTTCTGGCCTCTGTGGCTACTACATACATATGGTGCATTCAGGTATACACACATACACATACACACAAAATTAAATAAATCTTTAAAAAATGAGAGAGTATAACTTGAACAAAATAGGGGAAGTGAAGGACAAGGGACAAAGGTAGCAGGTGGGACCCTATCCTGCCAGATCAAAATTTCTGGAACTTAAAATTACTCTACAGAAAGATCTATTCAAAACAAAACAAAACAAAACACAAGGGCTGGAGAAATAGCTTAGCAGTTAAGAGTGCTTCTTGCTTTTGTAGAGAGTCCACATCAAGAAGCTCACTACTTGTAGTAATTCCAGTTCCAGCAGTTCCAATGCTCTCTTCTGGCCTCCATAGGCTCTGCACACACATGGCACACTCACACACTACATACATACATGCATGTATACATACATACATCATACATATATACATGCATGTATACATACACACACCCATACATCATAATACATACATACATACATACAGGATCCACATGTGCTGGCACAGACCTGCAAACCTAGTACTTGGGAGGCTGAGGCAGGAAGATCACAGATCAAGTCCTGGCCACATAGAGACCCTGTTTTTAAAAAGAAAAAGAAAAACTAAATCTGGAAACCATCCTGTCCTGAGCTCTGCATGCTTAGAGGAAGTGCCTGCTCCAGAGAGGCACCAGGCACCAGGCCTGTCCCAGCTAAAACATTTTTCCCACCATGTGTTCTTCCAGGGCAAGTCACCCTCTCCTTGTGTCCCCATGTCCTAGCATGGCACCCTCAGGAGGAAGGCTCCTTTTCCCTGTGAGGAATGTGGTTTTGGCCTCTGTATCTCCACATTGCTTTAAAGTTGGAGGTGGGGTTGTGGAGGCGGGGGGTGGTGGTGGTGGTGTCTGTGAATGGGATGATGGGGTGGCATCACTTCAGTTTCCCTCAAATCAGAGCTTATACTGGCATAGATAATACAAGACCTTTCAGAACATTGGCAAGGGAGAGAGATGGGACGGGGGGGGGGAGAAAATGGGCAGGGGTGGGTGAGGAGAGAGGGGGGAAGAGAGGAGAGGGGAGGAGGGAGGCACACTAGAAACAATGAAGAGCAGCTTGGACATCTGTGAAGACAGCTGATGAGCCAAGTACCAAGGTTTCAAAGCCCTTTACTTCCTCCTACAATATCTCCAAGCCAGTTCCTCACAAAGGCAGTGCAGCCAATTCCAGAAGGCTTTGCTGATCTTCCAAAGGACTACATAGAATTTGCATGTTAATTTGCATACTGTTTGCTTTCCAGTCAAAGGTAGAATCAATCTTCCAGCTTCTGAGTTTGATTCCTGGAACCACAGTTTCCTGAGACCCACAAGTGAGTGGCTGCTGGAAGGGGCTGAGGAAATGTGTGGCTGGGAAAGGCCCTCCCTGGGAGCAGTGAAAATCCAGAGCGGTTGCATGCCACTTCACAGAACACATTCAGACAATCCTAGTTATTCCACTCTTAGGAAAACATGGGAAGTAGAGAGGTCAGGAAGCATAATTTCCCATTAAAAATGGGAAAATTGAAGTTCAGAAGTCAAGTTGCAAAGCAGTGTACAAGGTCACATGAGAATTAACTAGCCTGGCCACCCTCTCATGTCCTACTAGACCAAGCTGCCAAGTAGGCCACACAGACCCCCAGAGGGTCTATACAATTCTCTGCTCATAGTTTTCTGAGAAACAAGGTGGTGATGGTGGTAGAGGTGACGATATTAGTGATGATAATGATTGGTGGTGGTCATGGCGACAGTGTAGTGATCGCAGTGATAGTATGGTTATGATGGTAGTGGTGGCAGTTTTGTTTGCGGTGGTGGTGACAGTCACGGTAATAGTGGTGCTGGTGATAGTAGTGGGAATGATGACATTGGTTTTGAAAAAAGAATTTTTTAATGGCCCTTTCTGGTTTAAATGACCCAGGGAGCTCAAACAGGAGTCTGATGCCCTCCTATATGCCTACAGAGATACTTTCTTAATGTCTTTGTCATTCTATATGTGGCGATCTCAGCATGTTTTTCCCCAGTCTGATGGCCCCTGCTCAGTGCTAATCCCACATGCCCCTTGGCAGACCCATAGGAATTTATCATAGTCCTTGGCACAGATCTGGGTCCAACGTCATCTGATTTAACAACTGTAGAGCAGTCGACACATGGATGAGAACAGATATAAACAGTCAGGGGCTAGTCACCCCAACTTGAATCTTCAGGCTCCTCCATTGCTCTACAGTCATCTCCCACCATTCCACAGCTATGACCCAGAGCCTGGGCCTTCCTTCTCCTCTCCGTCCTCAACTAAAAGTGAGCCCAAGTAGCTGAGCTGGCCTCAGCAGGTCCTCAGAGCCTCTGGACCTCTGCCTGTACTTGGCTCACTCTGAGCTGAAATTCCCATAGCCTAGAGTGAGGGAAGCCCGTGTGTACAAGCATGCAAAGGTGCACACAACAGCTCACACATGCATTCATATGTGCACATGAATGGGCATGCAGGTGAGAGGATGGTCTGGATCATACAAGTCTCCCAAATCCCTGCCCTTCAGGGTCCTGCCCACCCACTCTATCTCACATATCTTGAATGCTTTGCACCTCTAAAGGGCCCAAATGGGTGCCACCTAGCCTATGACCCAGAGAGAGAGAGAGAGAGAGAGGGGGGGGGAGGGAGGGAGGGAGGGAGGGAGAGGGAGGAACAGCTCTGGATGCAGCAGGGTCTTGTAAAGATTGAGGTACCCAAGTTTTTCTGTGAGCGAGCAGAGGCTCAGCAGCACACAGAGGAGACAAAGCTGTTGTCCTTTCAAGGGGCTGTGATGGAGAGATAGGACATTCCTGGGTACCACCTGCCTGAGTCATTTACACCAAGCCCTGGAAGATGTCCTTCCAGACTTCCCACCACTAACCTCTTCCTCTTAAGAGCAACTTGCATATACTCAGCTGCCAAGGCTCGGGGGTATGCTGGGTATTGCAGAATGCAGTCCTTCAGTTGAAACAGCCAGTGTCTTCATCAGATTATAAAGATGTGCCCACTTGCCAAGGCTCTATTCCCATCAGACTTATTGACTGTTGGCATTCCCTCATAGAGGAAGGCAGGGTCATTGGACCCTTACCTCAAATTCTAGTTGTTCTTCCAAGCTATTTGTATGCACTTCTTCCCTAACAGCAGGTGGCCCGAATCTGCAGAGATTTTAGAGTTTATAGGCCGAGGGGGTTAATTGAAAAGGGGTTCCATCTATGTGGCTATGGGGAAGCCATCATCCATGCTGGGTGAAGACTTTACAGTGTGACTGCTTTAGCATCACTCATGCATCTCCAAGTACCCTCTCACCCATACTCTGAAAGGAAGCCTAATAAGCTCAAGGGTAAATTTGGATGTAATTGTACTTCAGTTTGTTGTTGATACCTTGTAAGGAGGAAGTAGACATTTGTGTCTCCCCAGGGAAGAAATTCTCACAACTAAGGATCACTGAGTACAAATTTTCCTTTTAAAGTTCACCTATTATTTCAACTCTAGCAAAAAGCAAGTGAGTTGCACAATCCATCTTCTACTTTCCATTCCAGCCTCAGGTTTATGGTGTTCAGGTATCTCTTCCTTCTGCCTTGTCTAAGGCTCTGAAACATTTCTTGTCTCCTTTGCATCTTCCTTAAGCTGCATCTCAGTCTGTATAGCACAAGGATGAGTCTTGAGACTCCTAAGAGTCATTGTCATGGGCATCCAGGTCACACTCTTTCCACACAGTGCTTTTGTAGTATCAGCTTTATAGGAAGATATATTCCTAGCAAAGTCGTGGCTCTGTGCTTATTCATTCTTGTGGCTGAATAGTACTCCACTGTGAGATTCCATGCCAATTTGTTTACCCAGCTCAGTCCCTGAATGCCATTCTTGTATGTTCAACCTTGCCAGTTCCCCCCATAAACAGTGTATTATCGTATGTGGTACACTGAGGATGGATGAATCTGTGTCACCAAGTTACACATCTGCTTCTCCCCCTAGAGTTCACAACATCACATTCTCATCTACCCCTCATCCACACAGGGGTTTTCTGATGTGTGAAAGTACTGGGTGTAAGAATTTGTGCACCTTGAATTTGTAGAGATTGTTGACACTCCATCAGGAGGGCACGTGAGTATCACTCCACATCTGGCAATTGCTGTATCCTATTTTAGACAATCCTACCAGAGGGTGTGGACATGCATCTTGTTGCCCTTTTCATCTGTTTATACCCATGTGATACTTGATATTCCTGCTGGTCTCAGAAGCTGAGGAGGTCAGGAAGCAGAGTCAGGCAAGCAAACCCTAATGTTCATGCTGTAAAGGACAGATGTACACAGCGGATCGGGGCCTGGCATAGGTGTAACCTGAAGTAAGATATACTGATGCACACTGGTTGAGACAGTAGCCCTGTTCATTCAGAAAGAAGGATGCCCCCATGGTCCTCAGCCCAAGCCCTTGGGACTTGGAGATATTGATAACTGCCATCCTCCATGCCTCATTTCTGAACTTCCAGGGTAACTCTCACTTGGCCAGATATAGCCAGAGGAAGCAAATAAACTGGCCAAATGAAGAGCACCAGAATGCAAAGGCCAATCACGAGACTTCAAGGCAAGCCCTCACCTATCCATTAGGTAAGGTGACTTCAGGTGTATGGCAGGTGGAGTCTGAGGTCTTCCCTAGAGAAGCCCTCTTGGGTTATCAGAGCCAGGCTTGATCAGGTAACACAGGATGGGAGTTTCAGCTTCCCTGGCCCTACAGGTATCCCTGTCCTAAAGAGCTGGGTGGCAGGCCTGGAACTTCAGTTTTTCAGCTTGTGTATTAGAGCTCATGTCAAGTCCAAGGATGTTGGTGCTCTCTCTCTCTCTCTCTCTCTCTCTCTCTCTCTCTCTCTCTCTCTCTCTCTCTCTGTGTGTGTGTGTGTGTGTGTGTGTGTGTGTGTGTGTGTGTCTTTCTGTCTGTGACAGGAAGGACATGGTCTTCAGGGAGGATGTGGCTGTCAGTAGTGAGCTCAGGGATAGTATGAGGAACAGTTCCTGGGTCCACCCTGTTGAGGAAACCAGGGGGTTAGGAGGACACTCTATTACCTGAATAGTCCAAGTCTGGTTCACTCTATCACAGAGTTTTGGTACATTCATGGAAGATACTTCTTGCCTCCCCAAACCAAGACCTGAATACAGGAAGGAATGAACAGACCAGCTGGGTCCCAGTGCTCAGGCCAGAAACCATCTGCATCAGGCCCATGGTCTCAGACTTTTGCTCTGCCTGGGTCCACTGGCAGAACAGCAGAAGGAGAGTGGGCCTGGAGACAGGCTGCAACTTACACCTAGAGGGGCTCATTGGAGAGTGAGGAGTGCTGTCTGCCAGATTGAATTAGGCGCCTTGAAATTAAAAATACATATTTATTTGAACAGGTTGGGATGTTTGGAGGGAGATGAAAGGGAGAGTAGATGGAATATTACAAATTAGATAATTAAGCAGCGGAGGAGAGCAGAAATGGGAGCGAGGAGGGCGAATTATGAATTCCCCACACCATGCCAATTTAGAGGGGGAAAAAAGGAATTCAAAGCAAAGAGGAAAAAAATAAATAAACAGTCCACAAAGCCCAACCCAGCCAGCCTGAGCAGCTCACATTTCTGTTTATTTAGAGAATTAACAAGGGGGAGCTTCCTGCTGCTGAGCCAACCTTTACAGCCTGGGGTGGGGACTACATTCCCACCTGTACCACTGGAGCTGGGAAGCCAAGCCCCACCTTAAATAGGGTCATCACAGGCCCCAAGAGCTTCAAGGCCAGCAGCAGGCAGCTTAGCTCACACCCATGCAGGGACAAGGCTGAGGATGTGTATGGTGGCTGATGGTGTTCATGGAGGCCCATAGGGAGACATGGAGGAGGGGAGACAATGCTAAAGGCCAGTGGTCTGGTTCTGGTGCTTGAGGATAACAGAAATAAAGACTTCAGTGCTGGTGTTCCTTGATTCCGGCTGGTACTACAGTGAAGGTGGCTAGGCTATTGGGAAGAGCCCAGTCGTAGTGAGGAACTTATAGTGACAGGCACAGACATACATCCAAGGCATGCAGCCATGGGAAGAGCCACTATACCATGCCGTCCAGTCAGTTCCTGTTGTAACCTTTCAAGGTCAGAGGTCCGGCTGATCCCCATAACTCTCTGAGAAGCTCTTCCCTCAAGACCTCACTCTCAGTCAGGAAGTCCCATGTAGGGATGAATCCAAGAATCTATGGATGGTGGGGATGTGGCAGGCTGACTTGGTTGGGAGGTGGGATGGGGAGCTGTATAGGATTTTTTTGGGGTGGGGAGCAAAGGAGGATGTTGGGGGGAAAACAGCTGTGTTTTGCACAGAGCACCAAGAGCCTGGTATGAAGGGAAAAGTCTGTAAGGACAGCGTGCCAGGGCATGTGTCACACGCCCACACATGCCCTGCAGCCCAGCATCACACCCTGTGTGCACTCCTTGCAGAAGCCAGAGGGGACAGGCAGGAGATGTGGGTCAGGAGCTGGGGCTCAGCTTGTATAACTCAGCCCCCCTGGACTGACCTCTTTAGTGCCTGTGGTGGTAGAGACCTGTGGGTCCCAGATTTAGATGGCGTGAAGAACAGCAGCTCTCCAACCCTTAGAAGGTGGGGAAGCCACTGTCCCCAAAGAAAAGAACAGGGCATGAGGCTGGATACACCCATCCTCATCCCCAGTTCTCAGTCACGGAGGAACGGTAGCCACAGGAATCTGAGCATTATGTTCTCTGGGTTTCACTGGAGGGGTCTTCTCACAGAGACTCACACTGGGCCTGAGGTCCCCTTTGGGCTCTGGAAGAACCCATCTGATGTCTTTTAGAGCCAGACAGAGATATGCACGATCTGGACAGGCCACCATACCAGAGAGTTAGGCTATTGCAAGGTCCCAGGAATGCCTGTGGTCCAGCCCACTTTTGACACATCTACTCAGGGCCTCTGGATGTCTTGGGTCAGAATCAAACACAGGAGTAGGGCAACTCCTCAGAAGTGGGTGGGGTGAGGGCTGGGCAGCACTATAAACTGAGGACACACCCTCACTCACCCTCACCTACTCCAAGTGACCTTTCTAGAGCCCGAGAGGAAAGCAGGAGAAAAGCTGAGATGATCCCAGCCCTCTGCTGGGGGCCTTGGCTTCCGTATCTGCTAGTCTATCTCCATCTACCTGGGCTCCCATTCATTTCATGCCCTTGCCCCAGGGCTTCAGTCCCTGATGAATTTGGAGAGGAGAAGAAGTATGTGCTGTCATGTGACTTCATTTGTGTCCTGTGTATGTGGACCACATGCAAATGTGGGCTCATGCATGCATGCACACCCACAACTATGTTCAAACCTGTGAAGTGCTACTCATGAGTGTACATGCACCGTACTGTATATGTGCACATCAATGTGTGTGAATGTGCATGCCACACATGTGTAAACATCCACACATGTACACATGTAGGAACACATGGCATGCATATAAGTACACATGGGTCATACACATTAATATGCATTATGTGTCATGGATCTGTGTACCTTTTGTGTGTGAACTTAGCATGTGTATATCCAGAGAGGCTGGAGGCATCATGAGCAGTCCTAAAGGTTATAAGGGCCACACTGTGTCCCTCACAGCTCCAGGGTAGGAGCAAACAAGCTTCTACCTCAGAACATTAAATTGGACCAAATGGGATGAACAAGGTGCCCCAGCTTGGGACCCTGGGGCTGCTAGGTACTCAGTCCTGTTTCAGGCTGTACAATCACCCAGACTGCACCGAAACTGGAGACATGCCCAGGACCTGCCTGGCTAAGCCTTGTCTCACTGCGTGAAGGTCCCCGCTGTCATCCACCTGGTGTTTCTCCTCTGTAGAAAGTCATCCCAGTGTGTCAAGGCTCCCTTTCCTCCTCAGGTCCCTCACATGATGAGAGGACCACTGAGCAAGACTTATCTCACAGCACATGTGTCTTTAGCCTCTGACAGAAACCCAGCTCAAGGGGGCTTACCACCAAGGTAAGACTAGCCCTGAGAACAGAATGACCAGGCTGTTGTGGACTCCAGGTGATGAGTGTCTGACTGTCGCTTGGTGGCTCTCCTGGTTCTGTATCATCCTCATGTTTTGATGTCTTCATGATGGCATTTCCTGAAACACAAAGACTTCAGTGACTTTGGCTTTCCCCAGTATCCCATGGCCTTTACTTATCCTGTGTCTTGTGCCTCATGGTTCAACAAGACTTCTGGAGCTCCAGCTGTCCTGTGTCTCCTCTGACCATCAGGAAGCAGTAGGGACTAGAAAGAAAGGCTTGCACTGCTTTTGAAACTTAACTTCCTATTTTCACTGGTCAGCCACAAAGCAGGGTGGGAGGCAATGTATTCAGTCTAGATGTTTCTTATCTGACCCCTGACCAGGAGGGCCTTCAGGTAGTGAGTTACAACAGTTCTTGCTGCAGACACGGGGGCCTTATGACGAGCTTCAGTTTGCACTTGGGTCTTGGTACCCAATTCTAGTATCTGCTAAGAGTGCAGATTCTGGGGTGACCCCAACATCTTCCATCTCTGTCAACTCAGTCTGTTGAGGTAAAAATAAGATAGGTTCTGGGGCAGAGGGTAATGAGGGGCTCGGGGACATGAGAATGTGACACAAATGCTGAGAATTGTAATAGTCACTATGGATGCTTAGGGCCACTGAAGATGGACACTCAGGAGCACTGAAGAAGCTCAAGGTCACTGTGGATGTTTGGGGTTGCTATGGATACTTGGGGTTGTTGCCAAGGATGCTTGGGGTCACTGCAAACACTTGAGGTTGAGGTTGTTGTAGGAGGTCAGTGTCACAGTAGATGCTCAGGGTCACTGAGGAAGCTTAGGGTTGAGGTCACTGCAGGACAGGGTCACCTTGAGGACACTCATGGTCACTGTGGACTCTCCGGGTTGTTGTGGACATTCATGGTCAGGTCAGATGCTCTGGATAATAGTGGCAGGCAGGGAGCACCTGGATGGGGTAAAAATCTGTATTTGGCTCAGCCTTGCCTAGTGGATCTTCCAGTAGCTGCCCTTCAATTGTGGAGTAAGGCAGATTGTTCAGAGGAGGGGACAGTGGCCTACAGCAGGCAGGGGGCACAAAGCATGTAGGATGGCCCAGATGCCTACCAAGTGACGGTAAAGCTGACAGGAAGGGACAGGAACAGCTCCTCCCACATCCTAGTCTGGTATCCACACTGCCAACTCCTGCCCTCTGTCCCCAGCCTGTGGTCACCCATACTGCCAGCTCCTGCCCTCTGTCTCGCCCTAGATCCCTGGGTGCTGCCCCAGATCCCTGGAAGTAGCAGAGCCATTCACACTCACTGGCCACAAAGGGTGGTGTTGAAGTGTCATTTAACTAATTAGCAAGTTTCTGACTGTAGCACCTGAGGGATTTTAGCACAACCTAGTTAGCCTTTTACACATGGCCCCTGGCAGACAGAAGCCTGCACTTGAACAAAAAGCCATCCTCAGTGACCTATGACTGAGGGACCCCTGCCTTGGTTTCCAGATCCCACCATACTCACTGGCCTTTCCCCAGCCCTCTGTGACCTCCTACAATGACCCTAAATTCAAGTGTCTACAGCAGCCACATGCTTCCTCAGTGACCCCGGGCATCCACAGTACCCTGATGTGGTCAGAGTAGATAGTGGGTGGGGGACTGGCCTAGGAGAGGAGAGACACATTATGACAGATGGGGCCAATACTGGGTTCAAATAACAGTCAGGTGCTGCCCTACAACCCAAACCTCTGGCTGGCCCCCAGCTTCATCCATGAGGCCTGGTGACATTCACCTATGTATAGGGCAGAAATCTTGGGAAGCAATCTAATCCCATGACCATAAAGGAGTCAGGGTAACCTGGGAAGGGTGCAGAAGAGGAGGCTGACAGCAACATGGTAGGAAACACGTGGTGTCAACATCCATGGTGCCATAACAATTAGAACCCAAGAACTCCCCCAGCACCCTTAGGAATACTTCAGAGTCTCTGGGGTTTCCCTAGTCTGAGGCTATCAACTCTGGTGGTTGAAACAATTTGATTTCCCTGTGGGTCTTGTTATAGGTTTTTTATGGCTGTAACCAAATGCCTTAGAAAACAATTTAAAGCAAGAAGGATTCTCTCCTTCCAGAGGCTTCAGTCACTGCTGCTTCCATGGCAGAGTATTGTGGCAGTGTGGTGGTGTGGTGGTGGTGGCAGTGTGTGGTGGTGGTGTGCGATGTGTGGTGGTTGTGGTTATGGTGGTGGTGGTGGTGATAGTGTGGTGGTGTGGTGGTGTGTGGTGATGGCGGTGGTGGTGGCAGCAGGCAAGGCAGACAGAGACCATCAGGAAGGGGTCAGGGACAAAATTGACCTCCTGATGGTCAGTTCAGCTCTGAGTTTGTAACTGGCACTGCAGAAATGAAACTACTCTGGTTTTGTTTGTTTTGAGACAAAGTCTCTCTATAGCCATGGCTGGCCTGCCTCTGCTTCTGTCTCCCAAGCGCTGGGATTAGTGTGTGCCACCATGCCCAGCTTTTTAGAAATGAAGATGTTAGAAAGAGGCTCTTGGGTCTCTCAATCTGACTATCAGACTATTGAAAGAAGTGTGCCCCAAAGAAGTGGGAATTCCCCCAGGACTCTCTGCGGAGAAGGGAAAAAGATCTGTCATAAAATCTCAGATCACCTGACAGGATGGGACTGAAGCCCAGACAAGGATGGGTCAATGGTGGGCAGGGCCACACCCTGACCGGGACTGCTTAGATGTGCAGTCTTAGTTCTCTCTTTAAACTTTGATCTCACTTCAGGACCCAGAAGATGGGCTTGGGGTGTTACCTGGATCTCTTTGTCCCTCTTCCTGATGAGGCCACATTCAATAAATCTCCCCTCTCCTACCTTCCACTTTGAATCCATCTCTTTTAATTTGCTACTGAGGGCAGGTGGCTGGACCTGATTTGGGACACAGTTGTGGGATAATAAGTTCTCTGGTGGGTTAACCTATTGCTAGGTTAGCACCCTTTTGATCCAGGCAGCTCTCAACAGCACAACCAACTGGGGATGAAACCTTCAACACATGAGCCTTTCTGAGGGACTCCTCATATTCAAAACCTAACATGGGTTTCTATGGGTTTCCTTGTACTTTTACATTTATATTTAATTTATATTTGTACTTTTATATTTATATGTAATGGTGAATATAGCCAGGATAGTGAAGACCTCTGTCACCCCAGCCACCACCCCCACCCCTGCCAGTCACTTTCCCAGCCCTGCCTGGCAGCTACTCCTTTGTTTTCCTGGGCTACATTTGTCTTTCTGTCAAGCAAAATGGTGCAGAGGGCCACCTTCTGAGATGACTTCCTAGTCCACCGAAAGCCACCATCTTGTTCATGCAAAGAGGTCAGCGTCTCTGTCACTGGTGCCCTGCACAGATGTGCTGCCATCTGCTCAGCCACCCACCTGCCTAGAGCTGGCAGTCCTAGGCCCAAGCTATTGCAGATGAAGACACTGTGGAGGTCCCTGTGTGTGTTTCTGTGAACACAGATGTCATTTCACACAGGGAATGCCTCAAATGGTATTCTTGGGCATTGCAATCTAACTCAGCGGTGAGAAACCACCAAGCCATCCAAAGTGACTGGGCCATTTTGCTTTCCCATGGCAAGCGTGGGTGCCTACAGCTCAGCTGTTTTCATTTCAGCCTTTCTAAGTGTGTGAGATGGTTTCTGATTGTGGCTGGAATCTACAGGCCTCAAAGACTGATGGTGCTGAATATCTCACCAATATCCCTGTTGGTAAAGCATATGTCTATGATGTTGGCCCTGCTTTCCCATTTACTTCTTATTTCAAAGTGATGATTGTCTTACAGAAAGTTGCAAAACAGTAGTATTCCCACCCCCTCTCTCATTGTGGAGGGTGGAGCATGTCTACTAGGTGCATGTGTGGAGGTCAAAGGACAACTTCATGAAGTCAGTTCTCTCTATCCACCTCTACATGGGTCCCAAGGATTGAGTTCAGATTGTTAAGCAGCAAGTGTCTTTACCTTGGAGACATTTTGCTTGGCCTGGTAGTGAGGTCTCTTGGCAGCCTGAGGAGGTTAGGGAACAATGGGAAGAGCCCGCCAAAGGCACTAACACAGAAAAGGGGCTCCTATCATACCAGGAGGCAAGTGTAACAAGTCTTTTTCTGTCCTGTCAGCCAACTCCCAAATAACAATGTAGTGACTTTTTATTAATTATGAAAGCGAGTGCTGAGGGCACAGTTTTTTGGTGGCTCATTGGGAATACTGAAAAGGCAGAGGGAGACACTGAAAGGCCAGTGCTGGGGTCCTGAGGTCTCTGCCAACCTGAGAGGATCCTGAGAATCCAGGGCAGCCCTGTAGTCAGGGGTCCCTTGGGGCAGGCTCAGGACACTAGCAGTCCTGGGGTGGAGCTGTCCTGTGGATAGTTTGGAGATTCTTTTTAATCACAGATCTTGTCCATTGAGGGACCCACTTCAGTTGAGAGCTGGGAACACTAGCATTTTGGGAAGGTGCCTCAGCCTGATGGGGATCAGTGGTCCCTACGAAGACACCTTAAATTCTGAGGCCAAGGAGGGGATAGGATAGGAACCAGAAGCAGGGGCTTCTGAGGTGGCTTCAGTAGAAGGGCTCTGCTCAC
Source organism: Cricetulus griseus (assembly GCF_003668045.3). Classification (NCBI taxonomy): domain Eukaryota; kingdom Metazoa; phylum Chordata; class Mammalia; order Rodentia; family Cricetidae; genus Cricetulus; species Cricetulus griseus. The sequence goes on along the minus strand of NC_048595.1, from coordinate 372,155,883 downwards.
CTTAGCTGGATCCACTGGGCAGCAGAGTTCCAGGCATAGGAAGAGAGCAAGGATCTCTGGGGGAACATGGCCAGGAAGGCCTGACAGGTTAGGACACATCTCATGACGGCACAACTCCTTGGCAGTGCACCAAGCCCTCCTAAACAATCTGGTGACATGAAGGCCTATGCACACTGTGAGAGTGTATGGAGGGGATATTTCAAGGCTAGGCAGATACAAGAGCAGAACCTGAGGAGTGACCCCACATGGGGTTTAGTACTGTAGCAGTGTCTCCTACTCAAGGATCAAGTTAAGCCTTATCCTTGTCCAGTACAAGCCCTGATCATACGCTGAGCCCTCACTCTGGTCACACTGAGTGCCTACCTTGCTGACTTACTAAACACTACCACATGGAGCTTCCCACTGACACAGGTCTTGGATCTAGAAACAGAAGTTGTAGTTGTGGAGACCTGGCTCTGGGCTTGGTGGGATGCTTGCTATAGGTGCCTAGGAAACACATCACTGACTAGATGCACCAGAAGGTCCCCCTTTCCTGTGCGCTAGCACATCCTGGCCAAGTCTTAGCATCAGGCAAGAAGCAGAGACCACACTGTGAATGCTGCTGTGACTCAGCGGGCTCCTCCTCACTTTATTTTTATCTCCTCCAAACCCTATAAATACAGTGACAATCGCCCAATACCGTCAATACTCCCAACGCCTCCCGCCCTGGTGCTGGCCCACTGTCATGGGGGTGGTGTCAGGGGAGGCTGCTGAGCAGACCTGAAGCAGGCATCATGGGGGTGTTAGGTACTCAGCCCAGATCCTTGTGCTTTCTCTGGTGGGCAGTCTACACCTGCTCTTTGCCATCTATTAAGGAACAAAACAAAACAGCCTGTTTTTCTGTGCTGGAGATTCAGGGCCCTGGTTCTTTGGCCTGAGACACAGAGGGTGCATGTCTGGGTGTATGCAACATAGCCCTCCTTGTAGTGTCTGCTTGAGGATAGGTTAGGGCTTTGATGGTGGCTTGTAGCTTGCAGACACCTGCCAAGTAAGTGAATGGATAGATAGACTGGAGCAAAGGAATGTGGAGGTGACACCATCAGGCTACCTGATGACTTTGTTTTCTGCCATCTAGGATGAGGCACAGAGCACCCTAGCCCACCTTGCAGAGGGGAAGGCCACACATTGCCATTGTGGCATGGATGGAAAATGGTCCCTCAGGCAAACCCAAAGGCCTGTGGAGGTGTGGAATGAGATAGGGTGATGAAAGCTAACAACCAACCCTGTGTGCCCTTACCATTGTCCCAGGCTTCTTGGAAGCATCTTTCCCTCATGTATGTGCTTCTCAAGCATGGAGCTGAGGCCCAGGAGAGGAGCAGCTGCCCACAGTTGCACAGCAACACAAAACAAGAGTGATCATTTCTCTCCTCAGGCTTGGCAGTGGGACCAACTGGTCACATCAGAATAGAGACTTAATAGGCCACTGATCTGTCATCAGGATGATGCTGTGGCTGGAGTCCTCTTCAAGCTTCTGTCCAAGGAGCCTTTCAGCCTCCTTACTGCCACCCCAAGCTCTCTTCACACTGTTGTGTGGAGAGTTGGAGATACAGGGCTGCAATTGGAGAACTTCAATGCCAAAGTGAAGGGTTTTTAAGGTGGTCCTCTCATCCAGAAGGCTATCATCCCTTTTCAGCTCTAGTAGGGCAGTCACTCTGTAGCACACCTGAGGTCTGAGGTCTGGCCTCCAGGATAAAGCTAACAGCAGCAGGTTCTTCCAATGAATCAAGGCTGTGGCCATGCATATGTGGGGGTATTGTTCGGGGAACCCCAGCAAGGTTTGATGGCACACTAGATTTTTGCAAACACTGAAGAGATGCCTTCGGTCAAGGAGAGGAAGCTGAGGATGAGGTGGAGATGTAAAGGCTGGGCCACAGCAATGTGGTCAGGTGCAGGGGAAGAGGGGGAGGGAAGCTTGACCCTCTTGCATAGGCTGCCTCAATACAGATAGGCTGAGAATCCCTACAGCCTGGCCAGGTTGGTGCTGGGAGCTCCTTGACTCTCTCATGGCCTTTTGCCTGGAGAGTCTGTCCCTCACCACCTGAAGCACAGGTATTATGAGTGTAGGTCTACTCAGGAGACGTCTGCCTTCACAGGGCCGGGATCACATGTGGCAGAAGCCACCAGGCCCTAGAAGTAGCATATAAACTTGTTCTTGGGAGCCTGGAGTGGTCCTGCAAGGATGAGCAATGGCTCTGCTTCTCAAGGCTATGTGGGACACTCAGCAAGGGGATCAGGGCCCAGCAAGGATAGCCTCCTCTACCCTTCCCACTGAGGAGCAGAATAAAGGCCACAGTTCTCTCCCTTGAGGGATAGGGGTGTGAGGAGTGCCCTCATCTCGGACCCAGGACTGCTTGGTGCTCTAGGCTAAGCTTCCCACCTTCTGGCTTGTCACCAAACAGAAGCAGGGCCTGACTTGTTTAGGGTAGGGAAAGGAATAGCCAGAGCGGCTGAGTGACATCCCAGGGTCTAGCTGCCCATTACTGCCCTATCTGTTCTGGGTTCTCACCCTCTGTTAACTTGTGGTTTCTTTTCTGTGTAATTCTTGGGTTTTCTTGGTGGACACAGAGAGAAAAGCCCCAAGGTTAGTGGTGTCACCAATACCAGGACAGCCTCTCCTAGTATACCTGCTACTATGGGCCTTCCAGGTCCCAGAACCTTCCCATAAAGGACACACCTAGTTGAGGTGCCTGGGTTATGGAGCCCAACATACTTGATGATTCTGTTTTTGTACACATTCTGGTCTCCCTGGAGAGCTCATGGACCTGGCAGGATAAGGGTGCTCTGAGCCCTTGCCTTTCTGTTCTTCATCCAGAAACAAATGTCAGGATGGAGAAGAGTCACTAGGCTTTTGCTCAGGTAAACAGTGTAGCTGCTGACAGCAGAAAGACCCTGGGGCAGGGAAAAGGCTGCCCACCCAGGAGGCATTCAAACTCCTACTTCTGCTGGGGATGGGGTGGGGTTGGATAGAGTTCTGTGGTCTTGGACCCCTTTCCCTGTTTCTGGTCTGTTTCCTCTAGAATATCCTAGATGATCTCCAACCTTCTTGCTCAGTCACTTTGATATATCCATTCAGCAAACACACCAAGGAAAAATACTCACATACCAGGGGCCACCAAACAGGAGCTTCACTTTGGGGTAGGGAGGCCATTGGGTCAGTTCTGTGCTAGAGGAGGGTAGGCAGTTATATAATTTGGAAGGATACAATGATGGCTGCTTGGGCTGGTGCCTGAGTGGGTGTGGAGGCAGAGCTCTGGGTGGGAGGCACTTACAGATAGGAGTTCCAGTCTGGGAGATGGGACAAAGGTGTTGGTTGAGTCTGACAAGGTGATGGCCTTATTCCATGGCCTTAACCTGGACTGCTCAATGCTTGGCAGGATGCTTGCTGTGTCCATATCTCAGGCTGGAGGAGAGAAAGAGACAGTGAGGTAGCCAATTCAGCTACCTCTGTCCTTCTGAAGGGTTTGGGGACTCTATTTCCCCTGCTGTCACTCCTCTCCATGATTGAGTCACATGGCCAGCTGAGCTGGGCGCCTGTCTGTACCGAGAAAAATTAGGGCTCTATTGTTAAGAGGTTAAGGAGGCCTGAGATGATTTAATGAGAGTGAAGGCTGTTGAGAGGACAGAGGGAAGGCCCAGACACCTTGTACTGTTTGGAGTATATGCACATTGAAGGGACAATAGGAGGCAAGACCCTTACTGAGCAGTCAATTCTGCTGGGTTTGTAGATGTAGTCTAGGCCAGGGCCACCCATATGACTTCTAGGGGTCTGGTGGGGTCTTCACGAGCCTCTCAGGCAGCTGAAGTTGCTGAGTCCAGGGTTCCTCCAAAGGTCTTGGAACTATCCCAACTTGTTGCCCCAAATCCAGGCTTCCAGAAGCCAACCCTGACCCCCAAGTATCAGAGCCCACCCTGAAGAGGCCAGTCTCAGACTGTGGTTTCTGTGATCTAGGGGAATGAAATCTAGACTCGATAGATAGCATGTCAACTCTGCCCAAGCAAGCTCTGACCCTGGGCCCACTCCCCAGGCCTTGGGCAGGTGCCTCCCTCCCTCCTGTTGCCTTCTCTGCTATGCTCAGTCTGTAGGAGTGAGTACCCTACCTCCCAGTAGAAGGCAAGATGTCCTTACCCCAGACTTAAGAGGACGCATTGAGCCCTTCTTCTGGTAGCTTTTGCGCAAGGTGGACTCTTTCACAGCCCCCAGAAATCACATAGCCCGTGGTGTAAGGGAGGAAGGCATCCTGGAGGGGTCACCTTGTGGAATGACTATTTCATTTTCCTCTTTTTCTGTACTATTGAGGATGGATCCCAGGCCTGGACCACTAAACTACATACCCAGCCCTCCCCTCCCTCTTCCTCATCTTAGAAAAGGCAAAAGAGGCAGAGCCAGAGTGGCCTCCCAGTCCTCCCACAGGCTTTAACCCTTGGCAACTCTTCCTCCCAAGGGCCTGAGTCTAGCCCAGCACAGGCAGAGCTAGGTATGTGCACAGCCTGGCCCTGGTCCACCCAGAGTCCTCTGCCCTTCTCATGCATGACAGTACCATGAACAACTGTTGCCATGCCAGTGTGAGCTAAAATACATGTTCACACCCAGTACAAGCAGGAACACTCATCTCTGGTGTGCAGGTTCATGTCTCCTCACATTTTCACTATCTGCTCACATACCCATTCATAGTGTGCACACACTAGTGCCTTAGTGTCCAGAACATATGCTGGTATTTGGGTTCCTACATGAAGCACTTGCTCACACACCTCACAGGTACACAATCGGGCACTCACAAGCACACAACGCTCACATGCTTAACCCCCTGCACACGTTGCAAACTTTAATCATCGGTCCTGGAAGTTGCTCTAGAAATCTCAGCGACACTGAGATCTACAGATTGGTGTCCAGTTGCACACAGAGCCTTCACAGGAAGTTTTGGTAGTGGTCATATTCCCGATTCTACTTGTCCGGGATTCCCCTGTCATCTGAGGTTGTGCTCAGTGCCTGGGAATTCAGCAGCCTGTATAGGTGGTGCCAGCAGGTGTTTGACCTTGCTGGAGAATGAGCTCAAAGGACCCACTAAATAGGTCCACGTGATTAGCAAGGGCCGGTGGATATTCTTTTGTTGTCCCTTAATGATTTGGGCTCATCTGTGGGGCTCATCAGAGTTGATCAGCTGGTGACTCATCCTGGCCCATGCTCCTCCTAGATCTGGCTCTTCCTCCGGTGTATCCACTAGAGGATGGAGGGGAACCTTCAGGAAGTCCAGTGCCAGGCTGAGATTGAATATCCAGGTAGGGTCCCCAAGCGCCCACCCGAGTCAATACGCAGCTCCCATGCCTGGTCCTTTCTTCAACTGCACTCGTTCTCAGATTCTCGGCCAATGTCCCCGTGGGAACTTCATGCCCAGGTACCTGGTAAACGAGTCTTCCTGGCTAGGCGCGCCTGAGGCCAGGTCCTTTTACTTTACCCTCATATTTGTTGAACCTGAGGCAGAGTAAATGCCCCGCAGTCGTCATTTGGCCAGGTCAGCCGCCGTTGCGCTGTCCCTAACCCCACCCCTCCGCGCGGGGCACACTGGGACTCGCAGTCCTCCGGCCGGCTTGCAGAGGGCCGCGCGCCATTGGCCGATTTCCTTATCACGTGGTGTTTGGGTGCCAGCCTACGGCTCGCCTCCCTCCCGCTGCGAATGTTGGAGCGCACCCCAGAGGTGAGGCAGGTGAGGCAGGTGAGTCAGGTGAAGGGGCGGCCTTGGGAGAGGGCAGGGCGGAGCCTGGAGTTCCTGAGTGGGCGGGGCCTTGTGTAAGACCAGAGCGCCTGGCTTGGAACCCTGGGGTACCTGGCACGAGATGCGGGGCTAGGGTGCCTGGCTTGGGCACCCCGAGGGCGAGGGCGGTCCTGGCGGGCAGAGTCTCTCCAAGTCTGGCTGGTGTTCTCGCTACCCACTCTTGGGGTCTGCACTGCGAACTCACTTGTTAGCTTCAAGAGGCTTCCATGGAGGTTCTGAGGGATGATCAGCTCTTGAGCCTTTTGCTGGAGATGACGATCTTGTGTGCCTCCCCTTATTCCTTCTTCAAATTGTATACTTTGCTTCAGCGGGATCCCTTTGGGGCTTCCAGGTGGTCTGGAGCTGCAAGATCCCCGCGGAATCTCCGACCCGGGGCCACCTGTTGTTCATAGACTCCCCTCCACCCTTCTGTCCACCGGGAAGCTTTGTCTCAGATGTCCAGGGTGGCAGTCACTAGTCACCTGTAACTAAATTAGCCTCGGAGCCACACATGAAGGTTGGACAGCACAGGTAGGGGGATCTTTGCAGTCTTCCCAGGAAGTTCCCTGGGCCCCGGTGCAGCTCCTCCATTCATCACCCTGTCATATACCTTTCCACTCACACCCTGGCACCCTTCCTTTTACCCCTGCGTGTCCGCCTGCCTTTCTCTTAGGCCCTGGGCTGGTGCTAGCTGGCTCCCAGTCACTTCCTGACCTCTCTCTGGGTATCCTCAACCCACCCCCGCACCCCTGTCCCGCTCCTGATATTTGCACATGACCCCTTGCTTGCTCTCTGTTACTTTTTGTGTCTGTGAGGCAGGGATTGGGATTGCTGCATGGCATGTACCTGCATCGTGGCTGTATTCATAGGCTGGTGCAAGTAAAAATCTCTTAGTGGTAAAGGTCCAGGGGTAACATTGTACTTTCCGATCACACAGCTTCATCCACTGTAAGCTTGTGGTGGTATCTCATGCACCAGGTACTGGGACCAAGGATCAGAGAGGTTAGAAGCAATTTTTGACTCCAGATGGCTCACGAAGCCCAATAAAGGCCAGGAGGATGCCTGTAGGAGGTTGGGTTTTAGCTGGGTCATTTGCGTCCCTGACTAATGCTAGCTGACCTTCACATCCAACAGCTTCAGGTATTTCCCTGCATGGCCACACGCAGATGCTGGGACAACAGTCTAGGTCCTACCTCTGTTTTTGGGCTCATGTACAGGCAGGTATCATTATACCCCTTTCATAGTTCCGTGTTTGTAGGTTGAAGTTCTTCATCTGACTTGAATCTGGGGCTCCAGCCAGTACTTTTGGTTCTTATTTCATGTGAATAGGTCCTTGTTTCCTCCATTCCCTGTGTCTTTGCTTACCTGAATGTATATTCTAAGCCTCTTTGCAGTACCCTTCACTCTTTCATGCTCTTGTGAGTCCATGGTCATACCAGCTACAACCATGCAGCAGCTGCGGGGGGGGGGGGCAAGCTCCACTAAGGGTACTCTGGGGGTACCCTGAGGAGAGGGTCTATTGTGATTTCATCCCAAAGGTGAAGAGTCTGGGGCCCAGGAAGAGGAACTGGGTTAGTCTTCTATTGTGAATTTCTGTGGTAACTTCCATGGTCTGCTGTTGTGAGATTGTTGGGGAAGAGTGCGTTGCTGTGTAAGGCATACATAGGCTTCTGTTGCTTCTCTTTCCAGGACACATGTGGTGGGTGGGTTTGTGGCTAAGAAATCTATTTTGATCTTATGAGTGGAATTTCACTCGTGACTCGGTCCTGCTGTACTTGGTTATGTCCAAGTTCTGACTTGGTGCTCAACAGTAACAGTGAGCTTCTTAGTCTGAAGGTAGACATCAGATTCATCTGTGTGTGGACATACTTAGCACTGCTTGACTTCTAAGCAGTTGCTGGATCTGTGAATGGGGGACTGGGTGACAGAAAGACTGGAGAACAGAAGGGAAGGAGGAGTGGCCCTGCAGTCTTCTCCAGGACATGCCGCCTTCACTTGTTCACTGTTTACTCTCTTTGGGTTTGCACTGTCTACATGGAATATTCTGGTCCTGCCTCCTTCGGTGTGCCAAGGCAGGCAGGGAGAAGATATAGTTTACATTCTTAGGAGAGAAGAACTTGCATTCTGACTCAAGTTGCTGGCATCATTTCTCTGCCTTCCTGCCTGTCACCCCACTCACAGCCAGCTGTGACCTTGGGGCAAGGAATCCATGGGTTCCTGGCCAGTGTTTACTGACTGTGAACTTGAACTGTTAAACTTCTCCACGATGTCTGTTAGTGCTACACTGATCTCTCTTCCGCAGAGTTGTCTTGGCCAGGTCTTCTGGCATCGCTGGTGGTACCTGTCAACAAACCAGGGGTTTTTGAGGCCACCCTTCAAGGTGTCCTGTCAGATATCTAGGGCTGCCCTCTAGTGTCTGTCGCTGCAGGCTGCTTTATTTGGTCCCAGCTATCAGATTTTCCTGTTAGTCCCAAGGCTTTCTGAGTTGAGGGTGGGTGGAGATACAACTTTGCTTGGTCCATACCCAGAGCATACCCAGGGGCATGGGTGCAACCTGTTAGAATCAACTTGGTGGCTGCTGTAGGCAGGCAGGTAGGTGGTTTACTGGTGTGGCGAGGGGTCCAACAAGGCCTCGACTATGAACTCTCTAGTCAGGGGCCTTGTCACAGAAGAATAGTGTTCCGTGGGGCTATGCAGTTATTAGGCTTTTGTAGGAGGCCCAGACATGATGTTTAACAAAAGGGGCTGTCTGTAGGCTGTGTTTCTCATGGAGTACATGGGGAGTAACCTGGGAAGCTTATGCAGGAATAGAGACCGAACTTGGCAGTAGTTCTTGGTGCTTTTCAAGAAAGGCCTGTTGGATCTTGCTGAGATTTACTGGAGGGGACTGGACAGAGTCTCCAGGCTGGAGCTGGAAGGTCCAGGTTGGTCTGCTCCAGGGCTCCATGCTGTGTGGCTGGACTCTCCTTGGTGCAGTGGCACTGTGTATCCTTTAGTGGATCTGGGGCAGCTGGGTCCTTCCTGGACTCATGGCAGGGGCTGCTCATTATCCTGGCAACCATGGGCTGTGCTCTGGCTCCTGGAAACAGCATCCCTTCCTGACTGGAAATGAACAAGAAGGGCCAAGCAGTCACGCTGGCCCTGAGAGACCCTGGCCAAGTGCTCTGGCCCAATAAACCTTTATGATTTTCTTCCACTGGATCGATGGAAGATTGTCTTGTTTTCTGCCTCTGATTTCCCCTGAGACTAGGATGGATCCCAGGCCTGACTTATCCCACATCCTGGTGTGAGCCCAACATCGCAGCTCCTTAGCTATGAGATGTTAACCGTGTTACTTTCCGGAGCTCCCAAGCCTTGCCCTCGCATACTGTTGAAATGATCACAGATTCCAGGGCTTCATCCTGCCCATCACAGAGTTGCAGAACCTCCAGCCTTTTGAGATGACACTTGAGGTTCAGAGGAGAGTTCTGAAGGGTAAAAAGGGCAGCAGGGATGCAGTCCTTAGGCAATGGAGAAACCCTCCTCTAAGCCATCTTCTCCGTGGCCCCACTTTCCAGTGTCTGCTCCAGACAACCTACTCTGTCTTCTGTCCGGGTGGCTAGGGGCATGGCTTGCTTTAAGTGGATTACATCATTGCTGTGGTCATTAAGTGGTCATCATCATTGTCTTTTGTCCCTTCATAGTCTGTTGTCTTCTGTCTGTTGACTTCCTTAAACACTGCAGGTCTGCATACCTCCTGCGTTTGAGTAAGTTATTTATCACACTCTCAGTGCTGTAATGACTGAGTCCCAGCTTTCTGACTCTAGAGACAAACCTGCTCATTGCTCTGCCCCTCTGTGTGCCCTCTAGCATCCTTCCTGCTTTTTGGGAAGTCCAGATAGGAAGAAACAACATACTGGAAGACTGGAAGAGGCCCATGAACTAGAGATGGTGTTGTGTTGATAACGGCAAATGGTTATATAGTGACTGCACTGGCCTTCTGCCCTGTGAGGAGGACTGTTGTGTGATGTTTTACTCTTTTGACTTTTTGGTTCTTTTGGGGGGTCCACCACCAGCTCCCAAATAAATCACATATAGAGGCTTATTCCTGGTTTTGAATGCCTGGCCTTAGTTTGGCTTGTTTCTGGTCAGCTTTTCTCAACTTTGGTCTTAGGGCTTTTATCCTTCTCCATTCCTGTATACCTTTTCTTTCCTTCTTACTCTGTGTATAGCTTTGTAGCTGAGTGGCTGGCCTCTTCAGTCCTCCTCTCCTTCTCTTGTTGCTTCTCTTTTCCTCAGTTGTCCTCCTATTTATACTCTCTGCCTGCCAGTCCCACCCATCTTTGCTCCTGCTATTGGCCATTTGGGTCTTTTTTAGACCATCAAGTGTTTTAGACAAACAAAGAATCACAGCTTCACAGAATTAAACAAATACAACATAAACAAAAGTCACACATCTTAAAATAATATGCTACAACAGAGGACATCCTTGGGGTGAACGCGGTAGAAGTTTGGGGACCATAAGGAGGTATTGTGCTGCATTTCTGATGGAGAGGGGCAGCTAGGGCACAACTCAGGATTCTTCTTTGTGTGAATGAGCTTCCTGGCATGGTGCCTGGTGCTGGGGAAGGTGCCGTTTTAGGGTCATGCATCACCAGAGGTTTTGGGGCTGATGCCATGATTAGGGCATATGGTCTGTCTGTGTGTGCCTGTGTGTCTATCCTGTGCCTGTGTAAGATCCTGGGTACAGTCTGAGGGGTGCAGGTGAGCCTGTAGCAGTGAATGTGGGATGCTGATGGGATATAGTAAGGAGGTATTCTAGGAGAGTTGGGGGTTTTAGGGCTATGCTTAGGGATTCACTGGTATCAAGGACTACAGGGAATCTTTGCTGGACAACACTGGGGAACAGGGGAAGGGGTCCAGTGCCTTGCCTGCCCCAGCCTGCTTTGTCCAAACTCCACTTCATCATCCATTCTAGCCAATTCTTTGGAAAAGGACACATTTTTAAGTCGGAAGTCCAGAATTTGTCTCCTGACATTAACAAACACATGACCCAGCAGCCCCTTCCTGGCTTGGCTATCCTTCCAGCACGGACTGTTAGAGGCACCAACTAATGAGGGGTTGGGTTCATTTCTAAGTCTGGCTTCCTTCCCTGGGCTGCCTCCCTAACACAGGGTGCTAATGAGATAGAGTCTGGGAATGAGCAGGGTGGTGGCTGCAGAGGATAGTGATCTGCTTTTCCTGGTCTGGGGTCTAGAGTGACTCTGGTTGTGAGCCTCTACTAGTGGTCTGTGGCCTCTGGCCTGTCCTCACTGGTGCTGGCTCATCTGGCCACAGTCTGGCTCTGGCCTGTTGGTTGTAGCTAGGGGTCATTGTCCTCGCCACAGAAAGACTGGTTTTCAGTTGGCATTGCTTTTGTATGTCTTTCCAGCCTTGGGGACTTTGGGCCCACTTCTTGGTTGTGAGCCTAGCCTTTAACAGCTGAGCCATCTTTCCAGCTCTTGGGCCCACTTCTGATGGCTGTCCTGACCTGTTCCCAGATGTTTTTCCTCAGGCTACCCCTTCATTTGCAATGTCCCTGTCTGGAGACCCCTCCCTGCCTTCCTAAGCAGGGCACAATGGTTCTGTGAGCAAATCTATCAGCTTGCTTCTGCAGCTTGACTCTTGCTTCTGCATGTGAGTGTGTGTTGGGGGTAGAGATGTAGATGAATATCCCCTGGGAGGCGATATGTTCTTCTAAGACCTCAGGTCAGGTAAAGAACAGAGCTGGGAGTAGAATCCAGTTGGGCCCAACTATCATGTCTACTGTTTGTTTTCCACACTGCCCCTTCAGAGTCAGAGCCCTGGATTAGAAGTTGCTTTTAGGTGGAAAGTGGGTTTGAGTCATTCCCCAGAGCTATGGGGCTTTAAGCACTCCTGCTGTCAGTACCATCCCCTTTTAACTGAGTCAGACCTGATTGATCTGTTCATCATTTAGGATGAGCAATTGTGGAGCCCAGAATATGTCTGTAACTGACTGTACCCCATCTTTCTGACAGGATATGAGAGGCTGCAGTATCTATTCCAGTGGCCCTGCTCTCAGGGGTTGCAAGCTAGTCCTGCTTTCTTGGGTCTGACAGATTTCTGTGTCTCTGCTCCTTGCTCATACCATCCGCACACTACCTGCACAAGAGGGTGTGGAAGTGAGTGCAGGTTACATATGTTGATGATGGGCTCACGAAATCCAGAGGGGCTCTGTCAGCAGAGGGCAAAGTCAGGAGCCAGGTGGGGGTCAAGCTATGGGTAATGGGTGGAGCATAAGCCTGTTAAAAGTAGGTAATATTCATAGCGGATGGCCCCCGAGTTTCTACAGCCTGAAATCAAAAGTCTGCATTGGTGACTGCCAGTCAGAAATAAGCACATGTCTCTACCCTTCAGAGGGCAAGGTAGAGCACTGAGTCACATTTTCCCCAAGGGAGCATAGCTGGAGGTCTTGGGTAAAGGGTTGAATTATACCAGTGTCAGCCATCTGGCTAAGGAGTATTAAGTTTCAGACAGGATCCTTCCTCTTGGATACTCTCCCTTCTCCCATTGGGAACTCTGTCTGCACAAGGATATGTTGTACCCTGTAATAGTTCACCTGCATTCTGGGCTTGATCTTTAGGGCTGGAGGTGGCTCTGTTCTTTGTCAATGTGGAGCCTTGTCAGGGAGTTTGACATTTGGTGTCTTTAAAAAAATTAAAACTTTTTATTATAGGCTAGTTGTGACTTCATGTTCAGTTATAAGAAGAGAGAGAACTTGGGTACCTGTTCCCTTGTTCCCCCAGGATAGCTTCCTGCAGAACTAGTAGTATAGTCAGGAAAACAACTGGTGTAGCCAAGACTGTGGGTGCTCTGTCACAGAGAGGTGGTATCCTTTAGCAGCATCCTCTTTGCTTCTGCCATTCTCTTCCGAGTGTCCAGGAGCCACTGTCTACTTCCTGTGCCTTAGATGTCATCTTAAGAGTGCTATGAAATGGTATCATGTAGTCTGTGGCCTCTGGGGAGTGGCTTTTCTGCTCCCCAATAGTTCCCTGGAGAGTTCTAGAAGCTGCTGTGACTGTAGAGTCCTGTTTCACACTGTGGGCAGTCCACAGAAGAATGATCTTGATGTCATCTTATTTTAGTGTTTTAGTTCAGACAGTCCAATAGAAATGTGTGAGGAAGCTGCAGTGGACAGTTGAGAATCTACCAGCCCTTGCTTCCCAACACACTTATGATACTGAATCTTCCATTTTCAGAACATGGCACGTCTTTCTGGTTGTTGAATCTCATCCAGTATTTGTATCTGTTAAAGAAAAGTACTATTTTTTTTAAACTTACAATATAGGGTGGCTTTGAACTTACCATCCTCCTGCTCTTTGGATGCTGGGACTAAAGTCATGCCTGTTTTTCAGGTACTGGGTACTAGGACCTTGCCCGTGCCAGGCAAATGCTACATCACTGAGCTGTGCCTCATTTCCTTAACTCTGTTTTAAGTGACAAGTTGTGGACCTTGATGGTGTGCATCATGTGTTTGTGACTGGCCAGAAAGAGCTAAACAGTGGGGATACCTTACAGACTGACACGTTTTTATGGAGAGAACATTGCAAGCCTATCTGTTACTGATTACAGAGGAGCTGCAGTCATTCAGAGCCCCTACACCCTCTGTTCTTCTTGGGACTGGCATTTGCCCTACACTCCCAGCTCATCATGCTGCAGTTCCACTGTGCTTCTGTGACTTTGAATAGAGGGTTCATGCCATGTTTGCTTTTCTATGTGTGCCTGGCTCTTTGCACTCAACATAATGCCTTCTGGGGTCACCCATGTTGTCACACATAACAAGGGTCCTTCATTTTTGAAATCTGAGTAGTGTTTCTATGTTACCTTTCCTTTATTTGTTCAACTCTTAATGGACACAGCTTGATTCTTTTTCTTGGATGCTGGGATCAGTTCAGCTCTGAACACTGAGCATAATGCCTCTACACTCCTTTAGTTTCCCTTAGCTGTATACTAAGGACTGCTGGTTTTAGGGTGATGGTGTCCTGTGTTTAATTGTGGGGGATCACTATACCATTTTTCTAAAAATGTCTATACCAGATTGCCATGTCCTTGTAATGTGTCTTTCTCTGTCCCACCAGACAGCTCCAAAATAATGACATTGAGACATTATTAATTATGAAAGCTTGGCCTCAGCTTCTCAGCTTAGGCTTTTTTTTTTGCTAGCTCTTATAACTTAAATTAACCATTTCTATGAATCTATATTCTGTCATGTACCGATCATCCTAATTCTTCTCTGTCTCCTGGGATCTCTCACATACCTAAATTCATCTCTTACTTCTTCTCTCTCTGCCTAGAAGTCCCGCTTATCCCTCCTGCCTAGCTACTGGCCATTCAGCTTTTTATTATACCAATCACAGCAATATATTTCCACACACTGTATAAATATCCCACAGCATGTTCTCATTTGTACAAGAAAGTCCTTTTTGTTTATACCCTTTCCAGCTCTGGTTATCTCTCATCATCTTTGTAGTAGCTGATCTAGCAATCATGGAAAGATATAGCTCATTGTGACTTGCATTTATATTTTCCTGGTGATGTTGGGCATGTTCTTGTGTTGGCCGTTAGCATTTGTTTTGAGAAATGTCTGAGCCCTTTACTCATCTTACAATAATGTTTTTGCTATTGTGTGGTTGAGTTTCCTATCAATTTTTCTAAAAACTTCTATGATTTAAAGGGTTTTTTTCCCATTCTCCCCACTCTACTCTGATCATTGTTTCCTTCACTATGCAAATCATTCTAGTTTGATATGGTCTTATTTCCGTGTTCTTCCTCTATGTTTTCTTCCAGTGGTTTTAGAGTTTTATACCTACCCTTTCAGTCTTTACTGCATTGATCTTTGCATGTGACAGGAGATCAGGGTTCAGCCTCTTTGGAATGTGCAGAATCCTGGCATACTTATGGAGAGACTGTCCCTTCTCATTAGGGATTGTGACAGTCTGTCTGAAGTCATGTGACTGGAAACACATTGGTATAGTTCTGGGCTGTATTCTCTTCCTTCCTCTGTGTATTTTTCTGCAGGCACTGGGCTATTTTGGATGAGGTGGTTTCTTTGGCTATGAATCACATTTTCTTTAGTCTCAAGGTTTTGTTATTTTTACTGTTGTTAGGAGGATTTTCTGTTGTATTTTCTTGTGTATTTATTAGTGTAATTATGTTTGGTTTCTAGATACAAATCTTGTCCCTTGGCTGTTTTCTTTTTTTTTTTTTTTCTGGGTATGGAGTCTTATCAGTGGCAGAGAGTAGTGGTTAAACCCTCTCCCAACTGTAGTTCTTATGGACAGAGACCTTCAGCAGGGGACTTCCACACTGTGTTGGTACCCTTCAGTGATGGCACTGCTGTTACCATGCTAAGTAAAATGTGGCTTGGAATTGAGGAAGGTATATTAAGATAGAGCCCATAATTTTTCCTTTATGTGTGTTTCTTTTTTAAAGAAAAGGTCAAGAATCTTCACCATTTTTTACTTTTTTTTTCTAGGTCAGGGTCTCATGCAGCCTAGACTGGTGTCGAACTTGATATGTAACTGAGGATGACCTTGAAGTCCTGTCTCCACCCTACAAGGCTATACCTCCGAAAGGTTCCACAACCTCCCAGACTGTGCCACCAGCTGGAGACCAAGTGTTTAAAACAATGGGGGGCATTACACGTTCACAGCACAACGCCCAGTTTATTATATTCCCCTTTCTAAGTGTTTGAAAGCATTCTGCATTTAGCCTGATTTCTTGTTATAAGGAATTCCTCAGGTATGGTTTCTCCAAACAGCCCCGTTGCACTCTGCGGTTTGAGTCTGTTCCCTTTTGGTCCAGGGGTTGTGGAGGTTTCTGACTACAGGATTTGATTTCCCAATCCTGTGCCATTGTTCTGGATTTAATAGCATACAGCTGAGCCTATTGGTTATTTTTCCTGCACATTTGGTTCTCAGGAGGTTTCTTTGTGGCCCATTGTGGTGTCTGTTTCCTTGAGGTCCTGCCAGGGCTTAAAAGGAAGGTGGCACTAGATTCTGGCTTGCAGAGCCTGGATGAACACAGCCACTCAGTTTCCTCCCTAACCTGTAAGCTGTGTGTGCCCTTCTGCCTCTGAAGAAGGGTCATCTGCTTCACTGTCTGTCTTGCTTTCTGGTCTCTGAGAGGCCTGCAGTGTTAACTGGAAACAGCTGCTTAAGGCCATGCAGAACCTCATAGCACCCTCCATCTGTCCGTATGTCTGGCTGAGAGGCCACGACTGTCATTCTGTGGGTGAGGTATGGTGGGAACACTCTGACTGACCCCTGCCGACCACCCCAGTCACAGGGTTGGAGAAGCTCTGGCTCCCTTCCCAGAGCTGCCAGGAGGAGTGTAGCACAGTGACCCAGCTGATTTGGTGGTAATTGTGGTATGGCAGCCTCGGGGAGCCAGCACACCTTCTGTGGGTGATTATCACATTAGCCTGTTTTCTCTTTCCTCCCAGCACTCGGTTCTAGTCAACAGTAGTATTTTGTCTGTCTGCCTTTGTACTGTGAAATCGCCTTGTATTTCTGCTAGTGAACTGTCAGCTTTAAATACGTCCTTGATAATGAGCCAGTGAGCTAATGGCTCTTCCCCTCTTCTTTGCTCATGTCCTCCTGGTTTTTATTAGTTGCTGCTCCTTAGCAGGGCATTGCCTTATCTGTGTCCTGCTCTGTCATTGTAACCTTACCTGCATGCTAGGCTCATGTTGCCAGCACTCCTCCACCATCCCTTTAGAGCATTTTTAAACATTTCTTTTTTATTTATTCTTTGTGTCTTTCACATCACGCATCCCGGTCCTCCCTATCTTCTGTCCCCTCGAATCTGCCCTCTGCCCCTGCAACCTCCCTCCCCCAAATAAAACAAAATAAAATTTAAGATAAAAGAGAAAAAAAAAGAAAGAAAAGAGGGAAGAAGGGGAAAATGTCATCATGGAAGCTGCAGTGTGACACGGTGAGTCACTCAGTAAACCCCTTTATCCATTCATCTTTGCATGCATCACATAGAATCACTGGTTTGATGCGAAGCCCTTGGTCTCTGCTACACCATTGACACTGGGCCCTCACTGGGACTCTGCCTGTTCATCCCGTTGCTGCCCTGTGTCATGGAGGTCCTGTAGCCTGGGTCTGCAGGACTGCCCCCCTCCCCCAATTGTGCTCCAGCAGATCACAGATAGGGTGGATGTTGAGGTGGGTTAACACTTAACCCTGGTTCTAGGCCTGGGTAGTTGCAGGGTTGATCAGCCCCCCCTCCCCCAGCTCTCCCCTGTCTTCACCACCAGAGTGAGTTCTCCAGCACTGCCCTGGCGAGTTCACCCCTTGCAGTGATGAGCAAGGGACGGGCCAGTTCTCAGTGCTGGTTCTCCTACACCTATACCTTCAGGGCCAGCTCTACTGGATTGTGCAGTCAAAGTTCAGGGACCACTCTCCTGGGTGCTGCAGCTGATGAGGGTCAGGGACAGCTCTCCTTCTCTTAGGACCTCAGGACTAGCTCCCCGCCCCCATGCAGCCACACGACAGATAAGTGATAAAGACAGCTTTCCTATATGCCGCAGGCATTGGTGGGAGGCAGAGGTGTAGGGGGTGCCCTCCCGTTTCCATGCTGCCACATGACAGATAAGTAATGAGGACCACTCATTAAGGCATCTCTTAAGAAGGCTCATGGGAGCCAGGGTCCCCAAGTGCTTCAGCCTCCAATGGCAGCAGAGGGACAGTGTGGCTGGGTTGGAGTCCACAGTTGCTGCCTGTCATGTAGGTGCCACTTGCTGTCATCTGACTTTAGAGGTTACTCTGGAGATGTCTGAGAAATCTGCCTCATTTTCTTCCCTGTATAAGTGGTTTAATTTCTCTCATTTCACCTCATTTTTTCACTTTTCTAGTCATTATATTTGTAATACTTTTAAAAATAGGGCTTATTTTTTTGGTTGAGTTTAAAACAGTATATTCTGTGTAGTCAGCCCTCAAGGGTACATCTTTGCAGACGTTTCCTCCTGCGTGGGGAGTTGCCTCTTCCCTGTTGGTAATGTGCTTTGATGCACACACATTCTTAGTTTTGATAGAGTTCCATCTGTCTATTTTTTCCTTTTGTTTTCTGTGCTTTTGGTGTCATAGTTAAGAAATCATTGCCAAATCCGATGTCATGAAGTCCCACAGTGTTGTCTTATAATTTTAGCATGTACATTTAGTTCCATGACACATTTTGTGCTAACTTGTGCAGTGGTTTAAGGTAAGAGCCCAGTGACATTCTGTATGTGGATGTGTGCTTTTCCAACACCATCTGTCCCTTCCTGTGGGATGGCTTTGACACCCTTGTTGATGATCACATGGCCATCCACGTGGGAGTTCACTCTTGGGCTCTCTGTTTTAGTCTTCTGTTCTGTGGCAATGTCTTTAGGTCACTGCCACACTGTTTTGATGACCAGAGCTTTGGGAAAGTTTTAAAATCTGGAAGTCTAAAGTCTTGTTACCTTGTCACTCTGTCTGATTAACCATTCATTTGGAATGAATTGTTTTTGTTCTGGGTCAGTTCTTGGTAAGTCTCCTTCTAGAGCAGTGGGAACATGGTTGGTTTCTGGGTGCTGCTCAGGGCCCGCGACTTCTTAGAAGGCTTTGCTGCTACTTCCTGCCCAGTTCCCGTTAGGTTGGTGTTTTAGAGATGGTAGAGGGCCTCAGAATGAGGTGGTGGAGGGTCAAGCTGTCCTCCTACTGAGGTTGCCCCTCCTCCAGCCCCACAGTTTGCTATTGTGTCTCTGTGGCCTTCCATGTTCCTCTACCCTTGTCTCACCCCTGAGGTCCTGCATCATTTTCGTGCCTCTGTGGTCCTGCTGCCTCCATGTCACCCAAAACCCCACCTCTGGGTCCTGATGTTTTCCCACAGGCATGCCCTTCTCCACACCACAGCAGGACTTTGCCCTCTCCCCACTTTGGTAGGAATTCTTATCTGTTTTCTATAAATATGAAGTTTGGATTTGTAAACCTTTTCTTTATTAGTTCAGGTGCTTCCTTCTTGTTGTTTTAGCCTGGTTTCTAGAGGGAAATGGGGAAAGACATGCTAATATATAGGGTGGTTTATACTTGTCATCAGTGTCTCTTTAATGACCTAGATTAGTGACTTTTAGAAGTCACTTGCCTGTCCTGGAGGCTGGTCATAGGAAGTGCTTAGCATAGACTCACCTACACTCTTGGTCCCGTGTGTGATGTTTGACCTTCAGCCTGAGATGGAGGTGGCACCAGCCAGGCTGCAAGAGCAACAAGGTCTCTGTGGGCCAGCATGTTGTTCAAGTACTGATGCTCTCAGAACCTTGGATAGCGACTGGCTAGGGTGATCATTGAGTGAAGACTACCCCTGGCTGCCACTGTTCTTAACTTCCTGAAGGCCACTGGGTGAATGACAGAGGGACAGAGCTGTTCTGATGTCTCTTTCCCTTTCCTATCCTACTGTTTGATATCTGCTGGTTGGGCATGTTCAGGATTGGGAAAGTCTTGGGAATTGTTGATGGGTTGAAGGAGATGGGAGGAGAGAAGGAAGAGAGAGGTGAGAGCTGGGCTGTGTGAGGAGCAGCCACATATGGATGGTGATGTAGCAGGCTCTCTAGTATTGTTGCCTCATCTGGAGGGGTCAGAACAGCACTGCTGTTTGCATGTTATGGAAGGGGACATAGGCTCTGGGAAGTTAAGGGAGCCATGTGGAAGCAGTTCTCTCAGGCAGATGGTGCATGTCTTGACTTGCTGCTGCTGGTGTGCTTCTGGTGTGTGTTGGTATGTTGTTGGTGATGAGCCTGTCCCTAGCACTACCTTTGTCTAAATGTTTGCCCAGTGCATGAGCTGTCCTGTCTTCCTATTAGTGTATCCTTCAACCTAGGGGAGACCAGTGTCTCCTCTGAAATTTCTCAAACCATCCTTATTTTCACATCTTAGTCTGGGTTTCTCTGAACTTCTGGTGGAGTATGGCACCAGGGCTCTGGTACTGGCCAGGGCTTTCCTCTCCTGCCTCCCTTGGACTGCTAGTCTGGCCTCCTATCCCAGCATCTCCCTGTCCTAGCATTTCCCTTGTGAAGCTTCAGGAGCTGGCTGAGTCTGCCGAGAAGGTTCTGGCTTCAAGCCAGTGTTGCTGTGGGCAGTAGCCGTGATCAGGGTTGGCCCATTTCTCTCCAGCCTGGCTGCTCAGCCTGGCACCTGGTTGGGACCTCCTCTGAGCCTCATGCACATGGCACACCGCCTCTCTCAGGAGTCCCTCTCCAGACTCTGAAAGTAGTTTTGGGCATGGCAACTGTACAGCAGTCTTCCCATCAGGCCATGTCTGATCAAGTTGAACTGGTGCCCAGCTTTGCTGACCTCATGGGGATATGGATCTGGCACTCTCAGGCATACTTGTTCTAGCCTTGCAGGCTTCAAGCTTCATGGTTGAGGCTGCTCCCAGACTTAGCCAAAGCCTGAATGGTGCCAGTACAGTGTGGCAGGAGAGGGACCTGGATCTGGATTCCATCTTAGCCTCTCACTAGCTAGGTGGCCTAGGTCAGGCTTGGACCTCTATGAGGCTCAGCTTTATAGGCTGGGGTATGGTGACATAGATTCTCCATCTGCTCAGGCCTGAGATTTACATAGTGGCTATAGCCCACTGGCTGAGTTCTCTCCTGGTAGGCTGGGCTGCCTGGTTGAAAGGAATATGTTTTCCTGTGAGTGGGATGTGCCCAAGGGAATGAGGGCCATGCCTCCCTCTTCCCTTTTGGTCCTCTTACCACTAGCCCAACTCTCTTGCTTGCCAGCTGTTCTAGTGGGGCTCCCTATGTGTGCCATTGTGATGCAGGCACTGCTATTTCTCCATAGCTGGCGTTCTAGGGAGAAGGGCTGGTAGCTGTGACAGGCAGCTGTACTGTGGGCAGAGCTGGAACAGATGCCTGGCCTCTTGTTGCACTCCTAGGGATAGGAGGGAGAGAGGCTATGATGACGACAGCCTTGGCAGGTGGAGGTGGAGAGAGAGAGGTGCACACTGCTGGCATTTTGACCACCCTTTCATAATGGTGGCGATCTGGCTTCTCTGTCACTGATTCTAGGCATCAGTTTGCAAGGTGCCCGGGGGTGCCTGGCTGTATTCTGTTTGATGCAGAGTCGAAGTTGCTATAACAACACTGATTCATGTAATTGTAGCTCCCCCATCAGGGCCCTTCTCTGGCTCTCAGTTGCACATACAGGCACACATGCGTGCATGTATACGATCAGGAGGCTGTAGAAGGGCTGCAATGGGTATGCCTCCCATTCTACCATGGCACTGTGCCTCAGAGCATGTGGCCTTTGTCTGAGGGGTATCAGGTACCAGAGGAGTGGAAAATGGTCTACTCCCAAATTGGAGGACCCCACATCCAAGATATGGTGCTAGTGTGAGCTGTGCTCTGACTCAGTGTCTCCTATTTGCAGCATGAGCCTCAGGTTCCAGGGTGTTGGCAGATCTCAGACTGGGCCTGAACAGCCCTGGCTACATTAGGGCTTTCAAGATTACAATGCTTGGATGTGAGGAATGTCCCAGGTGCTGGCTGGGCTGGTGTGTATGTACACATGTATGGGTGGCAGCATGGGAAGGAAGCACATTGGAAAGTTTTGACACATTTTCACCTTCTGTTTTAAATGGGAGGCTGGGAAGAGAGCTAAATTGGTAAAGAGTACCGTTTGCTATGCAGACATGAGGACCTGAGTTGGATTCCCAGAACCCATGTAAAACAAACTGGGGATGGCAGTGTGGGTATCTGTAATTCAAGTGCTGGGGAGGTAGAGATGGGATGAACCTTGGGGCTTGCTGGCTAGCCATTGTGGCCTCCCCAATGAGCCCCAGGCCAGAAAGACCCTGTCTCAAAACAACAACAAAACAAGACATGTGAGCTCGGAGGAATAACACTCCAGATTGTCCTCTGCACTCTAAGTGTACCCATATGCATTTGTGTGCACCCCCATATACTAAAAAGAGAGGCCTTCATCTCAATTCCTCCAAAGTAGAACTTCTTCCTTACAGACTACTCATAAGTGAATAAAGGAAGTATATCCCATGTCCTCATCTCCTGGTGGCAATCACTCATGCTCTCTTCTAGAACTCCCCCCCCATTTCTTGTGGGTGTCTGCCATGGAACTTGTTGACACAGCAGCTATTCCTCTGCAAGAAAGGCAGAGAAATGTGTGGGTGGCTTTCTGGGATGGCGCTGAGCAGGGGTCATCACTTGGTGAGAGCCTGTAAAATGGCTGCCCACTGAAGTGAGGCTAGCCTGGGGTGGGGGAGCTGGAGGAACTTAGGCTGTAGTCATGTAAAGCAGGGCCGACCTTGTGTTTGTATTGACATCTGAGAGGGGGCACATGGCCTAGGGTTGTCTTCTTTTTTATTTTTTATTTTATTCTTTTATTAGTTCAAATTAGGAACAAGCTTGCTTCACATGTCAATCCCTTCTCCCTCTCCCTCCCCTCCCCCCAACATCCCACCTGCCCCTACACATCCCCCCTCCACTACCCAGGCAAGGTAAGGCCCTCAAAAGGGGCTCCCCAAAGTCTGCCACATCATCCTGGGCCAGGCCTAGGCCCTTCTAGGGTTGTCTTCTTAACAGCTTCTAGAACATCTGCTGGCAGCATGTGTCTCTATGACTGGGCACATGAAGCCCAGATCCATAAGCATCCTCCAGAGTTTTACCTCTACCCTCACACCCCATTGTGTGACATCTGTGGCCATAGTTTCCCCTTTCTGATAGGTCTGCTTAAGAGCCAAGCTGGACCACACTGCTAATATCCTGGGGCCCTAGACTTATTGTTTCATCTCTGCACCCCATTTTCTATAGCTCTGTGGAAGTGTGTCTCATTTTCTCATCTGTAGCGCTGTGGGAGTATGATAGTGTGTGCAAGTGTGTTCGTGCTCTGAATACCAGGAAGAACACTTTGCATCAGGTAGGTGTCACCAAGCCTGGAAAGAGGACTGTCTTCTTTTGTCATCTTCTGCGTGTTCTCCATTATTGTCCCTGGGATCTAGAAACTCCCAGTGTAGAGTGGACAGGAGTAGATGCATGGAGCACTGAGTTTCCTCCCTACGAGGCAGTGGCACAAGGGGTTGCTCATATCTGGGGGGTAGGAGTGGGCGGTTCATCCTCTCCCAGGGACCTCACAGTTCTTTTCTCAGTAGATCTTGTTGAGTCAAAGTGGGTATCCCCAGAGGCTGACTGCACCTGGGGCTATTCTAGCATGGGGAAGCATGTGGCCATGGGGACTGTGTCACTAGAGGCCTGCTGCCAGTCTCTGGCCACTCTTCTCTCTGGCTAGGGAGAGCTGTTGGCATCCTGCCCCCTGCAGGAGAAATGGACTTTTAAGGGTTTGGAGATACCTGACTCATGCTGGACTCAGAGAGCAAGTTTGAGTGGGCCTTCTTGACTTGGGGATCCTGGAGGGAGTTATGTGGGTGCATTCATTTAGGAGCTAGCTATGAGCCATTTTTCCTTTGCTAGTCTTCCTGACCCATGTGCTCCATGGCAAATTGTCCCCCTTGACACCTGTCTTCCTGCTCAGTGACTCCAAGCATGCACATGCCACATCTGGATGTGTGGGATGCTGTTCCTGGCTGTGAAGAACAGGGTGGGACCTTCAATCCCTGGGAGGAGGGATTATAGACAGTGGCAAGGGAATTGACCTCTGCTATAGCCATGGGACACTCACTCTTCTAGCATGATGCTGACTTTGAACTTGATGTGTACTTAAATCCATTGTATAGATGAGAGGAAGGTCTTAGGATGAAGTCCTGTCCCTGACCCTGCCCATATCCAAGGTCACATGCTGGGGCAGGAGCATTGCTCCTCCCTGAGGCTCCATCCCTGCAACTGCAAAGCTACAAAGAACATTGCAAAACTGATGTTGGCTCTTTGCTGGCAGCTCAGGGATATCACCATGGTGGATTGGTTAGGTATTGATGTAGAGAGGCTGTGACCACCTTGGGCTGTGAACAGCTCAGGCTTGGACACTGTCGTGCGATGGACCTGAGGACCAGCTGAAGGTATTTTTCACTGGCTGTACAGCTACCCTGGGATCAGAGACTAGACTGTTTCCTTGTTAGGGATGCAGGGAGGTGGGGACCAAGGTCAAGGGCCTTGGAGTCTAGGAGTCAAGGAGTAAATATTTTTCAGGGCTCAGGCTGCCTTTTGACTGGCTCACTTGTGACTTGATCAGAGGCCTGGGACTCCAGGGCTTTACTAGCTGTCTGGGGCAGGTGGAAACTTTCCTTCAGGTGAAGCCTCAGCAGCATGCAGGGTCCCTGTTAGCCCATGCTTTGGCCCAGTAGAAATGAACAGAGTAGTTTGGAAGTGAGGTGATCTCTGAGTGTGTCTGCTGAGGCAAGGATGGAGGAAGAGGATAGGGAGAATGTGTGTGTGTGTGTGTGTGTGTGTGTGTGTGTGTGTGTGTGTGTGTGTGTGTGCATGTGTTTGTGCGTGTTGCCTGCGGTAGTTATTTGTTCTGCAGAAATATCTTCCCTTGGTAGTTGGCACCCCAGGTTTGGGAACCTAGTAGCCTATGTGCAGGGTCACGAAGACTTGGGACCATCTACCAGACAATGTGCACTGCCAAATGCTGTGTGTTTTTGTTGTGGTCTCCAGACACACAGTAACAGCCTAGCCTGTGTTTGAGTTTGCTTCATCACATTTCTGATTGTAGACAGTGATACCTGCATCTGGCAGAGAGGCTTGGAGCATCTCAGGAGCAATATGTGGGTGCCTCTTGGGGTCCTGAGTGAGGGACAGTGTTCCAGTGAAGCATCCTCCTGTAGCCTGTGTCCTTCCCCTGCCTGTTCTACACCACAGCCTCTCTGAGGTCTCACAAACTTGTCAGATCCCTCTTTGGGCATCTGCTTCCATGTTTTTAGTACTCTAAGATGGGTGGCCATCACTACCTTCTAACTCCAGAACAGTCCTGTCATCCCAGAGTGAACCCCTTGTCCACAAGCCTGCACTCTAATCCTACTTCTTATCAGCCTGGCAGCTGTGGTTAGCTCTGTGGACTTGCTCATTCTGAACATGTGTAAATGGAACCCAGCCTCCCAGTATCCTTTGGGCCTGGCTTTGTACCCTGACCTTTATGTAAGGCCCCTGGCTATGCTTGTTCTCTTCCTTGCTCCAGTGTGTGATCATCATATCATTGCAAATATTTTTACTTTATCTTTTGCCTTTTCACAGATTGTATTTTGATTTAGAGAATTAAAAAAAAATGACACCAAATCTCTGCCTTCCCTTCTCCCCCTCTGTGTGAGTGGAGTGTGTGCCGGCATGTGTTGTGTAACATTCTTTCCATACTTGGATAGTTTCTTTGGGTTCTTAATGATTAATTTTACAGTTATCTTTCAAGTATTTAACCCTTTCATCCATCTGGAACTCATCTGGGTGTTGAAGACACAAGTTTCTGTTAAGCCTAGTCCCGCTGCCCTTTAGTCCCAAATAAATATACAGAGGCTTATATTAATTATAAACTGTTTGGCTGATGGCTTAGGTTTCTTACTGGCTAGCTCTCTCTTAATTACTAGCCCATACTACTAATCTATGTATTTCTACATGGCCTTTTCTTACTGGAGAATGCCCAGCATCCTGTCTTCCCAGTAGCTACATGGGCTGCGGCTCTCTCTCTCTGCCTTTCTCTTCTCAGCATTCTCCTTGTCTGGTAGCTCTGCCAATACTTCCTGCCCGGCTACTGGCCAATTATCATTTTATTAAACCAATAAGAGAAACATATATTCATAGCATAAAGACAGGACATCCCATCATCTCCTCTTTTCTGTCTAAATAAAAAGAAAGGTTTTAACTTTAACATAGTTAAAATTATATATATATATATATATATATATATATATATAGAGAGAGAGAGAGAGAGAGAGAGTTATCAAGCTATCAAGCAAGAACTATAGTTACCAGTATTTAGTCCATTAACATTTGGCAAAATTTAAAGAAAATATTCTATCATCTATCCTATCTTTGTGAGTCTAAAGTTTTATATGTAACTTATCTTTAATTATGAATAAGGAAAACCCTAACCTTAACTATCTGTCTTTAACTCCATCAAAGACACCAGAAGGATAATATATAAACTCTAGAATTGACAGAGTCATCTCGCTGCCTGGACAGTCAACCAAGATTTTCTGTAATGTTCGGCCTCCATCTTCAGCCTATAGGCCTTGAGTGTCAGGCCGATTTTAGCAAAGCAGGAAATTTGAAACTGTCCCACCTGTATTGGTGGTTTGTCAGCCATTTTTCTCTGTGCCCTGCAGAATGTCTGGCAGACTCTTCTATGAAGCAGGGACCCTGCAGGACTGTCCCACATTGTTTCGGCAAGTTCAGCAGTCCTGGTAGGGAAGTTTCTTGCCCAAATGGTCAGTCTCACCATGCTGAGTTTTTCAATGTCCATCTTCTTTTCTGATGTAATTGGTGTTGCCAGGAGCAGTTATGTCTCATTGTCATGAAAAACCCTTTCATTAAATGCCATATTCTGAAGGTCTATGAAAGGTTTTGAAGAATACTTATTCATTTGAAACATTCATTTGAATTGAAACTTATTCATTTGAAACATTTCTATATACATCTAGAAAACTTAACTAACATAAGTTTTGACTATATTAGTGACTATAATCTGTATATAATTAATTATACATTACATTTTTAAAAGAGCTATATAAACACAATACCTAAACAAGAGTAAAAATATCCATATAACAAAATTGACTTTAAATTTGTATCAATAAACCAAAATCCATACCAATGCAAAGTATTCATTTCTATATCATATTCTCTTTTTTTGTTTAGAAAGAGATTGACTGTGATCATTAATCATTTATAACTAACCCCATTTAAATAAGAAAATTATAAACAATATTTGGGAATTTGGACATCATTCTCTCCAAACTGCTTCCTGCTGTTTGGGGCACTGTCAATCCTAAGGGGAGCCTAAGACAACCTAAAACCCTGGCCAAATCCTGGTATTTTCACTGTATTGGATGTTGGATCACTTGGGCCACTGCTTCAGGGGGTCTTGCTTGATCAAACCATATTAGTCTGGAAGGAACCCACAGCTTTTCATGTTCTGTGGAAACAAAAGCAGAATCTCTTTTCCAAAGTAACATGTCTTTAGACTTAAATTTTAAAGTCAAGGCAATTTTAAAATATATAAGTTGGATTATTCCAGCAACATTTATAATCAAATGTCTGTTAACAGCTGTTACTATTTCCTCAGCAATCAAACGATTCAAATACAACACGATAACATACAGTATTCATACTTTCTGCGTATTTCCCATCATACATGGCTTTTTTTATTACTCTATTTATTTTATTTTATTTTTTGGGGACAGGGTTTCTCTGTGTATTTTTGCCTGTCCTAGAATTCATTCTGTAAACCAGGTTGGCCTTGAAATCACAGAGATCCTCCTACCTTTATCTACTGAGTGCTGGGATTAAAGGCATATGCCACCACACCAGCTACTTTATTTCTCTTTAAAGGACTTTATCCTTCTTCTTTTCTCTCCCAAGCCTATGTATATTTTTAAATACACTATAAACTGTTTAGAGGTTCTTTTTTGTTTTCCTCTGAATCTGTCTTTACTGTATATCTCTATCTTTTTCTGACCAGGAGTCTTTTATCTGTTAAACTGCATTGCTAGGATTAAAGCGGACATTCTGGCTGCTGGTTCCAGCCAGTTAGGCTTTCCAACTTGATGGAGTACTTTTACCAACAGCTCTGGGAGCTGTGCTCACTGTCTCGACTCTGATCTATACTCTGTTCTATGCCACCATAAAGCAGCTTGTAGCACCCAGAGAGTATTTCGGAGAGTATGATAGGCGTGGATGACAGTCCATTTGGAGTTTGTTTTCTTCTTGGCTGTACTGGCCTTTTGAGCAAAAAACCACTCCTACCTCGACCACTGACTTTGGACACATTAACCTAACTGAAGTAGCAGGAGATAAACATAAAGAGACTGCTGAACCTTGTCAAGTCAGGGTAAGACAGTCTTGCACTTTTTCTTCTTCTGAGATGGTCTGTCAGATACTCTAGGCCTTAGCCAAAGCTGGTTGCCCTGACGTTACTGTGAGACCTTGAGTGACCGTTCAGGTAGCCTGCTGTTTCTGTCTTTGCTTTCACCTTTAAGAAGTTGCATTCTTGTACTTCCTGCTTATCCTAGTAATGTTATTTTCCTTCTCAAGTCTTTGATGAGGTTGAAGACTAGATAGTTACAGCTAATATCCTCTCTTAGAACATATTAGGAACAAGACTTAGACTTTCCAGAATAGGATAGCAATCAGAGTAATCTCTGTTACATGCCATCACCCTGGGACTGGACATTAGTATGTGTTCTTTGCGTAATGTTTCTCTTACTGGTTGTAGGTTTTTATTCGTGTATGTTTTTACCTTTCCTTCTCCTGGACTATACTTGATATTTGTTATCATTGTATATAGTTTTTGTATCAGACTTAAAACCCTCTTATTTAGATAAAAGGGGAATTGTAGTGGCATTTTGCTTTGCCAGTGAACTTGTGGTGATGGTCACACCCTTGGGGCATGGTTTCAGGTGCAGACATGACCCATTATAAGGTAGAGGAGGGGCTGACTCACTCTCTTGGGTTGCTGAGATCATTGGAAGGACAGAGACTGCATCTTTTGAAGCAGGAAGACCACAGTGGTTATTTACTCTTATCTGTGTAAGTGCTTCCCTAATAAATACCTAATTATCATTTATCTCGGGTCTGGTGGGCTCATTTAAACCCTGCCTTCAGGGTGTAAATTATGAGATGGAGGATGGGCTGTCATTGGAGTGTCTGGACTTTGAATTTGAATGAGGAGCCTGCTAAGGGGTGGCTCAAGGTGCATTGGAGATGTGGACTTGGGGGTTGGGTTGCTTTCCTTCCTTTGGCCAGGAGCAGAGCTGGGGTGCGAAGCCAGCAGAAGAGTGGGAGGACATCCTGAGTATTGCTTCAGGTGTGTGGGGCTCTATGCTCTGCCAGCAGCAGCAGTCGTCTGCTGCCCAAGTGTTTCCCTCAACACCCTGTGTCTGTGTTGTCATTTGGTTAGGGCTGTGTGGAAATCTGCTGGATGTGTGGCCTGGTTGAGTAGGGCAGACCTTTGTGTTTGGTGTCCAAGTCAGGTGCCTTCAGGACTGGGTGCCCTGCCACTGTCTGTGGTACACCTGTGTCTCTATATGGTAGAGGCAGGTAGAAGCAAGCTGTCTGATACTCATGATACCATTCTCTAGATCCAGTTATTCCTCAGGGCTCCAGCTCCTCATACTATTGTCCTAGAAGTTGGTTTCACTGTGAATTTGGGGCCAGAGCTATGGGGCACTGTGTTGCCTTCTGGGTTCTGGTTCCCCTTGACGGTGATAGGAGACAAGGTGCCTATGTCCCTCTGTGGGAGGCATGTCCTGCCTTCATTCAAGAACTCCACAGGCTGTGGGTTGGTGTGGTAGGTGACTAGGAGAGAGGGGAGGGGACTTTCTTTAGGTTGCTTATTAGTCAAGGAAGAATGGGTTCAGTCCTGGCTGCCTCTGCATCCTCAATTTCTGCTGACTCCATTGGGACCAGGGAGTTCCATGTTTGTCACAGCCTTCCCTGAGTTGTCTGTGTATCCACCCCCCTGTATTTATAGCCTGGGGTTTGGGTGGGGTGGTAAGCCATGGTGGTACCTACCCTCCTGCACCTGCCCACCTCTTGGTATTGGATTCTCTCTATCCCAACCATCCACTTCCTCTTCCTGCTGCGTTTTCTGCCTCCACGGATCTTCAGTATTGCAGCCTGCACTGGGATGCTTGCTCGTACTGGATGATGAGCCATTTGCATGGACAGGAAGCAGGCTTTTGTGGGACTTTGGCTGCTTTGTCTGGGTGTCTCTGCATGTGAGCCTGGTAGGTGGGTGCCGCTGGAGTTGCAAGTTCTGTGTTCCTGTTGAGTGACTTGACTTGCTAGTTTAGGGTAGCAAAGATCCTGAGAGAACCGTCGATGCACTGTGACTGCTCAGATGCTGAACTCTGTGGGTTCTGGACCTGTCCTGTCCTCTGCCAGTCTCACTTCTGCCTGTGTAAGCTTAGGGTCATGCCCCTTTGTGTCACCTACAGGGTACCATGCTGTCCTCTTTTGTTCCTCTGCTCTTGAGTACTCTCCTGTCCTCATCTGGGAGGACATGAATATTCACATGTTGTCCATAAGCCACCCTTGGTGGGGGAGACTTACTTCTCTGCTGTAACTGTGAGGCATGGCTCTCTTAAATTTGGACTTCCTCTTTACAGCTAAAGGAAAAAATATAGGAACTATTGGTGTTCAGGAACCTTGTCTACTGGATTTTACCAAATGTAGATTAGCCCAGCAGTAGCATCAGGAGTGTGTGTGTGTGTGTGTGTGTGTGTGTGTGTGTTGAAGTATAGATGCCACTAGGTACTTCCTGAGGCCTGAGTGCCCAGGGATTCCTTCTGTCCTGGCCCTGCCACCTTCTAGTTCCTGGCTTCAAAGGTCCCTTGGTCCCATCACACTGTTTCCATGAAGGAGAACTCTTCAGGAATCTCTATGCATGCATTTCCCACTTCTAAAGCAGTTTGCTTGTAAGTCAAGTCCTCTGGGAATCTCCAGTCTTTTGGTTTCAACCCTGACTTTTAGCAAGAGTTTCAGCATGTGACTTTGGGGACAATCTTTGAGCTCTGGAGTTACACTCTGATCCTGGGCTCCCTATGAGGGAAAGCAGGAGCTGCTGGAGACCAGCCTACCTGACTCAGTGGCGCTGACTGCAGACCAGATGCCTTGTCTCTGCTTTGATCTTGTGGGTGTACCCCCTTTATCCTTTTCTAGCTACCTTTGGAGGGGTCCAGCTGTTATTTTGGACCCAAGAGGCAAGGTCTGTCTCTGTTCTGCTTCAGATACTGTGTAGTGAAGTCAACTCCTATCAGATTCACAGGTGCCTGGGTGATTCTGGGCCAGGTTTTGGTGCCTAGTTCCTTCTTGAGCTGACTATTGCCTCCTGCCCAGCCTACATCCAGGTGGTGCTGTGGTAGGGGTGTGGTGGTGTGGTCACTTCAGAGAGCAGAGCTCTCTCTGTGTGTGTGTGTGTGTGTGTGTGTGATGGACTCCACATGTTGGGCCACTGTTGGGAAGGCTCTCAAGGGTCCACCAGTCCAGACCTTGCTCATGCTATGCCTGGGTATGTGTGGGACTTCAGTCAGGAGACCAGGGAGGGCGGTGGTGAGTAGTAGGCAGTAGTCCCTGGAAGAGAGCAGCTAGCCCCTCCCAGTGTTCTGTACAGTGGTTTAGAGCAGTGGTTCTCAACTTTCCTAATGCTGTGACCCTTTAATACAGTTCCTTATGTTGTGCTGACCCCCAAGTATAAAATCATTTTCATTGCTGCTTCATAACTGTAATTTTGCTACTGTTATGAATTGTAATGTAAATGTGTGATATAAGACCCCCATAGGGTGGTGACTCACAAGTTGAGAACTTCTGCTTTAGAGCCTTGTCCTGGTTTCCTGAGCCAGGTGGAGAGAGATGGGAAGTCTGTCCCACTCCTTCTGTCTTAGTGGATGAGGCTCAGCTGGACTAGGTTATGGCCTCATGAGCCTTTAAGACCATCCCAGTGGTCCTTTGAAGCTGGCCAGACCCGAGCCAGCTCCCATTGCCTCAGGCCAGGTTTGTGCCTTACAGTGTCTTCAAAGACCAGCTGGTTTACTTCCCAAGGGATCTGGGCTCAGCACCAGGCTAGGGTCATATGCTCATTGGCCAGCCTGGGAGCTTTCCCACTCCTCTGTCTTCCCAAGTCTAAGAGAGACTTTGGGGGCAGGGTGCAGAGGCAACTTGATGGGTGGGGTGGGGGTCGGAGTTGGGGGAGCATCCAGAAGGAAAGTGAGGCATGCACAGGACCAGAGTGGGGCCCAGAGGGAATGTGCGGGAAAGAGTGACTGGCTTACCTGCCAGTTGGAGGGTGTCCAGAGGTCTTCCCAGCTTTCCTCTTCTCTCCTAACACTTACTCACCACTGTTTTCATATATACTTAACAGACAGTTTCAGAGGAACCCCCAACTCTGGAGCCAGGTGCTCAGAGCCAGCAGCTAAGGCTGCAGTGAGCCACTGAAGACCCTTCTTCCTGGCCACCTGCTGCCCTACCTGCCCAGCATCTGTGCTCTGGAGGTCCTGCTGGCCTCCATCCTCCTGAGTGTCCGATTGTCTGTCACTGTGGATCTATACCTGGGCTCCAGCTCTGCATTTCCATTGAGGTGGTTTCCCAGGGCTCACAGCTGCCCAGGCCTGAACCTGCCACTTCCAATTACAGCCTTTGTTCCCCGCTGCTCTCTTCAGCACTGTGACTGAACCCAGCACCATCCTGGGCTGGCATTCTACCAGTGAGCTATATTCCCCAGCTCCAGTCTTGCCAGCTTGATGGGAGCACTGCCAGAAAGGAGACTGCAGTGCCTGTGTGCCATCATAGGTTAAGGCTGTTCACATGAAACAGACATAGCAAATCACTCTTCTAAGTGTCCAGCGACTGGGCTAGATTTATACTCCAGTAGGACAGGACTGTTTGCCCTCTTGTTCTTGGGTAAGCTTGACCCGGTGTCTTACAGAGGATTTGTTGACCTCGTCTAAGTTGGTAGACTCACAGGGCTTGTGATTGTTGGTACCATTGCCACATCATCCTTTGGGTTATCCCTAGATCCTGACAGTGATGTTCCTGCATGCTTGCTAGGAGCAGCACTCCACTGTAGCCCCATCTTGTGCCTGACACTTGCCATGAGAACTCTTTTCTGGTAGTGCTTAGCCAACACTTTTGTTCCCTTGGCTTCTTTGGAGTGTTGTTGATGAATGAGAATAGGGTTCTGCCTTGCATCCTGGTCTCACCTCCTTAGAGAGGCCCCTCCACTGGCTAACAGACTTCCTGAGAGGAGTCTCCTGTTACTCCCACTTGTGTTTCTGGTTGACAGGGTCATGAAGACCTCTTGTCTGTCAACTTCCAGGCCCTTACAATTTTTGAATTTTCTTTCACATTTATTTACCTGTCTGATTATTCTTTCTTACTTGGTTCTCTCTTTCTTCACTTCTGTTACCCATGTAAGCATTATTGGGGCCCCTGTTGTCTGAGAGCTCTAACAGCCATCTCTTTGCCTGGTCACCTTCTCTCTGTCCCATGTGCTTCTTTCTCTGTGGGGGATCTAGCACCTTATCCCCTGGCTTTGTTGACCTGCTGACCAGTTCCTCACAGGTGCCCTTCATGTCTGCTTATCCAGAGATCAGCAGTCCATGTCTTCAGACCACTAGCCAGCCTACAACAGTCCTTGTCCCTGCACCCTAGGGGTTCTGCCCCATCTGCTCATGGAAAGGAAGATGGAGAGGCTGTGGGACCCAGGCTGCTCCACTGAGAACAGGTTTCTGACAATGCTTAGAAAATGACAGTGGCACAGCTTTTTATCTTTTCATCTTGTAAGGTTAGGGCAACTCCTGAGCTTCCTGTGTGGCCAGCAAGGGTGGATAGAGCCCTCACTAACTCTGAACTGCATATCTCCAGTTCTCAGGGATATGGACTTTTAGATTTCTTTAAATCTCAGTTTTGTTTAACACCTGTGAGCATTCTTTGAAAAACCAACAACCTTTTCTTCCTGTTTGCCCAGTCTCTGTGAGCTCTCATGTTGGGACTGTTGTTGCCCTTTGTCTGTGGTGTACATACATTGTTGCCCTTTGTCTATGGCATACATATGTTATTGCCCTTTGTCTGTGACTGACACATCTTATTGCCCTTTGTCTGTGGCTTATATATGTTATTGCCCTTTGTCTGTGGCTTACATAACTCAAAGGTTCTGTCCCAAGTGCTGCTCATTGTGCCTTAGGTTGTGATTTGAACCCCTTGTCTCTCCTCTTGTGGCCTCTTCCCTGGGAAACTTCCCCTTTCCCACAGGAATTCTTTCTTTTTTGCGCTTGCACATTCGTTGTTTTGCTTTTCACGGTGACAACCATGATCCATTTGGAAGATACTCCTTTTTATTATGTGAGGCGTGAATCGATTTTTATTTTTCCACATGGCTGGCCAGATGTCGCAGAACCACTTAGGGAAAGCTCGGCTTTGATCCTGGGTGCTTCGTTTATCTCACACTGCATTTCCATAGTTGCAGGGACCTATTTTTAGACCCTCCCTATTCCCTGGTCTGTTGGTGTTTTCATGCACAGCATTTTAATTATAGGGGCTTTCTAGCATTTTTAATAACAGCTCCATTGTCATATCATCCACATACCTAACTCTCACCCCTTCCAAATGTACAATCCAGTAGGTTGGGCCTGTTCATAGCGTGGTGCACCCATTGTTGCTACTGAGATCTAGAACATTCTCCATCCTGGTAAGCAGCCTCTCCGTGCCCTCCTCCAGCTTCTTGCTGTGTCTTAGGTTTGCATGCTGTGGACATTTCATGCAGGCAGAATTGTACAACACGAGGCTGTTGGTGCCTGGCTGTGGAATGTGTTCAGCATCCACCCACACTGTGGCATGTGCCAGTGCTCTGCTCTAGTATCTACTCAAGTCTGCCAGTTCTAGGCCTTTCTGTTTGTTTGGTGTCTTCCTGTATGTTCTCATGCATTTGTTTTCCCACATGAACTTCCCTGTCAATTTGTCTAGCTCCATAAAGATGCTGTTGGCGCACTCCCTCCACGTGGTGGGAGAATCAGTATCTTTGAAAAACAGAGCTGTTGCATCCAAAGACTGGAGTGTGTCTCTATGGAGCTATGTTTGGGGCTTCCTCTTAGGCCCACTTCCAGTCTCGTGCTGCACTTCCTCGCAGGTCCACTGCTGTGTTGCTGTAGGAGTTGGGATTTCTCCATTCCCTCCTCTATCTGACAATTTGTGTGTGAAGGCTGTTGGTTTTTTTTTCTTTAAGATTTATTGTATTTTTACTTAAGTGCATGTCTGTGTATCTGTGTGAGTGTAGACAGGTGCTGATGGGGGCCAGAAGATGGTTTTTGATTCCATGGAGCTGGATTTACAGGTGGTTGTGAGATGTGCAACACGGGGGGTTGGGAACCGAACTCCAGTTAAATATTCTTAACCACCGAGTCATCTCTCTAGTCCTGGCCGTTGGTTTCAGCATATTAATTTTACACTCTGGTGTTTGGATGTTAGCTTTGTGTCTCTAGGGATTCACCCTAAGTGTGCTGCCACTTGCAGAGACAGTGCTTCATTTGTCTGTGTGACTCCACCTCTTCCTCATCTCTGTGGCTCTAGCTGGTTCACCTAGAGGATGTTGGACCTTATAAAGACAATCCATATGTCTTTGCAAGCTTTGGGAGCTGAGTCTGGTGTCCCCTTGTTAGATGAGGCGCTTGTTTAAAGGGGGACAGGTATTTATCACTTAAGATGGCTTCTTGACCCATTTACTAGGCATGAGTGCTGAGTTTCATGTGTACAATGGTAGCATCCATGGCGAACCCTATGAGCACTCTCTTGTAGGTTCATTAATAAGGGATGTCACCTGCATGGATTTCCGAGTGCTGAACCAGCTGTGCATTCCTAGAAAAAATTCCTATCAACAAGACTTTGAATTTTGTTCTTGGTATTTAACTTACTGTTTTCCAATTGATATTTATGCTGGTTGTGATTTTCTTTTGATTTTGAACTGTTTATCACATTTATTACAAGTGTGTCATCAAACAATTAGAACCAGGGTCAGCGAGATTGTTCAGTGGGTGAAGGTACTTGCTGCCAACACAGATGACCTGAGTTCAATCCCTGGAACAGAACTGACTATTACAAGTTGTCTTTTGTGTACTGTTGGGAGCATGTCATCTTCCCTCATCCCCAAACACATAAAACAAACAAATGTTCCAAAGAATTAAAAAAAAAGTTAACAGAATTCCACACGATCAGGAGCATTGTCCCAGAACTCCTTCTCAGGCCAACTTTCTATAATTCTCTATCTTTTTCCTGGCAAAAGCTGTGTTCTTCAGTGGATCCCAGGGTAAGCATCCTTGCCTGTTGCATTCCCATGTCTTCTGGACCATGTGATTTATTTGCTCAAGTTCAGAGGTGAGAGGGTTGCCAATTCCATGTTCTGTGCTTCTACACGGCATGCATATGTTTCTCTCTGTTTTCTTCTTGTTTTGAGACAGGGTCTCATGTAGCCCAGACTGACCTTGAACTTGCTGCATAGCTAAGAGTGATCTTGAATATGTAATTCTTCTGCCTTCATCTTCTGAATGCTAGGATTATAGCATTGGACACAATTTTACATAGTTCTGAGGGTCAAACCCTGGGTCTTGTGATGCTAAGCAAGCATGCTACCAATTGTGTTACATCCTAACCTTCATCTAGTATACTTGATTAAGTTAGTTGTTGGTTGTCTATCTGTTAATTTTTTTTAGAAAACAGCATTTTGATTTATTAATTAGGTCTCATGTTTTCTATTTTCTGCTTTATTGGTTTTTGCTCTTATTTGCATTATTTCTTTCCTTGTGGCTATTTTTGAATTATTTTGTTGTTCTTTTTCTAACCTTTTGAGCTAAAAATTAGTTTATCTGTTCTCACTTTTTCATAAAATGTTGCTTAGAATTAGCCATTTCCTCTGATTCCTTCTTTAAATCTATCTTACTGATTTCTAAATGTAGTATTTTCATTGTCATTATTTTTAGCAGTTCCTTCCTTTCTGCTTGAGTTGTAGAGTGGTATCTCCTGCCCCTCCTCCCACAAAGACTTTCTGCTCCCTTTCCAGGGGCTCAAGGAGCCTTTTCTGCTCTCTCCTAACACCTGTGAGTACTCCGTATGCTCCAGGCCATGGGTCAGCAGCGGTTGCCCTCAGACCACCTTATGGGAAGGGCTCATCTCTCCTCCCTCTGTTTGTAGTTTTTATTTTTTCCCAAGTGCTATTTGGTAGATGATTTTCATGGGGAAAGGGCTTCTTGATTTAGTAAATACCTGAGTGTACAGGGTCAGTGTTTGTTTTTGTGCTTGCTTCTAAGGTAGGTGGGAATCTTTGAAGCCCCCACCTGACTGTGTTGGAGTCATGCCCTGAATGCCAGGCCTAGCAGTCTTCCTGTCACAGTCTTTCAAGTGCATGCCCATGTCTGGGTGTTTCTCTAATGTTTTAAAGGAAAGATAACTTGTCGAAGGCACTGGAATCTTCTAAATAGCCCATTTATTAGCTTTTCTCATTGACCTTTGTGCTCAAGTGACACCCTTACCAAACCAGGTTCCTTCATGAATGCTGTGGCTCTGTCTCTTCCTCCACAGTTGTTAGGAGGTGGGGGAAGGGTTACTGGGTGTACTGGAACTGTATATTACATCACCAACTTCTTTCCCAGTCTTCCCTCTACTTTGTTCCTGTACACCCTCTTCCCCAGAAATAACACCACCGCGTGACCATGTACTGGCACCTCTGAAACCATGAGTAGAAAGAAATCCTGCATCCATCCTTTAGTTTGCTTCTCTCAGGCATTTTGTCACCATTGTGTCACACATTCTGACACACAGTTATGTCACAGCCAATACTTTGTCATTACCTGTTTCCACACTACCTGTCCTAGCTGATCAAGTCCTCATGTCCTCCTGAGATGCCCTGACCTTTTCTAAGCCTCTACCTTATGCTCCTGTGAGGGAAGCAAAGGGATTCTCTTCCTTTTGTGCTGCAGCCCTGGATTCAGCCACTCCTCTCAGGACTCTCGATTTCTCTTCTTCTTTTATTGAAGAACAGTGTTTAGGAGTTAGGATGGATGTGCTGGTTTAAGCCTTGGAAATGGCTGTGTTGGTGCAGCTTTTATCAGCGAGTGTGCAGACATGGGTGGGGGGGGCATGTAACTCCCATAGCCGATGCCTGTGTTTCTCTGTGCTTATTAGAAATGGTAAACTCATGTCAGTCTCTCTAGATGCTGAGTTACTCGTTTACAAATGAACACAGGCTTGGCCAGAGTGATGCGGCGAGGGAGAGGATGGTATCCTCCTTCCCTGTAGCTTCTGGGCCAGATGGGAGGCCACTATGTGGTACACTGGAGACCACTGGAGACCTTCAAGTCTGATGTAGAGAACACTGATATGGGCCACATGGAGCGGAGGGGACACTGCAGCCTGTGCCACTGTGTGGTATACTGGGGCCTTGTTCTAGGTCCCTTCCATCTCTGTGATTCTGCACTTTTCTTGCCTAGATCCACTTTCCTTGCCTGAGACACTGGACTTTGAATTTCATTTGGAGAATCCCTAGTAAGGGTGCCTCTGCTCATGTGCTTGGCCCACAGGGCACATCTGCTGTCACCCAAGACTCCTTTGACCCTAGAGTAGACATTTTCCACATTACAGTGCAGTCTCAGAAGTAGTCATGAATGGCCCATGGTTGAGTTGGGGCTTACTTTGACAGCCCACCTAGTCTTGTGTGAGGTTCATGGTCTTTTTTATAACATCTCTTTGTGTAGCCCCCCAAAATGCATTCATGTAGCTAAGGAGGCATTGGCTAGTGGAGGGAGGTGGGAGTCCAGATGGCATTAGTCACAGTTTACAGGCTCTGGCATGGGCTGAGTCATGACATCTGCCTGGCTTGGGAGACAGCTAGGGAGTTCATCATCCACCTGGACCCGTCTGAGGAGAAGCCAGGAATGCAGGCCTCCCAACACTGCTTTCATCAAGGAACAGTGTGTCCTGGGGCCTTGTGCTTCCCTGCCTGCACTGTAACATGCCAGGGTAGAACCATCTCTCCACCTCTAGCAGGCCCAACAGAGGTGGCAACACTCACAAGGTGGCACCTGAGAGATGGCTGTTAGCCTGCATCGAGAGCTGCTTGGGACCGGGAGCCCTTTCTAAGGATCAGAGCTGGGTAAGGGCTGAAACGTGAAGTTGAGGGTGGCTAGTACCTACAGCTCCTATCTGGGGACAGGCTGCATCTTATACTTTATCTTGTTGATATGCATGTCTACCCTTCAATAGTTCATCTGACTACCGTTTTGCAAAAAGGGAACAGGTTCTGGGGTGGTAGGATTGACTGAGGCGTTGTCCAGGTGAGAACCTGACCCAAATTTCTACCCCTAGGCTGGAACTGTTTCTTCTTCCTTAAGCTGAGCCCAGGGAAGGCACTGTGCAGAGAAGTCCAGAGAAGCCAGAAGCATCTTGGGCAGTTCAGGATGCATAGTGTTATTAGCAGGCTCCATAGAGACCACAGAAAAGTCAGGGAACAGCGGGTTTTGCTTGAGGAGCTGGCGGAGTTCCTCACTGTGAGGTTGTCTGCTCCCTCCTGTGGTGAACTTCAGGGCCATGTATGGTGGTCTGTGGTAGCAAGTGGAGAGCTATCCCGGTGAGCCTTGGCATGGTTGCCTGTGGATGTGCTCTGTTCAACTGGCCTTTGAGCTATAGATGCTGGGGCTCTGACAAACCTCATTAAGTTTTTCTTCTTTAATGTCTCAGTTTCACTTTATCTAGAAAATAATTTTCTCTGCTAGTATAAGCTTTGGGAGAAAGACTTTCCAGGGCTTGGATGCAGTGTGTATCTCTCCTGTGTGTATAGCAGGGCCCAGGGGTGTAGGTTATCTGCAGTGATGGTGGCATTGACCCAGCTACTGACTCTGGCCTTGATGCTCACCCTGGTCCCATTCCTTGCACTCCATTTTTTTGTCTTGGCAATGTCTTTGGAACTCCTCATAAGAGTTAGGGTAAATGTGAAGGGAGAGGTGTGTACCTGCAGGCTATCCAAGCTGAGCTTCTAGGAGACTGCATTCCATTTGTGCCTGAAGTATGAGGGAAAGACAGGTACCATGAAGACCGCAGATGTGAGCTGGCCTGCCTGCCAACATCATGTTGAAGGACAGGGCCCATGGCAGGACCCATATGTAGACCCTTTGGAAAATTAGAAGTCATATCTACAGAGGCCTGATGTGGAATTAGTGTAAGGTCCTCCAGGGGTCACCTAATGAGCCACGGCTTAAGTTCTCAGGAATATCTGTCCTTAGCTGTGCCTTCCCTATGTGATGTTTTCAGTCAGAAGCAACCCATTTTCCCATCTGTGTGACAACTGTAGTGCCATCCTCTGCTCGTCCCTGAAAATGAGCTCCCACAGGGGAAAGCCAGCCAGGTTGTCCTTTTCTGCTCTGAGCCTCTCCCTCTTGTGGGTGACTTCTTCCTCCAGTCCTGGGAGGGAGGCAGGCTACTACTCACTGACAGGTGACAAAACCTAGGACTGGAGATGTGGGGATGTGGCAAGCCCCATGTAGTAGGGGCCTTCCAGCTCAGTGGAGAGGTAGTAGGGTCCATTCTGGGGAGCCCCATCATAGGGATTATGGTTGGTTCCTTATCAACTGCTGAGATGAGTAACCCCAGCTTGGAGGTTCTCTATGGAATGGACCCTGGAAGGGCTGGAAGTCAGGCATGGAAACAGAAGTCAGAGCCTGGCCTAGAGTCCAGACCCTGGAACTTTAGCCTGGTACTACTGTGGATGCAAGTGATGGCAGGTGGTAGTCTGTTGGCTGGGGTCTCACCATCCCTGGGCTTGGGTGCTTTGTCTTGGATTAGGGCTAAGCTACTGGGGCAGCAGCAGGCCTGAGGTAGGCGTTCCCTGGCACCCCCACTTCCTCTGGCACCCTGTAAACAGGATCTGGGCAGTGCAAGGACAGATGGCTCCCTTTAGGCTGGCAAGGGTTTGGGGTCCCTGGGAAGAGGTGGCGCCAGTCTGGAGAACCAAGGCCAGAGGAGCTGGTAGCTGGCTTTGGCGGCAGTCACAGAAGCTGCATGGTAGGAGGCCTCCCTGGGAGCAAGTGAACATTGTCTCCGTGGTTTCTTTCTAGCCTCACTGGGGCAGCCTCAGGGCTTGGGCCATTCTTGGGCACAACAGCCTAGCAACTTCCGCCCACCCCTCTGGCCAGGCCCTGCTGCCAGCTTCCGCCTGCCTGGGCTGTGAACAGCTCAACAATCTCTGTTGAGCTTTTCTTCCAGATCATCGTTGTCCACTCTAACCT
Organism: Cricetulus griseus; assembly: GCF_003668045.3. Lineage (NCBI taxonomy): Eukaryota > Metazoa > Chordata > Mammalia > Rodentia > Cricetidae > Cricetulus > Cricetulus griseus. Next base: position 372,115,153 of record NC_048595.1, on the reverse strand, counting down.
CACCACCACACCCCAGGGGCTCCTGGGTGCCCACATGCCTGGCCCATCCTTTCCTGCCCCATCCTCTGGGTACTCAACTCCACTCCTCCACCCTTGGCTCCTGCTAAGTCTCTTGCCTGTGTGCAGTCTTCAGTTCTGGCCCGCCACCCTCTGGAGACCTTAGGTACACTACAAGGTCCTGGAGTCACTTAGCACCCTGAGTCACCAAATGGATCATGACACTTGGGGAAGAGAGATGGCTCTCAGTGAGACCCAGAACCAGTCCTGAAGCCTGGATCCCCCCCCCTTAGCTGAGTGCCTGGTACCTTGGTGGCTATGTTCCCCCATTGCCTTCTGCTTTCTGGTGCTTATGCCATGGTGCTTCACTTCACTCCCTTTGGCTTCAGGAGGCTCCTGTCTCAAGTCCTACTGGAGCTTGCAAGAACAGGAGGTGCAGACTCGTCCTCCTGCTGGCCACAGTGTCTGTGATGGGCAGTGTGCTTGCTTGGACAAAGTCTGGTAGCCTTCTGTTGTGTTCTAAACTCTACCCTGACTGGCCAGCTGATCTTGGACAAGTTGAGTGTTAGCTTCCCTTTCTTTAAGCAGAGCCCGTGCGTCTTGCAAGGGAACTGTGAGAATTAAGAGCACTGATATGGGCAAGGTGACTCACTAGAGCAGGAGCAGGTGAGGTCCATGGGTTTGACTTCTAGCCTCTCTCCTGAGGTGTGGATCCAGGCATGTCTTATCTGCCTCTTGGCTTTCCTGGTTCCTCTGTAAACAGAACTTCTGTGAGCACTGGGACATGAGCTGTGCCAGCCCCTGAGATCACTGCTTTTACCTTATTGCCATATCCCTACTCACCTAAGTAAAGAATTGGGGATGACTCTGGTTTGGACAAGCATTGGAGCATCCTTGACTTGTGGCAGAAGACTGTTGAGACCCACTGCACAGGGTGGTTGGCTAAGGCACTGGAATGGGCCTGGCTCTGGGAAGGGTGACTCCAGATGGCACCCAGTTTGTCCAAGGAGGCCAGTGACCTGCTCAGCAGCAGGACTTAAGTTTTAGAACACAGAGATGCCTGGTAGAGGAGGGCCCACGTGTGATTCTGAGGGGAGGCATGGCAGGAGTGCAGGCAGGCTGCTTAAGAAGGGGTAGGAGTTGGTTGCAGGGTAATGGTCAGAGACAGGGAGAAAGCTGAGGACACAGTGTGGGAAAGGCACTGGGGTGAAGACAGCCTTGGTGCTGCTGGATGGTCTCCTAGAAAGCAGGCTGGGGTACAGGAAGCACTGAGGCTGCAGTAGCTCTGCTTCCAGAGGCCAGTGAGGGCACTGGTGTCTGTAGACCATCACTGACAAGCTCTGGGATGGTCAGAACTAGAGACTTGGACCATGCCATTTAACTTTGGGAGGGTAGAGGGCTTAAGTTTTGTAGTGAAGCTATAATATGCCTGCAATTTTGCTTGGTACAGCAGAGTACCCCTGTATCTTGCTGTCTCCCAGAGATGGGCATTGTACTGGCTGGTGTTGTGTATCCACTTAACACATGCTAGAGTCATGAATGAGAGAGGAAGTAGCCTTGGTTGAGGAAATGCCATTAGATCTAGCTGCATGGCATTTTCTCAATTAGGAATCAATGAGGGATGGTCCAGCCCATGGTGGGGGGGGCATTCCTTGGCTGGTGGTCCTGGACTCTGTAAGAAATCAGGTTGAGAAAGCCAGGGTAAGCAAGCCAGTAAGCAGTATTCCTCTATGGCCTCTGCCATCAGCTCCTGCCTCCAGGCTCCTACCCTGTTTGAGTCCCTGTCATGACTTCCTTCAGTCATGCACAGCAATGTGGAAGTGTAACCCAAATAAACCCTTTCCTTCCCAACTTACTTTTTGGTTTTGTCACACAGTAGAAACCCTGACTAAAAACAGGTGTGCATCTGCTGGATCCTAGCATCCACCTGAAGCCCAGAATGGCTGCTAGGAGGTAGAGGACACACACTGGTATTTCTGGTTCTTACACTACTTTTTTCTCCCTTCCTTCCTTCCTTCCTTCCTTCCTTCCTTCCTTCCTTCCTTCCTTCCTTCCTCTTTCTTTCTTTCTTTCTTTCTTTCTTTCTTTCTTTCTTTCTTTCTTTCTTTCTTTCTTTCTTTCTTTCTTTCTTTCTTTCTTTGTAGCACTGCAGCATTCTGTGTTTCTATCAACTTCCAGCCTTCCTCTCAGCCTCTGAGCAAACACATTCAGCATGTAGCAAAATAAAATTGCAAGTCTGATCTTGGGATCTTGCCTCTTTCTGTCACAGCTCATGCACCCACCTGGACATCTCTTGTTCCTCCCAGGCCCTGGGGCTGGTCCCCCAGTCCTTTCCCAGCCATCCCATATGTGTTCAGGCCACAGAGGCTCTAGCCAAAGCATAGAGAGCCCCTCTGAGGCTCAAACAACTTCCCATCTTCCTGTAAAGGGTCATCTACCACTCATGGAACCTTGTCAGTTTGCTGTGACTCCCAGGAACCTGTCAGATTGCTCTGCCTTCTGCAGTCTTAACATGGTGACCATTCCTGCTGCTTCTGGCTTTCCCATTTGGACCTGGGTTGGCTCATTACTCTCTTCTGTAGCTTCTCCCTTAGGTGGTTTCTCTGACTGTCCCCACTCTGTGTCCAGTCATCTTGTCCTCCCTGTGTGCATGACTCTTCGGTGTGAGGTCACAGAACCATCTACCTGTGAAAGTCCATAACTGTTCCTTTCCTCTCCCACTGACAACCAGTTTCCTGGGTTCCCTCTACTCTTCCAACCATCAACCCGGCTCTCTGAGGCCAGGGGACTTTATTAACATGGTTCCTGTGCATGGTGGATGTGCTAGGCCAGGCTGGGATGGAGCCACACAGCCACCCAGAACAGACTTCGTTTCTCAAGGACCAGGGACCAGGTTTCTCACCTGGCTCCTGTCTGCTTATAATCCTGCAGCCTCCACTGTTTCCAGACACATTTGTGTGGCTGATGTTTTGTTGGAATCTTACATGCACAGCTTAATACTTTAAAGTTATACATACAGAGAGTTTAGGGAGTAAACGAGCTCTACAAGATTAATTAAGAACAGCGTAATCCCCAGTGCCCTTCCACTGCCTCCTCAGAGGAGCTCCTTTCACTAGATTCCTTTGATATTTATCTTTTCTCCAAATGATGTGCTGTATTGCTACTTGATTTTTTAAAAAAAATCATTTAGACATTATTTATTGACTTGCAAGATGAGAACTGCAGTCTTTGTGCCTCTCACAGGCCTGATCACACACAGTGAAGGCATACATAGCACACAGCAGGAAGAGGCACACACATCTGTCATTCTCCATCTCCTGTTCACTTCTGGTCTGCCCCCAGAGTTTGGAATGGTTTGTAATGGTCTTTGCATGTATAGGTTCTATGTTCCTCTCAGGCACTCACTCCAAGTCCCTCTTCCAGTTCTCTCTGTCTTATGTTCCTGCCACTCAAGGGTCCAGCTGTCTTTCATCTTCCCAGTGTGTCTCCAGAAGCTTCTACAGGACCTGGTCAGCAAGTGCTCACCTTGCCTAGTCACAACCTTTGCTCTGGTTTCCCTTTATCTCTTTGTGGATTCTGGTAGACTGAGGCAGTCTTTCATTAGCCACTGGATGGAGCCTGCCCTGGTACATTATTCTGGGGCCTGACATGGAGGACTAAGTGCAGTAACCAGATCCCCTGGACCTGTCTCTTCCTCTGGTGTGACATAGTAGGGCTGGGGACAGGAACCAGAGTGCAGGAAACTTCCCTGGCCATTTTCAGTGGGTGGCTGTGGTCTGATTGTCCCTCCCTTGAGCTTCTATGTCCATACCTGCCAGGTCAGAGCTGAGAGGCCAAGCCTGTGAATGGCCAAGTCAGGTGCCTGTGTTTGCAGTGTGTGCTAAGAGCTGCCTGCTGCCTGCCACCATTCCTGCTTTCTAGTGAGGTAGTTTCTGTTCCACTTCTGGGCCTGCCATGTCAGGGGTTTTCCTGATGCAGTCCTGCCGTAGAGACCACCCTGCTCCATGGGCCGTATTTCTTACTCTTGACTGACACTTAGAACTGTTGGGCCCTCTGGTTCCTTGTCCCTTATATAAACAGATATCTATCACCTTCTTCTATTGAGGTTATTTTCTGTCCCTTCTCCAGACACATCTGGAAAGTGAAGGGAAACCTAATGACAACTTCATATAGGTCCCAGATACAACACCTAAGGAGCTCATGGTGAGAGAGGATTCCTGGGTGCTTCCAGAGATCCCCTAAGGCCTTTCTCTGCCAACTGTCTTCCACTGTGGGGCTGCCTTTCCTACTGGGCTGCAGCCAGGAGCAGTACAGCCTGCCCTGGAAGCAGGTGTGGGTGCCCGCATGGCCTACCTGGAAACTACTTGGAGGGCAGTGTTCTGCTACTATTGTCAAGATTGCTTTGTTTGGAAAAATGTTATTTTATATATGAATATGTTGTGTATGTCAACAGTGATAGGCTTATTGTTATCTACTTCAAGATAAACTAATATGCAATTGAAAAGAAGTCTGTTTTACTTTCTAACAGTAAATTTATGATAGAATTGCATAAATCAGAGCTTCCAGGGTTTTTGATTCTCAGCACTGTCCTGGTCTTGAGAAGTAGAAATGGTTGGAGCTGAGAGCAGACCCATGTATGTGGTAGGTGGAATGGCAGAACCTGTAGGGCAAGGAACAAGGAGAGTTGGGCTCCCAATGTGGGTATTTTGTTCTGTTTTGTTTTTACATTTATTTATTTTGTATATATGTTGGGGGGGCACAGAGCCTGCATTCTGGTTCTTTCCTTCTGTCACATTTGTTCCAGTGATTAGACTCAATATAGCAAACTGTTTACCTGTTCAGCTATCATACTGGCTTCTCTGTGTTTTTTTTTTTTTAATTTTAAGATCTTTAAATTTTTTTTTATTGTGTATATGTGTTTGTGCATGCAAGTGCAGTACCCATGATGGACAGAAGAGGGCGTTGGATCCCCTGGAGCTGGAGTTACAGGCAGTTGTGAGCCACTTGATAGGAGTGCTGGATACTCCAAAAGCAGCAAGCCCCCTTAGTCACTGAACCATCTCTCCAGTCCTTCCCACCCACTCTGTGATCTTTCTAGAGGCAGCCAGAGTGCTCCTTCCCAGAGTCCTTCAGAGAGAAAATATGGCACACCTTCTTCTTGGCCCTGTTTCACTGTTTCTATTTGTTCACAGGTAGAACAAATGGACACATATGGTGGCCATTTGGTGGAGGCCACAGCTCTGTGGGTGTTGAGAAGCCTGGGGTGGCCCTGGGAATGGGTGCAGAGGAGCCAGGTGGGCTTGGGTGGGCTTGTGCTCTGAGTCCTGAACCTGAACTCCATTCCTTCCTCTTCTCCCTCCCTGTCTCTCTGGGCCTTTGTGTTTTTTCAGTTCAACAAGGAGGTTTCCTACTGCCCTGCCCACCAGAAGATGCCCGATGAATCTGCCACCTGCCACCAGCAGAGGTGGTGACGTGGTGGCGGGGGGGGGGCGTCATGGCCCTTTTATTTTTTTTATTTTTATTTTATTTATTTATTTACTTTTGTTTTTTTGAGACAGGGTTTCTCTGTGGCTTGGAGGCTGTCCTGGAACTAGCTCTTGTAGACCAGGCTGGCCTCGAACTCACAGAGATCCGCCTGCCTTTGCCTCCCGAGTGCTGGGATTAAAGGCGTGCGCCATCAACTCCTGGCAGTCATGGCCCTTTTAAAGGACCTAAGTAATGGCACAAGAGACACCCAGAGGTGGGAAGGTGGTTGCAGTGTGTGGTCTCCATCAGGTCACACTCCTCTAAGGAGCAACCAGCACCAGGCCAGGGTGGTACCCTGAGAGAGGAAGGATGGGGAGCTGCTCTGTGTAGGGGCACTGAGGAGTTGTCTTTCCTGTGAGGCATGGAGCAGGTGTCCACTGACACACTCCTGGAATGCTCTAGGTGTTTGGGGATGAGACTGAAGACTGGATGATCTTGGTTGGACTTCCTGATGGCACGGGAGCAGCTGACATTGCACAGCATAAAGTGGGTGACTCTGAGGTCCTTGGGTGATAAACCACTCTCTGGGATTGATATCTGCAGAGCTAGCACACACCACCCTCCTCTGTGGGTATCTGAGTTTGAGTTTCATTGAGTTCCATGTCTTTCCTGCCATCTTCCCCTGCTGGGGGGGCTGGCATATAAGGTACCCTGCTCCATTTGGGCCTATATGAGGCTGTATTATGGCTGCAGCTCCTTCATCTGGTCTAGCCTCTGATTAGGAGAAGCTTCCTGTCTTGGAGTAGAGAGGACATTAAATTTGGGATCTGCTTGGTCTTGGCCTAGTAGCTGCTCCAAGCTAGGGGTCTTGCCTCTGTTTTGGGCCTGGCTCCACTAAGCTCAGGGTTCTTTGAATTGAGTTGAGGGATCCTCTCTCCTCAGCTCTCCCTAGGCTCTCAGGTGGGCTAGTCTGCTTCCTTCTTTGTGCCTACCCAGCTAGGAGTCGCTGGTTTCTACCTTGTCTCTGCTGGGGTGGGCACTGTGTCAGGGAGGACATTGGTTGCATGCTCCCTCCTCATTGTGTTGCCACCATGTAGGGCTTCCTCAACTGGGACAAAGTGCTGTGCAGGCACTGTCCACCCCAGGACTTTCTTCCCATGTGGTTACAGGATGCTTGGTTCCTTCTGAGAAAGAGATTCTGGTTCCTTCTGTATCCTAGGCTGGGTTCTAAGTGCTGGGCCTGAAGAGGTGAACCTGGACCTAGGGACTGTGTTGTTGGGAGGCTGTCTGAGACGGCATTATGTGCATGCTGAGAACCAGAGACAACGGCTGAGCTGACTGGGTGGGAAGGGCTGACACTTGGAGGGAGCCACCACGGGGAGACTCTGGTGGAAAGGCACAGGGCCAGCACTGAGTCTCATGCTTCCTTCCATGAAGCCAGGCAGCAGGTGAGGGCTTAAGCAGGATAAAAAGAGAGCTGGGTTTCAGGGGTGTTAGGTTACTGTGTTCTTGGGATGCTGTGTGTATAAAGGGTATGGTGTATGTAGTGTGTGCCATTTAGATGCTCACAGTTCATGTTCATGCTTTAAAGATGGGTGACATGTTCACCCTGTCATCACTCAGCCTTCTCCAGCCCAGTTCCTTCATTCCTGCTCCTGAATCCCATTCTCCTGGCTTGCTTTTTTTCTTAGTTTGATTTTTGTTTCCTTAACAACATCTTGCTGGGTTTGGCAAACTTTGAGGCTTTGTGGAATGGGATTGGCTACCACACCAGTCTGATTTGCTGCTTCCATGCTTGTTCCAGTGCTGGGTGGTGTGATGCATAGCTGTCATGCTTTAGCTGTTCCTATCCTCTGTTCTGCTAAGGGCATGCTAAGGCCACTCTGCTCACTCCATACCCAAGGGACATTAGGTGGCTTTCTTTTTCCTGCCACTCCGGTTCCTGTTGCTGAGCCTAACAAAGATACCCAGAGCCACTTTAGCCTGGAGAAGGGGTGCTTCCTGGAGTCTCCGTCTCGGGCCATTGGAGGTCTGATTGGGATTGTATGTCCACTGAGTGAACATGGGGGAAATGAATATTCTTATCATTCTGTCTTCAGTCTTTGTGTTGGTGGAGTCTTCTGTCCTGTCCTTCAATAAAGCATTGTGTAGTTTTCCATAAAGATCTTATACATCATTCTTAATTTAAAAATAAAGAAAGCATCGTAAAAGCAAATTTTTGGTGGTATCAGTGTTCTGAATAGTAAGTTTTTCCAAGTATTTGTTGCTGGTATGCACATGTATTTAGTGTTTTTATGAAAAGCAAAATCTGGAGGTCTTTCTTAATTTAATGCTTCTTAACTTTTTAAGTATGGTAACTTCCACATACACAAAAGAGATACAGTGATGCAGCAGCTCCCTAGTGTCATGCCACTGTCCCTTGTCACTGTTGTCTGTTCCTGTCTGCTAACCATGTCTGTGAGGACAGTGCTGGGCAATGCTGCTCAGAAGCTGCTAGCTGAGGCGGGCGCTGAGCTCCCAGGGTCGCTGTGGGAGGCAGGCCTGGCAGATCACACATCCTGAGCCTTCTGAGTCCTTCCACATCTCCAGGCTCACCTCCATCTTTTTTCCTTTGCCCTTGAAATTTATTTGTTGAAGGAGCCAGCTTTTCCTGTGGAGTGTAATTGAGTTCATACCCAGTCATTTTGCTGAAGTCTTTTTTATGAATTGCAGTAATTTGTCTGTGAGATCTTTTGAGTTTGCTCTGTAGATGTTTGTGAACAGTGCAGTTTTCTCTTCTCTTCCAGCAGTTTCCCCTACTAATATTTTCCTCTCTTCCTGAGCCAGCTGGGGCCTGTTTTAGGATGCCGAACTGACATGGGACCTCTTGTTTGCCTCGATAAGCCAATAAACCTCAGTGAATGGACAATGATTAGTGCCTCTCACTAAGTCTCACAGCATAGCTGGAGGTGTTCTGAGTCCTCACAGGACAGTCGATAGTGGGTAGACTGTTTGACGCAGCACCGGCTGTCCTCAGTACACAATAGCTTGTGGAGACATGATAGAATGTAAAGTTACAGACAGGATCAAAAGAGGTGGGCAGCACAGCACACTGCTGGCCCTGCCAGTACCCCTGGTGAGGCATGCTGGGAGCCTCCCAGTGTGTGCCACCAGGGTATTGTGCTACACATCACCAGCCCAGAGGAGGTCACTGTTCAGAGTCCCAAGTGCATAAGTAAGGCTCCACCATGGGTCTGTGTTCCAGCTGCAATGCCAGGCCACCATGAAACATGTTCGTTCACCTGTTGCTATTGTAGGAGAAACACCTGTTGGGGACTGTCCCTTGTCTGAATTCATGGAGGAAGGAATATGTGCTCCTTGAATCTCCCTGGGATTTTGCTGCATAACTGTTTTGTGCACAGAAACATTTTGACATCACTCAGTCTTGCAAGGTGTGAAAAGACATTCATGTATTTTTGTTCCTTTCTGGGGAAGTTTTAAAATGTGTGTTTCACTCAGACATTCGGATTTATTGAAATAAAATTGTACACAGTGCCTCTCTCTGCCAGTATCAAGAGGTCAGTACTTCGGACATTAAGTGCACAGCCTTGATGCACCTTGCTCTTGTCCTGGTCCCCCTGCTGTGCCTATTCACGGCCTGATTTCACCTAGAGAAGGGACCAGAAGGACCTGGTCCCTCAGGCCCTCTAGGGGTTGGGTGAATTGTTCCATTCCAAGTGCCCGCAGCCAGGGCTGTGGAGAATGGTGCCAGTGCTGGTATTTTGTTCTTGTTGGAACATGGTCCTGCCATTTTCTTCCTGCAACTGGGACTATGTGTGAGTCACTGTTTCTCCCAGCTTCCTTCTTGAGTTAAAGTTTCTTTGGTTTCTGTTTATGTTTCATACTTTCCCTCCTCCTGACTGTTGCCTTTTTGTCTTCTGACTCCAAGATTGGATGTTTACCTTATGCACATTCAATACTTGGCTTTTATTTCTTGTTAATAAAAGCATTTAAAGTTACAAATTTCCAAAGACTCGCTGCTTTGCTTGAATACTGCACATTTAAACAACATGTAGCATTTTACATCTTTGTTCACTAAATAAATATTTCCTGATTCTCATTGTGATTTTTCTTTGACCCAGGAATTATTTTGAAGTGGATTTCATCATTTCCAAAAGTGTTTGTCTTCTCAGCTGACTTTTAAAAAATGATTTTAAAGCAACTAGAGTGGCTGTGCTTCCTTCAGCACCAGGCTGCCGTGCTAAGGAGCTGGCATTTCCATGGGGGGGGATTTGGGGGATGCCTGGTACACCTGGATCTGCTTTCTTGTGCTGCCTTCTGTCCTGGGTGGCCTGCAGAGGCTCCTGTGGGGCTGGCGCTTGAGCTGAGGAGGTCTTCCAGGCAGGAGAGCTGAAATGCATGGCTCTGGGAGGGAGAACAGCTCCATTCGCCTGGTCCTGCAGACACTGCTGTCCCTTCATGCACAGATCATCACTCAGCACCTCAGAGTCCTCTCTCCACAGGGCCCCATGGAGCACTCTCAGACAACAGGCTGCAGATAGGTGCTCCACTAAGTGGCCTTGTCCAGAACACAGCAGCCCTGTCAGCTGTGGTGGGCTGAAAGGCACGTCTCTGGTCCAGAGAAGGTAAATGTAGGATACAGGAGTTCTAGTGCCCATGTCCACAAATGTTATTCCAGTAAATGGCAATTAAGACACATTCTCTATGGGGTCCACACCTGTGTTGGGCCTCCTGAGACCAGAGCTGGGGAGCTGTCACTCCTCTGCAGTGGGGCCTGTCACCCTGGCTGTTGGAAAGTGGGGTTTGGGGGTATGACTCTGTAGAATTGTGAGACTGTCCTTGGTGTTGTGGTGGTGTTGGTTGCCATTAGATACACTTCTCAGTTTTGGGGCATTGTCAGACTGGTGACAGGTGTCCAAAGCTGGGCCACACCTCTGAGGGTCTCCATCTCAAGATCTTATCTAGGTTGGGGCCAATTTTTGGGAGAACCATGGTTCAGAGAATAGTCTGGAGCATCAGACATTCTGAATTTGGTGGTAGCTTTGAGCCCAGGGAGGTGTGGGAGACAGAGTGGTCAAGGAGGGCTTCCTGTAGGAGGTGGGCCTGAGTGGGACGTGTACATGGACAAGCTAGAAGTAACCATGACTGTCCCTTGTCATCCATAGAGTGGGCTAGATGTTGGACTGAGTAGGGAACTGGTCATTTTTTTTTTCTGCCTGCTCCAGAGAGCAGCAGACATGGGAGGCCTATACAGGGAAGGGTGGGGAAGATGCCCCAAAGTCTGGGGGCTAGGAAGCCAGGCACTTCCACTCAGATGCTGGCTGTGGAAAGGTCCTAGGATAGCCAACAGACATGTGATTACAGGAGGTGGGGCCCAGCTTACAGGGCCAAGTGAGCCTGGAAATATTAGCCATAGGGTTGGAGACTGGGGCAGGGACTGTAAACATCTGCCCTCACCCAAGGACATCAGGTACTGGAGCAGGATTGGGCTGAAATCTGTGTGATGACTGTCAGTGTCTGGGATAAGGTCCTACCCAGCGGGACCATGAGTGAAGGATGCTTCTGTCTAGAGGGTTAGGCTAATGCCTTGGCCCTTTGGCTACCTAGCCTGCAGTGTGGGCTGTTGGGATATGTGAGGAGGCACAGGTGTGGTGAGATCTACAGAGGTGGTCTGGATGGGAACCTCTCCTTCTAGAGAGGCCCTCTAGGTGCTGTGATGGAGAATGGCCCACAGGAAGGGCAGTGTTGAATGTTTCTTGCCCCCACCCCACCGCTCCAAGTTACTTCTGTTATACTCAAGGGCCTTTTAATCCTGGAGGTAGGAGGGCTCTGCTCCTGCCTTTGGGAAACCTTTGTCCCTGCTGAGCCATCCGTTGGTAACAGACTCCCTGCCTCCAGGTAGACATCATGTAGTTAAGGAGAAAGCTACTGTGGGGACAACAGGGAGTCCAGCCTAGACCTGGGTTCGGTGAGAGGGCAGGACATGGGTCCTGAGTGGCAGTGAGCTGTGGTGTGCTGCTGACCACACTGTCTCCCAGCTGCCTGCCTTGCACCCATGAGCCAGAGAGGAGCCACAGCATTGCCCACCAGACAATTGACATCCAGCTAGCAGGCCTGTCAGGACAAGTAGACCTGTCCCTACTGGTCTACTCTGATGGTAACTATGAAGGGCATGAGGGGACGGTGGCAATGCAGCATTGTGGGTTGGAAGTGAAGTCTTGCTGTCACCCCGATAGAAGATCTTGCATTCAAATCTCTAGACGAGAATGGGGAGGGGCTGAGACTAGGAGTGGGCAGCTGTGTCCTGACCTGGAAGCTGCTGAAGAGACTCTCAAAAAGCTCCCCATAGCCCAGGCCACAAACACTCACCTTTTGGTGTCTGTTCAGGTCCAGGGGTCTCCCCTGAAGGCAGAGCCCACCTCACTGCCTTCCATGGAGCCAAGGAAAGACTGCCACAGGGCTCCATGGCTAAATGGTAGGACCTAGCACCACCTATACAATAAAGAGGAAGCCTAATTTCTTCCCCCAGGAGACTGAGGTACTGGTGCCCAAGGTCAGCAATCACTGGCAGCTGCTGTTTGGGTCAGGGCTACAGCAGGCTGAGCCCACCTGCAGATACCACATGTGGAACTGGATTTTACAGGCAGTAAATGCACCTGGCTACTGCAACCAAGATGTAGTGTACCTGAAGTGCAAGTGGTGGGGCCTGTGTGCTGTTGTGTGGTACAAGCCGGCTGAACCCAGGAAGGTGACTCTTGGACTGGGCTCTGGCCTTAGCTCTGGCTGTGTCAAGCTGTAGGCCCTGGCGCTTACACTAGTGGAATAGGCAGTAGCCAAGACGTTCTCATGTCAGGCCCTGCTCCCTGAGAGCTTCCGCCTGAAGCTGCCCACAAGTGAGTCCTTAGGCAGCTTGTCTGCCAGGCCACCACTCTGGCCTCTAGGAAGATGGTCCCACCTTAGCTGCCTAGCTTCTATCTTTCTTCTAGGTGACCTGTTCTGCTTTTTCTCCTTATTGTCCTCACTGCCACTGTCACCGTCTTGAATGTTTCTAAGGCAGTCATTCTCGGCTCCATTCACCCTCTCACTCATCTGTCCGTCTGCTCAGGGTACTTTGAAGCTCTGTGACACTTCATGAGTAAGTTTGACTGCCTGGCTATCTCTTGTCTCTTCCTTACCCAGTCCTGGACAGAGATGAGTTGGGACAGAGTTCCCTCCCTAGGGTCATCTGTTAGTCTCTTGGGCTATGCTGTAAGATGTGTTGGCACACAGCTGAGACCCAGCCTCTTCAAACAGTGCTTGCCCAATGTAGCCTCATCTTAGTGCTGATGCTGTTCTGTTCTGTCCTTGCTATACGAAATTATCAGTGACTTGCTGATTTCATCTGCTGACCTAGGCTCAGTGCTGTGACGTGAAACACGCTGGGTTGTGGCTTACTTACTTAAGAGATGGGACCTCACTGTGTGCTGCAGCCTGGCCCAAACTCCTGGGCTAGGGTGACCCTCTCTCAGCCATCTAAGAGTGGGAGGAACTGACATGACTTACTGTTTTAGCTCAGCATATTTTTCATCCTTGGCAGAGACATTGTCCTGGCAGGTCCAGCACTACAGCATTGAGTGAGTGCAGGTTGAGACCTGGAAGGTAGCATTTACTTGGAGCCAGTTTCAGTCTTTTAGGCTAAGGGCTGTCTTGGCATCTGACAGGTTAATGAGGCCATCAGAGGTTAGTATAGACTCAAGGCCCAGGAGAACATTGAGTGTAGGTCCCAGGTACTGGGGAGCCAGGTTGATATGTGGATATGAATATTGCCAGGGCAGTGGCAGTAGCAGATGAGCTGGACAGAAGGTCCCTCGAGGGGTGTGGCAGCTGTCTAGACAGGTCATAGAACTGGGGTTAGACTGGTTCCCAGAGCTCAGGACTAGCCTGTTCAGATTTACCCTCCTACCCCCTGCCCAAGTGAGAGCACAGAGAGGACTGAGATATCCCATGCCTTTGGGTACAGCAAACCTGTAAGAAATACATTTACAATGTCCAGTCCATTTGTATTTGCATATTTGGAGAAATTACATTATTTATCCTATCTTGATAAGTCCAAAGCTCTGTACCTAATTTATCTTCTATTATAACTAAGAAAAACTGCAACAATAATTATCTAGACTTCAACTATATCAAAGATCCCAGAAGGATATAATATTATTTGAGTATTATTATTTGGCAAGTATAGTGGAAGCCACTTCCAAACCTATATAAATGACATCTGAGTGCCTGGACAGTCACCTGAAGTTCCTTTGCAACACTAAGACATCTATCTTCTTTGGCCTACAGGCCTAGAATATCTGACAGACTTTTCTGAGAAGCAGAAATTTTTGAAGGATTGTCCTACCCTGCCTTGGAATGGTTCGGCAGTCACTTTTCTTTGTGTCCTGCTTGTTTGGTTTGGTCAGCATATTGTCAGCAGTGAAGGCAAGGGCAGTTTCTTGCCTCAACTAGCTTTTGCCACAAAGAAGGCAAATTCCATATGGAGGTTCTTAGAATTCCATCATCCTTTTTTTTGAAGGAGATTGGTGCTGCCAGGAGCAAATGTGTCTTTTCGTCATGAAAAGCACAATGTTAACAAAACATTTTAAATGTCATATTCTGTAGGTCTTTGAAGTGTTTAAAGACCATCTATCTGTTTAACCTTCAAAACATATCTAACATGACTACAAGTTTGATTATTATAGATGACTAACTACTAACCTGTATTTCTTAATTACACATAAAATTTTAAGTGAGCTGCAAAAGCACAACACCACAAATACAAGTAGAAACAATATATACACTATAAAAAACCCTTAAATTTGTATCAATATACAAAAATACATATCACTATAAAATATTTAAGACTAATAGTTGTTTTTTTTTGTTTTGTTTTTTGAGACAGGGTTTCCCAGTAGTTATGGAGGCTGTCTTAGAACTTGCTCTGTAGACCAGTCTGGCCTTGAACTCACAGAGATCCACCTGCCTCTGCCTCTCAAATGCTGGGATTAAAGGTGTGTGCCACCACCGCCAGGCTAGTAGTTGGTTTTTTAAATTTTTTAGTTTAAAAGTAGATTAAATGATCTACCTTTTTATTCTAACATTTCTATATCTCCCTTTTTATATTCAGAAAGATATTCTTGAATTTAATCTCCTTTGTTTAGCTTTCTCTCTGACCATGACCAATAACAACTTGCAACCAACCCTCCTAAACAATGTCAAATATCCATAACCCACCAAGTGACCAAAAACCACCCACTTGAGTATGTGGGCATTGTGTTCTCTAGACCGCTTCCTGTTGTCTGGGGGTACTGGCATCTTTGGGGACCCTGAAAAAAATAGAATAGTCTTTGAGTTAGGACCCTCTCAGCCAGAAGTCTTGAAGCTGTTCTGGATGCAGAACTCTGAGGTAACTGCAACAGAGGCAACCTGAGAGGCTGGATCACCTGGGCCATCGTTTTTATTGGTGTCTGGTTTCCTTGCTCTGAAAACACATGAATTTTCAAAGGTAACATACATATCTGTGTTAATACATGTATAGACTTACATTGCACACAGCTAGCCAAGGATGATTTTTGTTTGTTTTGTTGTGTTTGAGCAGATAAAATATACATAGCCTGTCTTGTAGTTTTTCTGGGTTTATTTCTTTATGTCTATAGCCAGGATTTTCAGGGGTCTCCCCCATTCAAACCTGATCCTCGTTAACCTTGAATGAATTCACAGCCTTTCGTTTTCTATGGAAACAAAAGCATAACCTCTTCTCCAATGCAACGTATTTTTTGACTTCCACTTTGAAGCTAAGATATTTTAAAAATATATAGGTTGGTTTAATTTAGCAGTTTTCATAATTCAGTGTCTCTCAGCAGCTATGTTGTTTGTTCATCAGAAATAAAAAATTCAAAGACAATACAATAATACATAGGATCCAGACTCCCTGTGTATTTCCCATCTCTATGTGGTTTATTCTCTTTTTTATTACTTTACTTATTCTTTAAAGACTATTTTAAAACTATTTATTTTTATTACTGTTTATACCCTTTTTCTTTTTTGTTCTTAAGCCTATACATACTGTTAAACACACTGTAACCTGTTTAGAATATTTTCCTGTCTGGATCTGCTTTGCTGCATATCTGTAACCTTTTCTGTTTGCATGAGCAAAACTGAAACCACCACACAGCTTAGCTCATGATGTGCTGGCAGCATCCAGGAGATATGTCTCTGTACTGTGGCCAGCATGAGAGACTGTGGGACTAGGAAGCCATGTTTGGCTCTATTTTTGTGTATTTGGAACCTTTTAAAATCTTTCTCAGGTCTTATGTGTAAATACGTGCCCCACAGTGGGCATCGGATGAAGCATTTATCTAATTATTCTTTATCAATGAGAACTCAGGAGTAAGAATCTGAATGATCACAGAAGAGGTGGAAAATCGACCAGTGACCTCCTCTTCCTCACTCACTCATGGTTCCAAAAGGGCCAAGACCCTCTCTAAGCCCCACCATACTACTTCCTGTGTCTGCCTGCCTGTTCTCAGTCCTCTAAAACCTCTATGGCACAGAGGGCTCCCGAGTCTTGTCCAGGAGCCTTTGAACACTACTCTCCCTCCCCAGGGATCCATAAGCATTCTCTCACCCTGAAGACTACCTCCTGCTATGCGTGTGCTAGAGGCTTTCAGTTTGGCTCAGACCAGGAATCTTGCTTCGTCTTGCTTGCATAGATGGCACTATGCACAGAGCCCAATCCAGCAGCCACCTGGGCAAGTACCCCTGAGAGCCGGTAGCACCATTTGGTGCCACTCCTTGGTGAAGTTGGCTGTGTCTTTGGGAGGTCTGAGTTTGTCATCTGCCTCTGGAGAGCCTCCCACAACTGTTCACTCAGGCCTTGGATAAGGGACGATAACCCTTGGATAAGGCAATGATAACCCTAATTAGGGGAGAAGACACACAGGCCAAGTACACCTCCTTTCTCCTAGTGTCCATATGCTATCTGAAGCCATGCTGCACCTTCCATTTCTGTTGTGCCTTATGAATCAATCCAACATGGACCTGACAAAGTGGGATGAGACAGCGTAGGGTACCTGTGTTGGGTTTTGGCAAGGTAGCTGTGCCCCAGGAGTATTATGGCTGTGTGGAGACACATGGCCAGGTGTCCATGGCTACTTGGTGTCCTGGGGTGCTTCCTGAGCTTTGAGTTTATGCTGATCTCAGAAGTCATATCTGGGATGTGTAATTGTGCCAGAGTCTAGTCTAGGATCTTGGGGCTGAGTACACAGAATGGTCCTCTATTGCCTATAGGAGGGCAGAGCTTTGTTAAGAAGACTTGGCCAACTGGGCTTGCTAGGCTAGGTGGGTCCTTGGCTGGGCAGCTGGGCATGGGAAGTCAGGGTACGGTGGCTCTGATGGAGAATAAGGGCATATTTGCATATGCTTTGCATATGCTGTGCTCCATCTCTTTGTTCATGGACATGTAGCCACATATAGTACTTGTCTTCATGTCAGTCCTATGATGTCAGCCATGTGACATCTACCCAATGGAGGAATAGGACTTTCTACTTTGTCCTGAGTCCAAGACCTAGCTACTTATCTTACTTTTGACACTTAGTATCTAGTTCCTTACTCCTGGCTTTGGCCCCACAGACCTTCCTTTCTTGCTCAGTTGGGGCTCACTTTTGGGTTGGCCCCATTTCTGGGTCCCATCCTCTTCATGCACTTGACTTGTTTCTAGCATTATTGTGAAAATTTTGCATGGCAAAGGTTTTCTCTTTTTTTATGGGTATTGATACTTAGGAGAGGAGTTGCTGGTCATGTGGTTGGGGTGACTTTTAAAGATGTGTCCTCTTATGAAAGACTTTGAGCAGCAGGTGCTTATTGGCTCTCCACCCTCACAGGGCCAGCTGATGCCCACGGTTAGTCATTACATGTGGTTTTTCATCTGCACTTTCCTGGCATTGCATGCTCATGGGCATTGGCCATCTGCACTCTCTCCATGCGTGTCTGCTTAGCTCCATTGTCAGTGTTCTGTTGTGTTGTCATGTCGTGAGTTGGCCTCTTCTGGATACAAGGTTTTTGTCAGTGTCGGCACTTGCATATTTTCTTGTAGACTATGGCTTGTTTTACTTTTCTTAACTATGGGTTTTTGAAGGTCACACACTTTGCTGTTCATGCAACATCTTCTATTGTTTTTCTGGTTGTATCCTGCCTGAGAAGACTTTGACCAGCACAAGGCTACAAACTGTTGTCTCCCCACTTTATTTCAGATGTTTAAGCTCCAATGTGTATGTCTGTGATGTGTGTTCCTATCTGCATTTGGGAAGCTGAGGTTCTGACCTTGTTGGTTGAGAGATGTTTCTTTCTCCATTGATCACTGAGCTCTTTTATCTTCTTCAGTTGAGGTGGGTGTTTGTCTGAATAACTGCTTTCACCAGGACCACGCTGTCTTGATTGCAGGGGCTATAAAGTGCATCTTGAAATAAGTTGCAAAGTGATTCCTCCTGTTTTCTGAGGGGTTTGTGCAGAATCAGTGTGATCCTTCCTGTAAATATTTGGCAGAATTTACCAGGGAAGCCTTCAGAGCCTAGAGTTTCCATTGAGAGAGATGCTGAATTATATGTTCAGTTCATATTCAGTTAATATTTCCTTCTGGCTACAGTGCCACCCAAAGTGTCTGCTGCTTCTCAAATGACCTGCATTTTAAAGGCCTTACGCATTTCAAGTAAGCTGTCAGAACAATGGGATGCTGTGTGTCCTCTTCCTGTCTGTAGGATCTGCAAGTGGTTTCTCCTCCTCCTCTGTGCCTGGTGTTGCTGGTCTGTGTTTGCTGTGTACATGCGTGCATGTGTATGTGTGTGTGTATAGACAGGGTCTGACTGCATAACCCTGGCTGACAAGGAGCTTGCTATGTAGATCATACTGACCTGGAACTTGAGGTGACCCTTGTCCCTCTGCCTCCAAGGTGCTAGAATCACAAGATTACAGATGTGCACCACCACACTCAGGGTTATTCTTTTGTTCTGATTGGTATAACTTTATTGTTTTAGGTAATCTAAGATAGAATTGGAGTTAATATAACTAATGTAAAGTTATCAGTTTTAATGTTTCAAAGGAGCAGGTTCTGATTGTGTTGATTTTTCTCTTATGTTGGTTAATTTTTTTCTCACCTTCATTGCTTGCTTTTTTCTGCTTCCTTTGGGTGAATTTTGCTTTTGATCTTTTTAAAGGTCATCAATTGAGACCATTCTTTTCTGATATGTGTTTGTTGATATCAGTTTCCCTCTGTATATTGTTTTACTTGTATAAATTAAACATATTGTTTCCTGTTTATTCAGTTAATATTTCCGGACTTCCCTTGTAATTTCTTATTCTACTTACGTTTTAAAAGAGTGTGCCACTTAATTTCAAGTACTTATGCATATCCATGGGCACCTTCGTGCTGCTGGTTCCCAGTTCTCTTCTGTCCAGAGAAAGTGCTTTTGTGTGGTGACTTATGCTTTAAGCCTACAGAGATTTGCTTTATGGTCTGAACTATGACACATCCTAATGAGTGTCCCCATGCACTGACAGGAGTGTGTGCTCAGCCCCTGTTGGGTGACATTGACTGGTGCTGTGCTCAAGTCTCTATCTCCTCACTGATTTCTGCCCACTTGCTTTGTCAGCTTCTGTGACTTAGCTCTGGTTGTGGGTTTGCAGTTTCTCTCTCCAGCCTTATCGGTTTGTCTTCACATATTTTCAAGCTGTGTAAGTGTCCTTCTCTTCTCCTGGCTGTACTTCTGCACTCTGCTGTCTGATGTTGGTACATCCATGGTGTATTTCCCATTCTTTTTACCTTGCATCATATACATTTTATAGAAGTAGAGTTATGCATGTTCTGTGTGGATTCTTGCTTCTCATTGTCTCACTCTGCTCTGTAACTGAGCCACCCTGTGGAAACTGGAAAACTCCATGCGTGCTCTGCCTTCTCTACTATGAAGCAATATAAGAACACATGGGGTGTGACTGGAACTCTAGGAAAATGAATCATAATTGTGTTGAATTTCAGTTCATTACAGTTTACATTCAGACTCCACCCTGGCTGTGGGCTGCTGGCCTGGCCACCTCCTGTCCAGCCATTCACCTCTTGTGCTGGCAGTGCTGGGTGTTTGTTCCACTCTGTCCTCTTGATACTTGCTTTTGGTATTTCCCTCTTGCCCTTTTGCTTTTCCTGCCCCCATTTTCTTGGAACAATGGATTAGTTGAGCATTGATCAGTATCATTTTTACCATTGTTACGTTTTATTTTCATGTTTTATCTTAGTGGTTGCTTTCTGATTCACAGTATGTATCTTTAACTCTTAAGCTGGCCTTCAGCCATGCACCCTTCTGCCTTCATGGTGTCATTGCCCTTGTTCCTTCCCTTCCTGTCTCTTTATAATTATTTTGTGTGTTCCCCTCATATGTTAACAGCCATCATTAATGGCACATTGTAACTGATTACACTTTAACGGTCAGTTGTCCTTTCGATACACAGAAATGAGAAAATGCCTGTTTAAACTTATTTCCCCTTGCACCATCCTGGCTTTCTTCAGTTCTTTATTTAGACCAAGATTTCCTTTGCTTGGTGCTTCCAACCTGAATAACTTACTCCAACACATTCTGTGGTGCACATCTGGTTGGGACAGACTCTTGGCTTTAATTTGTAGAAAATAAATATCTACTCCATGTATATTTTTGAAATATATTTCCAGTGGGTATAGCGTTCAGTTGGAAGTTTTTTCTTTCTACACTTCAAGGTGCTGTACTGCATTGTCTCCCACCCTGCTCCATGTGCAGTGCGGCTCCTGTAGCTCCACTGTCCCATGCCCTGGCTCTGTGGATGTGTTTAATACTCTGCTTGGGACTTATTGACATGTAGTTGCTGCTGTTTATACTTTCATAGTATTTGGGTGCTTTTGGTCATTATTTTTCAAAACTTTTTTGAGCGCTTGCTTGCTTGTGTGCCCCTCCTCCCATGTGTACCTAGACTTCAGGATGTGGCCAGGGATCCTGGGCTGCCTTTCACGTTTCTTGTCCTTTTTCTTTTGCTTAATTTCTCCTGTGCTTGTTCAAGTGCACTAGCCCTTTAATTCTATTCCATGATTGCTCCCTAGCAGTGAATAGTTACTCCCAATATTCCTGCTGCCTCACCCGTTCCTCTTGTGCTGAGGGCTGAGGGTTAGACTTAGAGCCTTGCCCATGTTCAACAGGCCAATTACCACTGAGCTGCATCCCACATATATGCTCCATAAAGCTTGTATAGACATAAATCTGTTCCTGGCTGGTGTCCTGGGCAGAGCTTCAGAGTGCCGTGTCTTCCCCGCTCTCACCCACTGTGTTGGCCTCACCTGTAGTGACTGTGCCTCACCATGCCTAAGGTCCACTTTGTGAACCTTTGAAGCCACTGGGTTTTCCCAGGGCCCCTCCCTGCGTGGCAGGCTCCTGTGAGCAGCTCAGATTCTCTCACTCTCATGATTTGCAGCACTGCACTGAGTATTATCACTTTTCAGAGAGTCCTTTCCAGTGTTTTGTTTCCAACAACAGGATGGAGCTCAGGCCCATGCTCCTTAGCAGATGCAGCTCTGGGATACACATCACAATCGTAGGATTTTGCTTCATTTTTCCACAGTCTCTGTGTAGCCTAGGCTGGTCTTGAACTCTCTGTTCTATTGCTTCTGCCTCTGAGGACTGTATTACAGGTGTGGCTATCACACCTGACAGCCACAAAGGGCAAAATCTAGGCCTTCTCCTCTCTAGTGCCCAGCTGCAATTCTGCTTTCTTGGCATCCTGTGGTTGGCAGAGTGCACCAGGTGCCCCTCTCTGTACTCTGTTGCCTCACAGGTAGGGGGCATCCTGGCCTTGCAGACATTATTTGCCTCTCTTTGGTTCAGCCTTGGCCGTGTTGGTACAGTGTTGTCCATGCAAGCTGGCTAGGAGACAACCGATGCCGTGTGCCTGAGCAGAGCAATGAGGTGCTCTGGGAATTTTTGGGGCTCTGGGAGAGGAAACCCTGACAGTTTCTGGAGGCTGGAAGCTGAGGAACTAATTTGACCCAGGCCGTTGTGGTGAGAACTCCTCTTGCAGAGGTTAGGGCCTCCTTGAGCCCCTGTGGCCTCTTTCCCTGTCAGACAGAACCTTTCCTTCTCTAACTGGGCCATGAGCACAGGGCTTTTACCACCAGACTAGGCAAAGAAGGGTTGCTGGGCTTTGGCTTGGTGCACAGAGAGGGTGGATTGGATTAGACTGGGCAGAAGGGCGCTGCCTGTGAACAGTCAGTATCTCCGCAGGTGGTCAAACCCTAGGTCTCTTCAGCAGTTCTAATATGAGCACTGAAGGTTTGGGGTGCCTTTCTTACCTTCTGAGAGGACACTAGGCTGTGACATTGCAGATGGCCGTGTAGTGCACTACCCCAGCTCTGGCTCTTAATAACACTCTGACTTCACTCCCTTTCCAGTTCAGCTCCTTTCTCAGAGCACTTTCCTTGTATCAAATATATGTCCTTTGGTCGCAATGCCCTCACTGAGCCTGTAGGCAGTGTGGGAGCTGAGAGACAGGGCACAGCTTGAGGCCTAGCAGTTGCTGTGCAGGGTGATATCTGGCAGGAGTATGGCAGGTGGCCTGGAGTGCTCTGGAGAACAGAGTAGCCATGAGACTTGTGTACCCTCTTCAGGTCCCTGGTGTTTCCCAGCTTTCTAGTGCCTCACTTACTCACCTACTGCCTGGGTAGTACTCAGATGGCCAGAGTGGACTTGGAGCCCCATGGCTATGCAGCTGGTTACTATGCTCATGGCAGGGGCAGAGGTCACTTCACAGGACTGGAAGGTGGTGTTTCCTTCATGCCTTTCTGCCTTACATTTCTTCTGAGTTCCTATTTACCCATGATGAGTTGCTCAGAGATCAAGTGGGCTTCTGGACATTTATTTAGCATCCTTCAAGCTAAATAAATCTCCAAGCTTTGTTCTGTGCATCCTGACAAATTCCTGTGCCCCTGTACTCCTGTTACACCTGGTGTTGACTGTTGACACTTGTGTCCGTCCACCTTCCCCTGTGACCTGGTGCTGACTGTGGGCACTTTTGTCTGTCCACCTTCCCCTGTGACCTGGTGCTGACTGTGGGCACTGGTGTCTGTCCATCCTCCTGGTTCCCTTGTCACCAGCATTTTCTAACTCTGGCAAAGCAGCTTTGGCATTCTTATACAAGTTTCTCTTAGACTTGGTTGGGAGTTAGTTAGTTCTCTGAGCCATTCAGGGCATGATAGGCCTATCTTCATTGCATGAGCCTTGCCACTTTTTGCTCATGCCAGAGTGATTTTTTGATGCTTCCCTAGTGTTCTTTAAGATGTTATTAAATTGAGATAGAATTTACCTAGCACTAGGATAATCAGTTTAGCCACACTGATGAAGAATCAGTGCTTTTAGCATATTCACCTACCCCCTGATTTAATTTCTGTTACTGTGATAAAACATTCCAAGAAAAAGCAACTTTGGGGTGAAAAGGTTTACCCAATGCCAGGTTATTCTCCATTGCTGCAGGAAAGTCGTGGTGGTAGGTTCTGGAGGCCATCAGTTACATTATAGTCAGAATCGGGGAAGGAATGAAGGTGTGTGTACTTACTGCTCAGCTAGCTTTCTCTCCTTTTACTCAAGGCTCTGTGGATGCAGATTCTGGAATGTGAATTTTCAGTTGGGAGGCTGGGGTCCAAGGAGCAGGCAGAAAGCTTCAAAGAACTAGAGTGTGCTTGTTCTGAGTGTTTATTAGGAACAACTGAATATACAGGCACTATGCAGTCATTGAACTATGTTTACAAGGAATAGAAGGTTTCTCTTAACAGATCGCCAGTGAGAACAAAGACAAGGAAGTGCAGACAAGAAATATGCAGGAGCAGAGCAAGCCTTTGCATCTCAGAAAAGTAATTCCACTCCTTGAGCTAGAAGTGCCCATCGAACAGACCATGTTCTTTTGCCCTTAGTGTGCCAGGGCCTGTGTATCCTTAAAATGTGTTTCTTTATTAGCCCAGGCTGCTGGCAATACCAAGGTCCAAAACTTGGGGGCAGGTATTGCTTAAGTCCAGGCTGAGTTTTCTTACCAAGTAAAGCAGTCAAGATAATTTCCAACAGACATTCCCACAGCACCCTGAGGAAGATGGTCCCTCACTGAGACTCTCCTTTCAGGTGATGCTAGGCGGTGTCATGTTGAGAATTTAAACCAACCAGCACAACATGGTTGGCCAACTCTCATCACTCATAACTCCTGAATTGATGACAGATGACAGAATTGTCATCTCAGAGAGGTTCCCAGCACACGTTCTTAACCTGCAGCCTGTCTGCAGCCTGATATGCTCCAACTCTGCAGACCTGCCATTTCTAGGAGTATAGTGCAGATGGAGTCATGTAGCTCCTGAGTTGTGCTGGGCACAGGTACTGGGTACATCACATGGTAGCATGTGTCAGTCAGTACCTCCCCTCCCCCAATAACTTGTCTATTGTTGCGCATGTGGGTGGCCTATACCTCTCCCTGAGATATAGAGTTATTCTGAGTGTCCTGCTGGTTTTGTGAGGACAGAAGTCCTCACCCTTCTTGGTGTGTGTGCCTTAGAGTAGAATTGTGCATGTGCACCATAATGGGATTGCAGGGCACAGGCCCTGAGTGTTCTCTTTTATGAGGTTGATATCATCAATTGGATACTTATGAGGCAGGGCTCTGGAAATACCTTTGAGGAATTGTTAAAGTTAGCCTCTGGGAATAAATTTCTGGGAAGGATTGTCTTGAATAAGTTGAGATGGAAATACCCACCCACTGTGAGTGGCACCATTTCCTAGGTAGGGTATCCTGGATAAGACCCACATACTGTGAGTGGCACCATTCCCTAGGTAGGGTATCCTGGATCTTCTAAGAGTGGAGAAAGTGAGCAGAGCACTAGCATGTACACATCAAGCCAGCAGTCTCCACTCTGTGGAGTGAATGTGGACAGAGTTTGCCAGTTCTCTCAAATGCCTGTTACTGTGACCTCCTGCCATAAGGACTGTGACCTGGAACTGTGAGCCTGATGAGCCCTTTCTACCTTAAGTTGCTTTTTTGTCTGATTATTTTATCACAACAGAAAAGAAACTAAGACAGAGTCATTGCAGCCTGAGTGGTGGGAAGGCAGGTATGGGTGCCCATCCCTGACTCTCTGGGAGACAGGGGTAGGGCACAGTGTGCCTGTCCCTGGGGCCCCATTGTATCACAACCCAAGCATCTGGGGGTAGTGATTTCATAGACAGCACCATCAGCTGTCTCCTCTCACTTCTTCCCAGGGTGATGCTCGTGACATCCAGGAGTTATGGCAGGACACATTGGCCAATCAATGTCTTTGGAATCAAATTCCTGGCCTGGGCCCTTTCTCCATCCTGCTGCCCTGGACCACTGAAGTGACACTGGAGGCCTTGCTGGTATGTGGCCTTTCTCTGCTGATACCACCATGTAGTCCAACCCCAATTTTGCAGGTGCCCTTTCGCAGTATGAGACAGGCGCCTTGGCTGCCCTGTCCCCAATGAACAGATGTTCATGATGGTCCTTCCCAAACTCCTCCTCTCTTCCAATTTCCTCTACATCCTCAGTGTGATCGAATGAGGCTGTGGAAGGAGTGTATCCTAGATTCCCTTGAATGTACAGGGCTGGCAGGGAGAGGGATGAGAGCCAAACCCTTGTGCTCAGGGAGAGGGGGAGGTTTTCCATAGGCTTGTGGTATGTGGGCCTGCGGCCTGTCCAGGTAGGCCTATGCTGGGCAGGAGTGGGTTGAGCCTAGTGTTTAGGGTACAGAGGTTATCTGTGCTGTCTTTTGCCCAGGTGTCCTTTGCTCCATTTCTGCCATAGTGACTGCACATTGAAAGTGTACTCACAGGAGAAAGAGTCATTTTATTTATCCTCTTGGGCAGTGACCTCTCCAGAGCAGAGCCCCCAGTCCTTGGGACATCTATGAGTGTAGCCACTACATCTCTGTACCTATGTATGGTGCCACATGCACACTTACACACTCATTCTGTCCACAATTACATGTGCATACCTGTGGCTGAGCCAGTCTGAGCTCAGAGCCTGAGGCCAACACAGCCCTGTGACTTACTTCTCTGTGGCACTACCCCTTATTTTAGGAGCCACAGTGCATCTGTGGCCTCCTGCTGAGACACATGCATGGGTGCACTCATGGCAGTTGCATGCCACCTTGTATTGTGTCACGCCCTCATGTTCAGCTGTGTCTCTGTTGTACCCCAAGCTCAGTGATAGACCCACACAGATGAGAATGTCTCAGTGGACACAGACTGGAGAAGAGAAAGCTTGTGGGTTTGGTGCTGCCCTATGGAACTCCAATCCTCTATGATGGTCCCACTGGCCTGTTCTGAGCTAGACTGGATTGAGGTCTAGGCCCCAAGAAAGAGGTGCCCATGGTCCTGCCTGTGAAGCTATGCCCTAAGGGTTGGAAGGAAAAAGGGGACCCTTGTGGGCGGCCTCTCACCATCATGACATAAGATGTGGGCATGTAGACCTGAGGGGCTTTGGCAAGCCTGGTGCTTTTCTTGCCCACTCAGGCTGTGCTACAGGCATAGCTCCATTCCTTGAGTAGCTTCTGGCATCAGTGAGCCCCAGGCTATGGGCTTCTCACTGACCAATGATGAAGTGCCTGGTTCACGTGTCCTCCCTTGCTATCTGTACTGTGTCCCCTGGTCCTCACACAGGCCTGTTCTTGGCATCCTTGGCAGGTTCCTGATCTTGACACAGAGAGCAAGTTGTAAGCACTCCTCAATTCTGTTTCTTGTTTTGGATTCTGAGCAATACACTCTGACATGCCTATCTGACTGTAGAGAGTCTGGACACATGAGCTTTCTGGAAGCTACTGTTTACATGTGGCATCTCTGGACTCTTTTCACAACTCCATCTCCTCTGTGCAGATTGAAGTGATGAGTGTTCTAGAACCTGCTTTCCCAGTCAGAATGCCTGGGAACCCTCATCAGTAGATAATGTTACTGGTTGCCTGTGGCCTTGCAGTGCCGAGTTGGCTGCATCTTAGAGCTATAAGTGTGGTTTAGTGACAGTCTATTGTTCATCTTGGTGTCATTCCCTCTTTTGGGGCTCTCTCACTGGTGGGCATTTAAAGTACTTTGGCCACTTGTCTTGGAGAGAACATTCCCAGCAGAGTTAAGGAGATGTCCTGAGTAGAGGGTCTGGCCTACAATGCCCATTGCCCACCACTCTGGTCTGAGATTGAGGGGCTCAGCAGCAGCCCCTAGTCCAGTCTTATGCTTCCTGACACTCCCTGTATGTTAGATCCTGGCCAGGTAGCAGGCCCAATCTGCTTGTTATGGCTTTCTGAGGTCTTCTGTGATCCCATCAGAAGAATATATATCATACAGATGCCATTAGCATTTAAAAATTTGAAATTAGCAGAGGATTGCCATTTCCTTATTTTTCCATGTTGACAGAGCTGTCTGCTTTAAAATTATTATTATTATTATTATTATTATTATTATTATTATTATTATTATTAGTGTGTGTGTGTGTGTGTGTGTGTGTGTGCATACACATGCCACAGGACATTTGTGGAGGTCAGAGAACAACTGTGTATGGTTGGTCCCTCCACATGTACAGGGGTCTGGAAATCTAACTCAGGTCCTCAAGCTTGTGAAGCAGACACCTTTACCCACTGAGCAGTCTTGTTGGCCAGTGCCATCTTCTTTTTGTATTCTGAGTGAACACACCATCCATTGTGCACTTCAATGGGAAATGCCATTTCAACTCTGCAGTGGCAGGAGTGATCCCCAAGGAGCAGGACAGTTCCAGACACTGAGTAGGTCAGATTGTCTTGGGTATTGTATGCTGAGCCTGTCAACCTTGTCATGTACCAGGTGGTGCTACTTGGTCCACAGGGTCCAGCCTAGGCCTCCATGTTATAGCCATACCACCTCAAATTTGATAATGAAAGTTGTATCAACAATTTCATGGTTTGGTAGTGGCAGGGACAATGTTTGTCTGACTGTGGGTGGCCTATTGTCAGCCCAATATGCTGTTCAGAGTCCTAGGTACTGGGCTGGTTAAATGGGCTGTGATTCTAGAGTCCCATCTTACAGTGTTTGCCTGGTGCCATGGGGCAGGAATTGTTGTCTGTCTGCGGGAGACTGATGTTGCATAGACTGGATCCACACTGGATTCTGGGGTCAGCCTGGGTCAAGGTGTATGTGGGAGTCTCTCTGGGCAGTGAAGAAAATTCCTGTATGTCAGATTTGCAGGCCAGATAGCTTAGTTAGGGTTTCTATTGCTGTGATAAAACATCATAACTAACAGCCACCTGAGACCATGTTGGTGTCCAAGGGCCATGCTGCTTCTGAGGCCATACTGATCTGGGTAGCTTGTGCTGCCACCAGGGCCATGATGACATCTGGGCCTAAGCTGCTGCCAAGGGCCATGTCTGGGTCCGTGGTCCTGTTGCAGCTGGGATCTGTGTTGATGTCCATGGCTGACTCGACCCCCCATGGGAGAGCTGTCCCCCACTCCACCTCGCCCCTACCCCCATACTTGGGAGAGATGGCCCCACCCCTCACCACAGGTGTAGGAGAGCTGGCTGTGTCCTTGCCTGAGGTGGGTGGCCCCAGCAGCCCCAACCAGCTCAGCTGCCTCCCAGGCCCACATCCTGGGCCTTGAGTTGGCCCACCCTATCATCTACCCCATCTGTGACCTGCTGGAGTACATGAAGGAACTGGTCTTGTAGAATGATAACCACAGGATCTCCATGACTCAGGGAAGCAGCAGGATAGCCAAGAGGAGTTTCTGTGAGGATCCAGTGATGATGGTGTGCCTGAGGCCAGAGACCTTGAAGCAGACCAGTGACTCGTTGCAATGGACATGTGCATGTGGGGCCGATTAGACAAAAGGGCCTCCTGTATAACACACCGCAGCTCCCAGTATCACCAGGGTGAGCAGAGAGGTATTGGAGAGGTGGGAAAGTTAGAGGAGCAAGGTGGTTTCTTTGTTTTGTTTTGTTTTTAATTAATTTGGGGGGGTTCTTTTGGGGAATGATGCAGGGCAGATATGGAGGGACTGAGAAGTGAGTAGGATTGGGGTACATGATGTGAAATTCCCAAAGAATCAATAAAGAATTTTGGTATTCAAAAAAAACTCCACAGGGATTGGGGACAGGGACTAGCAGCAGACACAGGAACAAGCTGGGGAGGTTTGAGCCTGAGGAAAGGGCCTAGGGAGCAGAATCTGGAGAGGAGTGCAGTTTGCTGGCAGGAAGGTCACTCACTGGTTCTGGCTGGTGGACCTGCTCCTGAGTGGCAGGAAGGGGAGTCTGTTGCCTGATTTTGGGACCCATTCTTTCTGCCTGATTGCCTCATCCAACCTTGGTGGAGGAGTGGGTGCCTGGTCTCATTGCAGCTTGATATACACTGTTTGGCTGATATCCATGGGATGCCTCCTGCTTGTATCTGAAGAGAAACAGTGGAGGGGAAATAGATTGAGGGGTGCTGGGAAGAGGGGAAGGAGGGGAAACTTTGGTTAGGATGTAAAAACAATAAAATGAAATAAATTAATTAAAAACAAACAAAAACACCATGATCCAAAGCAAGTTGGCAAGGAAAGGGTTTATCTGGCTTACCCTTCCACATCATAATCCATCACTGAGGGAAGTCAGGACAGATCTCAAACAGGGCAGAAACCTGGAGGCAGGATCTGATGCAGAGGCCATGGAGAGTTATTGCTTGCTGACTTGCTCATCATGGCTTGCTCAGCCTGCTTTTTTATAAAACTTGGGACTACCAACCCAAAGATGGCACTACCAACAATGGGCTGGACCCTCACCTGTAATCACTAATTAAGAAAATGTACTACAGCTAGATCTTATGGAAGCATTTTTTCAGCTGGGGTACCCTTTGTTCAGATAATGCTAGCTTGTGTTGAGTTGACAAAGATCGAGCCCGCACAACAGGCTTCCTTACCCTACCCTGATGCCCTAGGTGGTCTTAGTTCCTCTGAGTGAGTAGTTCAGATGTAGGTCAGGGCCTGCGACCTCTACTGGACAATACTCCCTGTCTCTCTTAGTACTCTCAGTCCTGGGAACTCTATTGCTCCTGCCCAGTGGAAGACAGGTGCCACTTCCTGTGGGCTGCAAACAGGGGCCAGCCCATCTGTTGTGATCCCTGCTTTGCACTTTGTTGTCTGATGAGATCACTCTTGCTACTTTTCTCTTAAGGGATATCTGTTGCTTCAGGAATAGTAGCAGCAGATCTTAGGGGTGCTCTGGGTCATTTCAGAGAACCATTGCGTAGATGGAGGAGGTCCCCTTATGGTTGCCCTTCATACCCTATCTCTCCTCCCTCCACAGTCTCTGTCATCCGAGTCAACTTTGTACTGTACCCAACTGCCTTCCTTGGTCCCTTTCATTTCTGCCCACTACTGCTGGGGATGGGTACATGCGTACATATGCACCAGAGGAGATTGCAAAAGGGTTCCATCCCAGAGGCCATCACAGAGGATGTGGAGGGTGTGAGATGGATCCATGACCTCTCTTGGTATGTGCTAGAGGGACTCTATTGCCCTCTGCCCACTGTAATTTCTGGAATGTTCTATGAGCCTCTCCTAATCTTCTCAGGAAGGTGTGGTGCTTTCTATTCAGTTCCCAAATTGTTGGGAAAAAAAATAAGACTCTGGAGTAGGGGAGTCAGAAACCTGAATAGGTGGAGCTAGAAGTGACCTCTGAGGATGTATTCATAGTTCAGCTGGCAGGGCCTCCTGTCTCCAGGTGTACAGCTCACCTTTCTTTCTTTAGCCCAGGACTGGCACATGAAAAGGTAGCAGAGGGATCAGGGTGATCCTGCACCACAGGCCGGTACACAGCATCACTTTTAGAGTCTTATCTTAGCACTCAGCATGCTGCTGCCCGAGCTCCAGCATCAGGACCACAGAGCCTTAGTGCATTGTATCCCAGCCTGCCGAGGTTGAGCACACCTGTACACAGAGACCTGATAGCTCAGGTGCATGAGCAAGCCACTTCTCTCAGGTGCTGCTGGATCTGTGGTTGATTTATCTGTGGCTGAGGGAAGATGCAGACTTGCTTTTAGATGTACTCTGGAGGCCAGAGTTCACAGATACAGACAGGGCCTCTCATTTCACAAAGGAAAACTGTGGCCCAGGGGGAGGGTTTTCTCTGGAGCTATAGAATGAGAAAGGAGCTGATAACAGAGCTTCCCCATGGCAGGGATGGTGTCTGTGTGATTTCCTGAGCTTGTACACAAACCTGGGGCTGCTCTGAATGCTGCCCCATCTCATGCCCTCTGATCTCAGGCCTGTGCCTTAGCCTATGGAGAGACTTGTTTCAGAGGTGTGTCAGCCTGGGGTGTTAGGCTTTGTTCAGTGTGATGGGAGGGTAACCCTGGGTAATTCCTCTTCTGGCACTTAGGGTGCCAGGACTTCCCTACAGGAATCAGAGGGCCTCTCCAGATGAGGCTACCATACCCCAGTGGGCCTCACCCATGCTGAGGTGCCAGAGGGCATGCCTGACCCTGCCTGTTACTTTTAGTCCTGGGATGGTGTCAGTGACAGGCAGAGCTCTGTCAGGCTGTCCTCCCTGTTATTGACATGAGCATGCATGAGTGCTCATGAGTGTGTGTGTGTGTTTGTGTGTGTGTGTGTAAGTCTGCTCCACTGATGAACATGCCGCTGTTTCAGCATGTGTTCAGTAAGCCTTCTACTGTGTGTGCCCTGGAGTCACTCTGAGTGAATGCTGAGTGTTTAATTCTTTTCAGGAACTCCCTCTGGTCCCTTCCCACTGACACACACTGCTCAGTTTCTAGACTACATGCTTGCCTAGTCATGGGGCTTGTTTTTGTATGCAGTGCCATGTTTCACCCGTGGTGGCCATGCTGAGTCCTTTCCTTTTTATTGCCAAGTAGTATTCTGCAGTCTGGTTTTATCACTTTCTCCTTACCCAGCATCTTCTTTAGGGACACAGCGCTGATTCCAGTTGGTACTGAAGCTGCACTGTCTCCACAGGTTTTTGTGTGTTCCCGTGTCTGAGTTGCCTGAAGCACGATTGTAGAGCAAAATAACAAGGTGCGTGCTAACTCTGGGTGAATCCATTCAGGTTCCCAAAGCAGCCAAGCCATTTACAGGGCTCCATGTCCTCTCCAGAGCCTGTAGCCTATGTGGGCAGCTCCACAGCTTCAATGTGTATTTAGTGGCTACCGTGTGGTGTGTCCTTTGGGTGCATGTCAGTCACTTGCCTGTCCTTGTCATTACTGTTTCTTGCCTTGTGAATGTGGGGTGATTAGAGCACTTATGTTCTCAATACAAGTCCTCTGCCAGGTACTATGAGGAGACTTTCTGATCACAGGCTTGTCTTTTCTAAGAGCATCTTATTTTTAACATGATTGAGCTTCCCAGAATGGTCTGTTCACAGCTGTGGTGTGATCATGATTTGCCTCCTACCGCTCACTCAGGTACCATTAGGAAGATGGACATTCAGGCCAGCCTTGGAAAGCCTTTGGGAGGTGGTTAAATACAGGTCTCTAGGGTGGAGGCCTGTGCTAGAACTCTGGTAGCTTTATGAAAGGAGACTGTAGAAGTGCATATGTGTTTCAGAGCCCAGAAGGCCCTCATGAGGGCCTGTGCCATGCCACTGGGATTTCTTTTCTGTATTACACAGCCTGCCCCAGACAGTAATGCACTAATGTATTAACGGATCATATATTATGGTTTTCATATTTTCAACTCTCACATTTGGGCCTGACATACTTGGCATTTATTTTTGTGTATGTAGTGAGGTAAATCTGAGCTCATTATAAAAAATGCAGGTATCCCGTTATTCTTTTGGGAAAAAAAACAAACTTCTTTTGCCACTGACTGTGTTGACACCCTCTGGGAAGCTGTTTGAGCCTCTTGCTGTGGTGCATGCCAGGCCTGTGAGACCTGGATTCATGTGGGAGCCCTCAGCTGCTGGCCACTCTGAAGCTCTGCTGGACACCCAGAGCCTTTGTATTTCAGTTGAACTTGGCAATAAGTATGTTAATTTCTATTTAAAAACTTGTTCAATTTTGATTGTGATTGCTTTGAAGAATGAACTTCTCAGCAATATTGTCTTACACCCCATAAAGCCACTTCTTCTATTTGTTTTTTTCTTTAGGCAGTGCCTTGTAGTCATCAGTGACATGCCTTGTTAATGTTGTAACATATGCTCAATTCATTTGAAGGTTTTCATGGTTCCTATACTGTTACAAATGGTATTGTTTAAATTTCATTTTCCAATTTTGGCCACAGTTCAGAAACATGACCGTGTTTGTACACTGATGCCCTGTGGCACTCAAGATTTCTTCATTTATTCTTAGAGGTTTCCTTTGGCTTCCTTGGTGCTCTTTGCAGATGGCAGACCTGACACAGGCCTGTTGTACACTTCTGGGGGACTCATTTCATCTTTTCTGAGACCAGGACTCTGAGTGGTGATTTCCGGTCTGTACTGTCCAAGCTGCACTCTGATTCTTTCTGCCGTGTGCTCTTATAACCCCACTCTTTGCATCTGAGGGTAGATGAGGTAGCAGACAGGTGGTCTGGGCCACAGATGTCCAAAGTCTCTGGGTTGAGACTGTCACTACTGTGAGTGTCCTTGAAGGTGAGGAATGTGTAAATGCTCTCCCTGGTTGCTGGCTTTCTTGGTGATCAGCACTCCTTTCTCCATAACGTCTCTTGGGTTCACTAACTGCCTTTGTTACCTTTGTAACCTGTGCTTGCCCACACTTCCTTTCCTGTGCTTGCTTCCCCTTTCCACACAGGGCCTCATTTGCTGGTTCTGCAGTGATCCATGGTCTCTATCAGGCAGGCTGCTTGTGGTACCAGGGATGGTGGTAGGTGGCCTTTGAGGACATGGAGCTGCATTGTGCACGCACTGACCACTGCAGTGAAGAGTCCATGGACAGCTGAGTGTAAGGTGGGGTTCAGGGGAACATCCGAATTGAGGTTTCTGTGGTTCCTGCTAGGCCAGTGAACTCCTTCTCTGTTAGGTTTTGTGTTTGTGTTGGGGCCAGGCTGGGACAGGGTTCCCTGGGTGGCACTATGGGTAAAGTGTGTGATGGTGTCTGGCAGCGGGGTGTGTGTGTGTGTGTGTGTGTGTGTAGGTCTGTTGTGCTGGCAGAAGCTGGGCCCTGCTCTTGGAAGAGGCCCCTACTCTGCCCAGGTTTAGGTTATCCCAAGGCAGGGAGAGTGATGGGGTGGGCCCCTCCATGTGACAGGCACTGGCCTGGTGGAGCCAGAAAGTCTAGCCATTTGTCTAGGAAGGAGTAGGGGCCATGATCGATTGATGGCTTCCACCTCCCACCACCAACCATGTGTTTCTTCCCCTCTGCTCTGCTTCCCTTTACCATACCCTTTACCTCCCACCCTCTCTTGTCTCTTCATACATTTGCTGCCTTTACCTCTCTGTCCCTGTCCTTGCCTCCGTCTACCTTACTGTCCTTTAATGGTGTCTTTCCCACTCACCCTGTCCCACCCCTCACTTCTGTGCCTTGCCTTTCTGTTCCTGACTGTCCTTAGCTCCTCATACCTTTGTCCTCAGCTCCCTGCACTCTGTCTGCCTATTTCTGTCCTATTTCCCTTTCTCGTCCTCTCTGCTACTCTCCCCCACTCTGGGCTATCCCTGAGCTTTCTGCCCACACCTCTGCACTTGGCTTCTCTCCTCTAGGCATGAAGTCCAGCAGGACACCACCATTGCTGCCAGTGCCAGCGCCAGCCACGAAGCAGGTGTCAGAGCTATGGGGCTTCTACCTGCGATGTTTCCCTCAGGGATTTGAGGCTTGGCAAAGATGGTGGATGAAGGGAAGAGGAGAGGGTTCCCTGGTGTTTGTGGTGGGGCATAGACATGGCAGGGGCAAGCCACTGGATTGATATGTGCAGAAGGACACTCAGGAAATCTGGGCTCTGTCTGTGGTCAGCACACTTACTGAGAGGCCCTGATCTTCTCAGTGGTGCAGTGGACATGAGGGCCTAGTCTTTCTGGAGATGGACTCCCTGAGCACTCTGTCATCAGTTTCATGGTCCTTGCCTTGCTTATGTCTTGCCATCCTGCCCTGTCTCCTGTCCCCTACCCTTTCACCTGCAGCCATCCTCTATTATGCATCCATGTGTACCCTTCAGTCACACCAACACTGCTCTGAACACATAATGGTCCTCATAGACCACTGCCACACACTGTTCCAGCTACTGCTACCCCTCCCAGGACCATCCACCCTTGCATGTCCCTTCATTCCATCTTTTAGCCCCCCCCCCCAGATTGGAGAGTGCCCACAACACACAAGTAACTGATGTAAGCCTACAGTCTGTGAAGCAATACACTGATACCTGCCAGCCCCTCCTGTCCCATGAAGATTAACATGCCCAGCTTTACTGGATGATTGGTCCCACTGTCCTCTGCAGAGCAAGGGGTCTTGTCTCTCCCCTTGCCATCTCATGCAGCTTTGCAACAGGTATGAAGAGGAGACCAAAGTGGGGACCTGGGGTAGCATGGTTGTGATACTGGCACTGCAGGGACATTAGAACTGATGACATGACTCCAAAACAAGGTCACTTATGCTAGGTCAGCATCTAGGAAGACAGTGAGCTTGGAAATGGCATGTAGTAAGTGATGTCATTCAAGCTGGTATGGCAGCATGTGCCTATGGTCCCAATTCCAGGAGGGTCATTTGGGCCTAGGAATTGAGGCCAGGCAGGGCAGCACAGTGCCACCCTATCCTGAAGAAGAAAAAAGAAGTGACTGCACTATCACAGCATCAAATGTAGGAAGAGATCTGGAGTGGCTGCATCTGACCTGTATGTGGAAACCCACCTATCATTGCTGAGAAAGTAGAGAAGACCTAAGGAATGAGGGTGCCATGTTGAGAGGGAAGTTGCTCTCCACACACACAGTCTACAGATTCCACTAACTTAAGACAGATTCCCAGGCCAGGTATGTGCTGTGCCAGCTGCTTCTGCTTCGTGTGTGTGTGTGCGCGTGCGTGTGCATGCGTGTGTGTGTGTGTGTGTGTGTGTGTGTGTGTGTGTGAATAGAAGAGACACAGGATAGTGAAGATGAGTTTTCAGGACTGAGTAGCTCTTTCATATTATGGACACCAGTAAAACTGGTGGTATGGCATCTGTGAGGTGTACGGGTTGATGTGGGACAGTCCAGATGATTGCCATGAGGTCAAGACCGGTGTAGGTCACATAGTTTTAGTCTAGCCTGGACTACAGAATTCTGCTTTGTTTCAAACTTTAAAAAATGAGAGGACTGTCATAGTGTTGGTCTCTACATACTACCTCATACCCCAAATAATTACTTGAACAAGAACTTGAATAAAAATACCAGAACTTTCTGGCAGTGTTGTGGAGAGGGACAGTGGGGACAGGCTGTGAATTTGTACCCTGATCTGGAGTGCTGGGAGGGTCAGCTGAGGTAGAGCATTGCTTATTGTGGCCCTGCAGTTTGGCCCCAAGGAGAAATATATGTACGTTCACTGAAAGTCATGGCGTGATTATGGTAACATCACATATGGCTGGGTTCAGACAATAGGAAGGTTTATAGCAGTCCTGAGGGTGAACCACAGCTGTTGGGACCCCTATGCCGTCTCAGATGGCCAGTGTCCCCTGGTTGTTCTGGACAGTCTGGCCCCAGGCAGAGCTGATGGTTGGGTATTGGGGGCAAGCCTTAGGGAACATGCTATCTGCCTTTGTTCCAACACTGGCTGGCATAGCGGGATGGTTAATATTTCATTTCTCTTTCTTTTTAAAATTTTTTTATTTGTGTGTGTGTGTGTGTGTGTGTGTGTGTGTGTGTGTGTGTGCCTAGACCATTGGAGCCATACAGCTTCATTTCCAGAGGGTAGCTAGAAGTCATTTGTCATGCTATCATATTTGGGGCACAGGACAGAATTATCCTTGTCTCTTGGCTTGTGCCATTTGGAGAAGTTGCAGACCAGACTCTGGGTGCCTTTCCCATGCATAGAGCAACTGATCCCTGCTCTTAGCTGGGATTGGAGTACGTGAGAAAATGGCCCATTTCCCAGAGCCTGAGCCTCAGACACTGCCTCAGTCTGAAACTCCCAGCTCCTTCTCCCTCTGAAGGAGGAAGGCAGGGTCAGCCAATATCATTGTCCCCAAAGATGTCTGTCCCAACTTTGTGTCTTCTCATGGGAAAACAAGCCCTTTCTCCAGTGGTCCCAAGGCAGAATTCGTTTATTCCTAAGTCTGTGCGTGCTCTAGCCACGGCTGGGGTAAGAAAGCCGCCTTTGTCAGTCCCTCTCTAGCTGGAAAGCCATCACAGGCCCCACTCTGCACCCTAGCACCTGGCAAGCAAATCTTTAATCTGGGCATCAGAGCTGAAGACCCAAATTGAGCCTTTGTAGGCAGCATAAAGAAGGGCTTTGTCTCCTTTGCAGGAGGGTGGGCAATCTGCTAAACTGTTTCTTCAGTCCTGTCCTTTGTAATGTGTGCTAGGGAAGGTGGACCTGTGTGGAAGTGACTGAACTATCCCCCCTTGCAAACTCTTCACATCCCCTCTCTGTACCCTCAGTGGGGAGCCAATCAAAGGCAAGGGATCCTTTCAGCATACATGGGTAGTCTGCCCAGCTCTGCCTTCGGTTTGCAGGGAGCTGTCTCTTGAGGCTCCACCTCCAGGTTATGCCCCACTGAGTGTCCTCTGGCATTCTGGCACATCTGACTCAGTCAGTGTTAACTGGTCAATGGCATCTGGGATTGAGATTGGACCTAATTTCTTCCAGCTCTCTCTTGTGGGCTAGGTTAACTGTTAGAACAGTGCAGCTTATGCATGGGTGCTTGGGTAAGTGCCACAAGCCTGGCAAGATGTGTAAGGCCAGGGACACAGAGGCAGATTGGATAGGACTCTGTATGGCTGTTTTCAGGGCCTGATATTCTACTGATGTCCCATGGCTTTACAGGGGTCCAGTTTTTATAGTGTCCTCTCAGAACTGATAGTGATATCTCTCAGTCCTGTGTTCTTGCTGTGCACTGGCCCTCGAATTTTTTTTTTGGGGGGGGGGTTGAAACAGGGTTTCTCTGTGGCTTTGGAGACTGTCCTGGAACTAGCTCTTGTAGACCAGGCTGGTCTCAAACTCATAGAGATCCGCCTGCCTCTGCCTCCCAAGTGCTGAGATTAAAGGTGTGCACCACCTCCGCTGGCTGCACTGGCCCTTGATTATGCATTGTGTTTTAAAGGGACATGGATGGTAGCAGCTCTGTGTCATAGATGCTGGAACTCTCTCTCTGAGCACATAGTAGGAAGCCTCTTCTTAGGCAGGCAGGTCCCCTGGTGAAGGTCTCCAGTGTTCTGCAGGTAGGTCAGATCACAGAGTGAAGGTGCTTGCTGAGCTCACATCATAGGCTGGGGCATTACAGTACAGCATGGTTCCAGTTGGCAGATGAGTACACTGGAACCCAGAGAATGTGGGTACCATGCTTGCATCTCACAGCAGGTGCTGTGATGTGGCAGGGCCCTTGCCAGAGTTCTTTCCATGAGTCTAGAAGCTCAGGAGACTGCAGAGCAAGAGGTGGGGGTAGGGCAGAGTGAGGTCTGGCACAGGGCCAGGGCCTCCCCCACCCTCAGGCCCTGCTCACTTCCTCCCACCCACAGGGAATGGAGGCGATAATTACTGCCTTGGATGTGAGCACTTGTCAACAGATTTTTAGATCTTTTATTTTACATTCATCTATCCACATATTTGTTTATTTAAAGGCCTCTGCTGACTTCCGTGTGTTCCCATGATGCGTGGGAAGGACGTTGACTTGGAAAGGAGACCTGGGTGAGGGTGGCTTCATTGCCACTCTAAGTGGCACTGGCTATGCTTACTTGGTGGGTCCTGAGGAAAAGCATCTGGCCTCTTGCCTTCATCCTCAAAAGGAGCTATTCCAGCTCTGTCATCACCAACTCTCTCAGGCAGAACCATGGGGACCCCAGTGCCTGTCCCTGGATGTTGTTGCAGGAGCACACAGCTGCTCTAGCTTCATGTGCTTACCCAGGGTAGAGTCTACCCCAAATAAGCTGGGCTTAGTTGGAGACTTAAACCCTGGTCCAGAATGACACTGGCGACAAGGACCAGCCATATCTCAATCCACATTCCAGAGAAATTAGCCATGTTCCTGCCATATTGCTGCCTGAGGGCTCTGGTGCCAAGGAAGAGGTGCAAGCTGGCTGGGCCTTGTGCTTTAAAGGCAGAGGCTTCCAGGGCTGGAGAGAGGAACTTGACCATGCCTTCCACAAAGGAGGCTAAGTCCAGGGTCCTTGTAGATGAAGGG
This sequence comes from Cricetulus griseus, assembly GCF_003668045.3. Lineage (NCBI taxonomy): Eukaryota > Metazoa > Chordata > Mammalia > Rodentia > Cricetidae > Cricetulus > Cricetulus griseus. Next base: position 372,076,372 of record NC_048595.1, on the reverse strand, counting down.
GCAGATAGTACTGAGGCTGGGCTGCAGCTTGGTGCTGAAGTGGAGTCCCTCATTCTGAAGCTCCTCCCAGCCTGACCAGTGCTTGGGGACCAGATGGCTGCCCAGTGACTGTCTCTCCAGAGCCATTGCCACAGAAGGCTCTGGAAATGTGCCCAGATTGTCCCATCAGAGAGCAAATGGGGTTAACTGGAGAAATATCATTTATTGTATTAAAACATTTGGTGAATTAAAGAAGTCAAGGAAGAATTAAATTAAAAATCCCCCAAGTCTCTCATTCCCAGTCCACTCAGCAGGGGCAGGATTCCTGGGATGGTGTTTGTGCCTTGCCTTCATGGTGTCATGAAGTGGCTCTCTTGGAGTGTAGCATCACAGCTTCTGCCTATAGCTGGGCCTGTGATGGGTCTGCAGCCTTTAATGAGAAGGTGGACTTTGGTCCTTTCACAGGCGTGTCCTTGGGAACTCACAAAGAGGCCCATGACCCCTAAAAGCTGGTACAAGGAAGTAGGTACTCCTGGGGGTCAAGGGTATACCCCTAGGTTTGCTGTGATCCAGCACATGGTGGCTTTGTATACAAGCATGGCCATGGGGTACAAGTTTGCTGCACTCTCCTTTTGCATGGGACCAGGATTATGTACACATCATAGGACAGGGGACTGGGGACTGGGGACCATCAACTGTAACACCTGCATACCTTACACAGCAACCTCTGGCCTCTTCTTCCTGAAGCATGCTTTCCTAAGCCAAGAGCTGAGCAACTGTCAACTCTAATGCTTTCAAGGTTCCAGGGCAAGGCCCCAGGACAGAGGTGTCCTGAAAGGGACAGGGAAAGAAGACCTCTAGGATGTGGGGTAGTAATAGCCTGAGGCCTGTTTGCAGACCTGGCTAATAGCCAGAAGAACCTTTAATGGAAATAACAGCATGTGGCAGGGCCAGGAGCAGGTACTGCTTCTAGACATGACCAAGGACAACCTGGAGGTCATCGACTACAAAGAGGCCCTTCAGCAGATGGTGGTGAGACCTCATGTGACTATTCTCATCTTTCCACCATGGGGCTACCAAGAACTTCAGCTCTTATCCCTTCCCTTGTGACTAGAGATGCATCTGGCCTTGCAGTGCTAAGGGACACTCCTGACATGGTGGGGAGTCTTGGGATCCTGTCTGATTCCTTGGTATTTATGGTAGGACAAGGTGCTCTGGTCAACCTGGGCCGCTGATGGAGTATGGCATTCGACTCACTGCCCAAGTGCTGCTTGGCTCTAAGGATGAGACTGAGTGCTTGACATCTTTCCCAGTGGGTGATCTTCAGGTGGTCTGTAAACTGCTCAGAACTGATCCCTGCAATTTGATGGTGCTGCCAGCAGGTAGCAGATGAGCTGTCTGTATTGTGGGTATGGGGGGGCCGGATGCTGCAAGTTCTCATTTCATCAGGTTTGCTTATCTGTGTGTGGAACCTGCTGGCAGTCTGTTTCTGCAGAGCACACAGATAATCTCTGCAGCTACAGAGTGGGATCTGAGAGGCGTATGGTGCCAGTGTGTGAGCATTAAGTGTGCCCCTCCGCATGAGGAAGTGTAGAATCACAGTAGCTGGGTGTGGTAGAGACCTGGCTTTGTTGGCCATAACTCTGAGACTTCCCTTCCTCTGGGCCATCTCTGCTACAGAATGCCAGAACCTGCTCAGGAGCACCCAGGGGCTGCCAGGAGTTATCACTGAAGAAAACAGGGACAGAGACACCTCCCAAGCCTACTAAGGCCCCAGCTGAGGACCATTATGTCTCCAATTTCCAGGAAGGTTAGGCTCCAGCCCATCTATCTTCTACCCTTACTTTAGGCTCGCCTCTGCTTTGCCTGTGCTGTGTCTCTCTCCTCAGCTTGGTAGAGGAACGCTTATTTTTCAGGAGCACTACTCAGTGCCATCTGAACTAGTTTAGGAGCTGCCCCTCTCCCCAACTGAAGGTCCCAACAGAGTTGATGCCCAGACACCAGTCTTGTCCTCAGGAGGAAGCTGAGGCACTGTGCAGGTGATGCAGAGACTAAGAGAGCATGCATGGGTATTTTCATCTCTCTGTTGGCACAGCAGAGAACATTTTCCCAGAGAAACCCATGAGGGTCCAGGATCCCAGGAGACCAGAGAGGCAGATCGGAAGACTCCATGGCCTCCAAACCAGAATCCCCTGAAAGTTCTGAGAGCAGCCCTGAGGAGCACCACTGGCCTGTGGGTTGGGTATAGCAAGAGATCACAGCAGAGCTGTGTAGATGGGGCCTTGAGTGGTTGGGGATGGATGCTGCCAACGGAATCACATTTATCTCTAAGAAGTGTTGGGGCTGCTTGGGATGAGCAATACCTGACAAGCACCTCATAGTGCAGCAAGGGTCTGAGGATGAGGTCCCACAGGTGGAGGTCTGGACAGCCTGCATCATTGGGCTCTCCTTGGCACTTCCTACTTTTTGGGCAGCGTGGGGCAGTGCCATGCTCTCTGATGAATATGGGCAAAATGAGAGGTTTTTCTAGAGATTGCTGCAGTAGTCTACTGAGAGACTGTAAGATCCTGCATTGATAGAGAATCTGGCTGCAGACCAGGAAACTAGGCTTGGGTTTGTCTGAGCTTAGGCCACTCAGGCCTTTATAGTTCTGAGGCTTGGTGGGGTCCTTGAGTGAACTGTGAGCAACCACTTTTCCATCATGGGCTCCTTATCTGAGGTGGCCCACATAAGACACAGAACCTCACACTCACCAGGTGCCAGGAGGAAGGTCAGTGGGGCAGGAGATGTCATTCTTGGAGGCATCTGCTGTGAGTGCCACCCTCCCCCCATCACTGACTGCCCCTGGTATTTGAGAATGGAAAAAAAACAGAACAAAAATAGTCATTGGCCTTATTGTATTCCCCTAGTTTGTGTGGGTAAATTCTGGTGATTTAGCAGCTCTCCAGGATCAGTGAGGAAGGAGCTAGGGACCCATGCCTTTGAGGTTGGGGTGACCCCCACAGGTGTCCACGACAGAGAGAACTGGTGATTGAATGATTGTTAGACAGGTTGGGAGTGTTTATCACAGCAACTTCTGAAGACACAAAACCATGTAGATTCCAAAGTTCCCAGGAGACATGGAAGGACTTGGATTGGATGGAAGCCCAGGTTCCCAAGGTGTTTATAGGTTGGGTACTCTGAAGGACTGTGCAGAGCTGAGTACATAGGATCTTGTAGTCACTATGGCTGCACCTAACATCCTGTCTACTCTTGGATCTCCAGAATCATCCTGTAAGACAAATAAATGTTTGCTGCATCTGTGGTCCAAATGGGGCCAGGATATATACTCTTCCATTTTTTTTTCTGAGACAGGGTTTCTCTGTGGCTTTGGAGACTGTCCTGGAACTAGCTCTTGTAGACCAGGCTGGTCTCGAACTCACAGAGATCCACCTGCCTCTGCCTCCCGAGTGCTGGGATTAAAGGCATGTGCCACTATTGTCTGGCTTTAAAATTGTTTTATTACTTTATTTTTTACATTTGAGTGAATACATACTATATTTGTCTTTCTGGTTTTGGGTCACCTCACTCAGGATTTTTTTTTCTAGTTCTGTCTATTTGCCTGCCAATAGGATGTTATTGTACTCCATTGTGTAAATATACCACATTTTCTTTTTGCATTCTTCGGTTGAGGGGCATCTAGGTTGTTTCTAAGATCTGGGTATTACAAATAATGTTGCTATGAACATAGTTGAGCAAATGTCTTTTTGGTGTGACTGTGCCTCCTTTGGGTGTATGCCCAACAGTGGTATTGCAGGGTCTTCAGGTAGGTTGATCTCTAATTTTCTAAGAAATCACCATACTGATTTCCACAGCAGCTGTACAAGTTTGCACTCCTACCAGCAATGGAGGAGTGTTCCCCTTTCTCCACATCCTCTCCAGTATAAGCTGTAATTGGTGCTTTTGATCTTAGCCATTCTGATCAGTGTAAGATGGAATCTCAGAGTGGTTTTGATATGCATTTCCCTGATGACTAAGTATGTTGAGCATTTCCTTAAGTGTATTTCTGTCATTTGAGATTGTTCTGTACCCCATTTTTAATTGGATTATTTGATAGTTTGAGGTCTAGTTTCTTGAGTTCTTTGTATATTTTGGAGATCAGCCCTCTGTCAGATGTGGGGTTGGTGAAGATCTTTCCCCATTCTGTAGGGAGCTTTTTTGTCTTATTGACTGTGCTCTTAGCTTTACAGAAGCTTCTCAGTTTCAGGAGGTCCCATTTATTAGTTGATGTTCTTAGAGTCTGTGCTACTGGTGTTTTATTTAGGAAGTGGTCTCCTGTACTTACGCATTCAAATGTATTTCCCACTTTCTCTTCTATGAGGTTCAGTGTGGATGGATTTCTATTGAGGTCTTTGATCCATTTTGACCTGAGTTTTGTGCATGCCAATAAATATGGATCTATCTGCATTCTTCTACATTTTGAGAGCCAGTTACACCAGCACCATTTGTTGAATATGTTTTCTTTTTTCCATTTTATATTTTTAGCTTCTTTGTCAAAAATTAGGTGTTCATAGGTGTGTGTGTTGATATTGGGGTCTTTGATTTGATTCCATTGGTCCACCTGTCTGTTTTTATGCTAATATCAAGCTGTTTTCATTACTATAGCTCTATAGTAGAGCTTGAAGTCAGGAATGGTGATGCCCCCAGATGATTCTTTATTGTACAGGATTGTTTTGGCTATCCTGGTTTTTTTTGCTTTTCCATATGAACTTGAGTATTGTTCTTTCAAGGTCTGTGAAGAATTGTGCTGGGATTTTGATGGGGATTGCATTGAATCTGTAGATTATTTTTGGTAAGATTGCCTTTTTTACTATGTTGATTCTACCTAGCCAAGAGCATGGGAGATTTTTCCATTTTCTGATATCTTCTTTAATTTATTTCTTTAAAGACTTAAAGTTCTTGTAATATAGGCCTTTCACTTGTTTGGTTAGCATTACCCAAGTTATTTTATGTTATTTATAGCTATTGTAAATGATGATGTTTCTCTGATTTCCTTCTCAGCCCCTTTGTCATCTGTATATAGGAGGGCCACAGACTTTTTTTGAGTTAATCCTGTATCCTGCTACATTACTGAAGGTGCTTATCAGTTGTAGTAGTTCTCTGGTAGAATTTTGGGGGTCGCTTATGTAAACTATCACATCATCAGCAAATAATGAGAGACTGACTTCTTCTTTTCCAATTTGCATCCCTTTGATCTCCTTTTGTTGTCTTATTGCTATAACTAGAACTTCAAGTACTATGTTGAATAGCTATGGAGAGAGTGGACAGTCTTGTCTTGTTCCTGATTTCAGTGGGATTGCTTTGAGTTTCTCTCATTTAGTTTGATGTTGGCTGTTGGGTTACTGTATATTGCCTTTTTTATGTTTAGGAATGTTCCTTGTATCCCTCCCTATTCTCTCCTGGACCTTTATCATGAAGGGGTGTTGAATTTTGTCAAAAGCTTTTTCAGCATCTAGTGAGATGATCATGTGTTTTTTCTTTCAGTTTGTTTATATGGTGGATTACACTGATGGATTTTTGTTTGTTGAACCATCCTTGCATGTCTGAGATGATTCCCTCTAGATCATGGTGGATCATTTTTCTGATGTGTTCTTGAATTTGGTTTGCCAGTATTTTTTGAGTATTTTTTCATGTATGTTCATGAAGGAAATTGGTCTGTAATTCTCTTTCTTAGTTGTGTCTTTGTGAGGTTTGAGTATCAGGGTAACTGTAACCTCATAAAAAGTTTGGCAGTGTTCCTTCTGTTTCTACTGTGTGGAATAATTTGAGGAGTATTGGTATTAGAACTTCTTTGAACACCTGGTAGAATTCTGCCCTGGATCCATCTGGATCTGGGCTTTTTTGGTTGGGAGACTATTGATAACTCTTTCTATTTCCTTAGGTGTTATAAGTATATTTAAGTTGTTTATCTGTTCTTGATTTAATTTTGGTATGTGGTACTTATCTAGAAAATTGTCAGTCTCCTTAAAGTTTTCCAATTTTGTGGAGTACAGGTTTTTGAAGTATGACCTGATGATTCTCTAGACTTCTTCAGTGTTGTTATATCTTCTGTTTTGTTTCTTATTTTGTTAATTCGGTTATTCTTGCTATGTCTTTTGGTTAGTTTAGATAAAGGTTTGTCTATTTTGTTGAATTTCTCAAAGAACCAACTCTTTTATTGATTCTTTGCATTGTTTTCTTTGTTTCTATTTTATTGATTTCAGCCTTCAATTTGACTATTTCTTGTCATCTACTCCTTCTGGGTGAGTTTGCTTCTTTTATTTCTAGTGCTTTCAGTTGTTCTGTTAATTCACTAGTGTGGGATTTTTCCAGCTTCTTCATGTAGGCATTTATTGCTATGAACTTTCCTCTCAGCACTGCTTTCATTGTGTCCCATAAGTGTGGGTATGTTGTGCAGTCATTTTCATTAAATTTTAGGAAGTCTTTTATTTCTTTATTTCTTCCTTGACCTAGTGGTGGTTCAATTGACCATTGTCCAATTTACATGTGTTTGTGGGCTTTCTGAAATTAATGTTGCTGTTGAATTCTAACTATAAGTGTGGTGATCTGATAGGGTACAGGAGTTTATTCCAATTTTTTTTGTATCTGTTGAGGTTTGCTTTGTTAGCGAGCATGTGGTCTATTTTTTGAGAAGGTTCCATAAGGTGCTGAAAAAAAGTATATTCTTTTGTGCTTGGGCCAAATGTTTTATAGATGTTTGTTAAGTCCATTTGACTCATAACATCTGTTAGTTCCCGCATTTCTCTGTTAAGCTCTGTCTGGCAGATCTGCCCAGTGGTGAGAGTGGGGTGTTGAAAGCTTTGCTGGGTAAAGTAGTCTGGACTGACAACCATGGTCCCTTAGTGTCTGGATAACATCTGACCAGGACCTTTTGGCTTTCATTGTTTTTGTTGAAAAGTCAGGTGTAATTCTGATAGGTTTGCCTTTGTATGTTACCTGGCCTTTCTCCTTTGCAGCTCTTAGTATTATTTCTTTATTCTATGTGTTTATTGTTTTGATTATTATGTGGCAAGGGAACTTTTTTTTTTTTTGGTCCAGTCTATTTGATGTTCTGAAAGCCTCTTGTATTTTCATAGGCATGTCCTTCTTTAGGTTGGGAAAGTTTTCTTCTATGATTTTGTTGAATATATTTTCTGTGCCTTTGAGTTGGACTTCTTCACCTTCTTCCATCCCTATTATTCTTAGGTTTGGTCTTTTCATGGTGTCCCCAGATATCATGAGTGTTTTGTGTTAAGGATTTGTTGGATTTAAAATTTTCTTTGACTGATGAATCTGTTTCCTCTATCATATCTTCAATACCTTAAATACTGTCTCCTGTCTCTTGTATTCAGTTTGTGCTTGCATTTGTGGTTCCTGTTCATTTATCCAGATTTTCCATTTCCAGAATTCCCTTGGTTTGTGTTTTATTTATTGCCTCTATTTCAGATTTCATGTCTTGAAGCATTTCCTTCACTTATTTGATTGCTTTTTCTTAGTTTTCTTTAAGGGATTTGTTGATATCTTCCAATTTTTTGTTTGTCTTTTCCTCCATTTCCTCTTTAAGGGCCTCAATCATCCTCATAAAGTTATTTTTAGGTCATTTTCTTCTATGTCATCTGTGTTGGGATGTTCAAGTCTTGCTGTTGTAGCACCACTAATTAATTTCTAGTGGTGCCGAATTGCTCTTTATATTGTTGAATGTGTTCTTACCTTGTTGTCTACACATCTCTTCCTCTAATTGGTATAGGTGGAGCTTGTGCTTCAGGGGTTCTCTCTTTCTCAGATTGGTATAGTTGGGGGCTGTTTCTCCATTGATCACTCCTTCAGGCACAAGTAGAGCAGAGCTTCCAGTGAATGCTCCTCTTGGTGTAAGTGGGCCAAATGCTCAGGTGGTCACTCCTTGAGGTGCAGGTGGGGCTATAGCTTTGATGGATGCTCCTCCCATTGGAGATGTAGGTGGAGCTGAGGGTCCAGTGGTTGATGTAGTAGCAGGGTATCTCCCACTGAGAAATGGCTTGGATACTGGCTGGGACATAGGTGATCTTTCCCAGAGGAACATTTTGCGATAGTTTCTGAAAGCTACTGGTGGGAACCACTGCTGTTGTTCCACCCTTGGATTACTCCTTGCTCCTGGGCCTGAGGCTGGGGCCTCCCTCTGACCCTGCTTTCAGTTCTGGCTCCCTTGACACTGCTAGGGGCCTGAAGCTCGAACTTCCCTCTGACGCTGTTGCTTCTCTGGGCCTGAAAGTCAGGCCTAACTCTGACACTGCTCCCGGGTCTGAGGCTCCCTTGATGCTGCTCCGTGCCTGAAGCTCCAACCTTCCTCTGACCCAGGATATATCTTAAGCTGGTACAGAATGTGGCCATGTCATCCACATGACACTGGTTTTGTAGACAAGCAAAATGCAAGAGTTACCAGGTCATAGAGGCTTTCACCAAGGTTCCCGGAGCTACTGAAGCCAGGCAGCATGTGTACAGTGTCAGATTCCCTGTATGGAGCTCTGGTGGGCAATGTGTGAAACTGTCAGTTTGCAATAGACACCCAAAGATTGTGGACATGCTACAAATATTACACGTTCATAGAGGAAAGCCATTGGTACTAAGTGGAGCTTGCCCCAGAGAGTGCATATGTGCCACAAACAGAAGGCTGTAGAGACAAGGCTAGTGAAGCCATTTTCGAGAAGGGGTAGGGAGACTGTCAGGGGAACCTGGAATCTGGCACTCCTGCCTCTCCTGCCCCCATTACCCACCCTACCTACTCAGATCCCCACAGGACCTTTGGTGTGGCTTGTTACCCCTGAGCCTGCAGCTGGGGAGTGCAGCTCTTGCTCCAGGCCCTGACCAGTAGGACTCCAGGAAGCTTTCCTTGTCCCTGAGGAGGGGAACTGACAGGGGTCTGTTATCTTCTGCCTGAATAGAGGATTTGGGAATCCGATTCAGGTCCCAGTCCTAGTCACATAGTCTGAACAGCTTTCTTAGATCCTCAGTTTATCTGTACAGTGGGTACCCTGGCACAACCCTGCCTGTTGAGAGAAAGTAAGTATGAAGACTTGACAGTCCAAAGGTGAAAAATGCCACAGCAGTCATGTGCCTGGCCAAAAAAAAAAAAAAAAAAAAAACAAAACAAAAAAAAAAAAAAAAAAAAAAAAAAAAACAGTCACCCAAGAAGAGCCATTGTAGGAAGTGTGGGCTGTGGGGAGCCCTCCTCTACTGGAGCCTCCTTCCTTCCTGGCCCTGCTGTGGTTCTCCTGAGAATGCTGCCTAGATGAGAGCCAGGCCTGGGAGTGAGGGAGCCGGCCTGGGATCTGTTAGCTCTGCAGCTCCTTAACACTAACACCATGGAGCCCCCGCAGATCAGGGGCTGGTGCTGCTGACAGCAGAGACTGCTTTTCACCAAAGAACTCACATCCATCTGTTTGTCCATCCATCTATCTGTCCATGAAGGATCCTGGGGCTGGGGAGCCCTCTAGCCTAAGGCAGCAGGCCAGGGCTTTTTAGCATGGGGTCTAGGTGCTTCTAATCTGGGGCCAATGACTTTCTAAAGTAGATCTGTGGCTTCTACTGTGAGGGTCTTGGAGCTTCTTAATGTTGGGGAGTCAAGGTGATTTCCATTGTATGGAGTTCAACATTCCCCACAACTGTGCTTCTGGCCTGGGCACATATGTCCTTTGTGCCTGTGTCTTTTTGACTGGGTCATCAGGAGTCTTTCTCTCTTAATCTTCCTCCCTGCTGTCTGCTCAGTCTCATGTCCTTGAATGCATGCAGGGGGCTCCTTCTCAGGGTCCCGAACTCCAGATGTGGGTGTCCAGCACTCAGACAGCCCACACCTTCCTGTCTTCTCAGGTCCAGGGATGAGACCCCACTGCCCTTGCAGCTTCCCTTCTTACCTTAGCTTGGGTCAAGGCCATTGGGCACCCATCTCCTTCTCTCTTACAGCCACACCCATCTTCTAGCAGATGCCATTGGTGTGTGCCTTGCCTACTCCATTGCCCTCTCCTCTGTCACTGCCTCTCTTATTCAATCTGCCTCCCTCCCCTTCCTCAGTACTGGCCCTGTCCACAGTGCTTCTTGGAGATGGAGCCAGTCATGCTGTGCTTCAGTTTAGCATTCCCTGTAACACCCTGCACACCAAGAGAGAAAAAGTAGGGGCTTTGGAGGCTGTGAGCTGTCGTGCATAGTGTGCTAGCCCCAGACTCAGTGGCATGAGAGGGGGCCATGGATTTCCACAGCAGGCATTTTAATGGGGCTCTGCAGGGATGGTTGCTGTCTGCTCTGAGGCCTCTGGGGTCTCTGGTGGGAAGACATATGGGGCCAAGAGTGATGCGGACAGCTAGAATCTGGAGCCATGTTGAGACTTATTTGATCTGCATCTGGTGCCTGGGCTGGGAGGACTCACAGGCTGAGCTGAACTGGGGCTGCCCCTCTGGTTGTCCCCACCTTGACTATTTCCCAAGGCTCAGGCTTGCTCACAGGTCTAAGCAGGCTGTTCAGAACTCCAAGGCTCCAAAAGCTAACAGTGCTATTTCCTGCTGCTTTGTTGGTACAGCAACCAAAATTTCCCTGATTCACAGGGAGCACCTTAGGCCCAGTGGCAAGACTGTGAGGAATCCAGGGCATGCCGAGGCACCTAGGAACCTTGGTGGAAGCGGTGCCTGTGCCATGTGCTATGGCACCATCATCATATGGCACACTTCAGTGTGTATTACTGTCTCAGGATCTTGATAGGGCTTGTTTTCTCTGCCAGTTTAAGAATTAAAAGGCAGGAAAAAGCTTGAGTGTGACATTGATAGGAGTAGCCAGGCCAGCGTTGAAGAAAGGTATTTATTAGGGTGAGGAAGCACACACACAGAAGACACATAGAAAGACCCTGCACAAAGCAGAGAGTGGAACTCAGACCTGGAAGCCCAAATCTTTAGTCTCTTCTCAAGGACTTAAGATGTTCAACTCTTTGAAGGGTCTCCCTTCCCTACTTTAGGGTTGTTTGGAGAAGTTTAGGATGATTGATTGGCCCATAACTATTGTGTAACATGTCCTGATCCACCTTGAACTCATTGGTGGGCCATTAGCAGGGAGCAGTCCTATTGGTGGAAGATAAAAAGCCCTTTAGGTCTTTGTTTTCCTCTACCAGGCAGTTGTCTTAGGTCAGGAGGGTGAGGAAGAAGCCGGCTATCTTGGAAGTTTTCCACCCTTATTACCTAGTCACTGGCCTGCTCCCTGTCTGCCTACTAGGGAATCTGTCTGACTCCTAGTCACACAGTAATATAGCAGGGCTAATCTGAGGTGGCCTCCTGTGCTGTGGAACCCTGACCTCTTGGGCTCCTGCTGGCTGCTGGATGAGGCAGAACTGGGGCTTTCAGTCTGAACTCCACATGTATGATGTGACCTAGCTTCCCCATAGCTGGTTGGTCCCAAGGCTAGGTCCTGACTAGGGAGCTAGGTAAGACTGTGCCCAGAACTGCAGGTCACACAGTATCTCTGCCAGATTATTTCAGTGCAGGCCCAAGAGAGGGGCCATGTTGTTCTTATTTGGAGGTTGTCCATATTCCTCTGTAAGAAGAATGTCCTGTGGATTAGCCTGGCCTCCCCTCTGGGAGATGCTGGCTCCCGCCCTTCCTTCCCTCGCCCTCCATCACAGCCTTCCAATCTGTGTACTTGCCCAGTCATCTGACCCTCAGCCTGAAGCCTTACTGTCCTATCCTGGAGCAGCATGCACCCTGCCTGAAGACTTCACTCCAGACAGTCCCTCCTGTGCCTTCTCTAGCACTCAGTTTAATACCTTCTTGTTATTCATTTCTCCCCGAATGTGTAAAGCAGTCAGCTGGAGGTAGTGGTGTGGTCTGTTCTAGCCATGTGGTACTATGGTTAGCTAGTGACCTTGAGTGGCAGTGGGAAGGTGGCTTTAAGGGTGTTATTCTTGGAAAGGCTGCTGTAGTAAAGGACTTTGCAGCCAATATTCCTATGCACCTCAGCCCACACCAGGTCCCTGAGAGTAAGCTCTTAGGGTATTGACATCGTCAGTATGGAACTTAAATGCCCTGTTGCCTGGTCTGGGTCACACAACCCTTGAGTGATGAAGCTGTGGGCATAACCCAAGCTACCTGACTCCAGGACAGGACTGTCCCGACTGTGAAGTTCTCAGAGCTTCTTGGTTAGCCTGTCTCAGAGAAGAATCGCTCCAGAGCCAGAATGCTAATAGCTAGCCTCGAATCCCAGCAGCCAGCAGCCAGCAGCCAGCAGCCAGCAGCCAGCAGCCAGCCTGAGTCTTGATGCAGTGTACCCTCCCATCTCAGGGTGGTGCATTTCATCTTGTGAGAGATAAGATAGGCATCCACCCAAGCTGCACAATGCACAGCTGGAGTTGGGTCCTTCTTTGTCTGCTGCCAGCTGCTGTGTGTGCCAGGCTCCCCACACCAAGCTCTCACTTGATGGAGGTCCCCAACAGTTGTCACCTGACCTGGGTGTGGGCTCAGAGCATACTAGCTGCTCTGTTGCCATGGCTACTGATAGGCCTTGGAGGGCTGAGGACTGAGTGTGAAGATGCAAGAAGGGAAAGCCCGGGGGCTCTAGATGGAGCATTCACCACCTTTCTCTGTACTTGGCGTGCACAGACAGCCCTGCACAGGGTAAGGCTGATCCTGCTTGTGCTAGCTACCAATAAACAGATAAACAAACATAGAGCTAAATAGAAGTTGGCTATTCCATGAGCTGGAGCAGTTGCCTTTGCAGGTAGATGGCTGCCAAGCTCCTAATTAGAAGAGGAGTCTTGTGTCAGAGAAAAATGTAGTGGGATTTTTCCCCTTCTTTTTCTTAAAGTGAAGGCACACACCCACATGCACACACATATTGAGAAAGAGGGATTTATTATGTCTTAGGTGAAGTGGTTCCATGTTGCCAGAGAAAGAAGAGGAAAAAGTTCTGTAAGAGCCTGTAATGAGCTCTAGCTTTAGAAGCAATCAAAAGGAGTAATTACACAACTTAAACATTGACTAAGTTAGGGTGTTTCCCAGTGTTCCTTGCTTCTATTCTCTGTTCCTTATGGTGGGGGCAGGAAGCTGTGCTGTCTGCAACTTCCAGCACACTGGCTAGGGCTGCTATACTCCAAAGGAGCTGGTATCTGGGTAGAGGGCTCCAGGGCTTGTAGACTCCCTTTCCCCGCAGTCCTGGCCTTGTCTTTCACCAAAGGACTGTGGGTTAACTTCTGCCTGGAATTGGCTTCTTGCCCAGCTCCTGCAGAGAGGTGGAGAGTGAGGTCTAGATCCCTGGCACATATCCCAGTGTGCCCAGGAGTTGGATCCTACCAGAAGCTGAGGTCTGCCCAGTAGCCAGTGACAGGAGAGACATTGGTCTGTGCCAGCCACCTGCCCCTGAGCACTGTGAGCACAGGGTTTGCCTCTCCATTGTTAGTAATAGGCCCAGCACAAGGTCCCAGCCCTGCTGCACCTGCTGGGTTCTAACGCTACGGGACTGCCTCCTGTTCTGTATCCCTCTACCCAATGATGGTTGTCAAAGAAGGGTGCAAAGATGCAGATGTTACCACTCCTTGCACTGTGACTGCTGCAGAGTATATGAGGGTGTCTACCAGACTAGCCCATCTTTTGATGCCAACTGTCATCAAGACAGTCTTCAGAGCAAGGGTGCTTACACAGTGCCTAGCCTTTGGGCTATGACATTGACTAGCTGGTATGGAACAAATATTTTCACCTAAACAGCATGGGAGGGCCTTTGATCACAAAAGAGAAAGGGGGCCTGGTGTATGGTAGGCATGAGTCTGCCCTGTCTACACTCCTGGGGGAGGGTTAGGGTCTGTGGAGAGGATGGCTACCTTCAGTAAACCACCTTCTTCCCCAATATCAGGTCTGAAGTTGCTTTTGTTCAAGCTGTTTATCCAAAATGTTTGCCACTCATTAGTCAGTGAGACCTGCAAGGATTAGGGCCAGGGCCAGAGAACATAAGGCTCGTGTTGTTCCAGCATCTGTAGCCAACCTATATCCTGGATGGTGCTGTGGGGTCACTGGTGTGATCCAGGTGCTATCAGGACACACACCTAGAAAAGAACATGCAGATGTGGAGAGGTACCTAGAAGCTGACCAGCCAGCACCTGCTTGTCCCATCTACTGCCGTCCCTCTCTGCTACCATTGACAGATTGGAGTTGACTGGAGCTGAGACCCCACCCCAAGTTCCTCACTGCCTTTCTGTCCGTGGCTGCTTTCTAGAGAGCAGCCACCTGCCCTGTACCATATTTAAGCCCAGTAATTGAATTGCAATTGATAGTACATGCCGGTTTAAGATCATGCTAATTGCTTCATTTCCCAGAACACTCTTAAAAAGAAAATGAATTTCCCTGTAATATTTGCAGTGGGGTGAAATGACCCTTGTGGAAATCAATCCTCACTCCATGATGATCTATGAGCGGATGGGTGTTCTGGGGCAGGGGCCACCTACACTCCTTCTTGCCTGCCTTGGCAGGTGTAAGGAGTGTCCCTTGCCTGGGCTTGAACCTAGCCATGATCCAAATAAGGGAGCAGACATGACTCCTTGCCCAGGGTTTCACAGTAGCCAGTGTGGCACTCAGAAGAGGTGGGGATCCAGGCAATGGACACAGGTGTGAGACCCACTGTCCCCTCACTGAAAAGCTGGAGAGGTCACAGGACCTCTTGAACCCTCTTACACCTTAAGGAGTTGCAGGTGGCAGTGTGTGCCTGGTCATCATCACAGCCCCTTGTATAGTCCTTGGCAGTGTGAGCTTATCCCTCAAGGATATTTTGGCTGCTTCAGTAGACAAAGAGTTAAGATAAAGTTTAGTGATGTAGGGGATGGGAGAGACCAGATGACAAGCTGGCATGAGGAACCCAGAATCCTCCTGGCACAGATTTTTCTTCCTTACACAGTTCTGCAGATTTATAGAACCACTCTGTGCCTGGATTAGAAATGGGGTTACTACCCCAACCCACTCACCCACTACCCACTCTGCACCCACTGACACCACCCACTCACTCCCCCACTCACCCCCACAGACTTACCTGCTCATACACCCTACCTACCTGTGCAGCCCTACCTGATGGCTGCTTGTTATTTTATAGGTAACATGGGCATGCCATGCCATAGATGGCCTCTGGTGTCCCTGACAAGCCACCACCAAGGTACTAAGGACTCTCTGTTTTGCTCTAGACTGCAACAGGACTGTGAAGGTCCTGGGATGTCTGCATGCCACGGAACTTGTGGTTCTGGGTAAATACCTAGGGGCCAGAATCTGAGCAAATAGACCCTGCCCGTCCACCCCTTCTGGCCCTCTGGCACTCCTAACAGGATTCGGACCTTTTTCCTCCAGGAGCTAGGTAGCTCTGGGCTTGCTCTATACTACCAACCTCAGTTCTTGTAGTCTCTCTGTTCCTAACAGGGTTCCTCCTATTTCTACAGAGTGACATGCTGGATGTGAAACAGATTCTCAAGGGACTTGGCCTCTGTGATACCAGAACAAGATGTCATTGGTGGCCACTCATTTCACTTGAGCCACTTGTCAGCCAGAGAGCTGCCTGCTAGTCCCTAGTGTCCCCTTTCCCCAGCTGTCTAGGAAGGCCCAGGACAAGACCTCTTCCCCCTGTTCCCCTACCCACTGTGGACTTCCAGAGTGGTGGCTCCAGACATTGCTGCTTTGGACTCGCCATCAGGGCTTGAGATGCACAGTACCAAATGGCTCGTCTGTACCAGCTGCCTCCCAGTCCCTGTAGGCTGATGGAAGGAGCCACCTTACAGTGGTGAAGATGTCCATACAGTTGAGGGCAGGAAACCATCCTGGAGAAAGAGTTATTCAGGCTGACCTGCTTGCGGGAGTGGACAAGGAGAACATCTAGAGGCTAGGTGGGTGGAGAAAGAGCAACTGGCCCAAATCCCCAGCATGGCGGCATGAGCCACCTGTGCATCAGAGGACCCCACACCCCACTCAGCTTCTAATGCCATTCCAGGGTCCAACAATAAGAAGCCCACATGCCAGCAGAGCTTCATCCCAGAGGCAGTCCTGCTGCCATGCACTCACTTCCGAACTAAGACATGCAAACCTGACTTCAGCCCCCAGGAGATGGAGGTGCTGGTGCAATGGGTGGCATGCCCCTACCCACTGCTGTTTGGAACACTGTGGGGCACACCAGCACAGAAGCTTCAGGTGTGGAAGACGATGCTTCAGGCTATGAATTCTGTGCTACTGCTTCTATGACCTGAGTGACTTCAAGCACAAGTGGAGGGACCTTCAAGAAACTGGGCAAGAGCTCTGTCCCTGGCCTTGTCCTCACTCCTATTGAGCAATGGTAACTGAGGCCTTTTCAGCCTCTGTCCTTCCACACAAAGGCCAAGCAGGGTAGCCCCTGCCAGGTAAGTGGGCCCCACCACCCATCGTGCCAGCAGAGAGCCTGCTGTGCTGGCCACTTCCCATGTTTGGCCCCAAGTGTGAGACTCTGTGAGGAAGTGGGAGGCAATTCTCTGAGATGGGACACCCAGGAACCACTTCTTCTCAGCCTTAAATCTTTAGTCCTGATATAGTGTAGCCAGGAGCCTCCAAGTCCTGGAGGCCCCTCATGAATTCACTGGTCCCACAGGGCTCACATTTGCTCAGGTGAGGGATGGCCCGTTTTCAACAAACTAGTGCAGTAGTAGTGGGAGATGAGGAACGCTGAAAATGCTAGGTACCTGTCCCCACGGAGGCTGTCTAGACAGGACACTGGAGATGGCAGGGCCTAGCTGTCTGTCCTGAACAGCATCTGCCCCAGACTAACCCCAGGATTCCAGCTCAGCTTCTGCCACCTCATGTCTAACATGTTGTGGAGTTCGTAGTGTAGTAGTGTAACCACCTGCCTCGTGCCCTGGTGAGTGTGCTTGGCACACAGCACTCAGAGCACAGCTGTGATTAGGTCACAGCTGAGAAAGGTGACTCCCTATGCTGAGTGCCAGGCCAAGTAGCCATGGAGTTTGAAGTTGCAAGAAGGCTTTTCTCCAGTCTCTCCTTCCCCCTCTTCCTGCAGGCTGAACCCAGACCTGGAGGGTGGGTGTCTGGGTGAAGCTGCCTCAGAGAGGTGGGCCACCTAGCGTCCCTCACTATCCATTCTGCTACAGGCAGCCCATGGGCCAGTCCTTACTGGCCCATGGAGTTGCGGTGGAGCCAGGAGAGAGCTCAGACCTCACAGCTCATGCTTACACCTTCCTCATGCATGGGTCAGGTGGGAACTGGTGGCTACCCCTCTCCTATAGGTTCTTCCTGGACTGATTCAGGGCTCTCAGCTGTAAAGTGCTATCCTCAACTGCCTTTCTTGGGCCTGCTCCGAGGACCCTTTGCTGACAGTTTGTGTTCTTGGCTGGGCCTTTTTAGGCCACAGTGCTCTGGTTTACACATGACACTGGCTCAAGTGCCTGCTGCTGCTATTTTTGCTGCCGTCTCTCCTCACCACACACCTCAAAGCCAATACTGTTGGACAGCCTGTCCCAGGCAGCTGCTGGGAGGAAGTGGCGATGAAGCCCCAAGAATAGGGCTTGCCCCTTTCTGACCTCTCATAAGCTGAAGGATGGTGTCAGCTCTCGAGCAAACAGCTCTGGTGGGACTACAGCCATGGCACTGCAGTGTTCCTCTTCCCATGGTGCTTGCTGCCACAATAAGTGGGCCCAGGAGATGCATGGCTCTAGAATGGGCAGCAGGATTTCAGGAGTTTCCCCTGGGAATTCCTGATGGGATGAGGCCTGACCCAGGCTTTCCTGACCCCTGGTAGATTAGCCCACTACCAAGCCCTAACAACCCTAAACCTCCCCCCTCACCCCCCGCTTGGGCAACATAATTGACACTGGTGGTCACTGTTACCCTGAGCTCCTCATGGGAATGTTCTACATACTGCTGATGGCTTCCTGAATTTGCTGACTTACTGACTGGGAATTGGAGGCAAGAAACAAGGAAGTAGTTCCAGAGACCTGTGACAGGTTGGTGAAATCACATTGGAGGCCCAAACCCTGTGCTGACCCCCTAAGATTAGCACAAGATGGATATTGGGTAGGGCTAGGCTTTAGGGGCTGAAGACCAAGGCTGTGAACTGGCAGAGTGCCTGGGTCCCCTGTGATACCTGTTCCTTACTGTGGCCAAGTAGAGCATCTGCCATGTTCATGTGTTTGGGAAGAGGAGGACTTGTGGCCCAAGTGATCAAGTATGTCTCTCAGAGCCATGATGCAGCATTGGGACTGGGGTGTCTCAGAGGCCTTTGAAGGCTGCCTGTGCCTGGGGGATGGGTCAAAGCCCTTGCTGATCGGCCGTGAGATGGTCATGTCGCCACACAGATCCAGGACATGTGCTCCTCTTGCTCACCTGAGTATTGCTATGGGGCAGAGCAATGCATGCCTACCAGTGTCCCCCAGGGCTTCATGGGAGGCTGCTGACTGTGTCTCTGCTCTCTGATATCCCCAGGGAAGCACTTAGTTTGATTGTGGAGTGTTCCATAGCCAACTGAACTCACCCATCTGCCTGTGGCCTGAGCTTTTGTGCAAAGCCTTTGCAGTATCAGCTTCTGTCTGTTCTGAGTGGGGCTATCTCCAGGAAATGGACAACAGAGTTGGGACCAAGTGTCCCCAGAGTATGCTTAGTGTAGACAAGAGTCCAAGTCCCAGGGTAAGGTCTAGGTGACAGTCTAGGCTATGTGGGGTCTTAAAATAGAGAAAGGACCTAGCTAGAGTGGGCTTCCTTGGTGCTATCAGGCCTCTGTGGCCTTCCTGTGTACAATGACACAGACACCTTCTTAGCCTTAAATATTTGCTTTTCTCCATGACTGCTGTGGGTCTGTGAAACTCAATAGCAGGACATTCCTAGTGGGAACCTATACATGGGGCTGTGAATACAGACTCTATCTCAAGCCCCATCCTTCCTTCCAGTCTTCTACATGTCTTCCATGTAGTAAGACATCAGAGCTGAGCTCTATCTGATGGCTTCAGCTTCCTAGACCACTGGTTCTCAACCTTCCTAATGCTGCAACCCTTTAATACAGTTCCTTATGTTGTGGTAACCAGCAACCATAAAATTATTTTTGTTGCTACTTCATAATAATAGTTTTTCTACCATTATGAATCATAATGTAAATATTTTTGGAGATAGGTTTGCCAAAGGAGTTGTGAGACCCACAGATTGAGAACTGCTGTCCTAGAGGAAGAAGGTTGTGATGACCCCATGGACACTCCCCATGAAGGTTCTGGCTTATCCTTCCTAGCTTGTAGGAACTTCTAGATAGGGCCATTGGGAGGCATCCTCCAGGCCTGAGGCCATTGTAGTCTGTTTTCTGGCTGGGATGGAGGGAGGGTAAAGTCAGTGGTTAGGGGATGGCTGGTCCTTCAGCATGAAGCTCCTGGATGCAGGACTCATGATCCTCCTTCCTAGGGCTCCAGAGATGAGGCTAAGTTTCCTAGATAAGAACAAGGGTCCTCTCTGGAAGGACAGAGCCTGGCTCTCCTTTCTGAGGATCTTGCTCCCTGGCTCCAGATCTCCTTGGCACAGAGATGGTGCTGTGCTGGGAGCAGTACCCTACAGTTAGAAAAACCATTTCTATTCCCTCCTGCCTCAGTCTCTGAAGCACGGGTTGACTCAGGGGTATGCCATGGTGTGCCCAACAGGTGGAGGGTGTTGGTGTAGGTGTCTGAAGTTCTTCCAAAGTGGAGGCACACTTTCAAAGGGACAGCTGCCCTTTCCTTAAGGATGTCATCTTCTTGCCTTTGTATATACCTGCTCTGAGCTCTGTGAGTACTGATGCTACATGACTGTCTACCTGTTACATACAAGTGATTACTTAACCCCTCCTTCCCTCCCTCCTTCCCTCCCTCTCTCCCACCTTCCTTCCCTCCCTCTCTCCCTCCCTCCCTTACTTTCTCTTCTCTCCCTCCCTCCTTGTGCTTAAAACACTTAGCACCACCCAAGTAGCATGCCTTGGCTCAACCTCAGCTTCTGTTGTGGTGGAGGGCCTGGCCCTGACACCCCACCCTCCTCAGTGAGTTGTGCTTGCCCAGTGAGACCAGGACAACTTGACATCTACTCCTGATTATGTAGAATCTTCTTCTTCCCAGAGCTTTCCCCTGGCCTCATCTGGTTCTGTAGGTGAGCTATCTCTAGGCTATGTTTTCAACCATCTGTCTTTGCCTTGCCACAGATCACTAGTGCCCAGCTATCCCTGTGCTGTTGGAATGAGCTGGTCTAGACCCAGGTGCTGTGTGGTTGGCTCATGCTGATGTTAAGAGCCCCACATATAGAGACCATGCTCAAGAGTAGAACTTCAGGGATTAGTTTCTTCATAGGGGAAGCCCTTTCCAGGGAGGTAGGCCACCCAAGGGCACAGAATTGTGACAGAATAAACCTTTACTCAAGCTCTGGCTCCCCAGTATGAATTCCTGGGATGTTGCCACTGTATTTAGGTAGAGGGTCTGCCAAGAAATTCTTTTGCCTGGAGAGACACTTTTAGACACTTTGTCCTGTTGCCTCCATTGGTCACTGCCCACAGCAGGGAGCTGTGTCCCTTGTGTCCCTGAGTGATGCTCATGTCCCAGCTTTGCAACTTCTGCCCCCTGGCAGTTCACATGGGAGTGATTATAGGAACCCCATAACAGTGTCTCTAGAGCCCACTGCCTACCACCCAGCCAGCCTAGTGCTCAGGAGCCCCTGGAGCTACTTTGGTGTTGTCCCTCAGGCCAGAAAGCAGAAAGTGAAAGGTGCAGGGTGTTGGGGTGGCACTAAGGCTGCTCCTTGTATGTGGAGGCAGCTGATAGACAGCAATTAGACCAGTGAGCCTGTTTGCTCTCCCCTTGTTCCTCCTCCAACCTGTCCAGAAGGCTCTGCCCTGCCCATGTGTGGGATGGATGTGCCCACAGGGTTTCCACTGAGTCAGGTCACTGGCCCAAGCACAGTGGATGAGTAGGGGCCCTGTAATGTGGTTTGCTTGGTGTCCACATGGTCCCCATCATGTCTTTTCTTATTTGAACTCCCTGTTGCCCTCTCCCTTGGTTTCTTCATTTACTAGGTCTTCGAGGATAGAGGTAGGGTATCTTCCTGGCTGGCATAGTGAAGACTAGCCAGTGGGATATGGGGACTTGTTTTCCTGTGGCCCTTGCTGACTGCTCCTCCATTAGTTGGCCCTTGGGTTCTCCTTCATCTCTGAAGCCTCTGACTCAGCTCCTGCCTGTGAGGTCTATAAGCTCTTCTGACTGGGTGACAGTGCATAAGCTCCTTCCATGGGTGACAGTACGTGGCTGTGACTGCCTGGGCTGGAAACTTGCTTGTGCTCAGGTGGTGATAGCTTCTGGTGGAAAGAGCAAACCTCAGGCTGTTGTCACTGAACATGGCTCAGAAGAGACTTGAGGGTCACCTCCCTGCCTTCTGCTGACTCCCTGCCCTTTGAGGTGCCTGCCTGGTCTAGGATGATGGTCTCATTCTTGAGAAGGAGGGCCCAGTAGCCACTGTGCCCACACTATAGCCACTGTGCCCACACCATCCCCCTTGTTTATCCCATTACCTTCATGGGGCCTGACATTCATGGCTTGTCACTCCAGGAGCCTATGATGGTAGCCAGGTGACACCTGGCCCAGCATGATGAGCTGACCTGGACAGAGATGGCTCCTGAAAACAATACAGGTTCTGTTGGATACTGGATAGGAAGACAGACTATGGCAAGGCTGGGGGAGAATCTACCCAAATAAGCTGTGTGGGGTTGTGTTAAGGGAGGAAATCACCATGTGCATTCTGCTTGGGACCCCAAGAGCACTGATCTGTATTGTAGAGGGCCCTGGGTCATCTTGGGGAGTAAGTGAGAAGGGCCTACCTAAGAGAGGCGTGGAAGTGAAGTGAGATGTGAGGCAGAAAAAGCCCCACCCCCAGCACTGTTTCAGGCTCAGGTAGGGTAATACTCTCAGGTTGGGTTGGGAGATCATAGGCCCAGACTTGTGTTGGCTAAGAGCTTGTATGGCAACAGAGACTGGGTCATGGCTGTTTGACATGATTATTGTCACTAACTCCAAGACTTAAGGCCAGGATGTCCAAGCATGGCTTCTTGACAACTGGTGAATGCTAGGTTGGGACAACTTGTCCAAGATTCTGTCTACAGACTGGGGAAGAGATAGGTATGGGACTAGGTGCTCACTTAGGACTCCTTCTGCCCATGTCTTTCCCCATAACCACCTTACATGAAATTGCTAACTGACTCAGGGCCAACTGACCTAGGTACCATCTCATTTCCATTGAAAGATGGGAACTACTCCATGTTGTAGACCAGATAAACAGGGCTCAGCATTGGAGATGTTCTGTCCATATCACACATGTCAGAAAGGGCCTGTTCTCCACCCAGAGATACCAGCTTCCCCCATGTTTATGTCCTAATTTCTCCCTTCCCTCTTAAGGCTAGGAATTTACGGTCCAAGAAGATTTTTTTTCCTAGAGCCCATAGTTGTCAACCAAAAGTCACCACACCACAAAGGACCTGATTGAACCAGTGTTGGCTAGTGAGCTTGGTTTGGTGGAGTGGATGGTCTATCAGTTGTCATCTCTGCTGTCTCACTTATAATAGCCTCTGTGCTGTTCCCAACCAAGCAGAGCTTGTGCTCCGGTCACAGAGACAAACAGGTGGTTTGAGATCCAAGTCCACAGATTTTCACATTCAGGTCCTAGGAAAATGTGACCTCTGCCTGTGGGACATCCCCTGGGATGCATAAACAGTATATTAGATGCCAGATGGACAGATGGATGAGTGCATGAGAAAGAAGCTTGAGTGAAAATGGATGAATGAATGAAGAGATGGAATGTCAAGAATAGCCTGGTGGGAGGGCATACAGACAGATGAGCCCACAAGCATGGTTAATAGAAGGATGGATGGATGGTATGTGAACAGGTGAATTACAGGAAAAGGCATGGATGGAGGACAGCAAGCTGATGATGACCAAATGGGTGGACAGATGGAAGAGTGAATGGGTGTCTACAGAGAGATGGACAGACAGCAGGACTAGGTGGATAGATGGAAGGCAGCTGACTAGATGGTGGGAGGGTCTAAGATAGTGGATGATGTTGGAGGGACTGTGGTCTGGTTCTGGCATTGGAGAAAGCCAGGTGTTGCAGTGCACACAGGCATCTGTAATCACAGAGATGACCCTGAAGGGAAGGCTCCAGGCCTGGGAGAGCAGGAACCCAGGCCTCATGACGCACCTGAAAATTGGAATGGGGGCTTTAAGGAGGGCCATTTCACATCCACTGAGGTCTGTATGGAAATGCCCTACAGCCAGACCTTTGGTGCTGGCTGACTGGAACAGTAGAAGGCCAGTTCTCTGTGATTGTCCTTCTTCCTCGCCCATTATGGTCATCCCTAAGTACACCCTGATATTGCAGGCTTGTGCTGAGCCTTTCCCTCAAGGTGCCATAACCAACAGAAAGACCAGGACGGAAGGGCATCATGGGGAGGTGTCTCCTGTCAACTTTCAACTTTCCAGCCTCTAGGATCCCAGCTGTCTTGGCTCCCTAATGGTCATGTTACCTCTTTCCAGCCAGGTACTGAGGTGGGACTGGAGCCCCTCTCCTATCCTGTATCTCCTCTTCTACCATGAGGTTCATCCCCGAGGAGACCTCCAGACCTGGACAGGTACTCCAGGGGCATCAGGTAGGTCTGTGATGCTCCACCAGCTCAGACATTGAATAGGACTGATGATGAGGCTTCCTGGGCTAGGCCCAAGGGTCTGGTTGATGGCCTCAATGCTATCATCTAGACACTCGCTTTGCTCAGCCAGCTGCTTCAGCAGCCAGTTTTACTGGGCCATCAATGTGCTCTGTTGCTGGGACCAGCTGGCCAGGAGGGTGATCTGTTGCCTGTGTGAGTCCAGCAGCTTCTGCTCAAGGGTGGAGGGCTCAGGTGCTGTTTCTGGGGTCATTCCAGAAGGCAGAAGAGATATAAGGAAGGGCCAAAGTTCTCCATGCATGTGGCTACAGAGGTTGGAAAGCGAGGACATGGGTGCATGAAGACTGTACAGAAGTCCAAGGGTTCAGATGGGCCATGCTGGGGTGTGAACATCAGGCAATCTCAATGGCAGCTGCATCCAAAGAACTGCAGCTGTTAGGGAGATTTGTAAGCTAAGATTCCATGAGTGTTGCAGCCTTCCCTTCAGTGTCATCCCTGTGATTACAGATGCCTGTGTGCACTGCACTCAGCCCTGGGTATTGTGAACTGTCATTTTGTACATGCCCATTTCAGAAGGATGTTGGTTTGCCACTCAGTCCAATTGGCTGGAAACTAGATGCTCACACTTAGCTGCCATAGAAGCTGGGAAATAGTTCATATTTTTAGCCCCCCAGTAGGGATTTTGTTACTAAAGGAAAAGAGACATGCTGGGCTAGGTGCCCAGCAATCTGCCAAATTTGGGGAGTTGACAGAGCTGGGCCTTGTGTGGTCTAAAAGATGGGTATGCCTCCCTGAAGAAAAGATGGTTCAATGAGGCCGGAACAGGAATTTTGGAGAAAATTAGTGAATTCTGTAGATGATGGGGAAGGAGGAGGCAGAAGCTCTTCCCCTGGAGCAAGGGAAGAGCTGGGAGAATGGCTCTTCATGTGTGTTCTAGTGCTGAGGTAGAATGGCTCTGAGCAGAGGTAGAATGGCTACTGGATCTGCTTGCCCTCTGGGCCAGGGCTCCTGCCAGCAGCAGCTGAGAACCTGAACAGCACCAGGGAAACAGGCACTGAACTGGCCTCCAGCTGCTTGATGGAGTTCTAGCCAAGGTGGCCTTGGGGAGACCAGGTAAGCATATGTCACATAGGTTAAGAGGGTCCTTCCAGCCTGAAGCTTGCTGAAGACTTCTTGGGACTAGTCCCTGGGGACAGAAAGAATGTGGGCAGGGCTCTGAACACCTGCCAAGTAACATAGAAGTGGTCAGCAAAAGAAGGCAGGAGGGACAGAGTAGTCTGAAGGCATCCAGAGGCTGACTGGGAGGGTTTCTAGAGAGTTCCCTGCAGCCTCAGGTACCTTGGGAAGGCCCAATGGGACAAAGACAGAAAGTGTCCTGACTGATCATCTAGAGGGGTCGGTGATCATGGCAGGTGAGGACACTTCTGGATGTTCTGTGCCTAACAAGGTCTGCAGTGTACAAGAGGGTGGCTGGGCCAAGGGCCAGGGGTGATGTTCCTACAGAGCCCAAAGATCCCCATTGCCTCATCAAGCATCCCTCTTGACAGAACAGAGGGGCAGGTGGCATCTAAAAGTGGGAGTGCTTTAATTTATGGATCCCAAGCCCACCTTTGCCTCCATGCTGCCTAGCCAAATGATGCAAGGTGCTTCCTTTAGTCCTCGTCCTTCTGACTCCAGGTCCCAGGTCAACAGGAAGGAGGAGCTTGAGTGACCTGCCCTGCTGTATGAAATCAGAGAGCCTGAAGGACAGCACAGCAAACAGCTCAACACTGAGGGGGAAGCTCCCAAGCCTTTGCAGCTGGGCTGGTGGCCATGCTAGCCCAGACCTTGCCTCCATCCTTTACTCGCCCTCTGTCAGAAGTGCTGGTGGGAAGCTTATGAAAGTAGACACAGGTAGGGTCTGAAGGGAACTCCGTGAGCCCCAAGTGACTCAGGCCACTGGGTGGAAAGAGAGAGGAAAACCTGTCAGCAAAAGCAAATGGCCATTCAACCCCCCAGATTTCAGCCTCTGGGGTTAATCAGACACAGTAACATTTCTGTGAAATATTTTTTAAAAAGTTTGGAGGTCTGGTTAATCTATGGAGCCTCTAGTAGTGGATCAGTATTTATCCCTTGTATAGGAATGGACTTTGGGAGCCCATTCCACATAGAGGGATACTCTCTTAGCCTAGACACATGGGAGTGGGCATCTAGGCCCTGCTTCAAATGACACTCTCCCTGGGGAGCAGAAAGGGGATGGGATAGAGGATCAGTGGGGGGCAGGGGAGGAGGGGAGGCAGAGGGAACTGGGAACTGGGATTGACATGTAAAAGAAGCTTGTTTCTACTTTAAATTAAAAAAGAAAAGAAAAGAAAAGAAATAAAATTAGAGCAACTGAGCAGCAGGTGATGATAGCAGTAGTTAGGCATGTCCGGAAAGCCAGCATGGCTTTGATCTGAATGGGTGGAGTGTGAAGGATGTGAGGAAGCTTGCTATCAATATACCAGGCAGATCTGGATATCCTGTGGCTTTGGGTCTCTGTGACGGTAACATGTCATAGCAGGACATATGACAGTAACCTGCCTTATCAGGCAGGCAGCAAGGAGGAAGAAGAGGGGTAACTCTCTTTTGGGAGCACATTTCCAGATATATAAGGATCTCACAGTTGTCCTTGTATCCCGAACATTCCCTTGAAGCACCACCCTGGGGACCAAGTTTTGAACATGAGTCTTTGGGGATTCTCTCCATTCTCAAACCATAGCAAAATGGATTGTGCTGTGTGTGTTGAAGCAAGAAGCCAATGAAAAGGTTCCTAAAGAATACCTGGTAGACCAGGCCTATAAGCTCAGCTACTTTGGGGTAGAGGCGGGAGGGTAGGAGGCTCACAAGTTCAAGGCCAGCCTAGGCTATGGAGTGAGACCCTGTCTCAAAAAATAAATCAGATTGTGGATGTAGCCCTGTGTCAACACACACAGTGTTCTAGGTTGCAGCCCCAGAAAGGGGCAAGGGGACAGAAACTGACAGAGATGGGGGGGTCTGGGAATGAGTTAGGAACATGGTATCTGCCTGATGGAAGTCCTCAGGGAAAAAGAGCACATTAAATGGAGAAAAAACAGTGTGTACAGATGGGGTGATGGATGTGATCCAGAACTGCAGGCACCAGGATGCTACAGCAGATAGCCCCCAATGATCCTGAGCCCCCCAAAGATGAAAAGGAAGAGGCAGTGTGTGTGAGCTGGGAAGAGGCTACCTTGCAGAAGCACAGGCAGGAGTCCTGGCAACTTTCAAGTTGCACCCCAAAGCTTGTCTCCAAGGACAAAGACTAAACAGACAGTACAAGGAGAAAACTGAGCACTTACCTTCCAAACTGTGAACTTTAGCATGAATGGAGGTTTCCCAAGGGGACAGTTGGGGTGCAGAAGAGAATGCCCAGGCGCGCGCGCGTGCGCGCGCGCGCGTGTGTGTGTGTGTGTGTGTGTGTGTGTGTGTGTGTGTGTGGTGTGTGTGTGTGTGGCCCACGGTGTGTGTGTGTGTGTGTGTGTGTGTGTGTGTGTGTGTGTGTGTGTAGTGGCCCACGTACCAGACCATAAAAAGATGGTGATGACCAGAATGCCTACATGTGGGATTACAGTTTAGGAAGGACAACCACAGAGCCATGGTGGAATATTAATTGGGAAGAATTTTAAATATTACCAGCTCTATGGATTTGAAGGGAAATTAAATATTGATTAATATTAGCCTTTACTAATAAACTTGTACGATTTAAAAAAAAACCTTCAAGGTTCCTTCTTTAGAATTCAGAACTACAATAGTCAATTAAGAGGATGCAAAGGGAAGCCACTGACTTTTTAATGCACAAATTATACATCTGGCAGAGAACTTGAGCCCAAATATGTAAAGAGTTCTGTAGATTCAATGGTAAGCTAAACAAACATACAAAACCAACTGAATATAGATAAAAAATCTCAATTAAGCTCTTCACCAAAGAAGACAGAATACATGCAGAGCTGGTCAGCACTGCCAGCCAGCAGGAGACACAAACGAAGGCTACAGTAACCCATGCTGCTCTAACTAGAACAACCATGTGATACTCAGGGCTGTGGAAAGATGGGGGAATGGGGCATTCCTTGGGGACAAGATGGTAAAACACTGTGCAAAGCTGGGTGTTAGTTCCACAGAAGAAAGCTAAATGTAACACCATACAAACCAACACTTGCCCTCCTGGGCATTCATCTGAGAGAAAAAAAAAATATCTGATGATCACATGAAAACTTTTCACATGGCCTCCTTGTTTGTAATTGCCTCAGATCAGAAACCAAGCAAATGTCCTTCAGTGGAGGCATATGTGGACTACGTGCTTTCCATAGGGTGGGGTCTCATTCAGGAGAAAGGAGAAGCTGCCTGTCTCAAAAGTCTGCAGGGTCTGACTCAAAGGGGCAATTACATTGCAGAGGTGGGGAGTGGGCTAGCTGCTTGCTGTGTTTGGGAGGTGGGGTGTTGGAGGTTATGACGAGCTGCACAAGGGTGTCTCTGGGTGCTGATGGGCACGCCAGCGTCTTGATCATGGTTACACGAATCTATGTAGATGACAAAATGTGATAGAGGCACACACAAGAAAGAGTATGGGAGAAGCAGGATGACATCAATCTTAAGACAAAGCCAGATGCTGAAATAATGTCAGAAATCACAACTGCCAAGACAGTAGAGATGGAGTCAGCACGGTAAAGGAAACACTGGATTAAAAGATAATAAAGAATAAAAAGAGATAAGATAGGAAAAGAGAACAAATGGGAAACAAGCCTTTGTAGTAGGTAAGCTGTCAACACTGTCCAGGCAGCAAAATAAATGTAGATAGATTTTTAAAATCCTAACCAACAGTTAAGAATTGGGAGACTGAGAGGAAAGTACGACTTTGCTGTTTGTAATTGGTAGGTACAACACGACGACGAAGGAATGGGGAAAGTTGGGAGTGAAAAAGCGAGAACAGATGTGCAGGCCCAATGCCAGGCAAAAGAAAGCCTGGGTGCAATGCTAGCTTCAAGCAGGCAGTCCTGAAGAACCTGCAAACTGAACATCCTGCCAGCACTCCAAAGGTTACAGCGTTTGAAACTTTTTGGGTTTGAGATTTTCAAATTAGAGAGGTTCAGCCTGTTTGCATAGCAAATGTACAGGGTACCTCAAAGTAAGTTAAGTACCTTGCAGAAAGGGGGGAGTATGCTAAGAAGACAATTTTAAATGTGAAAAAGCAACTGACCCAAAGGAACTAGAAGGAGCTTCTAAAGAGCCCCCACTCCAGTTTTCTCTTTATTCAAGCTGACTAGGCTGTGTCCACAAAAGCTTTTTCTAGGCAAAGACCATTAAAAGGCAAACAACTAGAAAGATCGATCCAGGAGACCAGAGGGCATAAGCTAGTGAGCAATAGTAAATCAGACAGTAAGTGAAGCTTGAGAATAATCATACCAGAAAATCAGGAGACAGAGGGAGAAATGGCCAAGCACCTTTATCAATGAAGCCTGCCCACCTTGCCACAAGGCTGAGTAGCCTCGCAGTTGTGAACCCACAGGAAACATGGCCTTGAACCTGGGTGATCTCAGAAGTGCATGCCTGGCTTTCAAGTGAGAGCTGCAACTTTGAGAATCTTTTCTAGAGAGCTGGAGAAGAGGGGCACTCTTTAATGTATAGCAGGGAGTCAGAGTCCACAACACTCACCTGAGAAGTGAAGCTTGTAAGCCAGTCTGTTTTGTAAACCCAAGTGAGGAGCCAGTGATCCAAAACACAGTGGTGTCAGACAGCAGACAGACTCATACCGTGGTGACTTTACACTGGTTAGCTTTCATTTAATCAATACAAAACTCATGAACCTAATCCCCCACATTACCAGGATAAACTTGGAGAGTCCGAGATGGTCATTTCAATAACAGATTGAGAAAAGAAAACTGGGAAACAAGAAAGTCTGGATTTCCTTTACCCACTAAGAATGATCTACCAGACCCAAGCAGTAGTGAACACCACCTCCAAGTTGAGGGTCCTAGCTAGCTCTGTAGGGGAGAAAAGACAAAGGCTGTAAAGAGTCATTCACCTCATGCCTGGGTGACGCAGGAATCATAGACCTTCTGTGTAAGATGTTTCATGCAAAGATTAAAATGTGAAAATAAAATATATTGCTGTAGTAGTCAATAAGGTGTTTGAAATACACCATTTCTAGCAGGGACAAAAGTAATGCATAGCCACATGAAAAGACTCTGGGGAAAACAACAAAATGTTATCAAAGGTGTTTAGAAGGTGAGCACATGTGCACCATGCTCGCACATGGTGGAGTCAGCCCTGTTAGCTGCCATGGATCCCCAGGTCTGCTTATAAGCTCAATACAACCCAAACAAGATTCCAACAGGGATTTTCCAGGCGTTTGGTAACATTTATGAGTGAATGGAGACTTAAGACAGCATGGTTGGCATGCTGGAAAAGAAGAGAAGGGTAGGGAAGATGTCTCTTTGGCCTTAAGACTTTCAACCTGCCAGTAGGGTGTGAACTGTCTTTGTCATCTTTGCCTGGCTATGGAGATACTGTCTGGCTATTTTGGGCCTGAGACAGCATCAATCTGAATGCCATGCCTTATCTCAGGAGGCTGGGGCCCTCATCTTGCAGGCTGTGGAGCAGGCTGGTCAGGTGACTGGCCTTGTGTCCTGGGAGATGAGCTGAGTGGAGAGGGTTTCTGGGAGCCATGTGGCCCGAATACACTAGGAGTGAAGGAATGGCCATCAGAGATGCCCTGTCTGGCTGGTTCCAGTTTTGAGTAACTATGTCTAGCAGAAGTGGTAGCAAGTAGTACCCTTCAAGTCTACCCTACAAGACCATGTGTTCTTCTGAGAACCAGTCTGGGGCTGTGTGAGGGGGCTCTGCTGTTGAGGGGGAGCTGGGTGCCAATCTGGGTACTGTTCAAGAAGACTTTGTGGGTGTAGGAGTGCTGGGTACGGTTGAGTGTTGAGTAGACTGTTGGGTAGTAACTGAATACTGTTTGAGGGGGTTCTGCTGGCTCCTGACAGCCTGAGTCATGATCCCCTGACCTTTGACCTGCCGGTAGGGTGAGAACTGTCCTTGTCACCTTGTATATGGTACACACTATGTGCTGCTTGGCCTTGCAGAGTTTAGCCAGTTCTGACCTCCCGATCTCTGTCTACTCCGAGCACATCATCCTACAGTCATTACCTCTCTCTTCTCTCCCTGAAACCAGGTAAACAAGCTCAACATGCCTCATACCTTTGTTGGATGCCATTCAGGTGTGGGGCCCTGAGTTCTTGGCAGCAGAGGCCCAAGGAAGGAGTTCTCTCTTGGCTCCTGGAACCAGGAAATTTTCCTGGAGGCCCTGAGCTGCCCTTGAGTGGCAGTAGCTTGGGAAGAAGGAGCTTCCACAGGCATGTGGAAGCCAGGTGCTATGAAAGTACTGTGGAGCTTGGGCTGCTGTGGGGAGGGTGGCTATGGAGAGGGCTGCTGTGGGGAGGGTGGCTGTGGAGAGGGTGGCTGTGGAGAGGGCTGCTTGTGGGGATGGTGGTGTCTGGGCTGCTGGTTGGAAAGGCCACTAGGGCTTTGAACCCATGGATCAGGCATTTTCCCAGGAACACTTTGGTTGGAGGGTGTGGGATGAGACTTCCTTCTTCCTGACTTCCTTTCATGGCATTCTTAGGCCCTTTGTCTTATACTTCTTGAGATCCAGGAGTGGCAGGTGGTGGCATCCTAGGCAGATTGCAGGCAGACAGGGTCTTGGAAGGGTCTGGAACTGAGTAGGAACCTACTTGGGGTAGGGTGGGAGGGTGTGTGTCGGGGACTCATGGGGCTGCCTTTTAATTTGGAGGCTGAACAGGTTAAATAAACAGCAATTAGATTTTGCCAAGGCTGGGTGGTGTGTGTTGTCGATGGGTAGAAAGAACACTGGAGAATCTCATTTTGGTGATCAGATTATTATAGATTCTCTCCCAGGCTGCTAAGAAATGTAAATGTGAATTGTGTTTCCAGGCGCTGTGAAAGGCAGCTTGTGGGGGTGGGCATGGGGGTTCGGGGAGATGACCTGTCTGAATTCAGCCCTCTTAGGCTGAGCCCTTTCCTGTCTTAAAGAGGTCCCCAGAGATGCCCACCTGATCTGCCCTCCCCAGGAGAATCCTGAGCAGAAAAATAACCCCAGGCAAAGACTTGAACCAATCATCCTATATTTAATAATATCACAGTCCCAGGGCTGGGGAAGAGAGTGCCACCCCACCCCAGTGTCCTCTGCTGCCCGGGGCTCTCACTTCAGACTGTATGTGACAAGGCCATTGCCTATGCTCTGTCCTGCACACCCCACCCCAGAGTTCTATCCACCTGTCAAGAGTTCCTTCTGAGTGTGCAGTTCTGGGCTTGAGGCTAGCTGTTGTGTTCAATATTCTCATGACTGGATGATGAACCCAACCTGGGTGGGTCTGTACCACAGACAGGGAGGACCTGGCAAAGTTGCTCCTAAAGCTCGTGTCAGCAGGTTCAGTGCAGCCATTGCACAGGACAGCCAGCCCTTGCCTAAGCTTTGTGTCTGGCTTGCAGACTCCTGAGTGGTAGGTGAGTTGGGGAGTGACACTGATGTGAGTGACACTTCTGCTCAGTGACATGGGGGCCCTTCCAGTGGGCTGGCTGGGAGCCCTGCTTTGTTCCCACCTCCTGTGTTCTGTGCTGTATGGACAGGCACAGAAGTGTCCTTGAGGCCTCCTAGAAGCCACCACAGAGTGGCTAAACAAATGCCTGTCTTATGAGCAGAAGGATGGAGGATAAGTCAATTTATAAATGCCTCCAGGGTGGGAAGGTGAAGGTAGGCTCAGACCCCCCCCCAAAGCCTGAAGAGCAGCTACCCCTATCAGAGCCAGCAATGCTGAGTATCACTGCCTCCCTGTCATGTTCACACAGCAGAATTCACAGGGGAGGACCCTGAGGACAGAGAGGCAGAGACTGGTTTCTGAGGCAATGAACTCTCATCTGGCACCCCTCACCTGCTGGGGAACAGGTGCTGGCTGCATTTAGGGTGGCAGTGGGCTTATGTGTGAACTGTGTGGTGACATGTATGTATACCCATGTGTGTTTCATGTACACATGTGTTTCCATGGCCATTTGCATGTGCTTGTGGGCATATTGCAGCCAAGTTTATTTATGTATGCATGGGAACATAGGTGCCGTGTGGACATGTGTGTTTGCAGACTTGTGTGTGCATGTGTATGGGCTCCTTTCACCCACAGGGCAGGATTTAGGTACACATAAGCAGGGTCAGACAGGAGGGCAGACAATTTCTCTAGGAGATGGCTGGGTCCTCAGGAAATGATTAACTGAAAAGGACAAAAGGGTATGCTGGGCAGAAGGGTGGAGTGCCTGGGGGCTAAGCCTACAGGCCCTAAGCCATCCCTAAAACTCATCAGCTGAGCCTTATCAGCAGAGAACCAGTGAAATCCCTACCCAGAGGCCTGCCTAGTCTTTCCAGCTTCCTTTTGTGTGGAGGTCCAATGCCCTGCCACAGGGCAGGTAAAGCACTGATCCTGAGCAGAGAAATTGCATGGATGGATGGGAGGGGTGGGCTGAGAGAGTGCTGGGGAGGAAGGCAACCCAGAGGAGGGGAGAGGGCTCCCAGAAACTCCCAGGGCTGGCAAGATGCACTTCAGGACTAGCTGTCCTGTTAGCTCCACTCTGGTGGAGTGCTTCATCCACCCCTCACGTTGTCATATGCCTTTAGCCAAGGACTGCCCCAAGTGGGAAGACTGTGGCCCAGACAGAGCAGGATTGCTCTAATCCTGGAGTTGGGACTGAGCCAGGAATAGGAACTGCTTTCTTTAAAGAGGTGATGCAGGGAATTCAGGACATGGTCCCAGTCAGTGTTTCTTCATGAGGGAGATGGGGGATGGGTGTGTGTAGGAAGGTCCCTTTCAAGGCAGAAACAATGCACTTTTGAAGTGTTAGGAAGTCTGGCTCATTTCTACAGCTGTATTCAAATTGCATGCAAATGACTTTTCTTGCCCGTACCTGTATCTCAGAGCAACCACTAGAGCCACAGGCAGGCCTGGCAGCTTGCTCTCCTTCAGTGAGCAGTACCAGAGGCTGACATTATATGAAGACTCCAGAGGGTCCTAGCTTATGATTACTCAGGATGTCTCAGAGATGGGGCATGGTACTCTTATTCAGAAATCTTGGGGAGTCTGGGCAGCTGTTGCTGTTTACCTAGTAAGTGAGCACTGTCTCCAAATCACAGGACTGTGTTCTAATCCTAGCTTGGCCAATGACCCTGAGCACACTGCTTACCTCTTCTTTATCTCTGCTATGAAATAGAACACCACAGAGGCCTTGGACTCCATGTGAAGCATTGCAGATTCCTGCTGGTGCTAGTAGTGAAAATTGTAGACTGGACCTGTTGACAGTGCTTCTAGTGTGTGTAGTTATGCATAAAATGGTGGTGATGATGGTGATGATGGTGATGATGGTTCATGATGATAGTGATGGCTGGTGTTGGTGATGGTGGTGATGATGGTTAATGATGGTATTGATGATGGTGATCTTGGGATGGTAGAAAGTTCTCTATACTAAGCACTGTACAATGTACTTGGTGATTAGAGAAAAATAAACCCTCTGTGTTTGAGCTCCTCATATCTTATTCAAAAGCTTTTCAAGGTGGGAACAAGGTCCCAGCTTGTCTCATTACCCTGCAGCCACTGGAGGCCTCTCTACAAAATCCCTCTGGCTCTCCAAATAGACTGTTCTCAGCTCTGCTTGGGCCTGCCCCACCCACAGTCTCAAGCTCCTCAGAGTTTGGCACAGGCCATTTTCCCTGTCAGCTCAGGGCTGAGCTCAGAAGGTATGCCCATGGTTCTGTACAGGGGCTGGTTTGTCCTCCCTGGAGCTCTCTTGGGGCAGGACTGGACAATGGAGAGCACAAGACACAGAGCTTCAGTGCTGTGAGTTCAAGACTTTGTTCTCCTGACCCTCTTCGAATGACAAGGTCTGTGAATATGACACTGAAGCCTGGGAGAATCTGAGACTTGGTTGCTTATGCAGCTGTCTAGAAGCAGAGCCAGTGTTAGAGTCCTGGTCTTGCTGATGCCCACACTTTGCCCATAGACTTTTGCAATTTTTATAAAGTTAGGACATTCTAAAAGGCTAGATAGAAGGGAGGATCCAGAGAAGGGGCAGCCCTTGGGAATCTCCAGAGCTGAAACAAGGCACCCCTAAGCTGGCTGTGCATAGAGGGGATCAGAGCCATCTGGAAGTGTTTCCATGTTTAGGTGTAGAGTCAGGTGATGGTCTGGGTGGCTGCTTTGGGCTGCAGAGTGAGGCAATGGCAGAAGGCTGGGGGTGGGGCTCCTGCCTGGAAGTCCAGCCCAGAAGGCCCTGGGGAAGCCATCTTCAGCCTCTGGTGCCTGGAAAACCCAGCAGAGTTCAGCCACAAAAAGCCCCACCTGCCACATACAGATATGGATCGGTCTCATTATAAAGCCTTACATCAGCCAGACTTGTGCCCCACCGGCTTCCTGACTGGATGGAGCCTGTAGCCCCAGCACTGTCTGCCAAGAAAGCCTAAATGCAATGCCAGGAGTCTACATGGAATTAACCATCTTCTGGAAAAGACACAGGACCACCCCTCTGTCCACCTCCCATTTCAGCTTGGATCTGAAGGGGTCTGAGGCAATCAGAAGGGACAGCTTGAGCTCCATGTTCACCTCTCTCCCTTGCCAGACCTCTTATGCCCTGAAATCTATGAACACAGTGATACAACTACTATGCATAGCCATGCTCCAGGTTCCGGCAGCAGGCAGACACTGCTCCTCAGTCTCCAGCAAAGTCCTGACAGTGGGTCGGGGAGGCCATCATTGCTGTAGTTTGGCTAGAAAGGAGTAAGGATTCTGGGAAGTCACTCATGCCCATGGGACTGAGGGTGGTCACACCAATGCTACAGTGATTCTGAATGAAGCATAGAATGCAGACCACCAGCCCCAGACTGCCACAGAGCCAAGAGAGATGGTGACACCCTCCAGCCAGGAGTGTTCCCGCATTATCCCCATCTTCCGTAGATGAGTGAGCTAGGAATCTCTTGTTGCCTTGGGTCTGGGCTCAAGGTGTAATCTTTACTGTCCCTGCTTTTGTAATCACTGCTACTGTTTCTTTTGCTACCAATATCCCTGTAGCTACCTCCCAGGTGTTGTCACATTCTGGTGCTGGTGGTCTGGTGTCTGGCTTCAGAGCACTTTATGCTCAATGCTGAGTCTGGTTCCTGCCAAGTTCCTCCTCAAATGCTACCTGGTCCTAGTTTGCTTCCTATGACTGACAAAACACTAACCACAATCAACTTGGGGATGAAAGGATTTATTCCATCTTAAAACTTATAGTTCATCATGAAGGAAATCAGGGCAGGAACTCAAGCTAGGAAACAGAGACAGGACCTGAATGAAGCAGAAACCATGGAGGAAGCTGCTTATTGACTGGCTCTTCATCGCTAGCTCAGCCTACTTTCTTATACCACCCAGGACTACCTGCCCAGGGGTGACACTTCTCATGTCAATCGTTAATTAAGAAAATCCATCACAAACTTGCTCACAGGCCAATCTAGTGGGTACATATTTTCTCAATTGAGGGTCCACTTTCCTAGATAACTGTAGTTTGTGCCAAGTTGATGAAAAATTCCATCATATATGCAAGTGTAAGTTGTGTCTGGCTGAACCTCTTTTGTGCCAAAGAATAGATGCTCTCCCAGGTGGAGGCATGGAGCAAGGGTTAAGAGGAAGCATATACTGTTCTGGGTATCACCTTTTCTGGACAGGGCCTGATGGAGAGCAGGTGTGTCCACACTGGGAATCATCCAGCCTTCTGGCCTCCCATATACCTTTCCAGGGTGGGAGTAGAGGCATAGAGAAAGCATAAGGTAATCTGGCTGAGGAGCCAGTTCAGAGGACTATAAAGGACAGTGAGCCAGGAAGGGAACTAGTGCTGAGTGCCCACTGTGGTCAGCTCACCACACACAGAAGAACAATGGTTGTATATGGTTACCACTGTGTTACCTGTGCACTGCTTGGAGTCCAGCTGTGCTGGCTAGTTTTATGTCAACTTGACATGAGCTATAGAGGAGGGAATCTCAATTGAGAAAATGCCTCTTAAGATCAGAATGTGGTCAAGCCTGTATAGCATTTTAAAATTAGTGATTGATGTGGGAGGGCCCAGCACATTGTGAGTGAGGTCACCCCTAGGCTGGTGGTGTTCCTGGGTTCTATAAGAAAGCAGGCTGAGCAAGCCAGGGGAAGCAAACCAGTAAGAAGCTCTCCTTCATGGCCTCTGCATCAGCTCCTGCTCCCAAGTTTCTGCCTTGTTTGAGTTCCTTCCTGTCTTGACCTTCTTTAGTGATTGACTATGATGTAGAAGTGCAAGCCGAATAAACCCTCTCCTCCCCATGTTGCTTTGGTCATGGTGTTTCATCACAGCAAGCCCAGACACCATGTCATTTACTTTGTCATTTGATCATCTATGAATTGTCCTTTCCGATCTGGAAGACAGTCCCTTCACTGAATTTGGGAAATGATGGCATCTGAAGACAGCTACCAGAGTGCTTAGCACATCTTCTACCCATACTCACCTTCAGTACCACCCCAAACCTCAGCCAGAGTGGGGATACAAACTTGAAGGTATCCCCAAGGTGGGTAAGTGGGAGGAGGGAAGGGAAAGGGAGCTGTAGGTCTGTATATAAAATGAAGTTTTTAAAAAGGTAGCTTCAAGATGTTCATTCATCATCTTGGTCTGACCACACAGCATGTGGCCATTTCCTTCTCCGTGTGTTGCCAGTGCATTGTGGATCCAGGCCTGAGGAAGCCATGCTTTGTGTCTGTCTACCTCATGACAGTGAATGAAAACAAACTAACAAAACAAAAAACAACGGAGTCAAACAAACCACCCTGACAGCAAGCCATGATCTGCAGTTAAAGAAGTATATGTGGTACTGGCCATGCCAAGACCCCAGGGATTGCATGGTCCTTGGAAGGGCTGTGGCCAGCTCTAGGAGCTGTGGCTAGGACCTAGATGATGCATATAGTGGGAAATTACCAATATGGAGTCAGGTAGAAATATAAGGGTATTTAATAGGGAAAAGCCTTACTTACAGAGCGACCTAGCCAGCTGGTGTGGCAGCAGTCTGTCCAGCAAGTACCAAAGTAAAACCGAAAGAGAAAACGCAGTCACTCTACATCACCCTAACCACACCCTTGCAAGTGTGGTCAGGCACACCTGTAGCCAGCCCCTAAGTAGGCGTGGCTACAGCTTCCCTTACAGATATACCTATAAAGTGTAATTGTTTGGCAGTGCCCCAGCAATGGGCAAGTGTTTAAACCACTCCCTGTTTAAACCCTATGTCTCTAGGGTCACTGCTCCATGCACACACATGTAAATGAGTATGAGCAAGACCACACTCCCAGCCTCTTTTCTCTGTCTGCTCATCCTCAACAGCAATAAGAGCCAACTCTTCTTCTGTGATTGCCACTATTTGCAGCCCCAGCTGAAGGGAGCAACAGGCTCAGGGTGAGGTCCTGGTCATGGAGTTCAGGAGGCAGTATCTGGTCCTGCTTAAGGAAGGTGAAGGGCTGTGGTAGGAAATCCCTTCAACCCCAGCGTCACTTGGTTTCTATGAGACTCTGGCAGTCTGGTGCATTAAATGTCCCATGACCCCAGCCAGGACGCTTGGTTGTGGAATGTGTCTGTTTGGGCTTCAGAACCATGGACAGATCTTCTCAGGCTGTTGGCCTGGGAGTCTGAGCACCTGTGTTTTTCTGGTTTAGACTTCAGGATTAAATATTGCATCAGTCTCTTCCCCCAAGGAGTAACAGCCACTTCGGATGTTTAGGAGTGTGTGTGTGTGTGGGGGGGGGGGTAGAATTCTTCCCTGAATTGTTATCTTCCAGGCATTACTGTGCAGGCACCCCAGCTTTGGGAGCTGGCATTGCTGTTACCTCCTGTGTCATGTGTGTGTAGTCTGAAGGGTGTTATGACCTCCTTCCTAGGTCTGTAAGTTCCCAGGACTGTGTCTCAATATCTTCTGACATTGACCCTTGATGCCTGCTCTGATCATTGATCATTGATCATTGTAAAGAGCAGAGATGGAGGTATTGAAGGAAAAGCAGATATAGAGGGTGTCTGACTAGGGGTGGTGAGGTCCATGCAGCCTCACCTGGGAGCCCTGTCAGCCCATACCATTTGGTGTTTCTGAAAGGCCTCCACAGGACCAGAATCTTGTGGTATTTGGGGTCTGAAACCTCAGTACACCCCAGGAACCCAGACTAGTGGCTGATCCTGAGAAAATCTTTCTAGGCCAGCACATGGGCTGGCCAGGTGTCTTATATGCCCACATTTGCGTTTTCTCCCACATAGCCCTGCTGCTGTGAGAAGATAGATGCAGAGATAAGCATGGCCAAGCATGCCTGGCATTCTGTGGGTTTCATTAGTTCAGATCTCCTTGCATGTTGACTTTGGCACACTCCATGAGCTGCCAGACTCTGCACCACAGGTCTCATGTGTTTGTGGCCATTCACTCTGTGGCTCATGGGGAGGGAGGAAAAGATCTGGACACATTGGGGTTTGTCTGGGATCAGCATCCAGCATTTCCTTCAGTGGTGTTTATTACCTTCTCCATGGCAGCCCAGGTCATCTTGCTGCAGTGGCTAATGACCCCAAGTTTGAGTTCATAGCAAGTTTATTGTGATTCTCCTGCACCTCTTCACTCTAAGACCTGAACTGCCAGGGTCATGTTCTCTGACATCACTGAGATCTTGACCGGAGAGTGGTGGAGGACCTAGTGCAGCCTG
This sequence comes from Cricetulus griseus, assembly GCF_003668045.3. Taxonomy (NCBI): domain Eukaryota; kingdom Metazoa; phylum Chordata; class Mammalia; order Rodentia; family Cricetidae; genus Cricetulus; species Cricetulus griseus. The sequence continues at coordinate 372,036,908 of NC_048595.1, read as the reverse complement.
AAAGTGGCAAATGTCATCTCTCTTCTCTGTCATTGGCCAAAGCAAGCTATTACTAGCCAGTCCTGATTCCCATGGGGGTCACCAGCCACTATCTTGAAGGGAGGAAGGTGAAATCTCTTGAGAAGGACAGTGGGGCCTAGTGACTGTGATTCAACTCACTAGACCACAGAATTGGTACTCTGTTCCCTAGGGCCATCTTCCTCAGGGCTCCTTATACCCACTCCAGAACTTTGCCCTGGACCAGTCTCCCTTGGGAGTCTGAGAAGTCTCCAAACCATCTTCAACTTTCCAGGTTTGGTTCTTCTGAGGAGCCCCATCCCTCCTCCTTGTCACAGCCTCTGAGTTAGGTTAGGCTCTTGACCTCTCTGACCACAGTAGGAGACCTCTGGACCTGGTCTGTGTCTCCCGTTTTGTTCAGTTGAACCTGTTCTGCCTCTGCTGCTCTATTTCATGTTCCTCTCTCCCATGGCACAGCCTGGCAGAAGAGTAGCAGGTGAGGGTGTGGGCACTGCATACCTGCTCAGCTAGCTTGAAGCCTCCCTTTCTCAAGAGAGTTACCAAGCTGGTAGGAACCTGTGTTGATGCTGGGTTCAGGGAGTCAGCCTGCCAAATACTCAGGGGGAACGGGTACTAGTGCCATGATGATTGAATGAATGAATGAATGAATGAATGAATGAATGAATGAATGAATGAGGAAGCCAGATCTGTGCTAAGGGAAGAGTAGAGATCACATTGCAGGGCCCATCAGAAGTTTGGCAGCTGATTCCTCAGATGGGGAGAGGTGTCATGCAGGACAGGGACATCCAGCAGCTGGGTTTATCAGCAGTCCTGCTAAGATGGGGACCTTACATGATGTGACAGAAGGCTGAACCATCAGTACAGCTCAGAGACTGTGCTGAGGCCCTCTGTGGGAAGCCAGGCCTTGGTACCAACGAAAATGAGACAGACAAACTTTTGGGGGCCCTCCCGAGTAGGGACTAAAGGATAGGAAGACTTCTGGTGTAATGTGGGAATCCTTATCTTTTCACTTGCAGTGTATCTTGGGATGATGAATGGTGGTACTCACAAGTAAGAATCTTCCACATCTTGGTTAAGTGGATTTTTTTATTGTGGTGTTTGTTTATTTGTTTTTTTTTTTTATGCAGGCTAGCACCATCTGGGAAAAGAAACCTCAACTGAGAAAGTTCCTTGGTCATCTTGGCTTGTAGGCAAGTCTATGAGGGCATTTTTTAAATTGATAATTGATGCCTTAGGGTCCAGAGCATGGTAGGTGGTGCCATCCATGGACAGTTGGTCCTGGATGCTATAAGAAAGCAGACTGAGCAATCTGAGGGGAGCAAGCCAGTAAGCAGCATTCTTCCATGGCCTCTGCTTCAGTGCCTGTCGCTAGGTTCCAGCCTTGCTTTAAATGAAATAAGCCCTCTTCAAGTTGCTTTTGATTATGGTCTTATCACAGCAGCAGGAAGAAAACTGGGACTCTTGGGTTTTGGAAGCAGGCTAAAATCACAACTGGCATATTCAGACTTAAGGTCACTGTGATGGCTAAGGGTGGCATGTATACCCTGCCAAGCCAGGCACTGGCAGCTCATGCTTGCTTGCTTCTATATTCTATTTGACACATTTGCAAGACTGTTTAAGATATGACATGGAAGGATGTTCTGGAACCTTCTGTTAACCATCTCCTGCCTCAAGACCCAGAGTGTCCACCATCTATAGCTGAGAGCAGCCAGCCCTACCCTGCGTTCTGTTCCCTCGATTTCATGTGTATCATATCCTTGCTTTTGTGTGGTTTTAAATAGTTTTGCATCATTTTGTACTGACAATGTTGGTAAAATGTGTTTACTGCAAAACAATATATTGTTTAGTGTTGCTTCATGCCACAATATTTGCATCTTCTGAGACTGGCTTTTTTAGATCCAGCTTTGTTTCCTGGCTGTAGCCATGTGCTACATGAAGCTAGCTTCAGATTCTCACCAGGCTTGGTGTTACATAGTGTGAGTGTTTCCTAATTTGGACACAAGTTTTGATGCCATGAACAGCATTGCCATGGGCCCCTTGGCTGGCTGCTGGTGGGGTCAGGGGACAGAGATCAGGGCCTCTGTAGATGTGTTCTCTCCTGTGACATGGGTCTTGAGTGTGTGGGTGGCTGGATTTTAATCAAGGGAGGCTGGATGTCTCCAAGGTGGTCAGAGTTACTCCCACCCTACAAAGTGTATGAGCTCATCACTCTGACAGGCTCCCACTCCTCCAATATTCCATATTGTCAGACGCCTTAATTTTTGCCAATCTGCTGGGTGTAAAATAGTATCTAATTGTAGTCTTAATTTGCATTTCCCTGATTACTAACGAGGCTAGAATTTTCATGTGTTTATATTTGTGTTTCCTTTGCTGTGGAAAGTCTGTTCGTGCCTTTTGCCCATCTTTATGATCCGGTTGTTGGGTTTTTATGCCTTAATGGCTGAGGGATGTCTGCACACACACGGCAGGCCCCCATCTAGGTCCAAATCTCCATGGGTTGACACAGGCTGTGAGGACTGCCTCTTTTGCACTGCCTTCAGGTCTGTGGATGGCCTGGGATCCGGCCTATTTGCAAGCTCCCTACATCCAGGGCCTGAGAGTTTCCCACCTTCATTTCTTCGAAAGACTTAATACGCTTTTACTATTCTGTGTCTGCTATCTCTCCCTTCCCCTCAGGCTCCTGCTGTGAGGAGGCATTTCCCACATGCTCCCACACTGCAATACCCTGAGATCCCCTTACTCTTCTACATCACACAGGCTACTGTATGACAAATCCTGAGTTCCATGTTTGTAGTTTCAGTGTGATGACGTTGGGCATGCCCTGTAGAGCAGTTGGATTAAGCTAGTCAGCACACCCACCACCTCTGCTGATTGTGGCTTCTACAATACCCCGGAAAGCTCAGGCCTCCAGGATCTTAGCCCAGGACCGAGGCCACCCCAATCACCATGTGGAGTCAAAAGCTTGATGCAAACTGCACAAGGCTTTATTATAGTTGTTTAATGAGCTGACCTCATGTTAGCTCGGGTCTTTCATCTACCCGCATGGCAGATGGCTAGAAAAGACAGATGAACCGGCTGCATAGAGATCTTGTAGGGCAGCGTAAGGGGAGTGTCTAGGGGTATGCACAGGCCCAGGCTTGGAGGGCTTGCCCTGTGTTGATTGGCCAACTGGTTGTTATGGCCCATAGGCCTTCCCAGGGTGGTTGCTGTGTTCTGCGTGTCATTGCTGTGCACTTGTCTGTAAAGCACACCCAGAGCCGTAAAGCATAGTGCCACCAGCTAACTTCTGATTGGTTCCTTGCCACCAGGTAGGCGTGTGATTTTCTAGTCTGACTAGGACAAGGTCAGACAAGCACGTGTCTGGCTGTTATAGCTGCCGAAATGGGGAACTGGTCCCTTCAGGAGGACTTCACAATGCACCTGCCAGTTGCTCTCTTACTGTGGCAAAATGTCTGACAGAAGCAACTTCTGCAGGGAGGGGTTTATCTCACTTACTGCTGCAGGATTCAGACCATCCTGGTGAGCAGGTCTGGTGGCAGGAGCGTGAGGTGGCTGGTCACATTGTGTTCACAGTCAGGAAGCAGAGAAACAAGTGCCGGTGCTTAGCACACTTTCCTCTTTTAATCCAGTCTGGAACCCCAGCACATGGAGTGTGCGCCCCATATTCAGGTATACTTTTGTTTGTGTCGTCCCTTCTCAGGTAAACATTTCCAGAAACACCCTCATGGATGTGCCCGGAGATGTGTTTCCATGGTGATCCTCAACTAGTCAAGCTGACACTGAGGATGAACAGTTACCTGGACATCAGCTCTCACTCTGGGGTCTAGCCCTCCTCTCCAACCAAAATGTCTGTCCCCTTGACCAACCCACCCCCATCTTCCTCAGTCCCTGGTGGCCACCAGTTCACTCTGCTCCTGCTGGGTTAGTGGCTCCAGAATCCACACACAAGGGAGTGCACTTCCCCCTTTGCACTTGGCTTATCTTGCTGAACATGACATCTCCTGTGTGTCTTTGCAGCTGTGGACGGGGTATCCATCACTCTGGAGACAGACAGAGATAGAGAGACAGGGACTTTTGGGATCTTGTTTTATTCTTCAGTGCTTGGACAGTGATGTTTTGCAGGAGAGACTACACATCTCTATTAAATATCCATGGCATCTTTGTCAAAGGCCAGTTTGTGATATATGTGTAGGTTTAGTTCTGAGGTTTCTGTTCTACACCACAGGTCTGTATGTTTGTTCTTCATCACATGGTAGATGGGACCTGCAGGTGGATTCTGGTTGGGACTGGTGGGAATAACACTAGGACGGACATGGGTGCAGGTGCTATTTCCTTACTCTATACCTAGTAGCAGCTTTACCAAACGTATGGTAGTTTCATTTTAAGTATTTTGAGTAAATCTGCATGTTCCATTATTTCTGCACTGATTTAATTTCCACCCAGCACACACGAGTCCCCTTCCTTGTATCTTCACCAGCATTTGCTTTTGTCTTTTCTGTAGCAGCCATTCTACCTGGGGTGACATGGCACCTCACTGTCATTTTAATACATGTTTTTTCCCAGTGCTGAGGATGAAGCCCAAAGGCTGACATATGCTCCATGGTAGCTGTTACTGAGCCATACCACTAGCATGGGCTTATCTTTTGCTGATGGCCAGGTACCACTGAATGTTTGTGTTTTTCTTCCCAAGGTCTGTTGGGATTATTTCCCCATGTATTAATCCTTCACTGGATGGCTTCATTATGAGTTCTTTCTCCTGCTCCCACTGTCTTTTGCTTTGCTGTTTGGAAGCTTTTCTCCTTTGTCTGCAGGGGGTGGTTTGAACAAGAATGACACCCATGGGCACATATATTTGAATGCTTAGTCATTAGGGAGTGGTACTACTTAGAAGGATTGGGAGCTGTGTCCTTGTTGGAATAGGTGTGTCCTTGTTAGAGGAAGTATGTCACTGGGGGTGGGATTTGGGGTTTCAAAAGCCCAACCCAGGCCCAGTGGCTTTCTCTATTCCTGTTGCCTATGGATCTGGATATATCTGCCTGTGTGCCACCACACTCCTCATCATGCTGATAATGGACTAAACTGTAAGCAAGCTCCAATTAAATGTTTTCCTTTAAGAGTTGCCTTGGTCATGGTGTTTCTTCACAGCTTTAACACACTAAGACATTTGCTTTTGTAGTCTGTCTTTTTGAAGTCCTAACTCTGTCCACTCCAGTGTCCTGGTTTATTATCCAACCCTCCTGTGTGTGTGTTTTGTTTCGTGTTTTTGAGACAGGGACCCATGTAGCCAAAGCTGGCCTAGAACTTGAATATAGCTGAAGCTGGTCTTAAACTCCAGATCCTCCTGCCTCCATTTCCCAAGTGCTAAGATCAGAGATGTAAGACAGCTATCTCTCTCTTTCAAATTTTCTTTTTTACAATTTTAAGTTGTACTATGAAGTCTGTAGGCCATTTTGAATTGATTTTTTATTTTTATGAAAATTTCATATATAATGTCTTGTATTCATTTACCCTCATTGCCTTCTCTTGTCCTCTCTCACTCCTGCTGAAGCCTCCTTCCCAGCTAGTCCCTCCTTGACCCCCTGTCATGTCTTCACACACACACACACACACACACACACACACACACACACACACACAGAGAGAGAGAGAGAGAGAGAGAGAGAGAGAGAGAGAGAGAGAGAGAGAGAAGCAGAGACAGAGATATACAAACAGACAGAGATAGAGAGACAGAGAGAGACAAGCAGAGACAGAGATAGACAGACAGACAGAGATAGACAGACAGAGAATTTTGGGATCTTGTTTTATTCTTCAGTGCTTAGACAGTGATGTTTTGCAGTAGAGACTACACATCTCTATTAAATATCCATGGCATCTTTGTCAGTTTGTGATATATGTGTAGGTTTAGTTCTGAGGTTTCTGTTCTACACCACAGGTCTGTATGTTTGTTCTTATGTTAGTGCCATGATGATTTGATTATTATAGTTTTGTCTGTGGTATATCTGTGTACCATGTGTGAGCAGTGCCAGCTGAGGCCAGAAGAGGGTGTTGGAGTTACAGATGGTTGTGAGGCACCATGTGGGTCTGGGAATGGAACCCAGATCCTCTGCAAGAGCAGTCACTGCTCTTAACCTCTGAGCCATATCTCTTATTTTTTTTAAGGCACTGTATGACTGAACATGAATGCATCAATTTCACTAGGTAGGCCAGCTGGCTAGTTGGACCTAGGAATCCTCCTGTCTCCTCTCTGACCGGTACTGGTTACAGATGCATACAACCTTGCCTGGCATTTTTGTTGTCTGTTTTTGTTTTAATGTAGTTCTGGGGACCTGAACTCAGGTTCTCTTGTGTGTGCTGCAGGGACTTAGCTGATAGCCATCTCTCTTGCTTCTATTTTAATTCCTGTGTTGGTTTTGACATGCGTATCTCCTAGGCGAGCCCACTGTGTCTGGTTTTCCATCACAGCACATAGGGAGCTTCTCTCCCTGGGACTCTGTTCCCTACCCCTCACTTGGGATCCTGTTTACATATCCACTTGCTTCTTTCTGTTCTGCTTTTTCCACACTCTGTCTTTTCTGTATTTCTAAGACTCAACTTGGACTTGGCCTCATTTCATGCTTCTTTTGTTTTTTTTTTTTCCCCTGGTTCCCCCAAACACCTGTCTCTTCTATATCTTCAGGTGTGCTGCGTAGTTTTTGCCTCTGGTTTCTAAAATTGGCTGCTTAGCACGTGGACTTTATTTCTGTTTGGTGGGGGAAGGATTTTCGGCAAAGGCTCATGTACCCCAGGCCATCATCAAACTTGATATGCATCGGAGAATGACCTTGAACTCCTGATCCTCTTGCCTACCTCTTCCAAGTGCTGGGTTAATGGCATGCACTGCCACCCCTGACTCAAGCCTTACTGTTTCCAAGCAAATAATTGTGTTCATAACTTCTCTCCCAAAAGTCTCTTTTTGTTGTATCTTTCAAGTTTTTTAAAATACAGTTTTTTCATTATTGCTCAGTGTTAAAATGCTATCTATCATGATTTTCTTTGATCCATTTTAATTAAGAAGTAAATTATGAAATTTCTAACTGCATGGGGATTTTTAATTTATTCTCTCTCTTTTTTTTGTCATGTTCTAACAGGTTCATTTTGTTCAGAGAATTTCTTTGCTGTGAAAAGGATTCTTTGAAACTGTAAGACTTGCTTTATGGTCTAGAACTTTCCATTTCTGTAAATGCTCCCTGTGTACTTGAAACATATATTCCTTAATTGCTTCATGGCAAGTGCCATTGGTGTGCATTAAATCCTGTCTGTTAGCATTTTCATTCCAATCTCCCTGACTCTGCCCTTGTTTGGTCTGCTTGGCCTGACACAAACGGAGAATGGGTTTGAGATCTCTCCCTGCAGCTCTGTGAGTGATTTATATGTTTTATAGCACTTCCATAGATTATATGCAAGTTAAGCATTGGTGCTACAGAGAGTCCTTCCCTGTCCGGCATGGTGCTTTTGTTTTGAAGCCCATCTTGCCTGCTATTAACAGAACTATACCAGAACTATACCTGCTATTAACAGAACTATATTCATTTTATTAATGTCCTGTCTTCTTTCATTTTCTGTCTTTTGGTGTCTTTTTGCCTTTGATATGTCTCTTGTAAACTGCTGAGTTATAAAAATCTGATATTTGGCAAGTTCAATCCATTATTGATTTACTGGAGTTGGTTTCCCCCGATTTGTTCATCTGTAACTTGCTTTCTGAAATATGCTGTATTTTTTATTACTAGAGGTTTTCTTACTTTGTACTGTGAAAGGCTCTCTGGTACCAGCTGGCCTGGCCCCTTTGGCTAGACTCCTGTCCAAAGACTTTCTCTCCTCTGGTACTTACTTCGCTGTTTGTGGTGAACATCAGGACCCTCCACGGAGGCTCCAGTGGGAATCTAACTCTAGTCAGTCCTTCACAGACCTGGCTCAAAACTTCTGACTGTTCCAGTACATTCTTTGTCAGACCAGGAGGGAATCCAGTTTCACTGGGATATTTAACTTCCAGGTCCCCTGAGTCCATCCACTAAGTCTTTAAGATTTGGGTTCATTATTTCTTGCTCTATTTTAAAACCTACCATACACATTAATCTTTTGGCCTGCTACATCATCCAGGACTTTCCAGAAACCAAGGCCATGTATGCATGAGCCTAAGCATGATAACACACATTAGCATTATTGTTTTTGTTGTTGATTTGCTTGGTGCCCCTGGGGATCAAACCTGTGGCCTTAGGTGTCCTAAGCTAGTGTTCTACTTCTAAACCATGTTCAAGATGCTCAGGCAGGCTTTGAACATGTGATCTGCCTGCCTCAGTCTCCACAGGGCTGGGAGGAGGCCCAGCTTTTGTGCATTACTGTTTGATGTCCTAGCTGGGTCTGTCTCAACTTCACCCCATGTAGCCTGGTGGCTATTCTAGAAAAGTCTTAATGCCACTGCCTTTGTCACACAGCTCAGGGGAAGATGCAAAGTGGCCTGCAACACCGAGCCAGTGGGGCTGCTGGGGGTGGTGGTGCTTAAACCCCAGGCCTCTGCCTTATGAGCCCATAGCACCCCCACAGGCCCTCTTTGCCATGCCTTCCGCCCTCTTCCTTTTGTCTAGCCTCCTCCTGCCTCACTGGTAATCACAGTTGGTTTTTGGATGCCGTGACACCTGTGAGGGTGATTTGCAGAGGTCTGAGCCTGTTCCTCCATGGCCAGTGAGCAGGGGCCTGGGAGGCCCTGGAGGAGGCATTGACTGAATTCAAGTATGGGTGAGCAGGCATGCAGGAGGCGAAGGGCAGGGAGGGCATGGCGCCCGTGCACAGGTAGGGAGGTGGGGAAGGTGAACAGAGCACACTGATTCTGGCAGGTGTGCACTCCTCACACCTGTGACTCTAGCCCTGAAAGCAGCTCAGGAGGCAGGTGCACTAGGTAAGTGCTGCTACCCAAAAATGGTCAGTGCCACCTCCTATCCTCAGGATGCATCACTTGCCATTGTGTTTTCTAGCTGGGACCATGATACCGACTAGTCACAGACATGTGTAAAAGGACAGCTTTGTCTGGATATGAGAAGGAGGTGATAGTGTGGGGAGTTAGGACCAAGGTCACATGTGTGGGGACTGTGTGCCAGGGAAGACTGGTATCTCAAGGAGACTTCATTCATTCATTCATTCATTCATTCATTCATTCATTCATGGGACTGTCCTTGGGCCTCCAGCATGAGGAGTTCTGGAGATACCCTCAGCAGCTCAGGACATTAGTTATGGGCACAAGAAAGGCTGCTTTCTCATGTCCTAGTGGTTCAGGATGTAGAGGGAACCCAGGAAAGACAGCACAGGGATGTTGGGTGTCCAGGGCCGACTGGCAGGTACCCTGGAGTGAGGGTCCCACCCTGGACCAGGTACCCTGTGGTTTACCCAGCCCCTTCCTGTTTCCTCCATGCCCAGACAGGTCTGTTTGCCCCACCAACCTTTGCTCTCAGCTTCCTCCATGAGCTTACCCTGAGGCTGGGCCATGAGCTACCTCTTGGCTATGATGCATGGGACAAGCCCTTTAGAAGGCTCCTCTTTGGATTTCTGTCTTCATTATAGAGCTTATTATGCAAACTAGAAACTAAGTGGGAGGGAAGTTCCATGGTTTCTCTCTCACCTCTACAGAGACACTACTAAAGGTAACAGCTGTGCCACATTGCCAGTGAACTGTTCTCTTGCCCACTGTCCAAAGGCTTATACCCTGGAGCTCTGGCTCTTACCTGTCTTTGCTTGGGCAGCACCACACTTGGTCATGGCTTCTTTTTGCCAGGCTTGTTTGTGTAGGCTTGCCATAACTAATTTACTCTGTCCCAAGCTTTGGCCAGTTCCACACTGTATGGACTATGTCCTGGGTGCCCGACTCTGCCTACTGGAAGTCATGGTCTTGGAGAGAAAAGACATAAACAAGCTCATTGGCTCAGATCAAAAACAGCCAGGTGGTAGTATCAGAAAGGCAGTGAGTCTGGAGGACATGAGCCCTCAGGGAGTGGTGGAAAGTTCTGTTCAAGGGATACATCACTCCGTCAGGGGACCCCAGGGGCTTCCACAGAGTGAAGAATGGGGTTAGGATAGATTACACAGTACATGCAAAGGCCCTGGGATAGGCCTGGAGGCACACATGGGGGAAATCAGACAGTCTGACTGCAAAGGGGGGTGCCAGAGTGCACTTTGAAGTTTGCAGTGGGGTGAGAACCAAGAGCCACCCAGCCTGACTCTGAGGATCTGAGTTGTTTTCTATAGCAGGGTCAATGACAGCACCAAGTCTCTGATGTTTGTGGAGTGCCAGCTACTTTCCATACTTTTTTCTCCTGCACTTTTTCCTTCATCTGGAATCATAGTCACACTATAGATGAGGAAGCTGAAGTTCAGAATAGATTGAGTTCCTTGTCACAGATCACTTCTGCCAAGACCCCTGGGAAGAGGTGAGTTGCCACCTGTCAAGTCCAGCCATTCTGCTCTCACCTCCACTGTCCCTGTCCCTAGCACTTGAACCCCTCAGTTCCCCCCAAGATCAGCCGCCTAACCTGTCCTCAGAGGTGCTGAGCTCTATTTCTTGGGATACTGTTTCCAAGGCCAGTGTTCCCATTTCTACAATGTTCCTGCAATACTTGCCTATCTTGGTAATTACAGTGTTGGGAATCCACTTAGAAATGGGGCATTTTGGGCATTTTTTGATGTGAATACTTAAGAAACAATTCGTCCCACACCCATTCATTCAAATGGCTCCGATTTTGAATAATTCTTTTGAAATTGAGTCTAAATTTATATAAATAGATGTTCCTGAAGTGTCATGTGATCCAAATTCATTTGCATGTCACATGATCTGAATACATTTGCAAGGGGAAACAGCTCCTGGGGTGGGGACAGGGTATGGGAAGCTGGGTGGGGACAGTGGGCAAAGAGGCCACATGGTTCTCAAGAGGGCATTGGGCCAGCATCCAGAGTCCAGCACCCACGTTAACTCCTGGCCCCAGGTTAGGAATGTTTTGGCGAGTCATTACCCTTCTTTGGGGTATGTCTCATCCTGGACTGTGGTGACCAGCTGCTGAGACTTTGGGTGGAGCAGGTGTCAGGTGTCCCTACAGGTGGGAGGCCTTGGTTCCACTCAACTCAAAATGCCTACTGTGTCTGTGTGGGTTGTAACCTTCCTCCATCCCTGTGTTCCTGTGTCCTTAAGTACCCTGCCTCTTGAGTTTCTTCTTGGCTCTTTTCTGTCTTGTGTTGTGACTGTTCTTCCACTGCCCAGGCCTCAGTTCCCGGCTGTGTGTTAGAGCAAGCACTGAGCAGGTTGGAGGTGGTCATAGAGAGGGACTTCACTTGTGGGAGCTAACTGCCTTTGCTGTCTGGCCACCTGCTGGCTCTTGTAAGCCTTGGCTGTTTCCTGTGCACCCCAGACCTATGCATTGCTGGACAGGAACTAAGAAGGTGATACCACAGCCCTGAATCTGTCCTTCCTCAGCCAACAGCAGTTTGTGGAGGCCTGGGGGCCTGTCCCAACAATAGGCAGGGCTGGGCCAGTCTCTGGGCAGGGGCAGTTTACAGGCATGGAGTCCCTCCCAACCAAGGCCCTGAGACTCAGATCATCTACTCCACAAGAGCTCCCTGGCTAAACTTCATCCTTTTCTTCCAAAGTCTCAAGGAGGGAGGAGGGAGGAGGGAGGAGGGAGGAGGCAGGATGGTGCTGTGGTGGAGCAGCAGAAGCCTGTTCAGAAGACATTCCAGCGGGGGCTCCAATGGCTCCACACCCCAGAACAGAGCTGGAGGGAAGTAGGGCTCTGAAGACTGCGCAGGAACCTTCCAGTAAGGAGCAAGACTTGAGGAGGCGGGAGCTTGCCCTAACAGTCTCCCTGCAAAGCCCTGACTATGCCCTGTAAGATTCTGATTATGTTCCCCAGAGCCCCAACCATGCTCTGCAAGGCCTGACTATGCCCCCCCCAAAGCCCCGACCATGTCCCTGAAGGCTCTGACCATGTCCCCAAGGCGCTGATCATGTCCTCTCCAAGGCCTTGACCATGCTCCCCAAATGTCCTGGAAATCACCCCAGTTCTGACAGGGGTTAAGGAGCTCCTGGGGATGGGGACCCCTCCTTTTGGAATCCTGTGTCTTTAGGATGGTCTTGGGGTTCTATTCAGCCAGGGAATTAACTAAATAGTGACTGCATCGTGACTCCTGACCCTGCAGTTGGCACTAATTGTCCCCAATCAAGAGAGTAATTGAGGCTAATTGGATCCCTTCTTCCAGCACCCTCTAGCCCCTCCCATAGGCTGTCATCTAGGAGTAATTAACCCGACTCTAAGGATCCATAGCTAGAGAGACTGGACACTCAGGGAGCTAGGAATGCCTTCCAGGGGTGGTGATGGCTGAAGGGAGTTCCCGATGCCCTTTGCTATACTCTGTCTACTTCTGTTCCCCCTAAGGACCCTCGATGTTCCCTCCTGTGCTTTCAAGTGTTGCCTCACTAGAAACATGTCTGGTGTCTGGCTCAGTTTGGGATGCAGTGAAAATCCTTTCCCCATACCTGTGCGCCTCTGGCAGAAGTGACTTTGTTCTCAACTTCCCTTCTGCCTTGTCCCTTCCTAGCACTGATTCTTTGCTGTCCTGCTGGTCAGTGAGCAGTTTGTAGTGTGCTGGGTCACCTGATGCCCCTGTGAGGCATGTTCTGAGCCTTGATACTGGTATACCAGGAATGGGTTTGATGTGGCCCATGTTGTGAAGAGGGTGGCAGCTGAGTGTAACCCCCACACCCATGACTCCCAACACAGTGTGACTAAAGCTATGGTCTTTTTGTCTGAACAGAACCTGTGTGTTGTCTCTGGGGACTTGTATTGGGTGGGTATCAGTGTGACTGCCAGGCAGTCTCTAGGATGTGACATGAACAAGACAACTTCTCCAGCAAGGGGGTCTCATGCTGTGGGCTTCCTTGGCTCTCTGAGTGGTGAGCTTCTCCCCAGCACCTCATCTGCCTGGCTCCAGGGCTTCTCCCATCCCCTGAGAGACTTAAGTCCATGAAAGCCACACCTGTTCTTCAGTCCCTTGCACTGTCTGCCTGGGTGCTGCTAGATTTGGTGGAATTTCAGAGGACCTTTGGTCTCATCTCTGGAAGCAAGCTTTCTTCAACTCTGCTGAGATTAGGAACATGGTTTGTGCCTTTCCACCAGGCAGCTGGAAATATCAGCCCTTCACCCAGCTGTGGTCTCTGGTCTGCAGGGTGTGGGTGGATGGAGTGAGGAACAGCAGGTGGTGCCTCACCCGATCTGGTCTGGCAGTGGAGAGGCATTGGTGTGGGAATAGGTCAGCTGCCGGAGCTCAGCTCTCCTGCTGGACAACTCCCAGTCCTGCTGTGGTGACTGCAGGGGCCAAAGAGGCTGGTGTAGTGAGGCAGGGGCTGCAGAGCTTACATCAAAGGCCTGCCTCTGCTCTGCCATATGTTCTAGCCCATGCATCTGGTACCCCTGGGTCCTGCTGTCACCATGGAGCCCGCCTCTTCCCTTGAAGTTGGTGGAAAAGACTCCAGTGATTGTTTATGGATGGGTTGGAGAGGAGGCTGTGCTGGGCTGGGAATGGTGGGGATGCTACCGGAGGGTGGGTGAGGGTACATTCTCAGTTCCAGCCTGGGGACCTTCTGCAGTACATTCTCGGCTGTCCCCATGGCTTAGGATCTCTTTGCTGCTCTTGATGGGTCACCCTCACCTACCCTGTGAAGCCCAGTGAGATGGGAAGGTAGTATAGCCACAGAAGAATCAATTGCAGGAGAGAGGCCTGCCATGGGATGATAGATTGAAGCCCTTGCTGACTAACTTTCCAAAAAGGTGGCGCATGCCAGACTAGGCAGACTATGGCATACACACTGATCAGATGACAAAGAACACCAGTCTAGGCCACGGCAGCTACTTCCTGGGTTTTGAAGCTGGGCACAGAGATGTCAGGCTGCAGCTGGATGGATGTATAGTGTCTAGTCTCGGATCCCTGATCCCTCACATCCCAGAAGAATACACACTCAAGGGCCCGGAGAGGGACAGTGATGGTAGGCAAGGACTTCCCGTTTCCCTGATATGCTGAGGGGTACCCCTTAGCAGCTAGGAGAGTCATGCACCCCCCGCCGTGCCATCTCAGCTAGGAAACCCAGTACTGGGGAGGGCCATGCACCCATCTGGGCATCTCCAGTTTTAGGGTGTCATCTTTCTGTAAGGGGCATGAAGCCAGGTTCTTGCCCTGTTGCCTGGTGTGATGGCTTTAGTTGTCAACATGACATAGCCTGGAACCACATGGGGTGAGGGTTTCAATGAGAGATTATCTAGATTGGATTGGCATGTGGGAGTGTCTTAAGTTAATGTATAAAGACTCAGTGCACTGTGGGCTCATCACTCCCTAGGCAGGGGCTCCTGTACTGTGTGAGTGGAAAATGGAGCTGAGTGTAAAAAAGCGAGCAAGCATGCATGCATTTATATATCTCTGCTCTTGACTGTGGGTATGACAAGGTGGTTCATATTCCAACACTGTTATCTCCATTGTTGTGCTGAATTGTAACCTCGAACTTTAAGCTGTGGAAACCCTTTTCTCCCCTAAGTGGCTTTTTGGTTAAGGCATTTTATCACCGCAACATAAATGAAACTAGGGTGCCAAACTCCTGGTACAGTCTGGCTCTGTAATCTCCCAGGTGGTGATTTAGGCCACTTCATCTCAAAGCCATCACTTTAACTGCCATGTGCTTAGCCAATGCCTGACCAAAGGTGCTGTACTGCTTATGGTATCAAGGCTAGTGAGCCAGTACCATTGGGCCAAGACACTGGTTCCATGGGCAGCACCCTGGGTCCTGATATGGAGCCTGCTCCTATAAAGAGGCCGAGATTTATGGTGCCCTCTTCACCCAAGCTGGGAGCTCTGCCGGGGCTGTCTGATGTGCTTTCTAGCCTACCCTCACTTGATGGGGGTGGTCTATCTGTGCCAGCAAGTCATCCGGGGACAGACACAACACTTGCTGTGACACCTGCACACAGATCCTTCCTCTCTGAGCTCCAGTATCTGGCCTTGGATTACCAGTTAGCAAGGTTGTACTCAGATTATAAGCAGGACTGACTTGGGGGCTGGCGAGTAGGTGCAATGACACTGAGGCAGATTGAGGATAGTGAGCTGGTTGCCGATCTTTTTCCCAAGCTCACTGTGGACAGCACTCTCAACTTCAGGCCAGTCCCATCTTCCCTAAGTGGGCCTCCCAACTCCCCTGTCTTCACAGCTGAATGGCTGCCCATCTCTCCCAGCCTGTCTTAGTAGCACCTCACCCTGGTCTGTCTGGGTAGCTGCATGCTCCATTCTGAATATAGATGAAGCATGTGTTCCTCAGGCAGCTTCCAGTACCACTGTGGTCAGTCCCCTAGGTCAGCCCATCAGATCCCACCCTGATCAGTCCCCAGCACAGCCTGTCTTTCTCCTCCTTGAGATACTTGGCCTTGAGCCCAGAGCTATTAGGCTCATAATGACCACAGTGACACAAATGAGAATATAGGTGAAGGCTGTTCGGTGTTTGCCAGACCTCTGACTGCAGACTCTGCCTACCTTGGCTTGATTTAAGGATCAGCTGTCCCTGTGGAGTTCAAGGCACCATCTTCTGCTTTAACAAAGACACAAATGCTCATAAGGGTTCCAACCCAGACCTCAGCTTGAGGGAGGAAGCTGGGTATCCTGCATGCCCAACTGACTCCAGCTCAGGCAGCTTCATGGGTCTCCTGCTTCTTACCCTTTGCACTTGGCTCCAGGTCCAATCCAAAATGGCTCCTGAAAAATCACACATGACAGCCCTGGGTACAGACCTTTGGGGATGTTCTGTCTAAACCTGGTATCCAGTCAGGCCATCCTCAGCATGCTGCAGCCCAAACTGCATAGGAGTGGTGTGATGTGAGCCTGGCGTGGCCCAGGTACTCACCGCAGGACCTCCGTTCATGTAGCCCTTTGTTGGCTATTGATGGCTTGCCATACTCAAGGTACAAGACCCAGAGACAGGATTCTGACACTGAAGCCCTGGCCCGGCTCAGCCCACACAGGACCCATAGTATGTGGTGGGAGTGAGGGGTGTGGGGCCAGTCACTCCATCTACAGGCCTCTGTCTCCCCATGGGAGTTGCAAGGCTGAGCTGCAATAAATAGAAAATTACAGTATCCGGGCAGTGATCAATGAAGTATTTTTCACAAGCACAAAAAATGTAAAGGGCTAAATTGAGGTGCATAGCAAATCATGTTTTTAATGTTTTCTGAAAGCCGTGAAGTATCGACCCCACAGCTATTGATTTCTGTTTGAGCAGCCTGCAGTAGGAATCTTGGTCTCCATATGCCCCACATGCTGTTGTGTGTACACATACCTGTGTGTACATGTTTATGCACCTGTGTAGGCTGCCTGTGGCTGGGAGACCTATGTTCATCTATTTGCAGGCTTCCCCAGTGTAGGGGTCTTGATGATGTCCAGCTTGTAAAGGCTTGGGCCATGAGTTAGCCACTAGAGCCAGAATTCTGTTCATGACATGCTTAGTAGATATTCCTTACCAACTAGATAAGAGGGTAGTGTGCCCCAACTGTGGTGATGAAGTCATTCTGAATGGAGCTTAAGGGCTTGCTCAGGAGATGGGTGGCATACCGAGGACAGGACAGCAAGCACTTAGGCTGGTTTCTGTGTGGAGTGCAGGACCTTCTGTCTCAGCTTGTGGGACCCTCTGCCATGGGGCTGTCAGGGACACTGTGACTTGATTGTATGTCTGACTTGGAGGCTATGGCTTGCAGGGGTCAGAACAATCCAGGGTTTCAGTGTGCAGCCTTCTGGGTTGAGTCATACTGCTGAGTGACTATGAGCCTGTTCTCATTGGCCAGGCAACCCCCACCTTTGAGGCCTGATTTCTCTGGGCAGGCACTTGCCCAGGGTGGTACCTGCATCCCATGCCCACTTCTCAGAGTTCCTGGCCCAGGGTAGATGGAGTTTGTACAGTGAGAGCAGAAACAGGTGAGAGACTGGGCAATGCTGAGCCTGGAGAGTCTGTAGCCTTGTGGCTTCCTCCAGCTGAACTTCGAGTTCATCAGTAAAGTGGGAACATGGACCCCCTTGCAGTGGCTCTGACTGACCCTTGAGAGGCAGGCCCTCACACCAATAGCACCTGCCTAGAGGAGGCTGCATTCAGTATAGGCAGATAGCTCTGCAATTCTGTCTGCTGTGTCTGTAGCTGCCCTGCCTATTCACTGACACAACCCACCTGCCTGTTGCTGGCACAGGCTCCATTGTGGAGATGAGAACTGGTTGTTCCCACATGGCCTCTGCCATGTAGATTGTGCTGCAGGAGAAGCTGGAGGCTTCTTGGGTGCTGAGAGGTTAATGTGGGCTCTTGGTGGAGGAAATGGCCCAAGCAAAAGCACAGAGATGCCATGGAGTGAGCTCTTGGTGGACAGTGAGGCTGTCCAAGGCTGTGTTCAGGAGAAGAGGCCATTGTTCATGTGGGCTGGGAGGAGCCAGCAACAGGCTGGGGAACCTGTCAACTGAGAACACCTTTGCTGGATGAGTGGGCACCCAGAAAGGGATGAGGGTGACAGACAGGTGAACGAGGCTTAGGGGAGTTCTGAGCAATGGAGCTGGCCACATCCTCCCAGGCCTGGCCTGATCAGAGCTGTAGAGTGTTGCTGAATGGTGGGTGAGTGCATGCAGCCTGGGGGCCACAGTTGGGGATAAGTGTATCTTTCCTCCCAGCCTCAACTTGGCCTTTGCTTTGCTCCTCACACTTCTGGGAACTGTCCCAGCCTAGCCAATGACCTGCATCCCCAACCAGAAGCAGACCCAACCCCTCTGCTGACTGCCAAGTTCTGGGCTTCAAACCTCAGCCACCCTTTCCTAATCTTTGCCCTCCTCCCTATTCTATTTCCTACTCTGAATCCCCAGGTAGGGTAGCAGCCATCCTCCCCACCCCTAGGTCACATCCTCAGTCAGCACACACTCTGGCCTTTGGGACAGTACCCAGACACAAAGCAGCCATGGGGTGTCTGGGGGAACTGTGCCTTTGGGAATACCTGGAGGATGGCTTGCAGTCAGTCTGCATGATAGCCTTGAAGCCCAATGGGGAGGGTGTGAAGGAGGGTAGAACTTCCTTCCTCTTCTTGCATATGGTCCAAGTCCCCAAGGCCACCCAAACTGTCTCTGCTTACTCCATGACCTTTGTATTCCTGCAGGAAATGATCCAGCAAGAAGTACAGAGATCTGAGATAGGGCACGAACTCCAAGCCCAGGGAAAATCTCCTCTGCACTGGGTGGTGGCTCTGACTCACACAGTCATCTAGGTGACCGGGGCACACTGCTGATCTCTGTAGAGTATTGGTGTCAGAATCTGTAAAATGAGGCTGTTTCTTCCTCAGGGCAAGGAGATGAGGGCATGGGACACAACTCGGAGGTCCTGTGTGTGTGGCTCTTGCCTTGTCCTCCCTGCCCCTCCTTTCCTTACCATTCTCTTTTTCATTAGCCCCCTTTTGTTTTTTGGGGTATTTTAATATTGATGCAGAAGGGAGAGATGGGGCCTTGTCTTCAGTGCCCCCCCACCATAGATGCAAGGAAAAAGCACTCAGGAGGCAGGAGTATCACTATTATTTTCTGACAGAGGCAAAAAAAAAACCCCATAATTTTTAAAATTTTTACTTTTTTTAAACTGCAGCAACAGAGACTTCAGAGGGACACAAGGAGGAATCCCTGAGGTGAAGGCTGCAAAATGAATGTTCTGAAAATTGGGATGTACTCGGCAAGATTACCAGCTCCCTGACTCTCTCCCCTGTTCAAAGCAAGCAATTTTGCTTCCGGGTGCTTCTCAGTAATTGCAATAATAAATTGAATAATTAAGCTAAATCCACAGAAGAGAATTAAATATTAATTTCTAATAAGCTCTTTGGAGGGTGTTACCAGCTGAATGAGAATGTGTTCCCTCTTCTCTTGTGCAGACCCAGTGTCTTCCCTTGCCAGTGGGGAGGGACAGGACTGAGCCATACCCATCCTTACTCCAGGATGGTGGCAGTCAGGTGCACTAGCCTGGAGCCTGGAAGACTGCCAGTGTCACCCAAACTGACATAGGGTCCTACAAACCAAAATGTGTCTATGACACTCAGAATACATCTTTCTATTGACTGAAGCTCCCAGTAGGCTGGGTACCCAGTACCATCTGACAGCATGATGAATGAGACAAGACGATGATGTATCTGGGGGGCACTGCAGTAGCCTAAAGAACACTGACCCCCAGAGGCTCTGAAAAGCCAGGCTTAAGTTCTGTGTGGCATCTGTGACTCAAGGAGATCTTGAACCCTGATGGGGTAGCCCAGGTAGCCCACAGATGATTTGAACCCATTCCTACAAAGGCAGATACTTCGACCTGAACACTTGTAAAAATCCCCGATCCTGGTTACACACTGATCCCTGGCTCTGTTCACACACTGAGCTTGGTCTTATTACTCAGTCCTGAGATGTTTGCTTGGCTGTAGGTTAGCCCTGACCCTTGAGAGTTCACATGAAAGGTCGGAAAGCTCAGACAAGCCCTTGTGTTGTCCAGAAGATGAGGAGGTACAGGTTAAGGCTCTTTCTCTGGAGAGGAAGGGCCCTGGGGGGTATAGGGAAATAGGCACTGTCTCTGCAGTAGAACCCTATGGTGATAACTGCAAGGGCTGGGGCCAGAGTAGGAAGGGATGACACCTACAGACCCTCAGATGGCTCTGCTGTGTCCTACACAGCATGTGCCGGACTCTGGGAAGGAACCTGGCATGGCATCTGACAATCTTGAGGCCGTGGGCTAATCTCTCTGATTCAGCCCTTGTATTCAATGTGGGTTGTCTTGTCATGCTGGTGTGGTGGGGCAGAGATGTGGGCTCTGAGAAACTCTGGGCAGAGCCTGGCCTGTGGGATGCCCTGCTTTGGGATTGAGCCCCACAAAACATGACCAATGACTTGAATTTCAGAGAGAGAACAGGTCATCTAGTGTGGCATGCTCCAGACAACACCAATGCTCATGGTCTATCAAAGTTTAGCCTGTCGTCTTGTATTTTGGGGGGTCCCACCTAATGCAGACTCTCTGGCAGCTATCTTTTGGATATCCCCCAGCCTATAGCCCCTCTTGACTGCAATTTGAAGATCGTAAGGAGCCAGGGAAGCTGGTAAGGCACAGTTGGCATTGCCCCAGAGACCTGGTCTTGCTGGGGCAGGAGGGGTGCCCTGTTATCTGAGCTCTGACCTTAGCTTTCTGGAAAACCCAGGTAGGACCCTGTAATCTCTCTGAGCCAAGTTACTCAGGAGAAAACAGGACCCTTGGGCTGTGTGTCCCTCTACATCATCACTCATTTGTTTGTTCATGCATTCCACCAGCACATGAAACACCAACAGTCACAGACATTGTCTCAGATGCAGAGTCAGCCCAGGTTGGACCCTCCATGGTTCCAAGATCCCCACCATGCATCACTGATGTATGGCTGGATCACCAGTGCCTTGCTCAGTCCTGACACCCTGCCCAATCATACCTGCTTTGGCACCTACAGGTCCCATGGGTACCCTTGCCTGTGGTGGCCATGTCTCACAGCACCATGGATAGTGCCAGTGCTGTTTCCAGAGGAGATTACAGGCTGGGACCCTGTTTGTTCAGACTTCATCTCCCCGACAGAGGGACAGCATCTTTGGACACCCTGAGATCTACTGCCTAGCAAAAACTGAGAAGAGATATTCTGATGTGGAAGGACTGAGCACCTGGGACCTGGACTCAGTTTCCACTGCCTGCTTGTTCTTCCTCCCACTTGTGCTGGCTTCTGCCCCGAGGGCAGAAGGGAAAGAATGAAGTGAGTGCAGTCCTGGGAGGGACAGAGAGGATAGCACTGTATGTACCCCATGTGCGCATGTACACACACACACACACACACACACACACACACACACACACACACACACACACACTCACACACACACTCACACACACACTCACTCACACACACACATACACACACACAACACACACACATACACACACACACACACACACACACTCACACACACTCACACACACACACCCCTCTGAGAACTTGTCTCCTGGGTATGAGGTCCTGGGGTCCTGCAACTCCTTATGAACTTTAGCCTAGACACCCCAGCCTTGCCTTTCTGTCTGCCTCAGCCTTGCCCTGACCCTTCCTCCATGCATCCTGCCAACATGGGTCCATCTGTTCCAGTCCAAAGGTCGTATCAGCAGCCCTTTAAGTGCCATATGGCTGAGGCTCAGCCTGCAGAGGAAGAAGCAAGGCATAGAGCTCTTGGGGCTTTGGGTTGTGGGGGTGAGGCTAGAGGTTGCCCTGACTCCAGGTCTGGCCAGGGTACAGCCCAGGGACTGGAGAAACTGGGAGCAGCAGTGACTGGATGTGGTAAAAGGGCATGGCTGGATCTAAAGGATGTGGGAAAGCCCTCTTCCTCCCCCCAAGCCATGACAGGCAGAGGCTGCAGCAGCTCTGCACAGGACCTGGGCAGAGGGGCATTTAGTCCCATATCCCTAGCCAGGACCTAACACAACCTCCAGGGCAGGGCTGCTGAGCCACACAGAATTCTCTGGGATTACAAATCCAGTTTAGAGGTGTGAACTGAGCACTGGTCATGTGCCATGGAGGGTACAGAGGCTCAGGAGGAGCTAGCCTACCCTGGGTAGGAGGGTTAAGAACAGGAGGAGCTCTTGGACCAGGCTTCCCTGGCATGGTGGTTTGAATAAGAATGACCCTCATAAACTCATATGTTTAAATGCTTAGGGAGTGTCACTACTTGAAAGGATTAGGAGGTGTGGCCTTGTTGGAGGAAGTATGTCACTGGGGATGGGCTTTGAGGTTTCAGAAGCCCAAGCCAGGCCCAGTATCTCTCTCTTCCCACTCCTGCAGATCCAGATGTAAACTCTCAGCTCCTCCAGCACTTCTGCCTGCATGCAGCCATACATCCCACCATGCTGACAATGGACTAAACCTCTGAACTGTAAGCCAGCCCCAATTAAATGCTTTCCTTTAGAAGAGTTGCTGTGCTTGAGAAGTTTCTACACCCTGATAAACCTCTCCACCGATGCAACAATCCAAACCAGACCAAATCAAACCGAATTAGAACAAGTCCACATTTAATGGATACAATGCTCCCAGATGGTTTTCCAGCACCCCCAGAGAGAATATGGGAAAGAGAGACCAGAAAACCACACTTCTGGTCTCTGGGGGACAGTTTAAGTACCCTGTGGGTGTGGTCTTGAGCATCTCTGGAGGAGGGGTGATCGATCACTTGTTGGGCTTTCTGAGATGCAGCAGGGTTTGGAGAGAGATAGGGGATGGGGACTTGGGGTGGAACTTCCACCAGAGCATTCCAGACTCTGAGTATATAGATGCAAGGGGCTGGGGTGAAACTTCCACCAGAACAGTGGTCAGGGTGTCTCTGCACAGCAATAGAACACTGAGACACCTGAGCTTCTCCCTGGTGTTGCCTGGAGGTCCTTTGAGTCTGGGTCTTGGGGAAGCAGGTGTTAGATAGATGACTGAGCACCAGGTAGACCCAGTTAGATGTAGGAGCAGAAGAGGGAAAAGGTGGTAGAATGGCTGAGAGGAGTCTGGAAGGGTCTCAGAGCTGAGTGTGAAGGGACTGCTGAGGAATGAGGCCATGGAGCCTTGGGAGACACATGGGTCAGGAATGGCCCAGAGCAGACCCATATCAGAGGCTCTGGGCACTGCAGGACTGCCGTCACCAGGACACCTTACCTCCTGACCCTGTCACAGAAGCGTCTGTTCATGGGGCTCACTGCCGTCATGATGCTTAGGCTTCCTACTCCATGATCATCCTAGTTAAACAGTGGGGTGTGGTGTCTGAGTGCAGCTGAAATCCTGGTCACCTCCTAACAGATGCCCATCCAACCATCCTACAGCACACAATCACTTCTGTAATGGTCGTTCAGTGCTCTTCTGTGCCAGACCTGGCCAGGGTCTGGGAATATACAAGCTGATCACACAGTCTCCATTTTAAAAATGTAGTGTCCCGCCTGATGAATTCAACAGCCACCATGAGCCACAGTGAGTCAGGCCCTAGGTCAGGACCCAAATGAGTCTCTACCAGTTCTGGCTGGGAGCTTAGAAACCCAGATACTTACTGAGCATTGTTCTGGAGGCTGAAGTGAGGTCAGGTGCTGCAGGATGAGTCCTGCTGAGGGCTGCTTCTCTGCCTTCACTGGGCAGGAAGAGGTGGGGAGCTCCTTTGGTGTAGTCCCGCAAGTCCCACCTCCTAACCCATCAGCTTCCAGGTCCTGCCACTGACACCCTCCCTTGGGGTTTAGAGCTCATCTTGGAATTTGGGGAATGCACATCTGTTCAAAGCCCAGCAGGGGTGGGAGTGAGGCTGGCTGGTGTTAAACAGAAGCCATATTAAGGAGGAAGGAGTGTCTGAGAACATCCCAGAGTCTGAGGCAATCAGAGAAACAGACATTGGGGCAGAGGAAACCCAGCGAGGATTAGAAGAGAGAGGTGAGGTGACAGAGCCCCTGGGTTCGGGTGAGGTCGGATGATGGAAGAGTCTCTTGCAGAGAGACTGGTTTTTGGAGGATAATTGGAGAATGCTCCATGCAGGGGACAACATCCAGTGGGAGCTGCTTAGTGGGAGGACTGAAGAAGCCCAGATTCATCCCCTGGGTTGGACCTAGGGAAGAGCCTAGGTGACTGCACTTCAGAATGGAGCTGGTGGGGGATGGTGGAAGATGGTAGGGCTCCCCTGGGTAGAGCCCTTCCTCACTTCCTCACAAGATGGCTCTTAGACAGGGACAGTTGTAAAGGTGGGGGATGGGTGGCCCCTCTTGACCTTTTGTTATCTTTACAATGAACATCTGGGTCCCTGACATCTCCAGGCCCTGGTGTGACCCCCTGCTAGGCTGAGATATTTCTCTCTTACCCCTGCAGGGGCACCGTTGCCTGCAAGCTGGCTGCAGGGGGAATAGCTCCCTTGAAGGCTAACACTACCCACCCCAATCCCACTGCTTCAATGCAGGCAGCATGGGCTAGCTTGACTCTCAGTACCTGGCGTCAGTGCCCAGTTCCCATCCTTGCCCTCCTGCTTCCCCTGGTGTTTGGGGCATCAGGAACCAGCTATTGAGTGAGTCACTAACTCCTTTGGAATGTGTCCTCCAAAGACCTATGGAGGCTTCATGGCCTTTGCTACTTATTGCTCATTGCCCTATCTTTAGCCACCTCTGTCCACAGCCAGTCAATGGTGTTTCATCTCCACTGGGAGTTTATTGAGGATTTTGAAAGGGCATTATTGGTTGGGGCACATGAGGTGCATTAACCCTAAGCATGGCAAGGAGCAGAGGGGGACCACTCACACTCTGGCGAAGATTACAGGGTCGAGGGGCATGGACAGGATCATGTTGGTGGTCCCTGAAGTCCAAGACAGGCCTGTGGTGAGGGCCTTGGGAGACAGCAGCTAGATAGACAGGACAGAAGCTGAAAGAAGGGTATAGGAGGCGGACCCCACAGTCTGCATAGGAGTTTCCTGACAGAGAAGGTCTGGGAAAAAAAGATGACACGGACGGACGGATGGATGGATGGATGGATGGATGGATGAGATAGGCCACTCCTCACAGGGCCTGTTTCTTTATCTAAGAAATGGATTCTGGCTATCAAGTGTCCTTTCTTAGTGTAGAGGGCAGTAAGGCCAGGTTGCCCCTCTACCTTGGAGGTGACCTCTAGCCCCAGGGAAAGAGGAGGACTGGGATGTTCCCTAGGAACTGGGTTTTGGGACCAGAGGATGGCACTACTGATACAGGGGTTTAGTGAGTGTGCATGGGTGACTATGTTAGAGTGTGTGTGTAAGTATGTTTATGTGTGTGTGTATAATGGTGTGACTCCTGGTGTGGGTGTTCTGGAGCAGGAAACTGGCTTGCCCACAATGTGACATTTGGCCTGGACAGTTGGTTGGTGTTTTTTGTTTGTTTGTTTGTTTGTTTGTTTGTTTTTCTCTCATACCATCACAAACTCCCCTGGGGTAGGACAGTCTAATTATGTGGCCTACTGCTTCATGGGTCCTCTGGCTTTAATGACTGGGTCTGTCTTAAGGGCCCAGGGTAAGCCCTGGACTCACAAGGGAATCTGTAGGGGTTGGGCCCAGCTCTCAGACTGTGCCACCCTGAGGTCACCTTGGGGATCTGAAGAAGTGGGTTAGAGAACTAAGTAAGGACAGCAGAGCCTGTTGGGACCTGTTGTGTTCCCACAGCTGCTTGAGGCAATGTGTACAGCCCTGGAGTCCCCTATTCCTCCTAGGCTGCAGCTCTGGCCCTCAAAGCACATCCCAGACAAGTCTTTATGATGCTGCTCAAACTTGAGGAGAGTAGGTGTCTCATTCTTTACCTCGCTCCCCAGAGAGTATCTAAAACCCCAATCCAGGTTGCTCCGCCCCAGTTCTGGGTTTCGGAATCCTGAAACTTTATAATGCTGATTTTCTGGGCTGCTTCTCTCCCAAAGGTCCTGAGAAACTTGATGCTGTGAGGTGGGGGACAGGTGGGCGAACAGAAGATACCCCAAGCCTGAGCTGTTGGCCACCTTCCCAGCTCTGTAGCAGCAATGAACACAGGCCCCAGGGTGTCCCATGGAGGTGCCAGGAGCAAATTGGATTTTACACCTCCTGGCTGCAGGTGTGAGGAGCTGGCTAGGGCAGCTGGAGGACATGCTGGCCTCTGATGCTGAGCAGAGCAGCTGTGGACAGGGTTGTGATGTCCTTGGAGGGAGGGACAGGACCAGAACTGGAGCTGCAGTGCAAAGTGACCACTGTCAGCTTTCTCTTCTGTAGCTGTCTCTGTCCTGGGTCTGCATGTAGGGGTTGATGGGTTGAAACCTTATCCACAGGGAGGTAAAGGGTGGACTCTGAAGGCAGGCATTCCTGCAGGGGGTAGCTGTGGGCCTGATTGATGGGAGCAGAATGGATATAGCTCTGACTCTGCCCAAGTGCATTTAGGGACCTTGGTGGGTCTGGGGGTTTCTTCTCATGGTGGGTTGATTGGGGTCCCCCAGCCAGCATACCTCTGCTGAGGCTGGCTACCCTGAGTGAGCCACTGCCCGGTCAGCACTTCTGGAGGGACTTGGAGGAGCAGGTTTGCCAGGTGAGAAGTTCAGATGAGGGGCAGCAGGAGGGCAGGGCAGGACAGTGCTGACAAGTACTGCTGCTGCTGCCAGGCTAAACCCAGCACCCCTCCCCTCTCAGGCCAGGAGTGTCAGGAGTGTCAGGATGACCTTCAGGCCCCATTATCTGGAGCAGCAGGCGGCCCAGAGCCATGTGGCTGTCCAGGCATGCAGGAGAGAGCCTTACCTGGGGTGCCCATCTGGTGTGGGGACAGTCTAAGCCCAGGCTGACATGAGCAATGACGGTAGAACCTCCCTAAGGAATCATCAAATCAGGCAGAAATCTGGCCACCACCCAGTCTTCTTGGAGGAGGAGAACAAGTGTGGAGTGGGCTTTCCTGTGTTGCACACACTGGGCCCAGAACTGACAGACCAGACAAGTTTGGTGTGAACCAAGAGTGAGTTGTGTGTTTCTTTTGGACATGTGGGGTCAGGGGAGTGGTGGCGGGGATGGTGGGGGGGGGACTGTGGTGGAGGAGGGTTCTAGGCAGAGATGGAGATGAACAGAGCATGGGGTGGTACCCAGCAGGTTCATAAGAGATGCTCCCCTAATGGGAGTCCCCTTCCAGGGCCTGCAGGTATCTGCAACTTCCTCTCTGGCTAGCTATGGATGGCATAGTGTTGTTCAGTCCTACTCTAGCCTGCCCACTTCTCATCAAGCCTTGTTTCTTTGCCTATTAGGTGGGTGGTACCAGTGAGAGTGTTGTGACATGGGTCTGCAGAACATACAGCTCAGATTCTGTCACCTCTCTGGGCCTGGAACCCTTTATGGGGCAGCAATCACAAGGACTCTGCCACAGGATCTGCTGTCTAGAAGTTTCATCACTGACAGCTTGAGAAACTTCGATGTTCTGGAGCAAAAGTCTCACTGGCACGGGCCCCTAGCTCAGCCACCTGGGGTGAGGACCCAAAGCAGCTGAAGGACCTGTGTATCCCCATGGGCTAAGGTCACCCCAAGGGAGCCAGGCAGCCAGCCTTTCCTTTCCAGGCTTACCCACCACACACTCCGTTCACCTGAGCCAGACAGCCAGGTTCTGGAATATCGTTACAGCATGCATCTGCCCTGTTCTTTCCCCAGGCAGTGGGCGAAGCCAGGGCCAGGCAGATGGTCTTGGATCTTGGAGTGACTCCTCTCGACTCAGGAAGGTAGAGGATGGTCAGATGGATATTTGACAGCCTAGTTTCCTCCCCCTGGGAAGGGCTCCATGTTGTCAGGTTTCTCTGTAGAGATACTGGCTGAGAGGGTCCATCCTGCTGAGGCAGACTGAATGCTGGGGTCTGAGCATCCCAGTGAGGTACCGTGCCTGGGTAGAGCCATGGTTGGTGTGGTCAGCTGGACAGGTTAAAGGAAAGGAGGGTGCGGTCCCCTGGGCTGTCAGAGCAGAAGGTGGGTATGGTCTGTTGGGCAGGTAAGAGTAAAGGCCTGGATGGGCAAGTGTTCAGAGAGAGGCAAGAGATGGAGGAGTGAGACAGAATCCATGAAAGGGCTCTCTACAGTTCCTCACAGCCTTGAGGTGAAAGGCAGGGAGGAACTGGCCTGGGTCGACTCTAGGCCCTGACAGTAAATTCCAGGCTGATGTCATCACACAGGACATGGAAGAGAGGAATAGCTGTGGGCTGAGCAGCAAGGAGAAATGGGGTCCTTGCAGAGGGTTCCAGAGAGAAACCCAAGCTTGCCGGTAACAGTTGTAGAGACTGTGACTGAGTCAGGGTAGATGGCTCTTAAGGTGAGAACAAAGAAGCGCAGAAGAACTGCTTGGGGACAGAAGGGGGCTCGGCATGACCAGTCATGCCCTGTGACCTGTGGTCATTCCAGGGCCAGCCTCTCTAGCCCTGGCCTGGGCTCAGCCTTTTAAACAGCCAGTTTCAATCAGACCCCACTGGTATAAGTAGTAGAAGCTTGCTCCAGGCAACTCCAGTAAAGAAACAGACTGGGCTGTGGAAGAGTTCCTAGAAGCCATGCTGAGACGAGATTTACAAGATGGGAGGATGTCTGCTGGGCCTGGCTTCCTGAGGACACCAGGAGACCACAGTACTGGGCAAACCCCACCCTCAGGTGCCTACTACAGCTCACCTCTTGGCTTTTATGCTCATATTTACATGTTTTGCCATGTGATCACATCACGGATGATTCTCATGCCCCCACTTAACATGGTACAGCTCAGGTTAGTGACCAAATACAAACACTGCACACACACACAGCCACACCCTTACCAGAGGAATAAGGTCTGCTATCCCCCCCCTCTCCTGCTCTGTGTCACCAGTCCATAATGCTGAGTATCAGTAGCCCCCACTACCGCAGCCGAAGTTGTGTTGAGGTTAGAGAATAGAACCTGGAGAAATAGCAAAAACATTAAGAAGACGCAACTGAGAAAGAAGACGTGGGGACTTGTGCTTGTTGGTCAGTGTGCTGTGTAACAAACTACCTCAGTCAAGTGGATTCATTTTGTTCATGAATCTGTGCACTTCAGCAGTGCCCTATTGGATAGATGACCTCTGCTCCTCTTAACATTGGTTAGGGTGACCCAAGGGCTTATGGCTGGGCTCATCTGAGTGTCACTTGGTTATATGCCTCCTGGCTGAGGCTGGCTGCCAGCTGGAGCCTATGTGTAGCCACCTGCAGCCTGTGTGTAGCCACCTGAGGTGGCTTCCTCATGTGGGCCAGGTGTACTCACATCCTGGTGGCTGGCAGGCAGGGGAGGCCCTGCTAACCCTGCATGCTTTGTGTGGCCTGGGCTCAGAAGTTCCTTGGTGTTAGCCCCTCACACTTTTTGGTTTTGAACAGGTATAAGACTTCCAGGTTCCAGGAGGAGGGCATAGACTCCACCTCTGGGTGGGAGAGAGATGAGAGAGTATAGTAGGGGAATTTGACTCTCACAGATCTGTCCCTGTATCCCCATGGGGCATGTGGTGGGAGCTCCTTCATAAATGGCAAGCCCCAGGACACTGGAGCTGGGCCCAGGAGGTCATCTGTGTTCCATTTAGTCAGATCCCATGGTTAGGCCTTTCACTCTGGTAGTCAGGGTTGTCCACATGACCACTCCCTGCGTGGCCATCTACCTGTTGTTCTCTTGGGTAGCCTTCTCGGCCCTAGCTAAGCAGAGCTATAACTGTGACCTTGAGTGGAAATGCTCTTCTGCTGCACTGTTTCTGTCAATCTGTTGCTGAGATGGAGATGGTGTGAGGTGGAGGAAGAGGTCTGATGTGTTCTGACTGGAGAGGGAGTTCCCTCTGGCCTGCAGGACAACACCTGTTCCTCAGAGCTATTCTCAGCTGAGAGAATATCCCTATGCTGGGAGACCCAAGGCCTGTAGTCATCCACTTCACTTTACCTTCTTGACTTTAAGTGACTTCTTGTTTGGAAACTAAGGAAGGTTCTGGAATTTCAAGCCCAGAAGTTTTTACAGGGGAGGGATAGCTACCTTCTCATCTACGAAGCTTGATAACCTACCACATGTCTGTCTTCCCATCCATCCAATTACTACCCCAACCCCTCATCTGTCTGTCTGTCTGTCTGTCTGTCTGTCTGTCTGTCTGTCTATGTATCTATCTATCTATCTATGTATCTATCTATCTATCTATCTATCTATCTATCTATCTATCTATCTATCTTCATTGTATCAGTTCTTCCCATCCATCCATTTACCTAACCACCACTCTGTTGTGGAATATTTAACTATGTAAAGATGTGTTACATTTGTTTATGTTGCATTAGTTTAACAATGTAAAGGTGTTTGTGTGTGTGTTTATGTAAAGATATGTTGCATTTGTTTCACCTTGCATGCATAAGGCACCTGGTTGATCTAATAAAAAGCTGAGTGGCCAATAACTAGGCAGGAGAGGGATAAGTGGGGCTGCCAAGCAGAGAGAATAAATAGGAGGAGAAATCTAGTCTTGGGCGAGGAAGCGAGAAAGGAGGAGGAGAGAATGAGGGAGACACTTGAGGCCAGAGACAACAGGAAAATAAGACAGACAGACAGACGGGGGGGGGGGTAATGGGGAGTGAAGGAGGAAGGAAGGAAGGAAAGATTAAAAAGTCCTGAGGCTCAAAATCCCAACACAGTTCTTCACAGACCTTGAAAGAACAATACTCAACATTATATGGAAAAACAAAAAACCCAGGATAGCCGAAACAACTCTGTACAATAAAGGATCTTCTGGAGGCATCACCATCCCTGACTTCAAGTTCTATTATAAAGCCATAGTTCTGAAAACAGCTTGGTATTAGCACAAAAATAGACAGATAGACCAATAGAATAAAATTGAAAACCCTGATATTAACCCACACACCTATGAACACCTTATTTTTGACAGATGCTAAATCTGTACAATGGAAGAAAGATAGCATCTTCAACAAATGGTGCTGGCACAACTGGATACAGACATGCAGAAGATTGCAGATAGATCCATACCTGTCACCATGCACAAACTTAAGTGCAAATGGATCAAAGATCTCAATATAAATCCAACCACACTGAATCTTCTAGAAGAGAAAGTGGGAGATACCCTTGAACAAATTGGCACAGGAGACTGCTTCCTGAACATTACACCAGTAGCACAGACATTGAGATCTGCAATTAATAAATGGGACCTCCTGAAACTGAGAAGCTTCTGTAAGGCAAAGGACACAGCCAGTAAGACAAAACGACAGCCCACAGAATGGGAAAAGATCTTCACCAACCCCACATCTGACAGAGGGCTGAATTCCAAAATATACAATGAACTCAAGAAGCTAGCCACCAAAACACCAAGCAATGAAATTAAAAAGTGGGGTGCAGAACTAAATAGAGAATTCTCAACAGAGGAATCTGAAATGGCTGAAAGACACTTAAGAAACTGCTCAAAACCCTTGGTCATCAGAGAAATGCAATTCAAAACAACTCTGAGATACCACCTCACACCTGTCAGAATGACTAAAATCAAAAACACCAATGACAATCTATGCTAGAGAGGACGTGGAAAAAAAGGAACACTCCTCCATTGCTAGTGGGAGTGCAAACTTGTAAGACCACTTTGGAAATCAGTATGGTGGTTGCTCAGAAAAATGGGAATCAGTCTACCTCAAGATCCAGCAATTCCTCTCTTGGGCATATACCCAAATAATTCACGTCCATATAATGAGGACATATGTTCAACTAAGTTCATAGCAGCATTGTTTATAATAGCCAGAACCTGGAAGCAACCTAGATGCCCCTCACCTGAAGAATGGATAGAGAAAATGTGGTACATTTATACAATGGAGTATTACTCAGCAGAAAAAAAAAGCAATGGAATCTTGAAATTCGCAGGCAAATGGATGGAACTAGAAGAAACCATCCTGAGTGAGGTCACCCAGTCACAAAAAGACAAACATGGTATGTACTCACTCATATATGAATTTTAGACATAGAGTAAAGGATTACCAGCCTACAATCCTCTTCACCAAAGAAACTAGGAAACAAGAAGGACTCTAAGGGAAAAATGCATAGACCCTGGAGAATGGGAAGCAGCAGGAACTCCTGAGCTAATGGGGAGCATGAGGGTAGTGGAGAGGGAGCTGCCAGAATGAGAGGAGGAGAAGAGGAGGGGAGAGGATGAAATGGAGCAGCAGAAATGTTGAGTTGGGGGAAGAATAGAGGAGAGTAGGATGAGAGATACCATATTAGAGGGAGCCATTATAGGTCAGAGGTGAGATCTGGCACTAGAGAGATTTCTAGAGATCTACAAGGATGACAGGATCTGACAATCTAGGCAATTGTGGAGAGGATAACCTAAATGCCCTTCCCCTATAATGAGACTGATGACTACTTTTTATGCCATCCTAGAGCCCTCATCCAGTGGCTGATGGAAGCAGAGGTAGACACCCACAGATATACACTGAACTGAACTCTGGAACTTAGTTTCAGAGAGGGAGGAATGAAGATCAAAGGGGTAGGTACCAGGCTGGTGAAATCCACAGAATCAGCTGGCCTGAACAAGGGAGAGCACATGGACCCCAGACTTCTGTCTGGGAGGCCAGTACAGGAATGATCCAGACCCCTAAACATGGATGTCAATGAGGAAGCCCTTGCACTCCAGGGGGCCCCTGGTAGTGGATTAGTATTTTTCCCTGGTGAGAACTTTGAGAGCTCATCCCATGTGAACGGATGCTCTCTTGGCCTGAACACATGGGGAGGGCCTAGGCCTGGCCCAGGATGATATGGTGGACTTTGGGAAGCCCCCATCGAAGGCCCTACCCTGGCTGGGAAGTGAAGGGTGTTGGGAGGGGAGGGAGAGGGGATTGACATGTGAAACAAGCTTGTTCCTAATTTGAACTAATAAAAAATTACAAAAAAAAAGTCCTGAGGCAAAATGTAGATGAAGAGAAACAGGTTAATTTAAGTTAGAAGAGCCAGACAGCTCTTCTAGGCTGAGCATTCAAAACTAATAATAAGTCTCCATGTCATGATTTGGGAGCTGGTTGGTGCCCCCCCCAAAGCATGGTGCACCACTCTCTCCCCCTCGATTCCATTATCTATCCCTTCTTCCCTTTCTCCTCTATTGTTCTGTCTTACCCCCTCCCTTCCTTTACTTCCCTATCCATCCACCCATCATACCTCCATGTCTTCATTCATCCTCTCTGCATACACCCCTCCATCCTCTCTCTGTATCTCCCTCCTTGCTCTCTCCATCATCTCTTCATCCATTTCTCCATCTCCCCCTTCATCCCTCCATCCATCTCTTCCTCCTCTCAGGCACCCATCCATCCCCTTATCCTTTATCCATTTCTTCATTCTTCCCTCTAGCTTTCCCCTCCACCTTCAGAACCCCCTCACACAATGAGACTTGGCTCAGGGAAAAAGTAGGACCCCTGGCGTCAAAGCTCCAGTGCTGAGGAAAAGAACGTGGGGACAGAGAAGCCATGTCTGCTGTGGAGATGCAGTGTAGAAGGAGAAAGGGACCAGTCAACTGGGTCAGGTGGCCATGCTTCTGGCTGGGGTCTATGAAGACTTGTAGATGGAGTGCCCAGCTTGTGGTCAAGAGGGAGGAGCTTCCTGCAGCTGAGGAACAGTCAAGTCCGTGCCAACTTTGAGTATGATGCTTCCAGTTCTCTATTCAGCCAACTCCGCCTCCTTCCCCCTCAAATTGCCAATTTAAATACCTAAATTGTTTACTCTCTGAAATCAATCGACAAGGGACCAGCTTGTATTTGCGATTCAATTGACTATGATATACTGTATTACAGTTACAGCTCCAATGGATTTCTTTTTAATTTATTTTTCTCTTACCATTCTCCTCCACCAGTAATTCTGAGACTAATTGTCCTCATGCTTACCCTCATCAGCTTTGAGAAGGATAACAGATTGCCATAGCTCAGGGATGCCATGCTCAGGAGCTGCCAGTCACTTGCCAGGCCTACAGCATCTGCCTCCCTCAGTCCTGCTCCCTGAATAGCCAGCTCTATGCACCTGGAGGCCTCAGGAAGCTCTCACCATCAATGTGGGATCTGGTGGGCCCAGGATGAGCAGAGGAAATGGGGGGACAAGAGACCCTGCACGTGGCCGCAACGAGACTTCCACTCAGAAGACCAGCTGAAGCCTCTATAAGCTCTGAGTATCTGAGTGACATCAGGGCCTCAGTTTCCCTGCTTGTGAGTTTGGCCCTCAAAGCTGTGACATATTCTGATCTGCTAAAAGTGTGGGAAGGGAAGGGCTATGGCTGGACTGTCATTTCTCTTTCCTAAAAAATTACACACACACACACACACACACACACACACACACACACACACACACACACACACATTCATCCCATAGTTTGAGAGAGGGGGTCAGAGGATAACTTGTAGTAGTCGGTTATCTCCTTCCACTATGTGCATCTCAGGGTTGAACTCAGGTCATCAGACTTGCTGGTAGGTGCCTTTACCTGTTGAGTCATCTCACCAGCCCTTAACATCCATCCCCACTGATTAAATCAATGTGATAATAATAATATGAATACCTGAACAATCTTTGTTGGTGATCAGATGCCTGGCCTCACATCGAGGAGAGGGCTAAAAGGGGTTAAGAATCCCCTTTGACAGATAAGGGCCCGAGGTCACATGGTCAGCCTTACTTGCCCAGGGTCAGCTGCTGCTTGATTGACCCCAGAATTCTGACCTGAGTCCCAAAGGCTCTGTTCCCTTCTATCCTGTACTGATAGGAGGAGTTATTGCTTCCCAAGCCTCAAACCTATTTATGTGGCAGTCTCAGGAACAAATACACTTCTGTGTGAAATATCTGTGGCCCTGATAACTCCACCTCAGCATGAGAAACACTTGCACTGTGAGCATTTTTTTCTTTTGACTATTTTGGGACATAGATTCCCAGGAGACTGAGATGCCACTTCCATTACTGGGTGTCACATTTGTGATCAGAATCAATACAGGGTGAGAAGGACCAGGTGAGGGAGCTCCAGAAGGCCCCAGCACGAAGGCTTGGCTCCAGGTTTCCAGAACAGGGGAATGGGGGTGAGAAAGTACCCAGCCTGTGGTCCTGCCTCATACAGCCACCATAAGTCAGATGGTAAGGATGTTGAGCCACAAGAACCTGGATGGGGCAAGAGAGTTCCCATTCTCAGCCACAATGAGTGTGGGACAGGCTATTGTCCATTTGTTTGAGTTTCTGTCCCTCAAATGTGACAGCTATCAGAGACAGCACCCATGCTTGCTGAACTCAAGGCCAGCTGTGCATCCTTCTGCCCTGACATGTACACCAACCTCCCTCCTCCCCCAGTTGGCTGGCATCCATAGACCAGTTCATAATAGACAGAGCCATGCCTGCCAGTCTATCCCACTTAAGGCACAGGTTGGTGCCTTGCTGGTGCGTTAACCTGGGGAAGGGACATCAGGCTTCTCTTGTCTAATAGGCTATGGATGCCCTTCTGGACTTTGAGCAGGTGACCGGGTGATTCTTGCAGATACCTGAAAACCATGGTTCTCTGTGTGTCTTTCTACCAGTGTTGTCTGCAATGAGCTGGCTGGGTCACCCATGGGCTAGAAGCACTGTCCTGGGGGACATGTGTAGTGGTGGGACTCCATGCTAACTAGGCCTGGGACCAAGTGACCAGCCCACTTGGACCTGCTGAGACCCCTCCCCTCCTGTAGCTCTGGGCTGCTCCGCACCTGGAACTGTTCCTCACTGCTTCTACCCCCATACTGAAGAGGGTGAGTGACTCCCCAGAGTCCCTCGGCACAGTGAGATGCCAGGGAGCCAGAACCCAATTACACATAGGTGTTATGTATGCGGTGTTCTCCGGATGCATTGATCCCTCAGGGTGACAGATCTGTTATGAATCGGGTAATAGACCAGCTTGTAAATGAAATATATTGGATTTTCAGGCTCCTGGCTTGTATTGGCTTGAGGGGAATGGGGCAGATTTATGAACCCAGGTGGGTGACTGGGGCTCCAGCCCTTCACCATGTGGGTCATGGTGTGAGCTTATCCCCAGACCCTAGGGCCTGAGATTGGGAGGTGACCTAGGAGGGAGTAGGGACACCAAGTGGACTTGAGAAGGCATTTGGAAGAGGCCAGAGGCCAGTGTGGGAGAACATGGGCTCAGGAGCAGTATGTGGCATGTTAATGGGTGTAGGCAGTGGCAAGGGTTCACTGCCATTGGTAACTTGGGCACTCTCCAGTGACCTTCCCTAACTATGAGTCACTACTTTTGTCACCTTGTTGCGGAGAGGGTAAACCAGGCTTGGAAGTTAAGCAACTTTCCTCATGTGTCTGTTACTCATCTACGTGCTGTGACAAAATGCCTGACTAAGTTGGGGAGGGTTTATTTTGATTCAAGCTTTGATTGAATAGTCCATCATGGTGGGGAAGGCTGGTAGCAGGTTGGGAGGCAGCTGGTTGCTGGTTGCATTCTATCAGTCAGCAGGTCACAGCCACAGTCAGTAGGCAGAGACAGATGAATGCTGGTTCTCAGCTGCTCCTGCCTTTCTATCTGTCTGGGACCCTGGACTATGGAGTCATCCTAATGTTCTCCCACATTTAGGGTGGGAATTGGCATCTCAGTTTACCAAATTAGAAACCCCCTCACAGACATCTAAAGAGGTTTGTCTCCAAGGATTCTAGATTCTGTTAAGTTGACAGTAAACGTTAGCCATCATCACACCTTGTGTCACCCACCCAGGAACAGATAAGGGCTGCATGACCAGACCGGCTGATTTTGCAACCTTCTCTTCCCATGACACCCAGAGTGAGTCTCTTGGAGGGCTATGCTTCACACACAGGCATACATACCACAGCTTCTACATGTACCAGCATGTGTAGGACCTACAGAGACAGGGAGCAGTGCCATGCCATACTGGTAGGACACAGTGACAAAGCTGGGGCCTCTAGCACCAGAACTAGGGCTGGAATGATGTATCACTTACACATGGCAGTTGGCAAGGGTGTCCTGTGGATGAACAGAGCCCACCAGGCCAAACCCACAAGCACTCAGTGAGGGCTGGGCCAGAATGATTTGGGGGGGATTCTCCCTTCCAAAATTGAAAACTAACTGAAGACAGGCAGACACTCGGTATGCCACCTATGGCCAGAGCCTTGGTTTATTATGTTAGTGGAGTCAGGGACCAAACTGAGACAAAGCTTGAGACTTAGGATTTGTATAGGATGAGGAAGAGATGACAATGGGAACAATAATTTAACATATGGTCAGAGTAAGGGTTCAATATATGAGCAGAGTCAGGGTTCAGTGTGTGAGCAGGGTCAGGCTCAGTGTGAGCAGTGTCAGGCTCAGTGTGTGACCAGGGTCAGGCGCAGTGTGTGAGCAGGATTAGGGCTCAGTATGTGAGCAGAGTCAAGCTCAGTATGTAAGAGGGTCAGGGCTCAGTGTGTGAGTAGGGTCAGGATTCAGTATGTAAGCATGTCAGGGTTCAGCATGTGAGCATGGTCAGGCTCTGTGTGAGCAATGGTCAGGTTCAGTGTGTGAGCAGGGTCAGGCTCAGTGTGTATGTGATCAGGGCTCAGACCAGAGCAGGTGGCTGGGGTGAATTGTCCTAGCCACAGGAACTCACTGCTGTCCTTTGTTCCTTTCCAACTCACAAGCTATTCTGCAGCCAGGACTCTGGAGTGAGGTGTAGAAGCTTCTGGACCTGCAGGTCCTGTGAAAAGGACACCCTCTGTACTCCTCTTACTGAAGGTCTCTGGCTGAGAGGCTGGAAGCATCTCTGATGAGCTGGGCAACAGGGGCAATTTCTTTCCAGCTCTCCCTGACCACCAGCCTTGGAGTCTGCACTGGGCTTGGCTGTTCCTGTGGTTGACGTGGTTTCAACCATTCTCAATGTCCTGCTACATGTGTGCAAAACATATCTTTAATATTCAGCATGAAATATGCCATCGTCACCAGTAACTATGCCAGGACACTGCCATGGAGACCCATGCCAGTTCTGGGGGTCACCTTTTGATGTAGACCAGGTCAATGCATCTCTTCAACAGATGGAGCAGGTACTGAGAACACAGGCTGTGTGTCCCTTCCTCAGTGTGGCCTTGAGGAGAGGGCTGAGCCACTACATTAATTTTTCTCACTTCTGCTCAATGAATGGCCAGAATGTCCACCAACATCCTGACTTCACATAACATGTATTCATTCCTCATGGTTTTGGGGTTCTGAGAGATTTAAAATGATTATTCAGGGCTAAAGAGGGCCTAGGTAGGGCTGGAAGGCCCAGGACAATTTTTTCCTACTTCTCCAGCTTGCGGGGCTGTCTTCAGGCCTTGGCTTGCAGTGACCCCATCATCCTGCTTCTCTTTCTAGACCAATCAGAGGTTCCCCATCCCTCCAGAGAGTGCTCCAGTGATGATACCAAGGGATCCCAAGTGCAGGGCGATGGGCATGCTCATCTCAGCTCCCCTTGTGCTAGGAGAAAACATGCTCACGGAACCTACCAAAATGCAAGGATAGCAGCAACTGCCTGCAGAGGGATCCTGCTTGCATTGCTTGTCACGAGTGTCACTATTGTCCCTTCCTCATTGAAGATGTGTAGTTCTACCCTGCTCCCTGGACACTGGGAAGTGCTTTGTAGACAATCTTAGGGCATTACTAGAGACAAGGTATATCTTAAGGGACACACTGTACTGCCTATAGCCTTCCTGTGATGGAGAATATTGGATCTTTATAGGATCTACAGTCACCTTGGTGACAAGCTCCCAGGAGTGTCTATGAAGGAGGTTCTAGGCTGGTTAACTGAGGTAGGAAGACATACCCTACTGTGCTGGATACCATCCCATGGGCTGAGATCCTAGATTGAGTGAAAAGGACAAAGTGAAGCCAGGCAGTGGTGGCGCACACCTTTAATCCCAGTTCTCAGGAGGCAGAGGCAGGTGGATCTCTGAGTTGGAGGCTAGCCTGGTCTACAGAATGAGTTCCAGGATAGCCAAGGCTACATAGAGATACCCTGTCTCGAAAAAACAGCAACAATGATAATGAAACAGGACAAAGTAAGCATGACCCTTCTTCTCTTTCTGCTGTCTTAAGTGAAGGTACAATGCCACTCACTTCTTCCACCACATCTTCCCTGCCGTGATAGACTGTACCTTCAAACTGGGAGCACAAACAAGCCCTTCTTCTTCAAATTGCTTTTGTCAAGTGTTTGATTACAACAAGAAGAAAAATAGCTAATGCCTTCTTAATATTTGCAGTCACTCAGCAAACACCTATTCAGATTGGGGGAGCACCGAGAATTAAACTTCTGAAGCTGTAGGCCAGGCCCATTAAATGCTTACCTTCATAAAAGTTGTGGTCACAGTGTCTCTTCACGGCAACAGAACACTGACTAAGACAGTTTCTTTAGGTGAATGCATCAAATTGTAGATATCAAAGCACTGTGATCCACCAACCACAACCATCATAGGGGCTGATACCAAAGGCCTCACTGCTGGGCCAAGGGCTTAGTTTTGTTCTGTGGAACCCTGCAATGTGAGTTAAGCCTGCAGTGATGGGAAACCAGGTACTTTAGCATGTACTCTTGGACTGCAGAGTGATAGTGTCAGATGATCCCCTATGGCGGGAAGTGAGACCTAGGCAAGGGTGCGGCCAGGGTACTGCATGTGAAACTCATAGACATCTGCCTGGGGACAAAGATCAATGCCTTAACCTTCTCTAGCAGGCCTGAGAACTTGAGGACAGGGTAAATGGAGTGGTTCCCGCTTAGCACAACCCCCTGGCCCCTAACTTCTAACACTGACATCTCATATGGCCTCCTTCCCCCACCAAAAAGTTTAAAGAACCTTAGAGAGAAGTTCCTGTCCCTATCGGGCCTTCTTTCTCTAAATAGACCGAAACATGATTCCATGAAGAAACCCAGCCATGCATTATACATTTTGAATTCTTAAGCTAACAAAGTGACTTTGGATCTATAAAAGGTGCCAGAAATAAGTATCCCATTTATTTTTGCCTTTGGAACCGTTCTTCTGTCCCTGCCTGCCCCACAAGGCCCCAGCTCGTTTTGGCAGGCCCAGCCCAACATGCAGCAGAGCTAAGGCACCCAGAGCTGCAGCCCTGACTCTGCCACCATCTACCTCCACAGAGTTTCACTCTGCTGGGTACAGGAAGGTGAGCCCTGAGCCTGGCATATCCCTATCTGTCTCCCATATTGGCACCTTTCAGGTACCTCATTGACTTCTGGAAAGGGCACAGGATAGTGTGAGGACATGACAAATGTCACTCCCAGGAATTCCACAAGAATCTGCCCAGGTTCACACCGAGGGTCCCATCAGGGTTGAAGCAGAAATGGCTTAATTTGAACCCTAGGGTCTAGGTGAATGACTGTAGAGGTCGAGAACTGATGCTTTGTCCCTTCTCTGCCTTTCTCCATTCTCTGTGGCTCAGGCTAAGTCACAGATGCCCTCACAACAATTGAAGACCATGAGCTTCCAAGGGCCTCTGGTATTGTTCCCAACATGGCAGGGAGGGCCCATCATGAGGCAGAGTGGGAAAGTGGGTGGGGTCTGAGCTTCCCAGTGGATGACAGATGGATTGCTCAGCTCACATCTGACCTCTCCTTAGGAAGGGGTGTATCAGGCCCCCACATTTGGGGCTAGAGCTTAGGGACAGACCCTTATTCCTCCATCAAAAGACTTTGTCTCACATCTGGCTGGAGTTAGGGCTGAAGACATGAGCCCAAGGGACAAATGCTGACTTGTGGCCTCCAGGGATGTGTGCTTGCATCAGGACCTTCCTGGCAGGGGACAGAGAATAAAGAGGAGGTTGGAATGGGGATGGACTTAGGGGTCCTTGATTGCACCACTCTGCCTCTATGCACAGAGCTTTCTGACAGTAGCTACAAGTGCAGTAGCCGACTGAAAAAAGGACTGGGTGCCACAGAATCATTGTTGTGGGACACCCTGACTGGTGAGCAGGGGGATGGATGCAAGGTGCATGCAGAGGTGCTCATGGGAAACGCTTCCTGTCTGTTCCAGGGTAAGGTGGCCAGTCCAGCTCTTCCTACTCTCTTACTGCAGCTCCTGAGAGGCACTAGGGTAGTTACTCAATGCCAGCTGCTTTCTGGGAACCCAGCCTGGCTATCCCATCCTCAGCTCAGCTTCTCCTGCACACATGATGTTATTTGTTTTCATAGAGTTCTCCTCCCCATCCACCCCAGTGCTCCTCCCCATCCACCCCATTGCTCCTCCCCATCCACCCCAGTGCCCCTCCCCATCCACCCCAGTGCCCCTCCCCATCCACCCCAGTGCCCCTCCCCATCCACCCAGTGCCCCTCCCATCCACCCCAGTGCTCCTCCCCATCCACCCAGTGCCCCTCCCCATCCACCCCAGTGCCCCTCCCCATCCAGTGCCCCTCCCCATCCACCCCAGTGCTCCTCCCCATCCACCCCAGTGCCCCTCCCCATCCACCCCAGTGCCCCTCCCCATCCACCCCAGTGCTCCTCCCCATCCACCCCTGTGCTCCTCCCCATCCACCCCAGAATTCTGGCCACAGAGCCCTGACCAAGGCCCTGGGAGACAGAGGAACAGATGGAAGCTGGCTGGCAGAATGCGGAGGAAAGGACCGGAGGGGACGGGCAGGCCCATGGAGCAGACTACAGGAGCAAGCCACCACACATAGCTTAGCTCAGCTTCCTATCCTGCTGGACTCTTTCTCATCCTGGCCCAGAAGGTGTGGGGACTGTCCTAATGAGGGTCTCCACTGTGCAGGCAAGTTGCTGTGTTGGTTCTGTCCCTTGGGACACTGCCCTCCCCTGAAATGTGGGGCTTTGGGAGCTTTGGGTCTCCTTCCAGAAGTTTTCCTAAGGTCCCAGACCCCAGAGGCTCATAAAGGCCAGGCAGCTGGACCTTTGCCACAGTCCTGGGCCCCTGGAGCCAGTGCCGTCCCTAGAAAATGATATAGTCTCTGTGATCCTTGTCCTGATCCCACAGCTAGTTAGCCCTGGGCTATCTCTGGCTTGTGCTTCACAGAGAAAGCTGCACTCTTGACAGCTGAGGGAGCCATGGGGCCAGCGGAAACCAATGCAATATGCAGAGGCAGAGGGCTGGCTCTCATGGGATTTGAGCCCTTGGACCTAGCAGTCCGATGTCTCCATCTGTAAAGTAGACACATTGATGAGGGGTCCCTGATCAAGCCTTGAGAAGTTCAGTCCCTGTACATATACACAGACTCCCATTCACTTGTTCATCCATCCATTCATTCATCTGTTTACTTTTACTGGTGATCATCTCTGTAGCAAAGCATTCTAGGCCCCACAGACCATCCCCTCCTGAGGAGAAGAGGGAAGAGGGGATGGAGACAGGGAGGCACAGGAAGTGCACTGAGAACACAGTAGGGTTGCTGGTGACTAGTGGGAGCTTTGCTGGCGGGATGTCTTTCTGAGGGGGCAGGGTCCTGAAGCCAGGCATGAAAAGACCTAGTAGGCCAGGAGTCTGCAGGCTCACTGAGCAGCTGTGGTCAGTATGGTGACGGTGAGGTGGTGATGGTGAACATGGTGGTAATATATGTGATGGTAGTAGAGATCATGGTTATAGGGACAATGACAGCTACTAGTGTGATGGAGAGGGATATGGAGAGGATGATGGGTGATGGTAAAGATGATGATGATGATAGGGGTAACAGTAAAGTGGCGATAATAAAGACTGTTAACAGTTGTGTTTGTAGTTGTGCTCTCA
Source organism: Cricetulus griseus (assembly GCF_003668045.3). NCBI lineage: Eukaryota > Metazoa > Chordata > Mammalia > Rodentia > Cricetidae > Cricetulus > Cricetulus griseus. The sequence goes on along the minus strand of NC_048595.1, from coordinate 371,994,588 downwards.
GTAATGGTGGCGGTGGTTGTGATGGTGATGGTGGTGATGATGATTGGCATGGTAGTGATGGTGGTGGTGGTAATGGCGTCGGCATCAATGGTGATGATATTGGTGCTGATGGGGTAATGGTGGTGGTAGGGGTAATTGCGGCGATGATGATGGTAGCAATGACAGTGATGATAATGAAAATGGTGGTTGTGATGATGATGATGTTGAGGATAGTGAGAAGAGAATGGTAACATGGTGGTGGTGGTAGCCAATTGTAAGGTGATGTCAGTGATGCTGATGGTTGTGAAGCTGATCCAAGGATCATTAAGGCTGTTTGTCAGCTTTAAACACACAGCAGTTCTTGGCCAAACATTGTCCCAATTGCTGACTTCTTGGGTCTCCTGCTAAATGGAAGCTGGTGTCTACCCGTCTTACCAAGTAAGAGACAATGGAGAACTGAAATAAGCCATCACTTGTTACTGATTCATGTTGGAATCAGTCTGGATACAGGGAGCTTGACCTCCAAATGCCCTTGCCCAAAGCTTCTGGTGAAAACAAGATTCCCTTGCCTGTCTGGGCTGTGCCCCATGGTGCTCACCACCACCAACCAGCCTGGGCTTTCCTCGTACACTTTGCAAAGGCACAGGTACCTTGCTCAGGTTTGCACGTCATCTGACATTGGAATTAACCCAGGCAGTAATTTGCTGATGGAGAGTGTGCAGTGGGTCATGTAGCCTGAGCCCTTGGGATGAGCTGAGACATTTCCAAGGGGATTACTGGAATGTGCTAAATGGGAAGCTTAAAGGTTACTTGTTCCCGAGAAATCCATGAACCAGTCTATGAAAAGTTGTAACAGAAATGATTGAAGTGTCAGGAAGCACCAGAAGAGAAAGAATAAGAAATCCAATCAACAATTCTCTTAGCACTTACTATCATCCTAGTTTTATTGGTACTTTGACAAGACACCTGTATTCAAGTGTTGTTCTAGAAAGACAGGGGAGAGAGAGGGAGGAAGTCACAGAATCATAGATGTCACAGCTGGGGCCTCTGTGAAACAAGCTCAGTCTACTTTTGTGGATTCTGTGTAGAGGTGAGGTGTCCACGGCCAGGGCTGTTCCGAGTCTCCCACATCAGTGCAATTAGGAGGACTCAGGCCTTGGGGCCCTTTCAGCACTCATCTCTGAGTCTTCGGAACATAGCTATGAATCAGAGAGGTAAAGTCACTTCCCTGTAGCCACACAGCAAAGAAAAACTGAAGCCAGCCTTGGAACATCTGGTGCTAGTTCTTCTGGGACCAGTTTTCAGGGTGAGAACCTGTGAAAGACTTTTAAGGCTGGAAGACTGGAGCTGGATGTGGTACATAGAAGCAATGTGTCAGCCTCATGTCTATAAGAGGGCAGCCAAGTGTGTGGAAGGAGATGTGGAAGTCATAGGCAGAATAAGAAGCTCATTGGAGGGTCACCAAATGGCAATTGTGCAGGTACAACCTGCACTAGAGCCCAGAGTCTATGGCTGGCATGGTCTGGTTCTGGAGCTGGTTTTGGGCAAGGGTAAGTAGCTAGTAGTGGTTGGCAAGAGTAACTGATTGTGACAGCCCCTGTGATCCCCAGAACCTTTCTGCGGGGGGGGGGGGTGGTCTCACCAGCAGCCTCTGGGATGTGGGTGGCCACAACTAAGTATAGTCCTTGGTAGCTCTCTTACTATTCTGACTTCATAACCTCCAGGGTAGAACCTAGCTTGCTACTGGAACTCTGTGCCCCCAGTCCTGCAAGGTGCTGGAAATGCCTGTCTTCAGAGAACTGGGTGATGGGATAGATAGACGGAAGACCATCACATGACATGCTTGCTTCATTGTTTTCCTGGGAGGGACCTAAAGCCCTGGGTGCTGGGATAGTGCACCCTTACTGGGTGGTTTCTGGGGACTAGATTTATCTGGGGAGGGGTCACAGGAGTAGGAGAAAGAATACTGGGTTCAGACTACCTGTTTCTCTTGTGGTCTGTGTCTCTTCCTCTGTCTTGCTTCCATTGGCAAGTATATGTGAGGTTTGGTTTTAAACAGTGCTTTGCCCTAACTGGCTCTGGGACCAGGCCTGTGTGCTCCAGGCTTTCCTGGGGGTGAGGGCAAGGGTGGAGAATGTGCACAGTGAGGAGCTCACCTTTCCACAGGGGCTTGCGGCTTTACCTTTGTCTCTTCCTCCCTACCCGTTACAGATGTCTGAATGCTCCTGTTGTCACACACTCTTGTTTCATCTGGAGTTCTGTGTCTGCCTTGATTACTAGTGGTAAATCCCTGACTTTTTCTTTCCATAAATAATAGGAAACTGTGAAAGTGAACCCAGCAAATGAGCCACTGTGCTTTCAAGCGGCCGGGCTTGGCCTCCCCAGCCACCAGCCAAGGCCTGGAGGATGCCCCTAAAAAGCCAGGGTAAAGGAGCAGAGCCTGTCTTTAGGATGAACAGGATCATTGAAGGTGCCCAGTGACCTGGAACAGGGGGCTGGGGACTCTACCTTGGTGCTTCCACATGAGCAAATCCTCTTTTGAGTATATCTTGAGTCACCTAACTCCAAGGTAAGGTAGTAACTCATTTTGAACCCTGAACAATAAGAGTAAGGATTGGCTGCAAGGCAGGGAGGGGCCAAGTGGCTGGTGCAGGCAGGGTGGCTGGACTTCTCATCTGCTTTGGCATGTAAGGCTACAACCTGCCTGGCCGTAACTGGCCCTGTCCCTTTCTTTCAGCTCCAAATCTGTGTGCTGTGCAGAACCAGTGGGTCTGTGCTGACATAGACTGTTGGACTGAGCTGAGTCTCAGTTTCCCTGCCCCTGAAGTGAGGCAGAAAGCCTGGGCGTCTGAACAGCAACTTACCCCAAGTGCAATGGGTTAACACAGCAAGTGTAGATTCTGTCTACAGTCTTGCAACAACCCAGTGCATGGGTTTTGCAGCTGAGACTTCATCTAAAGGCTTGGCCAGGTCAGGGATTTGAACCTGAGATCACTCATGGGTCTTGCCATACTCAGCATTTGTCTCCTGGGCCTGTTATCAAAGCTTCTTTTGGACACTGAGCTGGTTTTCTGGATACAGGAAATAATGAGAGAGACAAGCAGGTCCCTGGCTGGAAACACAGGCTTGGAGATCTCACAGTAATTCTGTTCATCCCTAGCCTATATCAAGGAAAGGGAAAAGCATGGGTTATATATACCATCTCAGAGGTGTCCACTGCGCTGGTAGCACCTGCCTAACAGAGCAGTCTGGCAAAGGATTATGGGAGACTGAGCGACTCCATGCCTTGCGCTGCTGTGCTCAGCAAGTGTGAGCCATTCCCCACTGCCTGCAGCTTCTTGCTACATCACAGCTCAATCCATTAGCACCACTGTCTGTGCCATCCTAGGCTGTCTCTGGGTGTCAGGGACACATTGATAAATGAGATGGGGCTCCTGCCGACCCGGGGATCCCACAATTAAAATGAGGGCGTGGACCAGCTTTGATGGTTCAGGAGGCAGCAGAGAGGGAATGCAGCTGTGGGAAGAGCTCTAGAACCTGTGTCTGCATCCCCAGGAGGCTGGCTTCCTGGCTAAGTCCCTCCAGTGTGGCCAGACTCAATCGCCGATTAACCTCGTGTTCAGAACCACTGAGCCATGAATCGCGTGGGCAGGCGGGTGCGTGTTGCCTTTAAACGAGCCTTATGTAACCAGGCTGTTGGGAACAGCGGACTCCAGCACAAGCCCTTCTTTTAAAATAGATTGCTTGTCTTTATATAGCCGAGTGAGTCTTTCTTCTGGCTCTGCCGTCTTACAGCGGTGCTGATGTAGGTCAGATATTGCTTGGTGAGAATTAATTAATCTATAATTGTATCTAAGGAAAGTAAGAAAAACAAGCAAGCGTTCCACCTACCCATGGAGCCTAGGCATAAGCATTCCGGGAGGGGCTTGGGGAGGCCGGGAGGCCACTCCTTTCTTGTGGTTACTGCTGTCTGCCTACCTCCCTGCCCTCATCTCTAGCCACAGCCCTCAGCCCTGTGCAGAGTGTTGGCTTTGGAGTCAGGAATCAGCTCCCATCCTTCGTCTGGGGTCCCCGGAATTGCTCTGGTCCCTACCCCTGCAGCCCAGCCACAGCACGTGGTAAACACCTGGATGTTCTAGACCTGGGTCCTCTGCTCCCACTGAGCTGTCCTCTCCTGCTTGCTTTGTGTCCACCCCCCCCCACCTCCCCGCTCCTGAGCCAGCTGGCCTGGTATGCTGTCTGTGGAACCCTGCTCCTCAGAGTTCCCACACAGCTTCACACTGTTTACACCCCAGGTCATTCCCCACTTGTGTCCCATCTCTCATGCTTCCTGGTTGTGGTGTCATTTGGATCCCCAGCATACCTGAAAGAAACCCCCAGTTTCTGCCCTCCCAGATTCTGTGGAGCTGGGCTTCATGAGAATACTTCTGATCACAGCCCAGTATTGTCCGTTCTCCCCCTCCCCCAGGGAGGCCAAGGTGCTTCAAATCACTGCTGCCTCAGCAGGACATGGTTTGGGGAATTGGCCCTGGCAGTTTTCTGTGCAGGGGTTCTGTAGTTGTTCTTCTACTTGTTAATGATGCCGTACCCAAAGTGTCCATCCATAGTCAGAGACATCATCAAAGACTCCCTTTCTCACCTGTCAGCCAAGAGTCACTTTTCCTGAAACATGTCAGTGGACATGAACTTCAAGTGACTGTTGGTTTCAGAGAGGACCTAGAACTTTGCAGACTTACTCAAAATGCAGGTGGATCAGGGAGGGACACGGAAATCTCTGAAGGGGAAGGGGAAGAATTCTGTCAACACCTCTGGCTTCGCATCCACCAGTGCTCAAGCTACCCAGGCCCTTGATGCCACCAGCTGGTCCATCCAGGCCCTCTCTGCTATGGGAAACTGGGGCCCCACAGCTCCCATGGGAGAGTATCAGAACCCTGTTGCAGTTATGGACCTTCTGGGAATGGAAAAACTGGCTTTTCCTTTGAGAATGCACATTTCATTTCTTATGGCTTAACCTAGTCAGTGCCTGCCTTACCCTGTTCAGCCAAGTGACCATCTCCTTAGTACACTTGAGGGGCCAGCAAATAACACCTCAAAGACCTGTGAATCCCCACCACAGCTGGGGAGCTGGGGGGAAGGTTGGACTGACAATAACAACCGTGGGCCTGCCTCTCCCTCCCTCCCTCCCTCCCTCCCTCCTTCCCTCCCTCTCTTCCCCTCTCCCTTCTTGTACCCTCCACCCCCTTGATCCCTGCCAGGCAAGAATAGGGCCAACCTCTCTACAGGCAAACCCTTTAAGAGGCTTAGGATGGACAGGTTCTTTTCCATCCACATCTTTTCAGTTTGAGTTTGGCTGTGGGTGTGAAACTACCTATAGAACTGAACTCCTGTGGGCACTATAAACCCCCATCTGGGTGGTATTAGGGTGTGGCTGCACACTAGCCATGGGCTGCTCCCTTAGGGTTTCACTGGGTCTGCTTCAGCCCCAAATATCACCATAGACTCATGACTGTGGGAGGATGGTTCCACAACCCATGGGGTACCACTCTTAATTCTTGGTCTGTCACCTTGGTCTCCCTGCCTGGAGCCCTGGAAGTCCTGGGCAAGACTTTCATACCTCTGCCTGGTTTAGCTTCTCACAAAAACATATACCTTAAGACTGACTTCCTTTTTCAACAAGTGGGGAAACTGAGACTGGAGAGTCAGTGTGGTCCCATGGCCACACAGCTGGAACCTGAATTTCTGGGTCCCCATGTGCAAAGGACCAATGCTTTCCCTGGGGAATTTTAGCTTGGGTCCTCTGGCTTTACCGGCTTAGGTGGGTCTCTGGGGAACAGCCAATCGGGGTTCCCCTTTTATGTTTTATAGACAGGTCTGTTAGGCATACATCCCCCAAGGGCTGAAAAGCTGCCATCTGTGTGCTCTAGTCACCTCATCCCTCAGAGCCTCAGTTTCCCACTTCATAAAATGGGACCAGGGTGAGATTCATGGGGATGTTTGCCCAGGATACACCACACCACACTGCACATCTCTGTGCCCTACCTCCCACAGCAGCAGTCCTTCTAGTCAGGTCCTTCTCAGTTTCCTCCCCCAGCCTCCCCAGCAGGAGTCTGCATGGCTCTAGGTTTGCTCCCTCCTGGCTGTTTTGTTCCAGTTCTCTGCCATACAAATGTCAAGAAAGAATTTAAATGAGGGGAAACTGCCTCAAAGGTTGTATTTCTGGCAGGGTTTCAGTTGCTGGTGAAGAGGGGCTATGGAAGGCCATCCTCAATAACAGTGCAGCTAGGCATGGTGGGAGCACTCACCTCTTGCTTCCGGGTTCTCACAGTAGTTTGAGACTGGTCCCAGCAGCCCCTGCATGCCCAAGACACAGACATTGGATCAGGCTCAGAACCCCCAGGTCCTCTCCTGTCCCTTGTCTGTCTTTGACCCTTCCAAATCCTGGGAGCCTCTCAGGGTGATGTTCTGTGTCTTCCATCAACCCGTGGATCCCCACAAATGCTGAATTCTCTGCTGGCTCCCCCAGCCCTGTCTTGATCAGGCAAGCTTCACCCATTGTTTGTCATCCCCAGTTTTAACATCCGCTGAAATCTCCAGTTTGCTCAGGGTCAGGTCCAGGTGTTTTATCAGCAGCACTTTCCCAGTTATCTGAGGGGTTCAAAGCCAGTAAAAGGAAAGGGGCTGCATTTTATCCCGAGGGCCCAGGCAGGCAGTGAGGAACTTGTTCTGGCTTCTGATAGCTCTGTGGTGAGGTTTGTGGATGCAGGAGCACCAGGCAGTAAACAGTGGTGACCAATACTGATGGAAGAGGGTATCCCCGTTCCAGTGGAGTGGAGTCCTGGCAGGAGGGACCCTAGAGAAGGATCATAGGAATTTGGCAGTAATTAGGTAGGGGGAACACTGGGAGGAGCCAGGCAGACAAGATGGAGGTGGAGAGTGTATATGGGGACCCCCAACACACACATAATTATTTCAACACTTGTGGGCATTTGGATTTGTACTCAGGAGATCAAGTCTGAAGTTCCCCCAGAAAGGACTGGAGGTCCTGAGTTTGGGAGGGGCTTACATAGATTAGGGTAGATTTGCCCTCAATTGCTCTCTGGGCTCCTGCATCAGGGCTCACCCTTGTGAAAACAATGGGACTGAAAACAGCTTGGCTTGAACAAAAAAAAACACATAGCACACACCTTTCTGGCTGCCTTCAGCTTGACGGGGGGCGGGGGGGATGAGAGAGCAAGGGGTGGCAGTCGCATGAGTGGAGCGCATGGCGGTAATTAATCACTTTTCAATTAGAATTCAGGAGCTGCTGTCTGAGGACTCGGAGCAGGCTGGCTCTGCATTGCTGTGCCAGGCTCCGGATGCAATTTTATAATCGTTGTGAGCTGAAATAGCAGCATGAAGCTGAGCAGGCATCCCAAACAGAGAGACACAGCACAACAGCAAGGGAGGTGATGAAGCTAAGTCCTGGAGCAGAACCCCAGGCTGCCCTGAGGCACAGAAGACTAGCCCAATGGCATGGGAGGGCTCTGTCATACAGCTGGCACTCAGTAAGTGCTCCTGGTATGGTAGATGATAATCGGGTGGAGATGTGGATATTCTCAGGGCAGGTGAGGATTTTGGTGGATGCTCTGAGGAGTAGGCTCTTCTCCCTCTTGACTCTTGCCTTATTGGCCAAGCACACATGGCTCTCCACTGATCTCCATATTTCACTTTAGCCCAGGGAAGGGGTTGTGCTGAGCACTTCACATCTCACTTCATCCTTGCCTTGCCCTGACCTGACCTCTTGGCCTGTCCAGAAATGGGCAAGACCTCCCTGGGGAATGGAGATCAAGCTGGCATCCTCCTGAAGGCATCAGTTAGAGGCAGCTCCTTGTAAGAGACCCATACGTTTCCTTGTCTCAGGAGGGGTCCCACAGATGGCAGGTGCTACTGTTAGGGGCCAGGGTCATTTGGGATCAAGCTAGGTCAAGGATCCTCTCTGACCCAAGAATCCCCCTTTCAGGCAATTTCAAAAGATAGGGCAGTGGATATACACTGGGCCTGGACCAGGCATTTTATCTTCTAACCACTTGACTCTGGCTCCTGCCTCCAGACAGAGCTCATTTCTGTTGTGAGACTCTCCTGCCTCTGTTGTGCCAGCCCAGCAGGCAAGGCAAAATAGAAGTAGATGCCACTTTACAGTTAGAAAAAAGCAGTTGGGGAGGGGCTTCTCATGTTGTCCAGGCCCCATTGTTGAAAACTTAATCCCAACTGACTGAGAGACACTTTGCAGCTGAAGTCAAAGCTATCTAGCCAGAGGAGTAGGGGGGAGGGGCTTGGGAGAGGTTAGGGTTAGATCAGGTCAGCAGGGTGGAAACCACAGGTAGGACCCTGGTGGTTGAGTAAGAAAAGGGTCAGATCAGAGGAGACTCGTGCTTGAGAACTATGTTTCTGAGTGGGACACCCATGATGCCTTGGGACTTCAGGCTGTCACCAGACATGACTTCCTCAACTTTGGATAGGACCATAGGCCCAGATGACTGACTGTCTTCTGTTTGTAGCCCACCCAAGCCATGGCAACACTCCTTCAGTGTTGGAGGAAGGACTGGTGTAAAGCTTCCAGAAGCCAGGACCTATATATGGGAATCCTGGATCTAGGCTTAGACTGAGCATGGTGGCAGGGTAAGGGAGAGGACAGCTGGTATGCTGTTGGGTCCCTAGAACCAAGTTTCCACTTTCCAGAGGGTGAGGACCCTGCAGGGAGCATTTGTTGACTACCCATCTCCAAGATACATGCTATTTGTGGTTTTCTATGGTAGGAGTTTGGCCTTTGGATCTAATAACTTGTCTCATTGGGCTGCCATTCCCAACATGCCAACCAGTTATCAGTTCACTAGGAAGGGACAACAAGCCAGATGCCTCTTCCCCCCACTTCTGTCTCCATCTCCAGTCTGACTTTCCACGCTAATTTCTTCATTACCAGGAATTAGTTTGCAAATAGTAGAGGAAACTTCAAGGTCTGTCTTCCTAAGGAGGCTCATCAGGCCCCATAGAAATTCAGATCAGAAGCCACAGTGTCCCTGCTGTTCAACAGGCACCCACGCTCACATGCCACCATTAATTCTTTTATAAATAACTTGATCTTCATCAGGCGAGTATTATTTATAATAACTGTTGTATTATTTAGATGTCAGCGGTGTCATGTTAATTATAGCTGCTGGGGCTGTCGGTGGTACAGAGGTTCAAGGTGAATCAGGGGACCACAGCCCTTCATTCTCTTGTCCTCCTGTGTCTGGTTCTGAGTGGGCAGGTGATGGACAGCCAGCTGACACATGCAGCAGGCAGTGGGTATTACGTGAGTTCTTCTCTGTGGCCAGCAGCCAGCTTGAGGGCTTATGAGTCAGTCCTAAGGTGGTGGAACCTGAAACCAAGTCTGCTGGTGAGGAGAGTCCTCTTGCTAAGAGGAGAGTAGCCAGTGCTGTGGATGGGTCTTCAGCCTCCGTGTGTGTGTGTGTGTGTGTGTGTGTGTGTGTGTGTGTGTGTGGTGTATGGGTGTGTGTGGTGTATGGGTGTTCGTGTAGGGTGTATGTGTGTGGAGTGTATTGTGGATTTGTGGAGTGTTGTTTGTGTAGGGTGTGTAGTGTGTGTAGTATATGTGGAGTGTGTATTTGTGGAGTACATATTTATGGAGTGTATGTTTGTGTAGGGTGTGGTGTGTGTGTGTGTGTGTGGTGTCCATCACAGACCATCCGGATGTCATGTCACCTGCCATTGTCATAGTCAGGTCCCAATGTGGACCTGGCTACTCTAAAGCTACACTGTCCCAGTGCTAGCCACCAGCCATGTGTTCTCTTTAAGTTAACTCATTTTCTAGTTAAGAACCCTGCAGAGGGGTGGACCAATGTTTGCATGTGGGCTCTGTGTCTCTCACCATATGCCTTCCTCAACCCCTGGCTTCTCTGTGTGCCTTCTTTAATGGAAGCCACGGTGCTGTGAGGCAGGTCATTGTGGGAGTCATGACATATGGCCTGTGGCTCACATATCACAATTTTGCTTCTCAGTCATGGCATGGGCAGGTTGGTCCCTTGGAAGCCTTGCTCTTTGATGTGCAGACAGTATGATCCCCCTGCATTCTCAATTTTGTTTGTGCTTGTTGTGCCCAAACTCTGAACCCCCAAATCACCAAGAGACCTGATCCTATGAAAAAGCAAAGAGTCTTTAATTTTATGAGTTAACTTGGTTCCCATACATCCATCAGACACAGCCGGTGAAGCAGGAGGGACCAGGAGGGACCAGGAGGGACCTCAAGCAGCACTGGGGCAGGGACCATATTGGGGTAGAGCAAGGGTTGTGTCTGGGGTACACAACAGTCTGAAGATTGGTGCACTTCTGGGCTTGGGCAACCAGTCCTGAGTTGGTTGGTCAGCTGTAGCTGCAGCAAGGTTGCTATGCTTAGAGGCCCTCCCAGAGCGGTTGCTATGCTCTGCATTCCAGAGTCCACCAGCTAACTTCTGATTGGTTCCTTGCCTTATGGAGTGTATCTGGTGGTTTATTCCCAGTAATTAGGGAAGGTCCGGAGCTCAACACATGTTGCTGGGTCTCTTCTGCAGCTTGTCATGGCTGCCAAGGCAGGGACCTGGGTGACGATATGGGCCCTTCATGCTTATGTTTTAGTCTCCTTTCTTATAAGGTCACTCGTCCCATATTTTCCTTTAAACACCCTGACTGCAAACATTGTCCCATACTGAAGTCCTGGAGTTAGGACTTTAATATAAGACAGTGGAATCAACTCCTTAGCAAGTTAGGTTGCCTAACTTATAGCCAGAGTAGCTGTAGGGAAACACATGGTTGGTTATGGTAACTTATTAGAGAGGACTCACACATGCCAAGGCTTGGGGAATTATTATTGGCTTTTGAGCCTCAGTTTCCCCACTATGCTGTGACCATGTGGTTAGTTCTTTCATCAACTTCTTCTGGACATGGAGGAGTGACTCTGTCATCAGATAATGAGCATTGCTGAGTGGTGTATGTGGGTGTCTCCACCCAGTTGTCTGCCCCTAAAGCTGCTCCTGTTGCTTGGACATGCAGGACCTGCCCAGCTATTCAGATCACTGATGGAAAAAAATGCAGGGTTAGGGTAGATGGCATCTGAGGTGTGGACAGTGGCTTTGTGCCGAATGACACAGGCGGGAAACAGTGATGGATTTCCTGGAGGAGGCACCTTTATTGAAACATATCCAAAACTCAGGCTTCCCTCTGAGGAGGAGGGCTGCTTGGTGCTGAGGCCATTCCATGGATTTCAAAGTCAGCCTCACCATGGTGTGAGGGAGAATGACAGAAGGTGGATGGACCACCTTCTCCATGGAGGAGGACTCTTGCTTTGGGGCAGTGGCTCTGCTCTCTCCTAGAAGGCCCTGAAGTAGCAGCTGGAGGTATGTGCTTGCCTCCAGAGAAACCTCACCTCACTGTCTCTAAGTAATTTGCATAGATTTGCATACATTGTTGCCTGGAGCCCTGTTTGTTTCTGAAGAGGTATCTTTAATCCTCAATGTAGTTACCTCTCAGTCTCTTCTCTGCTGCCTTTGTCCTGAGCCAGCCTCCCCCTTGTTGGATTTTTTTTCTCGTTTCTCATAATCATGCCTCTGTGGAAGGTGGGGCTTCTATTTTTATTTTTCATTTCTCGCTTAGCAGCTTTCTTCTGTGGGAAGCTGGGGGCTCCCCAGCCTTTGGCAAAGCATTCTGGGGATGGTGACACTTTGATGTCCCAGTTGCTGGCAGGCATCTGTCACCCAGTAGGCAAGATGGCTGCCCTAGACTTCTTGGCTTTCAATTGGGAAGAGACAATGAGAGAGCCCTGGGGATGAGGGCGATGTGTGGCCTTTTTGCCTTTGGTCCTAAGGGACTGCTAAAAAAGTGCAGGCTTAGAGCCTCCAGTGGACCCAGGTGGGATGCTGTCCAGGTCCAGATCTGTCCCTGCAGGCATCAGGGAGGTACCATCAGCAGAGGGAAGGGGGTTTGCCTGCTGCTGCTAAGGCTCCTGATGGCTGTGCCCCTGGCTGCCTCATGGATCTGAGGTCACTTTACCACCATAAAGTGGTTGCTAGACACCATTGTCAGCTGGAGCTCCCTGCACCCACCCCCACCAGCCTGCTCTCCTGTACCTTGGGCTTCTAAGGAGACTTGATAGGGTGTGAATCTCCCTCCCCAAGTTGACATTTGACCACTGAGAGCCTTGGCCATTACCAAGCCCTTGCTTCCACTCCCTGTCGCATGACTCTCATGTTCCTGCCTGGGCTGCTGTCCTTGTGTGTCCATTTGGTTAGTGTGAGAGCATCCCAGGCTAAAGTTAGAGCCAGCAAATCCTCTCTTTAAATGAGGAGTATCCAAGAATTCACACTGCAATATGGTGCTGCATCTACACATTAATAGTCAAGAATTATAAGATCAAATTCCAAAAAACAATTTTTTGCAAAAAAATTGTATATATATATATATGGTATGCATATATTTGCATGTGTTTGGGAATACGCATGTATATGGGTACAAATGCATATGTGTGCACATGCATATAGAGCCCAGAGGTTAGCACTTGTGTCTTCCTTGATTGCTCTCCACCTTATATATTGAAGTGTGGTTTTTCCCTGAACAGCAGTTTGCCAATCTAGCCAGCCTCACTAGTTAGCTTGCTCCAGGGATCCTGTCTCTGCTTTCTAAGTGCTGGGATTACAAATAGGCTGTCACATCCACCCAGCATTTATGTGGGTGCTAGGGATCCAAGCCCTGTTCCTCACATTTGTGTGGCAAGTGCTTTTGCCCACTGTGCTCTCTCCCCACCCCAAAATTCATGCTTAAAGTACATTTATAGTTTTGTGTTGGGCTGCACGGCTAACCTCAGACTCATGTAGGGTTTTAAATGTGCTGAAATTTGTACCCTGAGCAGGGCATGAGTGGTGTGAAAAGTTTCTACACCCTGATAAGTCTCACTGCCACCGATGCAGCAATCCAAATCAGACCAAATCAAACCGAATTAGAAAAAGCTCCCGTTTAATGAATACAACACCCCCAGAGGAGACAGAAAAGGGAGACCAGAAAAACCTCAAGTCCATTTTCTGGGAGGTAGTTTAGATACCTCATGGGAGTGGTCTTGAGCATCCCTGTGGGGAGGGGTCATCATTTATCGGGCTTTCTGAGATGCAGCATGGTTTGGAGGGAGATAGGAAGAGGCCTTGGGTGGAACCTCCACCATAACATTCCAGACTCTTTGGGTTTATAGATGACAGTCCATGTCTGGCTTCTTGCTGACGAGGGACGATGTGGGGGAGGGGGAGTCAGGAGTCAGTGGGATCACGTTCAGAGGGTGTTATGAGTGAAGAAGCATTACCTTAGCTGCCATCCTGTAAACCTCAGGCACCTGTTCCTTGAGGAGGTAGAGAAGGCAGGTGGTTAGAAGAAAAATGAGATTGTTATCCTTGGCCCTATGAACGGGGCTTGCTGTGGGAAGGGTGATAACTGCCGGAATGAAGGGAATGGAGAAGTGTCCTGGTTGTACAGAAGAGGCAAGGGTGGATGAATGAGACAGGAGAGCGATGAGCCCTTCACTGGGACATCTTGGAAAACCAGATTCCAGTTGTTGGGTAGGTTTCTTTTCATGGTACACATGAATACCAGCACTCGGGGAGCCGAGGCAGGAGGACTAGTTAAAGGACAGCTGGGGATACCTAGTGAGAGGGGACCTTGTCTCAAGAAAACAAAGCCAAACAAAGTGAAACACAGAACAAAGAAAAACCTGCTCAAACGCACAGCTTCTGTTCACTATGGTGATGTTTCTACATGCACAGCTCAGTGTGGGCATGTGTGTTTCACCATGGTCACCGCCACTAATGGACTTGTCCCACCTCAGACTCTGCCCATCCCTCTCCCCAGCCCTCCATTACGCTTTCTGCCACCGTGGATTTGCTGCTCTAAGGACACCGTGAAAGGAATTGCCACGAGAGAGGATTCACCACGAGAGAGGGATCACACAACACTTGGTTTTTCGTGGCTGTTATTTTACCAAGCATATTGTCCTCAGGGTTTACCCCGTGGGTGTCCTCTTCCAGGCTGAATAGCACTCCATATGAACTTACCATGCTCCTGCTCCATGCACTGTCCACAAACAGCAGTGTTGCTGTACACATAGTAGAGAAGCCTCTGTTTGAGCCCTGGATTTCAAGTTTTTGTGTGAACAGATAGGCAGAAGTTGAGTTGTTGAGACCAATGGTGGTTCTGTTTAATTTTTCAAAGAGAACCTATTTTCCACACCACCTGTACCATTTTACATCCTGCTGGTTGAGCATCAGGCTCCATTTCTCCACATCCTCACTGACTCTGGCCACTTTCTGGCTATGAAAGTAGCTGTCCCTGGGGGTGTGTGGGTGTTTCAACATGATCTGATTTGCTTTAATTAATTGGTGACTGTCTTTTCACATGCTGGTGGCTATTTGTACCTTCTTTGTAGAATGCTCAAGTCTTTCCCCCATGTTTAAATTGGTTATATATCCTTTTGTTAAATCCCATGACTGCTTTTTGGTTCCACTTTCAAAGTAAGCCAAGTTTGGATGGGTGTGGGGATCCAGGAATTGTGGTGACAGTGGGTGTGGTGGGCATGGGAAGCAGTGGGAGCCAATGACTGTAATAAAGATATGATGCTGTGAGCTTGGTGACAGAGGAGGTGACTTGGGTGGCATTGCTGGTGCTACTGGTGGGATGATGGTGGTGACACCAGGGACCAGATTGTGCCCTGGTTCATTGGCCAGAGTTCTCTGAACTCTTGGCTCCATAGGGGTTTGGTTTTCGAGTGGAGGAAGGATTAAGGGTCCTGCAGCTGTCACCAAGTCTGGAGACATGATGACAGGTGGGGAGGAAATGTTTATTGAGGACAGGCTTTAGAAGCTGATCCCTCTGGCTTGGAGGAAATTACAAGCTAGCCTATCAAGCAGGGTCCCAACCAAGTCTGCAGCTGCATCTGACATTCATCCGCCTGCATTTTGACATTAAGAAACAATCCTGCAGTTGGGATTTGCATAAACCCTCAGAGGGGAGGGGCCGTGAAGAGAGATTGAGCACCAGAGGGGAGCTCTGGGAGAGGGGACAGCTGTTTTAAACTGCTGCTGGTGCTGGAGGATGGAGAGGCCTCCTGCTGGCTGGGGCCATTGTCCTTTGAAGCAGCACAGCTGGCTGGGGCAAGGGTCTCTGTGAGGCAGTGGGAGTCCCCAGTCCCCAGGACTGAAGTCTGAACTGTCTTATTTGTGAAGGTGACAGATTGGTCACCCATTCTCCTAGGCAGGAAGACCCTGATACACTTGGAGCTTGTAACCACAAGGTGTGGCAGACCCACCTGTGAATGGTGTCGTTAGGATGGGGGTCTTCTTCCACAAGACTTGGTCTGTGCAGGGCTCCTGGCATGATGGCAATGCAGTAGAATCAGTGCCCTATTCCACCCATGACTGTTGTCCTTTTACTGTCCTGGTTCCCAGTCTGCTACCCCTGCCCTGATCCTGCTGTGCCTCCTTTCTTGATGGAAGTGTTCCCTTGGCCTCTGTGTTCCAGAGGTCTTTCCAGGCCCCTGGTCCTTAAAGGGACCCTTGGGGTCCTTTTAGACCAAGCTCTGTTCTCTAGTACTAATGGGTACAATGCCCACTGTGGTCGCCAGGACCATCTGAGGTTCTCAGTATGGAAATCTGCCCTGGTAAAGGCTAGAAGAAGTAGTCTGCTGAATCAGTTTGTAATCCACCAGGCCTAGACTACTGGGATAAGTCATGCAAGGGCCAGGGTTAGTGAGAAGGAGGGAATGGAAGGAGGCTGCCCCTGAGGTGGGAAATGAAGCAAGGCAGAAGATCAAAGAGATACTGGGCTGTCATGGCAAGGTGGGGCCAGGCAGTTGGGCCTCTCTGGTTTGCACAGGTGTTGAAGAGGCAAGCAGAGTCTTCCTGGGCTCTACCCTCTGGTCTGCTGGCTCACCCACGGCTGTCACCAACATGTAGCTTTGATTCAGAAACTTTCAAGCTGGGACCCTTGAAGTGTATATGTCAGATAAGGAGTGGATCCTAGAGGGGCAGGGGTGATCAGAAGTGTACCTTGGTCACATGGCATCTCTAAGGCAAAGGGTGGGCAGAGCTCAACTCCTTTCACCGTGGAGGGAGTGCCCCCAGGTGAGTGGACCAGAGCAGAGGCACTGATGTCTTTACTTCACCAGTGGGAAGCCCTGTCTGTTTGCATTGCACCAGTCAGGTGCCATCTGTAGGCTCCATGCCCTCTCCACTTCTGCTATTCTGAGCAGCATAGTGCTGCCACTTAATAAGCCAGAGGCGGAGGCCATTATCGATCCAAAGGTCCTGGCTACTCATAGCACAAAAAAGTCAATTTTCCCCTTGAGCTCCAAGGATAGCTATTGAATGCCTAGTAAGAGCCTGTGTCGGAGGGCCTTGCCCAGTGGGTGGTGGACTGTGCTGGGAGAAGCTAGGTCATCAGCCCCTGTTCTACATTCACTGTTCATTTAACAGGGACATGCTGAGCTGGTGGCCTGTGGACATCATCTCGTCCAGGTCTCACACTTGTCTCATGGGACTTAGGGAGCTTAAGGAATTTGCTTGAGTTCAGCCTGCATGAAGGACTCATCCAGATTTCCGAACCCCAGAGCCCAGCCATACTGGTGCGCTGTCTGTGTCTTGCTGAGTCAACCAAAGGCCAGCTGCAAAGGCACTTGTGAGGTCAGGGGTCCTTGCTTTCTTCATGGCAACAGCAGCCCTAACATGGGCGTGGATGGACCAGGCTCTGTGCATTGACTCTGTCCCTGTGTGCTTGCCTCACACCTGGAGGCAACACCATTTCCTTGTGAGGAGGAGGGCACCTTCATGGTCATGGCCAGGAAGGGTGGAACTGAGAGAGCTGGGTGGACCAGTTTATGTTGACTTCTCTGGGCCTCATAATGGGGTTCATCTCTGCATTGATAGAATGTGGTATCCTTGGGCTTCTGAGCAAGGTTGAGGAGGAACAAGAGTGGGAGAGTCTACTTTATCTCTTTTGCTGTCCTGTAACCCAGGGCCCATGTCCCCTGCACACTGCCTGTACTCTGGTACAGCCTTCTCCTGCTAAGGACATTCCAGGGAGAAGACAGGTCACACCCACTGGCAATAGTTCTAAGGGCTTTTCTACTAGTGACACCTGCTTGTACAATGATATGGCAGGATACTGGATGGTGGCAGGTCCCTCAGGTCACTCCAGCTGGAAAGAGTGGAGATCTTTTTAGGGCATGAATTCAGAGGTGACCTGTGTGCACAGTTCTGTCTTTTGGGTGCACTTGCTTTCCATGACCTCAGAGGTCCTTGACACAAAGACCTCTTCAGGATGAGGGTCTGATAGATCACACAGGCCTGGCCTGGGAGAATCCTGTGGTGGGGAGGGGAAATGCCTCCTCCACTGACAGTTCTCTTCACAGTCTCCTTCATATAACATAGAACTTCCATCTATCACCCATCCCTTATACCTCTAGCTACCCCCTCTCTTTTTAATCCCTTTATTCCTTCATCTTTCCACCCACCCATTCAGCCCCCAACTATCCCGTCTCCCTCAGTCCCTCCATTCTTCCTTCTATCTATTCATGCCATCATCCATCCAACCATTTATTCCTCATCCTTCCAGGCTTCCAGCTATACCTCTCTTCCCCAATCCTTCAATTTCCCCCTCTATCCTATCTATACATTCACCCACCCATCCACCCTTCCTTCAGATATGACCCTCTCCTTCTCTGTCTCCATTTTTCCACCCACCCATCCATCCATCATCCATCCACCCACCCAGCCATCCTTCCTTCCCCTGTTCACTGATCCACCCACCAATCTATTCATCTTCATTCTTTGTGCACACTCCCCATGTTGACCTTCATGCATGACCACATGCTCATGGGTAGAACAACAGAGCATCCATGTAGTCAGTATCTCATGATTGTCAGATAGGAGGCAAACAGAGGAGCAGAAGGATGTACTCACTGGTCAAAGTGACCGAGGGGATCAACTTTTCTGCACTTGCACTTGGGCTTGGGAGGAGAGGTCATTGAGCTTAGGGCAGAGGCTGGCTTCTGGACAGGCTCTGCTGGTTACAAGGCATAGACCGAGTGCTAAAAAACCCTAGGCCTGTAGCTGTGGGGGTGACCTGGAAACCTGATTCTGGGTCAATATCAGAGAACAAAGCCATGCCTGGGGTGCTCTGGTCCAAAGGCTGCTTTAAGGCCAGGAAGCACATGGTTGAGTCTGGCACAGAAGGGTTAGCCATCATGCAACAAATGCCCAGTGTCCTTGGGGCCTCTACTTCCCTTTAAGTCCCAGTCCATATACTGCCATGCATGTCTTCTCTCCTTCAGTCCTCCCACAGTTCACTGGTCACTGATATTGTCACCATCAAACTCACTACCTTGCCCACTCACAGAAGCCTGACTATAACCATCACCTCCTTCAAAGACAACACTGTTACTACTCTGATGTCACTGTCCCTGGTATTCTCATAGGAACTCATTGCTGGCTGAGGATTGGCATGGGTCCTGACTGAACAGAGAAGCTGTAACTAGAGAACATGAAGGTGGGATAACAGAGAGAGTCTAAGAAGGTTTTCAGGGAGCCCTGTTGACAAGGGTGGCCTGGAGTAGCATTGACAGATGATACAAGGTGATCCAGTTACATTTTCATTCCAAGAAAGTAGCAGCTAATTTTTTAGTGTAAAATGGTAAATACTGTACTAAGTACACCTGGACTAAGCAAAAGTCCCTATGTATCTGCACATCAAGTTTAGTGGTCACCCTGTGTCCATGTGACTGCTCTCACTGGGAGGAGATGTGTTAGAGATCCCTGAGTCACTGGCAGGAGATACTGAAGCCTGGACCAGATAGATGGCCTTTCTGACCTCAGGTAAACTTTCACAACTGCCTATCACTGGCTTGTCTTGGTGCTGGCCATGATTTAGGAGGCTGTGACCTGTGTGCTAGCTGGCTCAGGTATTGGAGGGTCTGGCCTGTTACTGGGTCCCAGAGCTGGACTCTTTGAAGCCTTGAATCCAGGGATCATTGATGAACTTTTGGAGTCCCAATCTGCATGTTTCATCAAAAACTTAGCATAAATTAATTCAAACTGATAACATGGAGAGAAAGAGAACACTCAGGGCCCTGGGGACCTGCCACCAGCAGTGACCTCTTAGGTGTGTGTCATAGACTCAGGTTGGTGGCTACCATTGTGATATCCACTGTTAGAAATAGTTTGATGCCTCAAGAAAACAACCACAGAATCCGGAGTCTTTAAGCTAGGAAAAAGTTTTACTTCTGCAGAAGGGTGAGCCAAATCAATCAGGCAAGCACACCCTCAGGATGGCACAGGTGACAAACAAGCAGTCTATGAAAAGCAGATACAACCCCAAGCACACATCTGTATTTAAAATAGTGCTGACCCTGAGGGACTTTGAGTTTCTGTTGAGTGGCTTCTTTACATTATTTTAAAAATGGAGTTTTGTCTTATTTAACTTTTGGATAAGAAAGGTAAATATTTTGTTTACATTTCCCACATCCACTGTCTAGCAGATGAGGTTCATATGGAGTTGTTGCCCTGCACTGGGGTTGCATATGTGCAAGCATACTGGGTACATAGCCATGTATCTGAGTGCTGCCTTGCACAGTCATTTCACAGTGATTCTAGGACTCAGAAGATTGTTGCAGAAAAATGTCTGATATGAGGATCTTTTTTTGTCAAAGATGGCCCTGGTGTGGGTATCTGTGCCCAGCAAAGGTGGCTTTGACTCTGACTATGTGGCTGTAGATTTCTTCCTGTGAGAGGCAAGGACCCAGAGGTCTTAATGCTGCATGTAATCTCTTGTTTCTTATATGGTTAGGGTTAGGGTTAGGTTGTTTTTTTTCTCTTCTTCTTCTTCTTCTTCTTCTTCTTCTTCTTCTTCTTCTTCTTCCTCCTCCTCCTCCTCCTCCTCCTCCTCCTCCTCCTCCTCCTTTGCCTCCTCCTCCTCCTCTTCTCCTCCCTCCCTCTCCCTCTCCTTTCCTCCTCCTTCTGTGTATATGTATGTGTTTGAGTGTAGTGTATGTACACATGTGCCTGGGAGCGTGTGCCAAGTTTGTATCGCTTCCTTTACATAGGCCAGAGGAGGAGGATGTCGGGTGTCCTGCTATGTAACTCTCTATTTTATTCTTGTGAAAGTCTCTCACAGAACCTTGAGGTAGGCTAGTGGCTAGCAAGCCCTCATGATCTGCTCCTCTTATATCCGACTCCCATAGTGCTAGTGTATGTCTGTGTTCAGCCCCACCTGGCTATATTTTTTTTAACATGCTTGTGCAGCAACAGCTCTTATTCATTGAGTCATCTTTCCAGGCCTATTATTTCTATTAAAGAAAACAGGCAGCCAGGCATGGCAGCACACACCTGTAATCCTAGCACTTGAGAGAGCCCCATTCAACAGAATGAAGGCAAAAGGATCAGGAGCTCAAGGCCAGCCTGAACTATATGAGCCCCTGTCTGAAGGAAGGTAAGAAAGTAAGATTAACCAGGAAACCCAAGGGGCAGAAACAGAAAGAGCAGGAGTTCAATGTCATCCTCAGCTAAGTATTGAGTTTGAGCCCAGACTATGCTGCATGACCACACACATCAAAAGAAAAGAAAAGAGAAGGAAAGAAAAGAATAAGGAAAACGAATTGGAGACCAGTATAGCAAAATATTGTCGCCTGATAATAGATGACAGTGGGTGGCATTTCATAATGCCACAGTGTGCTTTTGTGGGTGTCATGTGACTTTCTGGTCTTATTTAGATATTTTATAGGACATTTAAACTGCACTGTTCACCTTCTCTCACACTATCTGGCCATGCCCCCATGAATCTTGGCTTGGGCACTGTGCTCTGCAGAATGAGGTCAAGCTGTCCTGGAGTGTCTTTGAAGGTCTTTGACACACTCTGGCTGTGGTGGACTGTCCCAGCCCTTAGCTGCAGATCTTCTGAGATGGCCCTCCTGTTCTGATAGTCTGGGGTGTGGGTCTGTGTTGGGGGTAGGGGTACCAAGGTTGTCAAAGAAAAATATAGAACAGCAGGGGAATTTGAATTTCAGATAAGGAGCCTACAGAGATTTTTTCCTTAAAAGAATGCTTCATACAGCCAAGTGTTAATCTGACCCAAAAGTGAGGCTTGGCTGTGGGTCCTCAGTCACCTTTTTGTCCTTGGTTTGTCCAGCCTGATAAGTGCCCGATTCCTGGAGAACTCTGGGTTTGGCTGCCACTCAAGAGAAGGAATGGAGACCAAAGTCAGCTCCAACTAGGTGGCTGACCCTCAATAAGTACCCTGTTCTCCAAGTCTCAGGGAGTCTCTGGCTGGCTGTGAGCCATGTCTGTCATCACAGGCCATCACTGGGACAAGAAAACACTGTCTGTATGAGTCTCCAGAGAGTTCAGGGAAGTTCCTGATGCCTGTCCAGGTTGGCTAGCATCACCTAGATCAACCATGCTGTCAGCACCGAGGCTATGCTGAGTCCCAGGAACCCCATGCTCCCCAGGGAGGTGTGTTGAGGAATCCCCCTGGGGTTCTGCTACTCTCCTCTTGGGGAGCCACTGACTGCCTCCTGACTAGGTGCTACTTCGTTTCCTCCTACCAACAAGGCCTATTTATACACATGCAGATTATCAGCCCATTGCCAGGGGCTTGAGGGCATGGACTTTGATTTACTTCCTAGGGTGCTGCTGTTGGTATTTAAGTCAATGTCCCTCTAAATAAAGTTGGCATTCTCATTGCAAGAGTGACAGGCTGTCTTGTCTTTATTTTTAATCCACAGATCCCCTCTCCCGAACTCATGGGAAAGTTGTAATGCTGGTCGTTACAGAGGTGCTAATCTGGAAGTGGTCCTGAAGACCCTAAACTCACTCAGTTAGTGTCAGAAGTGAGTCCTTCTTGGGCGTTCCTGGGCCTTCTGAGTGTAGGGGTATAGGGTTGGATTCTGATGTATTTGCCTAGGAAACACTCCCTGGAAACAGCTCCCTGCCCTTCTCAGCTGGCCCTGTCCCCCCTTGCTTGGAACTGGTCCCAGCCTTGTCTGTCTCTCTGTGTTCAGTTCCCAGACCTGTGTCTGTTATTCTTTTGTTTAAAAAGAAGAAAAGAGAAATTTCTGAGACAGACATAAGATTATAAGTTTATTATAAGGCCCGGTAGAATGGGGAGACTAAGAAGAGGAACAGGGTAAATGGCTGACCGCCATGGCCGGTCGCCATAGAGAGACAGAGCGGGGAACAGAGAGACGGGGGAGCACAGAGAGAGACAGACAGAGAGAAAGAGGAGTAAAGGGGCAGGAGCCTATCTTTTAAAGGGGTCCTCTGCACCTGCGTGCAGACTTCTTTCCCATGGAACCTTGGGCTGACCAGGGTATTGCCTGAGTGGATTCCACCAGGTAACAGGGGCAGGCCAGCATAATGCCTGAACCTTTCAGTGTCCTCATCTATTCTGTAGCTGTGGCGAAGTATACAAAGCCACATCTAACCTCTAGGTAGTGTTGTGTACTTCCTCTCCAGGGTACTTTGGTAGTCTGATAGCCTCTGCCTCAAGTCTTCTCCCTAGGGATGGCCTTGCTGCCTCCAAAGTTCACCTCTGCTTTAACTGCTCATTCCTGTGTACACTGTCAGCCTTCTAGAGAGGGTGCTGAAGAGCAAAGCATGATGTCACAGGTAAGAGGGACAAACGTTCATCTGCACAGAGTGGCAGGAGCTTTAGGGCGCAAACTGACTGAATGGCCCATGCACTGTTGTCAATGGCTGCCACCTGAACACACCTCACTTCTCCTTTCTCTGTAAAACATGTGGCTTGAGCTGGTTGTGGTGGTGCAAGCTAGTAGGATTTGCTGAAGGAGGCAGAGGCAGGCGGATCTCTGTGAGTTCCAGGCCAGCCTGGTCTCCAGAGCGAGTGCTAGGATAGGCTCCAAAGCTCACAGAGAAACCCTGTCTCGAAAAAACCAAAACCAAAACCAAAACCAAAACCAAACAAACAAAAAACAAAAACAAAGAAACCAAAAACCCAAAATCAAAACCAAAAAAACATGTGGCTTGCACCAAGGCTCAGGGACTCCTGTCATGAGGTGTGATTTTGTGAGCCACAGTGAACCCTTTCAGGGACAGAAGTCAACTGTCAGTCAGGGGGCACATAGATATACAGAGGCTACAGTCTGGATGTGATGAGGGATCTGGGGCTCAGCAGAGCCAAGGACGCTAGACTGGGTCAGGAAACTCCTGCCCAAGCCACTTTCTCTGAAAGGAAACCTGCAGAGTGGGGAACAATTAGGATTGCTTTGCCTTCCACAGTTATCTACAGGGGTTTGGTCAGCTCTAAGAGAGGATGACCAAGAATAGCCATTGTTAAGCCTTGACAGAACCCCCCTGCCACACACACTTACACACTATGATGAGAGGACTGCAGAAGGAAGAGGACATAGAGGGGACATGACCACGTCCAGTTCAGCACCTCTCTGGAGTAGCTCTTAGGACTCAGCATAGCCTCTGTGTTCACCATGGTTCATCTAGCCATGGTAATGCTAGCCAACCTGGACAGATGTCAGGAACTTTCCTGAACTCTTTGGAGGCTCATACAGGCAGTGCTTCCTTGTCCCAGGAAGAATAGACCTCTGCAAAGGACAAACAGATACCCTCAAACTTCTCAGACTGTAGTAGGGATTGAGGAAACTCCTGCTATGAAAGAGGCAGGGATAGGAAGGGAAGAGCTTGTGTAGACCTGAGGGTTGTGGAGGACTCCGGGGAACCACACACAGTGATGGAGGACCAAGATGCAGGCTAGAGCAGTCACCTGCCACAGGCAGCATGCTGTCGCCAGGTGTAGAGGTGCATGGGCCCTTCAGCTCCAAACTAGGTAGGCAGAGACCAAAAGAGAGCAATGTGAGTTCGTGGTGGCCTGGGAGAAGCCACCTGGCACTCCTGATTGTGAGAGATGATCTGAATGCCAGGTTGAGCACATGTGAGCTGATCAAGCCCTGAGCAGACATGTGCTAACTATGAAAGCAACTGGTGGTTAATCTCAACTTGTTTAGACACACAAAGGAGATCAGTAAAGCAGGCCTCTGGGTGTCGAGAGAGCATTTGGGCATTTGCAGATCCTGTTTGATCCTTTGCTACACCAATGGTTTAGACACTGAAAGATTCAAATCTGGATGGACTATTGGGGAGCAGTGAGACTGTGGAAGGTGGGGTATGCTTGGAGGAGCCATGCCATCAACAGGGTGTGTCTGAAGGGTGTAACTTGGCCCTGTCCCTTTCTTCTTTCTTCTTCTCTACTTCCTGTCTTCCATGAGGCAAGCAGGCTCTACCTCCATGGTGCTTTCCTTAACACAGGTCCAGGTAGCAACAGTGTCAAGCACTGGGCAAAACCCTCTGAGCCAAAGAAACTGCTCTTCCCTTAAGGTTTTTTTTTTTTTTCTGGCAGGTATTTGGTCACAGTCACTAAAAGCTAACTAAATGAAGAATCAAACTTATTTCCTGGTGTTCTGGAAAGTTCTTCAGAAAGACTTCCGTACTTATGAGTAGAATATGAAAACCAGGCACATGCTTCTGGCTGACAAGCTTGTCCTCCAGTTTTGCCCCCATGAAACAGAACAGTGTACCAGGCTTTCTTTGGGGCCACCAACCAGCTCCCAAATCATCACACAGAGATTTCATATTGGTTATCAATGCTCAGCCTAGCTTAGACTTGTTTCTTGCTAGCTCTTAGAACTTAACCTGTTTCACTTTATGTTTTTGCCTTGGGGCTTTTTACCTTCCTTCCTTCCTTCCTTCCTTCCTTCCTTCCTTCTTTCTTTCTTTCTTTCTTTCTTTCTTTCTTTCTGTCCTCCTTTCCTGCTTCTTGTATCTGTCTGTCTGGCAGCTGTCTGGCTTGTTCTTCTCTTTTGCCTGGATTTCTCCTCCTCTTTATTCTCTCTGCCTGTCAGTCAGTCTTGCCTATCCCTTTCACTGCCTAGCTGTTGACCATTTAGCTGTTTATTAGACCAATCAGGTACCTTAGGCAGACGAGTTGAAACAGATGCAGCACATCTTTACATAATTAAACAAATGCAGCATAAACAAAAGTAATACATCTTTACACAGTTAAAAAAATATTCCACAGCATAAACGTATCTTTGTCCTGTTAATATTCCACAACAGAACAGCATGAGAAATTATATTGAGGACTACAGCATTAGTAGTACTGACCATTCCTGTATCTAACACTGGATCCATGTGTCTCTGGAGTGTGGAGGAGAGCTGTGTCCCAGAGCACACATGTGCCTGGAGACTTCCTCCCACTGTTTAGCAAGGACTGAAGAGCTGGACACCCTGAGAGAGCCCAGTCATAAATGGCTGCCCAGTTTCTAGGCTTATAGCAAAATTATGATGGAGGAACTGGTAGGTATGAACTGGGCCACTGTCCTGGAGGAGACCCAACTCCACTCGATTTGAGTGTGTGTCTTGGGGACAAAGCCCAGTGAAAACTTTCATGATGAACCCCTGGCATCCGGGTGATCTTGATAAGGGCAGGGTGTTGTCAAAAGATCTACTCTTAGGGTGCGTATGCCAAGGAGGTTCTTCAGACAGTTACAACATGAGTCTTTTAAACAGAAAAGGCTAAGTCTAGAAAAGAGTCTGCCAGTGTTTCACCCTTGGGCAGTGGATGGTGGGTGGGACGTGTCTGTGTGTCTGTGCTTCTGTGCTGTATTCTCCTTCTGTCTGCCACTGAGAGTTGTACTTTTGACACAAAAGACCTCAAGACAAGAATATTGCTCATTCAGTTGTCCTTAATGTATTAATTCATTAGACATCTAATGACCTCTCTCCTTCCTATACACTGTAGAAAATAAAACAGGGTAGTTTTGTGTGTGTCCAGGGAAGAGGGCAGAGTAGACAGGGTAGAGTGAGGCGGGCTCCCAGAGTAGGATGGAGTGGGGTGGACTCTGGAGGAAGGCATCTCCTGGTGATGTTGGTGATGTGTGCTGGAGGCTGAGTAGAAGATGCTGTGGGAGTTGACTCTCCCTGCCCCCATCCCCTGCCACAGTGGGGGCTGGTGCTCTGAGCCCATGTAGTTTCCCTCTAAGCCAAGGGTGCAGCTTGCTGAGGTGATGGCCCGATGACAAGGGAAGAGAAGGTGTTGTCAGCTGTCAGTCGCTGCTACAGGCCTATCCCTTACTCCTCCTGTCGTGAAGGGTCTTCCATTGTGTCCAGGAGGGTCTGTGGCAGCCATCTGGACACACTAGGCTTGCATGCAGTTTCTTAGAGGGTCAATGAGAACCTGGGCTGGATAGCCCAAGAGGAGAGAGGAGCATGATGGACTGGGAAGCTTTGAGTCTAAAGTCTAATTCTCCATCACACATTAAACAGTTCCTTTGTGGTGACCAGTGGGTGCTGCGTACCAGGCAGCCAGATGGATGAAGTAGGCCTGGTTGCTGCCTGGAGGTCCCAGTCTCTGTGAACGAGAACAGCTCCATAACAACCTTGAGCATCTCTGGTCCCACCCTTCCAAACAATCAGTGGCGTTTCCCTGGAGTTTCAGGCTTTGCATTCTTGCCCAGGCCACATGTGTGCCCTAGAGGTACCGGCAGTACTCCTTGCCCACAGGCAGGGGCTGTGGGGACTCTCTCATATTCTAATAATTATTCAGCCTTCCTATACCTGCAGCCTTACCACACTGGTGTTGTGTAGCTGAAGTGTGCTGGGGTGGGTGATTGTTGCTGGCTGGCTATGGAGATCTGATGGGCTTAGCTCACAGCTTGCATCTCCTGTGTTCTCAGGGAGCTATGGATGGGAAAAGCCAGGTGTGGTGGCCTCCTCTTCTGTGTCCCTGCCCTGATATGACTTCCGACTCAATTGCAAAATTCTTAATCCACATGAGAACAATGGATTGAGAATGGTATTTGCTGTGGATGGGAGAAGCCAGACACATGATAATTGTCACACTACTGCCAACACTGGAGAGCAAGAAGCCCTGGATCCAACCTCCTTGGTCCACTTCAGTCCTGAGTATGTTCCTTCTTTTTGCCCTAGAAAAATCATTTGCCCTAGAGACCTTAAGGCTGGTTCCTGCTGGAGACAGTAGAGTGTAAATCTTCAGTAGCTTGGCAGGGAAGGAACTGACTTCAGTCTAATAAGCCTGGGCTAAGATCCCATCTGACAATTCCTGCCTGGTGCTTTCAACTGTTCAAAGGGCTTCAGAGGGTGGTCCATGGGATCTTGCTCAAAGACAAGCAAACACTGATGTCCTCACAGAATGGACTTCTGAAAACACTTGGAGGTGGGGGTGCAGAGTCCTGTGACATCACTGCTGCCCACAGTGTCTACTTGCACAAGGCTGAAGGGGAGAAGAGTTAATATCACCTGTCAGACAGAGCTGGGTTGGATCCCATGGGCATGATTGTTGGAATTAGATTCTCTTCATCTTTCCAGGGATTCTGATGCATGGGGACTCAACCCATCCAGCTCTGATGAAGAACAGTGAATCTCCACAGCTTCTGCCTTTTGATAAACTTGGGCAGACTGGAGGGGGTCAGAGTACAAAAGGCATAGGAGCGGATGCAGTATCACAGCAGCCAGGCAAACTGGGGAAGGGGTTCTCAGAGATATTCTGGAGGCACAAGAGATCAACAACACCAGCACTGGATGGCTGGTTAAAGTCAAAGATGAAATTGTGGTTCCTGAAAGGCAAAAGGAAAAGCTAGAGTGGTTTGGGGTGTGAGAGAGAGGGGGAGAGAGGGAGAGAGAGAGAGAGAGAGAGAGAGAGAGAGAGAGAGAGAGAGAGAGAGAGAGAGAGAAGAGATGAGATCTGGTGTCCTGTCCTGTGAAGGAGATTCAAGAGGGACTTACAGGGTCCAAGGTCAATGCGACACTTGCAGTGACCCCAGGTAAGCTGGAAGGCACTGGACAAAGGCCCTGGCATGTCTAGCTGCATATCTCCAAGGACATAGCAGCTCCTTCCCTTCTCTTTGAATGGTTGCCAGGATCACTACCTCCAGATGATCTTGCAGGGATTGGTGGGAAGGAATAGGTTGATGGGTTCTAAGCATTTGGGTTTTTAATTTTTCAGGGTATTCTTTTTCTGTCAGTTTATCATCAACCCACCAATGTATCCATCTACTCACCTACCGCTCCTTCCTTCCTTCCCCCTTTTAAAGTCTTTGAGACTCTCAAGGTTTGTACAATGTATCTTGATTGTATTCACTACCTGCCCAGCTCTTCCCAGATCCGCTGCATCCCTTCCCTACTCACTCGACTGACTTCCTGTTCTTAAAAGCAACAACAATAAAGCAAACAAAAAACAAACCCTTCGAGACTGATTTATGTTATCCAATTATTCTTTGTGTGTGGTCTTCCACTGGAGTGTGCCAGTCTCTCAGGATCTGTGCTCTTTTCCTATCCCAGAAGCTAACATTTGCAACCTGTCCCATGGCTAGGGGTGGGATTGTGTGGGCAGCTCCCTTTCCATGCTGGGATTTTGTGTAGCTAGATCTTGCACATGTTTTATGTATGCTGTAACCATTGTTGTGAGTTCACATGTGTGCTTCTCCTGCTGAGTCCAGAAGATGCTTCCTTGTAGCCATCTACTGCTTTTGGCTCTTACACTCTTTCTGCCCCTGTCTTCCATTAATACATCTACCCACTTATTTATCCATCTACCAGTCCATCTATCCTCCTGCCTACTCACCCACAAATCAATCCATGCATCCATGCACCCATCCATGCATCCGTCCCATCTATCCATCCACCCATCCATCCCATCCATCCATCCACCCACCCATCCATCCATCCATCCACCCACCAAATCTCAATCCTTCCTTCCATTAATACATTTATCTCCCCATATATCTACCTACTAATCCTCTCATCCACTAAATGACCCACTCATCCCTCTTTCCACCCACATACCAACTTACTTACTCATGTATCCATTCCCTCATCTATCATCCACCAATTATTTCCTGAGTACTATTGTATACTAAACAATAGTACTTTCTGACCTAGACCAAGATGGAAAGATAGGGGAAGGGGGCAGTTTGTCAAGATAAAAAGACACACTCTCCACTTCTGCCCATTCCCAGCTGTCTTTGTGGCCTGCTTCTGAGCAAGAACCCATGGTCCTGCAAGTAAACAGGTGATCAGCATGGAGAAGACATTTGTGGGCACACACTCATATTCAGGAAATCACTGCCTACTGTTTGCTCAGGACTGGCTCTCTCCTGTTCAACTGACCCTCTACCTGGAGGCCATTTTTACCTTTCTTTCTAACTCTCAATTCATGATACCTTTCCCCAGATTAGGCTTGCATTTCTAAGCCTTTCCTTCAACCTTATCATGGGGGTTATCAATCACAATAACAAATCAGGAATCAATTCACTATGATCCAGGCTTTTAGCATCCCATTAGCTGCTTATGGGCACTCATGCCCAAGTATGCACCCCATTCTATCCAGGGGAAGCTCCCAGGGCTTGGAAAGCTGGACAGGTCCCTGTCTGGGCTCAATCCTGTGCAGGCCACCACATGGTTGGTTTCCCTTGGTTCCAGCAAAGCCAACTCCTCTGAGGGTCTTAGGCACTTCTCATAGGCAGACACTGCTGCCCAAGGAAACTCCTACAGTCACCACAGCCTGACCCCATTTGAAGTTATCCTAAGATCTTGAGCATCTGAGTCCATTCTGTTTTCCTTCCAGGCTAAGCTGAAACTCAGTTTCCAGAGAAGGTCACCAGCGCTGTCCCAGTGAGCACAATGGCTGGGAGACACATGTGATAGTGACTATGGGTATGGATCTCAGGGTATTTGTTGGTTCCCTGAAGAGAGATGGATGCAGAAGTGACATCAAATCTTCTAAATGTACTGTCTGCCCAGGGCACCATCGCTCTGGGACAGACTAGAGCTGGGGACAGGCTGGTAGGGCAGGATGGCTCCTGGGCCATTTGACCCTGGCTGTTCTGCACCCCTTTAGTCTGATGTGAGCTGGAGGGCATGTGCTCAGGGGAGGAAGGCCAGAGCCCTCTGCTGCAGCCTGTGTCCTCTCTATGCCCCAAGGATCTATTAAACAGAAGGGGCCTCTCACCCGGGGGATTTAAAGTGCTTTTAACAGGCGATTATTCAGAGTTTTGTAATTTCTGCTCCCTAAGTGTGTTCCCCTCTCTCACCCTGACCTAAAGGGACTCATTTCCATATTCTTGATTGGAAAGCAGGCCCTGCTGCCACAGAGCTCAGGGACCTCAGTCTGCCCTTCTGCCTCTAGGCTGGGGAACCTGGACTCTGTATGACTGCCCCACTTCCTGCTTGCTGAGGAAGAGCTGCCAGGTTAACTCTTTCTTTATAGCACAGTTGGTGCCAGAAGTCCTTGGAGGAGCTCCAGTCCCCAGGGTGGTGCACTCCCACTCACCTAACCAACACCACCTAGTGTGACCCCATGAATGACTTTTCCAAGGTTCCCAAGGTGGAGGCCACCGAGTCCCCAGAGGAGGGGCCCTTACCTTTCCTGTGGGCAGAGGGAGGGGTGTGGATGCCCAGGCGTTCTGGTGATGTCCATGTCCCTCGGCCCCTCACTTCAGTGTTCAGCCTGGTGTCTCCCTATTTTCTCAGGTACAGACCTGAGATACCCCATGGGAGCCTAGAAGTGCTAGGAGTTAAAAGTCCAGGATCAGTAGCCTCTCATGGGGCCCTGGAGAAGCGCTCCTTCCCCTGTCTCCTAGTCTCAGGACATGGGCCCCCGTACTGAGCAAGAGCCTAAAGATTATGGGAGGAACTTGGGGTCCATTGTGGATTTAGGATCACTACTGGGACTATCAGCAGGTTGGAGGTGGTGGGGGACAGCTATTGTGCTGGCCAGTTGGAGTAAGGGGTGGATGGCAAGGTTTCCAAAGTCAC
This sequence comes from Cricetulus griseus, assembly GCF_003668045.3. Taxonomy (NCBI): domain Eukaryota; kingdom Metazoa; phylum Chordata; class Mammalia; order Rodentia; family Cricetidae; genus Cricetulus; species Cricetulus griseus. Next base: position 371,963,713 of record NC_048595.1, on the reverse strand, counting down.
CTGGGTTAGAATAGCATGCCTATTTTCAGGGAAGATGGAGGCTCAGAGGTAAGTGACTTTAGCAGAGTCCTAAGCTAGGTTCTTCCCATCTAGAGTTTGTGTCTTGGATTCTGACCAACATGAGACACAGACACTATGGGTTACTGAGAGCTTGCCAGTTGGATTTCTTTTTGTAACCAAATACCCACCAGAAGCAATCATAATTTCAATGGGGCCAAGACATTATGGTGGAACAGCATGGCAGAACAGGGGAGCAATAAAGACGCATTATGGTGGGAAAGCATGGTGGATGGGGTACAGACACATTATGGTGGGAAAGCATGACAGAGAGCAGGGGAGGACTCAAGAGAGGAGATGCTAGCTCTCTGCTCTCTCTCTTCTTTGTTCCTTCTATTCCATCAGGGTCTCCAGCCCTCAGATGGCACTACTCAAATTCAGGGAAGACCTTCTTCCCTCAGCTGTTCCTCTTCACAGACAAATCCAGAAATGTACCAAATCCAGTCAACTTGACCATGAAGATGAACTATCAACATATGCCTGCCTCTGCAGCCACCATCTACATGCCCAGGCCAAGGTTAAGACGTTTCATTTCAGAAAAGCATCCCGTCCCTCCTAGGCCACTGGACCCCATGTCCCTCGGCCAGAGTTCTAGCCATAAGCCTGCTCAGCCCAGATGCAATATCCACAGGGTGACCCTGCTTTTAGGAGCAATCAGATATGAAGGAACTCCATGGACCTTCTCAGTTCTCCTGGGACCTCCTTATCAGTAAATGATCCAGGTTCCATGTGATCTTATAGCTGAGCTATTTGCTTCTGAGTCCTTAAGCCTGGGCACTGCATGAATCTATGAACATCCTTGGCCTTGATCCTATGCTACAGGCCCAGTGTCAATATAGACCTTGGGTTCTCCAGGTGGCTGGACCAAGGATGCTGAGTGGCTTTCAGGAAAGTGAGGGCTGGTGATGGGGCCAAGGAGGGGGTAGAGAGGCCACCTGAATCTGGAGCATGCCTGCAGCAACAGTGTCATTCTGTTCCATATTCACAGCCCCAGATGAGCAGCCAGAGTATCTCCTTAGAGTTTGGGTAAACTGAGGGTCCAATTGTGGGAACTGCCATAGGATCACTCTGTGTCTTAGCTCTTTTTGCCCTGTCCCTGAAGTTCATGTAATATCCAAGCCCCAGAAACCCAAGGTCCCTTCTCCCATGGCTGTCCTCTCTATCAAAGGGTTGAGGGAGGTATTTGTCTCTGTCCTCTAAGTGCCCACATGTGACAGTAAACACTGTTTGGATCCAGAGAATTTGGCTCTAATTAACCAACCTCCAGATTATAGCCTGGAGAGACAGTGAAAAGGATGGTTTTGGGAGTGAGTGGGGTACTCATTAGCATGGCAACCCGGCCATCTTTCCCTAGACACTTCCTTTCTGCCCCTCCCTCTGCTTGTCTGCTGGAAGTATTTACAGTGGACAGAGGTGGGTATCTGGTCTGTGGGAGTTTATTCTCTCTCTCTCTCTCTCTCTCTCTCTCTCTCTCTCTCTCTCTCTCTCTCCCTCCCTCCCTCGTGTGTGTGTGTGTGTGTGTGTGTGTGTGTGTGTGTGTGTGTGTGTGCTCTCACTCACACATGCATGTTCATGTGTGTAAGTGCAGGTGAGCCAGCCATTACTTTTCACCTTGTTTAAGGTAGGATCTCTTATTTTTCAGCATAGGCTCACTGGCCCAAGAGCTTTCAGGGATTTTCCTGTTTCTGCTTCCCATCCCATGCAGGAACCCAGGGAATGCAGCTAGGTCTCATTCTGTCTGTCTTCACACAGGTCCTGGGAATCTGAATTCAGGCCCTCATGCAGCACAGTAGGTGCTTCGCCTGGAGACCATCTCCAGCCCAAGTGTGAAAGGTTTTGTGGCCTCATCATACACCTGACTGAATGAAGCCTGTCCTGAGGAGCTTTTTCGATTTACTTAGAGCAGTCACCGGGGAACAGACTTGATAACCTCTGAGGACAGGAGAGCTCACAGTTGGTCATGTTTGAGGAATGGAAGGACACAATACCCAATCCCAATAAAAACCACTAACACAGGAGCACTATTACTGCAGTTACCAGCATCACTGTGACTGCCAACACCCCATCAACTTGGTTTCTGTCCAACACATGACTGACTATGATAACCATTATCACTATCACCATGGTTACTACCTACCCAGCTGACCATTGTTACATTGCCATCACTATCATCACCACTGCCATCACCATAGTTACCAACAACAACATTGTTGTTGTTACATCCGTCACCATGGTTACTACCACCCACACAAACATGAATATGGTTAGTACTGTCACCATCACTGTGACTACTCTGCCACTACCCCATTGCTATAGTTACCATCATCGTCATCACTGCAGCCATCACTATTACCAGGTATCTTCCCATCCCTATCAGCCTGGCTAGTTATTACCACCTGTGAGGCTTCATTCAATACTGTCCCCAACACTATCCTTTGGCCTTTGAGTCCACTCTCATGACTCCATATCTATGACCACTGTGAGATGCTCCAGCAAGTTGCTTCATTCCCTCTGGTGGCTCCCATCTGTAAGAGGTGCTCCTAAGGGGGATGGGGGAAAGTGAGATGGTGTTGACCCCCAACTCCTCTGCTTGTCTGGTAACTATCTTCCCAGGTGCCCCTCTGAGGTTTGGGAGCACTTCCTAACCCTTGCTATGGCCACTGTCCCTTCTGAACCTTTCTAACCTGCCTATCCCCTACAAAAGTCCTCTATTACAGTTCTCTGCTTGAGCCTGTTTGAGACACCTGCTTCTTCTAGGGCCTGGACAAAGAACCCATTGCCAATACTAAGGCACTGTCTTGAGGTCCTCACCTCATATTGTCTGTGGGCTTCCCATGGGGTCTCCTGAGGGAGACTTTAGAGGCTCTTCTGCTGCTGGGCTTTCTGGTTTTTAGAAGCTAAAATAAGGGACTGCAACCTTGTCGCCTCTGCATGGGAATACCATGTGAGAGAGAAGGCTTGGTGACACTTATGTTCTCTTGGATCCAGCCTGCCCTGACACCTGTGTCCATAGGCCTCTCAGGAGCTTGGATCAGTCCGGGCGTCCTGATTATACCAGCTATCTGGGTTTCTGTTCCATGCAGTTCAGGAGGCCTCAAGACAGCAGCTATCCAGTAAAGACCAGAGGGGCAAAGTGAGGTGTGTCTGTCACTCTCGCTGCCTTCACTGACTGGGCAGTGAGGGCTCAGAGAAGAAGCAAGATGGAAAAAACTGCACTTCCTTACCCTGGCTTGACCCTAGGAGGTCTAGTGGTCCAGGCTCAGGGCCCTGTTGTATTTCTGCAGTAGAGCTGTTTACCATGATACAGGGCCAGCAGGGTGACACTTCCTTTCTTGGCTCCCATCCATGAGGGCCAGAGGACTGACTGTGGCTGCTGGAGTCTGGCCTTCCCTGGGTTTACTGAAGTTTGGTCAGGATGCCTGGCCTCTAGTATAGGTACACTGTCAGGACTCAGGGGAAATGCCTATGTTTGCTCAGAGGCCAAAGCCAGGGAGGTCCAAATCCAAAATGAGGCCATCACAAGCAGGAAAAAATGCTGCAGGAGCAGAATCTGTGTAATGTAAGCCAGTCCCTGAGGCTACAGGGTCCCAGACACTTTGTACACTGTGGGCAGAGCTTCAGGGTGGCAGGTTGGTGGGTCTCCATCCATATAAAGGGATGACAGCAGCAGCTTGAGTGGGAGCGTAGACAATGGCTCCAGTTGCCTCTGTGCTTGTCTCAGAAGAAGAATGCCATGCCCAGTGGAGGTAGGAAGAAGGGTAATGACCAGGGCATCAGTATATGGTCCTCAGATATTGGTTTTCAGGATACAGAATCCCAAAGGGACTTTGCTGTCTTGGTGAGCATTAGGGCAAGGCCACCTCCCCACTTCCATTCCTCATCTAGAGTGGCCCAGACAGCTGAGATTTTTCTCTCTGTGATTTCAACAAGGAGTCCACTTATTGAGGCTGGGTGCCCAGTGCTCATAGAGACTCAGCTTGCTTTATTCTGGTGGTGTCATGCATAAACATGTTGAATCTTCTTGGCTATGCATGAGCGTGTCCCAGGGAATCGAAGACTAGACATGATGGGGGCTAAGCTGCTGGCTTCACACCGCTCCAGAGTTTCAAATCGCTTTCACGGTTGGCAGTGGCTGTCTTCCAGGACCACACTCAGCAAGCCCCTCCCAAGTGGAGGAGGCTTCTGTCCCAGTTCTGAGAAGCCCAGGTATCCCTGGCACCAGCCCTGAGGCCTTGGCTTTGAACTTCCTGTCTCAAGATGACAGGCAAATGCCTGTGGTTGTGAGGTTGCCTACCCTACTTGGCGACCTAGGTTCTGGTGTCCAGCTCCTGGTTGGCACACTGCATGCTCACACCTCCATGTCCCTGGGTCTTAGACATTGAGGTCAGGCCTTCCCTGTCGGTCTGAAACTGCTGCAAACAGGCAGTGTGGTCCAGTTGCACCTCCCCAGGGAAGGGACATTCGAGCTGAGGCTTTCTACATTTAGGGAGATTCTGATGGGCAGAGAAGTGGGCATCAAATCATCCCTAGGAATGATGACTCACTAAGGCCAACCTCTCCCAAGTCCTCCCATTGGAAGTTCAGCATGGTCACCACCACCATTGTGGCTGTTGCTGGGCCTGAAGGAAAGCAGGCTCAGCTTGCTCTCTGCATTTCTAGGGGAGTAACTGGGCTTGGGCAGTGCAAATACACAGACATTCCTACATTAGGAGCTACATTATGGAGTTAATGGCAATGCTCTGAGGAGGGGACATTTGGGCCTAGCCCTGAGTGATGAGGAGGAGTAAGTAGACTTCTGGGAAGACTGTCAGACAGAAGAGCAGGTGCAAAGGTCCTGGGGTGGAGACACACTTGTGCTTATATAGGAGGCAGAGCCAACAAGGTCCCAATGACAGAAAAACACACTACACCAGGCCTTTGGGGCTCTGTTGAGCTCTGACAGTAAGCAGCTGGCACTTGATTCCAGGCTCCTGGAGCTCATCATGGGATAGGATAGTGAGATGGCTATGATCATTTCTAGTTCCAGGAGAGTGCTGTATGGGACACATGACCTGTTACAGGAGTTGAGAGCTACCTAGCCAGGCAGCAAACAGTACAGGGAAGGATACATGGGCTGCCCCAAGACAGATAGGACCAGTTGGGGTCTATCTTGCCAAAGGCCAGCCCTGCTGTGGGTTTGGAAATAAAAAAGACCTAGTGGTTAGAAGATGGGGGAAACAAAGGAACCAGAAGCAAGGCGATGCCTGGCCCAGAATAGCAGTGTGCTGGGTTCTGCTGGGGATGAAGTCCTCTCCTCTTCCAACTCCTCACCCCCTACTATGTGGGCTACTACCTCTCCCAGATAAGATTTATGACTGGTGACTCTCAGGTTCTGTAGCTTCCCTCTGGAGCCTCTGGGGTTATCCCACAGTGAGCAGCCAGTTCCCAAGGCTTTTGTGCATACATGAATGCAAACGTATGTATACAGTCGTGTGCACAGTATATCTGTTCACACATGCCTGTGTACTCACGTTTGCTGCCACTTTTGCAAGCCACTCACTCCCTCAGCGTAGCATCCTGTGCTGTTCAAGCTCCAATTACCACATGTTGTTAATTATGCAGAACTGTCAGCAATTTGTTTTTATGGAGTCAGGAAGCCCAGCGCCTCCAGCCACATTCTGCCCTCCTCTGTCATCTGCAGTGAAAATGCTTTTGCTTGGATCCTGGGATTGCGGCTCACCTTGGCCAGAGTTAGCCTGTTGCCAGCCCATCAGCACCTGCCAGCTTAGGTGCCATCTTTAGAGCTTGTGGGAGGGTATGGGAGGCTGGCAGCCAAGAGCCCAGTAGTCAATGTGGACCTTTGTGGCCATCACAACTGTGCCTAGCCATGTGACTGCCTCTAGCGCAGGAACCCTTGCCTTGGGCCCCTGCATGGGCTGTTCCCTTGGATGCCGCTGAGTGGGGGTGCCTACTTTCTGAGCCTAGCTGTCATGCTTAGCAGCCATGCTCACTCTTCATGCCCTGTTGTTGCTCCTGCTTTTCCTTCTTTTCCCTGTGGGTGATCTTCCCCTGCTGACTGTTGGCATCATGGATGTGGACTGGTCTGTCCGTTGTGAGATTGTATGCAGTGACAGTCCATAGGGCTGTACATCAAGAACTCCTACATGTGTGTGGGATGACCACCGAGAGCAGTGAGTCATAGCTGCCTGAGGCAGAAATGACATCTCAGCTTTCGGGAAAGGAGACACTCAATTTAGGAACAATCCATTCCTACCAGGAACAGTCCCTGTACTCTCACATCTGGCCTGGTGGTCTGTGAAGAATTCCAATCTATAAAAATTAAGTTTTACTACTGCCCAGATAGGTGACAGAAAATTAGAGCCCAAGCTTTCTCCTGCTAAAGAGAGACCACTGAAAGCTAGGGGTGTTGGTGGCTGAGGGGGTTATTGTTATCAGGCACGAATCTGCTTGTGTGAGATCTACAGGTGTGGCTTGGAGGCCCCAAGAGGCTGAATAATCCCTGAGACTAAGCCTGGCCCTAACTTCAGGAGGGCTTAGGTCCAGGGCACAGACAGCGAACAGAGACTCACAAGCCCTGAAACCCTCTTCTCCCACAAAGCTGAGGGGTCAGCCCTGCCTTTAGATCTGATTTTTATCTGTAAGATAGGTTTTAATTTTAAGATATGTGTGAGTGTTGGTATGCGGTGTGGGTGCCTTCAGAGGGCAGAAGAGGGCCTCAGGTCCCCTGAAGCTGTAGTTACTGGTAGCTGTGAGAACCTGACCTGGATGCTTAGGGACTGAACTGAGCCCTCTGGAAAGCAGCAGGCACTCTCAGTCATTGGGCCATACGCCCAGCCTTCAATCTGCCTTTTCATAGTGTCTAGTGTGGCTCCCTCCTTCCAGCCCACTGTCTCCTGGCTCTCTGCGCACCTATCAGGTCTACTTTCTATTAAACACCCAATTTCATCCTGCGCCACCTCTGTGTCATCTCCATTCCAGGTCAAGGGTCAATTCCTCTCCCAAGGTCTTCGCCATTGTCCTTCAAACCCCCTCAAATATCACCTCACTAACTCCACACATTAAGCCTCGGGCCAATCCTACAAGACAGCCATGCTGGTCCAGGTGTTTCTCACTACTAAATGCTAGAACAGTGTACCTTGTCCCAGAAGCCTTGCCATGCCCCTGTCTCATATGCATCTTTCTGTCCCTCAGCCCACCCCATCCATACATTAGTCCCAGGTGCTCCCACTTATGGACACACCCATGAAGAAATCAGCAGATACCCACCCACCCACAGTGAGCATCTCAGCATCTTTCCTCTCTGTGTTACCACAGGACTCATTGTCCAAATTAGGACACTGTAAGAGTGTTATCTCAAGCACTTTTCACAGATTATGACAATCTGTGCCAGGACTGTGGTCCCTCAGGTACCCACCAGAGCAGCCTGCCGCTTCTTTCTCCTTTGCTATCTCTTCTCTTGACTCTGTGGCTTCGTGTTGACAATCCCTGAGTCCATAGATACTGGTGTGTGTCTCCTTTCACCAGATGTGAGCTCGGCAGGGCTGAGGTTTTTTCCAAATCCAGTTGCCACGGCTGCTCCATCCAGCTGTTCCAACTGCTACATGGTGGGAATTACCTCTCCAACACTGAGTGACTTATATGATATGTCAACACAGTACCTAGGAGAACATAGAAACACCAGCAACGCCACTTTAATTAGTCTTCTAAGATGAGGTAATGATCGCTAATGTGTATCGGGTCTCATTAATTAACTCTGACTTTAATTAACTTCTTGCCTATTTCACCTGACATAATATATTATCACAAATGTCAGCCTTGCAGAACATTTCCCTCTTGCAACAAAACAAGATGCGCCCCAGAAACATTGCATTTTTGACAACATACAGGAAGGAAGTCCTCTCTGGGAAGTGGACATGCTACTGGTGGGACACAAAAGTGTCTAGCTGGATTATGGAGCTTTCTAAGCAGCTACTAAGAATTCATAATTATAATCAAATTTGTTCCTAATCACACTGCCATGACTTCTCATAGCATTTAGACACATTGCTAATGACGAACACACGTCACACAGCAGGGTGAGGGGTTAGAAATAAACACTCATCCAGAGGATTCCTTTAGAGCAAGCCAAGCGTGGGAGGTGGGAGGTCTAGGCTTACTTAGAACTATCTGGGCATGAGAGATGGAGGTCAGGGCCTCTCAGTGGCTTCTCCCTGGATGCCCTGTGTGTGTGGAACCTAGACAATGCCAGAATGCTAACTGCTGCTGCCTCAGCTTACGTGGGCTCTCAGCATGCTCCTAAGAACTTTGTCGCTTAGAGCTAGGGAAGCTGGATTTTACGGTGGCAGCTGGGGATGCATAGCATCACCAAGCCCACCTCTGTGGTTCTGTCTCCATGGCTGACTTGTGCTTCCTCTCTGGCTACCCTTGTCACCCCTCATCCAGCCCCCATTTCCAGCTACACCATCACTACAGGAGGCACTTTG